>NC_056729.1:283761994-284394494 GCF_019279795.1 Protopterus annectens | reverse complement strand
GGTATAGCTAAAGACCTGTGCTGGGGTAACTTAAGGAAAGTCCGAAGCCTTTTCCTGGAGTCTAAGAAATCCTGGCCCTGCCACTGAAAATGCTCTCATGGAGTGGAGAATTTCCCCGAAAGAATTATCCTCAGGAGGAGAGGCAGAGGGAATGGATTCATCAGCATCAGAATCCTCGTAGGCCGGGAAGGATTCTTCCTGGGAATCTGAATGGCCTGACTCACCAGAGGCTTCATCTGAGGAAAGGGTATCTGCCTGCTCAACCCTAGGCCTTTTGTCTGAAGGTGGCTGAGAACCTCTGTCTGGATGAGCCTGAGAGCCCCTGATTAAAGAAATTAGATCTGCAGCTAAAGTCATGATCTGTTTATCAGAAGTGGGACCCTGTGAAAAAGATTTAGGAGGGTGAGACTTAGCCTGGCTGGCAGCCTTAGCACGTGTGTAGGCCTTGATGGACATAGACACAGGAGGCCAAGCTGCCCCACGTGCTGGAGTAACTTTGTCCACCGGTATGGTGTCAGGCAAATCTTGGGCTTCAGTTTCAGGAGGAAAATCAACAACCGGCACCGGGGTAGCCTTCGGGACCGAAGTGTGCGGTAAAGCGGTGTCGTCAGCCTGGAGCAGTTGAATTACTGCCTCCGAAGAGACCGATGCACTCGCGGTAGGCTTTAGCGTGGTGTCGGCGGAAGTCGCGGGCCGCGAATGTCGGTCCCGGTCCTTCCGTTTTTTGGAAATATGTGCTGTCGGTAGTTCCGACGGCATGATATAGGAGTAATTTTCCCCAAAAAAGTCTTCAGCAAATTCTGCCCAGCGCCTAAGTGTGCACTTATTGAAGCAAGCACAGGCAGCACAGGCAGAGACGTCGTGGTCCGGGCAGAGGCAGGGAAGGCAGTAAGAATGGAAGTCCTCATGAGGTATTTGTTTACCACAAGACAAGCAATTATTAACTTTTGCAGTTTTATCTGACATCGGCTGAGGCAAGAAAAGGTTCCCCAACGGGGTACTTAGCTTTTTGATGACTTCGGATCTGAAAACACAGGAGCTGGCCGACCGGCACTTGCGAACTGCTTCTGCTTCGGGCACCGCGCGGCAAGAAAGACTGAAGATGGCGTCGGCTAATGCCTTTATACCCCAGCCGCTCTGACGTCGGGGAAGAGGCGACATCAGCCGATGCCCAACCCAGACTTTGGAATCCGGCCGACCGAAGGGCTGCCTGAGGCAGGACAACCCATATGTCAGGACTGCAGTTGCATTCTTGAAGGACATCTGTGAAGAAAGTGCCTAAGTTTTATATGCCTGCAGCTATGAATGTAGAAGATGAAATGACAATGTTTTCCAATGATGAAAAGACCAGTAGCATGGTTATGTTAGATTTGGGGCAAATGTATGATAGGTTAAATTGTGATGCTTACATAGCATCAAATGGGGGATTGTAGAATATGAACAGCCAAAGCATGTGTTTGAGGGAATTGAGTATGTGACAGTCTGCATGTATTAAGATGTACTGTGTACTGCAAACTTTGAATGAACTATGAGCAATGGAAAAATACTGACAAAACAAGAATCTGCTTGAAAACAGGAAATGTGCCTTTTCTTGGAAGTGTATCAGATTTTCTTTCTCTGCCTAGAGATATGATGTGAATTGACTTATGTTTACGGGTAAACCTTGGATTGCTTAACTGCCCTCTATAATGCTCTAATTGGTTCATTTTATATTTTTTGCACCGTCAGCAATATCACCAGTATATAAGCTTATGTATTCTTTTGTTCTGGGAGTCTCCCTGGTGCTTTCCATGAGGCTCCCACACGTGTGGACTGTAGTTAATAAATACCAGTGAAAGAAAGAAAGAACTGTATTTGTCTTCATTTTCAAAGTAATGTGTAACTTGACACTTAGTACTGAATACCAGTACTGGCATGGCCAGCCTGGGGCAATCAGTATCATCTTTGGCTTCTCCTGTCTAACCTTTAGGAGCACCTTGGGGAGGAGAGGCAGTGGCGGAAAGGCATATACTGATAGGTTTTTCCAGCTACAAGATAGGGTGTCCACTTTCCATGCTTGTCCGTGATAAATCCTTGTGCAGAATCTTTTTAGTTGGTAACTGAGAGGGGAGGCAAATAGATCTATGTCCGGGCATCCCCATGTGATCATACTAAAAACTTGTGGATCCAGCTTCCACTTGTGGGGATCCATGAGGTTTCTGCTTAGTTCGTCTGCCAGAGTATTTTCCTTTCCTGGCAGGAATTGTGCCTGCAGATGTACTTGGTAAGTCAAAGCTGTGTCCACAAGGTCATGGCTAGTCTGCAAAGGGGGTAAGAATGTGTGCCCCCGCTTGTTTATATACCACATGACTGTGGTGATGTCTGTCTCTATCAGTAGTTGTCCTGGATGCAGTAGGTCCTTGAAGGCTGTCAGGGCCTTTTAAGCAGCTAACATCTCTTTTTCACTGATATGTAGATGCATTTGATTTGAGGACCATGTGCCCTGAATGCCATCTTCCTGCCATTTGGGCTCCCCAGGCATAGTCTGATGCATCCGTTGTTAGTGTCTGCCTGGCTGGAGGTAATGTGAATGGCTGTCCCTTGTTCTGGTGACAAGCCTTTACCCCCCATCAAAACTCCCGTTGCACGCAGGGATTGAGAGTAATGACCATTTTCCAAGCAATGTTGAGTCCAAACACTTTTTAGGTACCATTGAAGTTTCCTCATATGCAGTCTTGCATATGGAATTAGTAGGATGCAGGATGCCATGAAGCCCAAAGCCTGCAGAATTTTTCCTGCAGATAACTGGCCCTTTGGTGCCAACATTTTGAAATAGGTAGTCAGTTGCCTTTGTTTGTCTGGTGTAAGATAAGCCGTCTAGGCAGTTGTATTTAAGCTTGCATCCAGGAATATTATCTCTTGTGAGGGTAGTAGTTTTGATTTCTTTTTGTTGACTGTGTACCCTAGGCATAGGTTCATAGGTAGGTAGCAGGCTATTGGCCCTAGGGCCTATATAAGCCTAGCCAAAAAATGAACCCTGGCTTTCGCCACCCAAGAAAATTATTTTCCTGTGCCTCTGTCAAGCAGAGCCACAGAAGTGATCCCTGGGGTGAATTTCCCATCCAATCATCAAGATTTTTCTTGAAGAATGCTAATGAGGAGCTCTGTTTGACATAGATAGGTAGTCTGTTCCAGAGTATGGGAAGTCTCTGGGACAGGAATCTATCCCTCCAGCATGTTCTGTTTATTGTGGTGACAAGGTTTAGGTCCCCAGAGCATGTTAGAAGTCTTTTCACAAATGCCAGATGTTGAAGAATGTCCTTGTTCTCTGCTTGAATGAGACACTCATCCAAGTAAGGATATATTTGTATTCCTCTGTCTGCAGAATGCAATTACTGGTGCCAGGCACTTTGTAAAGACCCTGGGCGCAGTAGAAAAGCCAAAGGGCAGTGCAGAGAATTGGTAATGCGTTGAACCAGCCTTGAATCTTGGGTATCTTCTGCACGACTGTCTGATTGGAACATGCAGGTATGCCTCTTTTAGGTCTAAAGTCACAAGCCAAGCATTCTTGCCAAACATGGGCAGAAGCTGCTGCAAAGTCAACATTTTGAATTTTGGAATATCCAGGAAAGTGTTCAAAATAGATAGGTCCAGTATCAGCCTCCAGGCCTTGTCCTTTCTGGGTACCAAGAACAGTCTTGAGTAAAATCCTTGTCCCTGCTCTTGCTCTGGTACTTGTCGAACGGCCCCCATGGCCATGAGGGATGAGACTTGTTTTTGTGCCTCTGCCCATTGATTTGTTGGCAGATCTGACCAGCCGTTTGCCTTTGGTAGAGTATGGAACTGAACTTGTAGCCTTGTGACACTGTTTAGAACCCACTTGTCCTGGGTTATGATGTGCCAATTTTGAGCAAAACGTGCTAATTTTCCCCTTAAGGGTGCTGCCAGAAGACAAGTGCTTGGTGCTGGCATGGGGAAGTAATTGGGACTGTTTTCTGTATGTTTGTGATCTATCTTCTCCAGCTTTGGAGGTAGAAGCACCCCATTGTTTGGGCCTATAAGGACCTTGCGCCTGGGATCTGCCCCAGGGCATTTGGGTCTGCCCCTTTGAGGTCTGTCTAACCAGGAAAGGACCAATTTTTGTAGGCCAGTGTCTACTAAATCTGGGTGGCTGTACCTGTACAAAATCTTGACAGTTTGCATAGATTTAGCTTTGTCCTCCATTTTCTTTAACACCTCTTCTGCCTTAACACCAAACAAAGCATTATGCTGTAAAGGTGCATCTGGTAATTTAACTAACATGATCAGGCAGATTTTGTTCCTTTAACCAAGCATGCCTCCTAATTACAGAACCCGTAACTGCAGCCTTGCAGGAGGCCTCCAAAGAATCAAAACCACATTGCAAAGTATGTTTTCCAACTTGTTCTGCTGCATACAATAAATCCTGCATTTCCTTGTTTTCTGCACATTCAGAATTTAACAACATTTTCTGTTTAAGCAATCCCATAATATGTTGCCGATACTTAAAGCATATGAAATTGACAGTTTAAGGCTCTTATTGCCAAAGTTGCAAAGGTGTAAACCTTTTTTCACCATCTATCCAGTGCCCTTGAATCTCTGTCAGAGGGGGTTGGGTTTTTTGCAGTGGAAGCCTTAACCCTCTTTGGACCCTGTGATATAGTTTCTGGGTCAGCAGCAGGGTTTTTAAAAATAAATTTGTGAGAGTCAGGAACCCTGTAATAACTGTCAGGCTTAACAGGAGCTGGAGGTAAGGAGTCAGGGGTCAGACTAGACTCTGAACACACATCTACAATGTCTAACAGGTGGAATGGCTAGAGGCCTGCGCTGAGGTAGTAATAGAAAATCCCTGAACCTCTTTTTAGATTCAGAAAAATCTTGGCTCTCCCAGTGGAAATGCGCACTTGTGGTGTGCAAGGTTTCCCCAAAGGAATAGTCCTCAGGAGGAGATACTGAAGGTAGATTCTTCAGCATCAGAATCCTCATAGGGGGAAGAGAATATTCATGTTCAGAAGAGGAATCAGAAGAAATAGAAACCTGATCTGAAGATTCATTGTCAGTGTCTTGCCTAGGCCTCTTATCAGGAGGGGGATGGGAACCCCTGATCAAGGTAATCAAGTCTTCGGCCATTTTGAACATCTGTTTGTTGGGCATAGAGGACTGTCCACGTGGCTCTTGAGTTTGTTTCCTTGCTTTAGAACACTGATTCCAAACCCGGGGTATGTGCTTGGTTGGTTAGGGGTACACGGGGAAAAATTAGCAATGGCGGAAAGTAATCCTGCCTTAGGCACTTTCACAATCACGCAAACTCGGAAGTGTTCACAATCGCGCAAACTCGGAAGTGTTCTGTGAAGGCGCCAACGTGTTCCCGCTTGAATACTGTAACCGTTACAGTTAACTGAAGAAGGTTGTGTGTCGCTGCGTGTAATTCTGTGTCATGTGTGTGCAGGAACTGTGGGATCACGAAAACAGGAAAGGTAAGAACACCACCTTGTTAACACTGCATTTTACAGGTGCTTTTAAATAATATTTCACAAGTGTTGTAAAAATTTTGTTTAGATAGAGTTAGACTGAGAATAACCTTTTAGAATTTCGTAGTATGGCTTTAATATATTGGCATCCTGTGTGTGCTTATTTAAATGGTTATTAAAATTAGCTTAATTTTTAAAATGAGCCTAATTTTATAAATATTTAGATTTTACTGTTAGTAAAGTGTAGTATTTGTCATTTTGACAGAGGTTTTTACTAGTAGGGGGTATTGTTTCAGCACTATTTGTTCATGCTTAACTTCATTGTTTGTTTGTAAAGTATTATTTCTTGTATGCTTACTGATGAAGAGAAGCACATTTAAACAATTTGTTAATCTTTTTAATTAAGCGTGAGCGTGTGCTTAATTACCACTTGTATATAAAGATAGCGAGCACAGTTTTGTAGTTTTTAGTCTGAAGGAGAGACACTGTAATTTTACTTGTTCTATTAAAATCGGTTGCCTTGGGATTTGGTTTCCAGCTCATCTGTTTGTTTCTTAGAATTTCCGAACTTGTGCATTCAGATGTGGATTTTTTTTTTTTGCACTGTCAGCCTAGGCCCTATGGTTACACTTGATTTCTTTTTGCTCAGCAGAAGCTAATTTGAAAAGAAGGAATATATATGTATGCCTGCCATCATTCAGTATGAGTGTGTTCAAACACTGCTGTGACCTACATATGACTCTGCAGCAGACAGTACTAGTCTGTATGAATTTATTAGTCTTAAGAAGACTAGATACTTAAGTTGATGCGTTGCTGTACTCAATGTTTGATGCCAGTATAGTCTAGTAGTCGTGCAACTGTGGTTTTAAGAAGAAATCTGTTCTGAGAGAGAAATTTTCAAACTAAGTTTCTGTGTTACTACTGTTTTGTATGGAGATTCCATTTGTCTTGACTGCTGAAAGAGATTTCAGTCTGAGCTGTCAGATCTGTTTATGTCTGAGTTATAACAGATTTATTTCAGTTGTAAGGAAGACTGTATAAGGACATGTGTGATATAGGTTCATAGGTTTAGACTAAGCTATCTGCCATAAGGCATTTATAAGCCTAGCTCAAAGTTTTGTGGCTTACGCCACCCCTTATGTGAAAAAATACTGTGCCCATTAGTTTGTTGTGCCTCTGTCCAGCAGTGACACAGAGATGATTCCCAGGGTAAACCTACTATCTCCCATCTACAGGTCAAGATTTCTCTTGAACAGAGCCAGCGAGGTGCTCTGCCTCACATGGACCGGGATTTTATTCCACAGCATAGGGAGTCTTTGAGTGATAAATCTATCCCTCCAGCACGTCCTATTTATATCCGTGCTAAGGTTTAAGTCGCTTGCTCTAGTGGTTTTGGTGGATTTGGATTTTTTGAGGTGGAGCATGTCCATTAATTCCGGGTTGGACATGGCCTTGTATGTCAGGCACATGTCACCTCTGAGCAGACGGTATGCGACTGAATAGAGCTGGAGTTTCTTCAATCTGGCAGCATATGACAGATTGCTGCAGAAGTCGGGTGAGATACATCCCGAATGGGGCATTGTACTCTATCATTGGTCTGATAAGTGAAGAGTACAGGGGAACAATGACCTCACTAGATCTGGATGTGAATCCCTTCATGATCAGGTGGGCAATGTAGAAGGTCTTTCTAACCACTTTAGCAACGTGAGTGTTAAAAGAAAGACCACTGTCAACCTGGGTCCCCAGGTCCCTGATAACCTCTTCTGTGCTTAGTGGATTGCCACCTATATGGTAGCTTGGGGTTACCTTGTTTTTCCCGAAGGGTATGACTATACATTTTTTGGTGTTTAACTTCAGGCCATGGCTCTGGCACCAGCTATCTGTTTCCGTGAGTCCCTTCTGAAGGATATCCGTGTCCGATGCACTTTCCACTATGGCTTCAGTTTGCAGTCGCCTGCAAACTTTGTCAGCCAAAGTCCTCCCATGTTGGCCTTTACTTCTGAGAAGTAGATGCCGAACAATAGGGGCCAAGGACCGACCTGTGGGACACCACTTGTGACCGCTTGGAGTCTGACATAGCGCCAGCGACTCTAACCCTGTGGGTTCTGTCCTTAAGCCAATTTGCAACCCATCTTGTGACATATGGGTTTACATTTAAGCTGGTGTTTTTCTACAATACCCGAGTGGGGTATTGTGTCGAAGCCTTTGCAAGGTCAAGGTAGGCTGTATGGACTGCCTTTCCTCATCAATGGCCTTGGCGACTGTTTTGAAGAAGTCGACCAAGTTCAAAAGGCATGATCTGCCCTTGCCGAAGCCAAACTGGGTCGGGTCCAATGTCTGCAAGTCCCCTATATCTTTGTTTATGAGCTCCATTATGATCCTCTCCATAGCTTTGCAGACTAGACTTGTTAAGCTTATGGGGCGGTAATTACCAGGGTCCGTAGAGGCACCACCTTTGTGGAGTGGGACCACAGTTGCCGTACGCCACTCCTTGGGCACGTATCCTGTGGTAAGGCTGAGATTAAACAGCTGCCTAATGAGCGGGATAAAATCCTCATTTAGCTCATGTAGCACACAGCCGGGGACACCATCCGTCCCATTGATGCTGTGTTTTTAGCTTTAGAGAGAGCAGCTTTCACCTGCGCATTTGAGATGTCTGGGAGGCTACACTCCGCTGGGATAGTTATCTCTCCTTTAGGGAGAGGGTGAAGTTTGCACTGAACCTGCCTGCCAGTATGTTGGCAATGTCTGTGGGTTCAGTGATTTTGTATCATTTTGGACTAATTCTGAGCATATCTGGGAGTTTCCACCCAGGTTCCTAACATAGCTGAAAAAGGCCTTATGATTGTCCTTTGAATCCATGGCAATTTTTCTCTCAAAATTGGCCTTAGTTGATTTTATGAGTGCTCGTATTTTTTTACTGATAATGATCAGGGGTGACTTCCCTTTTATGGATTTTGTTCTATCATGTAATAGCTTTCTCCTCTTATTGTAAAGTTTGTTAATGGCTGGGGTCCAGCAGACTGGACGTTTGCCCTTTGTGGAAAGGGTCTTGGTTTTATTTGGGATTGCCTGATCCATGCAGTCCTGGAGGTGTTCATAGAAGGCATTTGTAAGGGCTTCCGCAGCTTGGGTTGTGGTTTCCACTGGCTCAGGGGCCTTGAAGGATACCACACCAGTCTTGAGTAGTGTGAAGTTTGCTTTAGAGAAGTTCTTCACTGTGGTCTTTTTTGTTTGGGGTGGGGGCGGGATGTGGATTTCCAGTGAGATTAGTTTATGATCAGATCTCACCAATGAGGGATATACTTCCGGTGTGGAGCATTTTGTCCCCATGAGATCTAGTATATTTAGGTCTGATATTTATATATTTATATCTGTTTTAGGTTCCAGCTACTTGTATGTCCCTCCCAAAAAAAACCCTCAAAGTTATTGAATATTTGCATACTCACTAGTTTTTGATGTGATAAAATTGGTTTTGCCACCTTGCTGTGTAATCAATGGCAAACAGTGGCAGGTTTTTACAGTTTCTAGACTGGAATGTGCGTCTGGTAATATGTCATGCTATTTAAATGTTGGGACCCCATTAAACAGTTGTGAAAGCTAATTAATAGTGTTCTTGCATTCACATGCAGGTATATATTGGCTGCTGTAGCAACTCAGCACACAGGTCTGCACCTACAGTCATTTGGCAGCTCTTCATTTTTCTTTATTATTGTATCAGAGAGCACATACATCATTAAGTATTCTGCAACAGTTCTTAGAATTAGGGCTCTATGCAAGATGTGTATTTCCTTACTTAATTTAAATTAAAATGTATATCTAAAAATCATAAATCTTATATTTAGGGTGTATTTGTGTATATGCATTTCATGCGTGCCATGTAAACATTTATTACTATTCAATGCATGTCATCAGCTCCCCAACTAAAGCACCTTATCTCAGTTCCATTTAGTCAACGGTATGTCAAATGTTAGTTTGGTGTCTTTTACTGCTCTTGATGAGTTGTTTCATATTTTCAACTCGCATTATGATTCGGCTGAAGTGGTCATTACATCATTAGAATTTATGTAAACTTTACCAGTTCTGTTTTTGAGTGAGAAAAGGAATTTAGAAGATATGCCTGGTATATTGATATTCAGTTGAGTGGATAGTTTGCATATTGCAGTTACTATATTTCTAATTATCAAGCATGGTAGTTTTTTTTTGTTTTTCTTAGCTTTACCTTAGCTTGCCTTTTGTCTTATGGCTTTTGTTACTCCCTCATCTCTTTTGTATAGCTACACAGCCTTAAAACTTTAAAAAAATACAATAAATACCTGAATATCACATTTAACTGTGAGCTTCCAGATGAAGTTGTTAGTAAGCCATTATTACGTGTTCCACATTTTGCCCATTTGTTCCACATTATGAGGGCTGATGTTCCTCATTTTGGAGATGGAAAGTTGAAAGCTATGCCTGTAAAAAGTAAGAATTTAGCTAGGAGAAACACTGGTAGTAATAGTAGTGCTTGAAGATTATGCAAGTCACGTTGTGGGAAAGGTAACAAACTCATAGCAGCTGATATGTTTGTAGACCAAGTGAATTAAGTACTTTGAGATCAATTGGTCCTTTCCAGACTTGAATTATAGTACTTGCTGAGATGCATTTGATGCTTAGGTTAGAGTTAGATTAGAAATTAAATGAGATGTATGTTAATAATTACATTATTTTAATGACTTTTGTTTGGCAAGAGAATGTAGTGGAATGTTGTATGTCGTTTGTTAATAGCAGCCTCTAAGATTGTCATACTGACTGATTTGAAAACTGCCTTTAATCTTAATCCGCCACTGGTCAGATGCATTTTCTTTGAATGTGGATTTCAATACTGATTCAGTGAATATGAGTTTCAGAGGCAGAGAAGTTTTAATGCCAAGTCTGTTTTCATTGCGACACTGTTTAGCTTTAGCAAATGCCTGTCTGTGTTTGTGCTTTAAGTATATTTGAAATACAAATTTTAAATTAAATCCAAATATCTGTAATCATTAGAAAAAGTGCGCACACTGACAGTTTTGAACAGTGTTTATGGCAAATGGGGAGAAGTGGGGATACAGCCAAGTAATGGGAGAATGGAATGGCTGTGGGGCGGGGGCAAAATTACACACATTTTGCTTTCATGTAGTACTACTTACATTTTTGACATGGAAAATTGAGAAACTTAGTTTTTTACAGTTCCTTTTATCATTATTTAAATTTAATATTAAAATTAATTTCGTAATTGTCTTATTACTAGATATTGTGATGGATAAGTGGCTGAAACCAGGCACAAAAGAGCTGACGCATGATATGAGCATGGAATGTGATCAGAGTACTTCTCAAGACATGTCCAACATTTTGGTGCAAAACACTAACCAGGCACAGTCCTTAGTTTCTCAAAGAGGGAAAAAGAGAAAGTACTGTGATGGATACATGAAATATGGATTTTCGTATGTGGGAAATGAAGACTGTCCTAAGCCCCAATGCGTGGTGTGTGGGGAAGTGCTGTCAAACGGTAGCATGAAACCTTCCCTACTTTTACGACATTTAGAAACGAAACATGCTAACTATAAAAACAAAGAATACAGTTTTTTCAAACGGTTAGCGGAAAATAAAAGAATGAATCTGACATCATACATCCTGTCAGGTAACAAAGACTACGAAAACGCAGTTGAAGCTAGTTACTGTATTAGTTACCGTATCGCAAAATGTGGTAAAAGTCATACCATAGCCGAGACTCTAATATCTCCCTGAATAACAGATGCCGTTCGATGTATGCTTGGAGAAGAACATGTGCGGAAAATGACCACCATCCCTCTTTCGAACAATACAATATCTCGAAGAATTGAAGATGTCTGATGATGTTGAAATGACAGTAATAGGTAGAATTAAAAGCAGTAATATTTTTGCTATTCAAGTTGATGAAAGTACAGATGTTGCAAATTGTGCTATTTTGCTTGTTATTGCAAGGTATTTGAAAGATAATGAAGTTGAAGAAAACCTTTTGCTTTGTCATCCTCTGTCACAACGCACAAGGGGTGAGGATATATTTAATGTTAATGATTGTTATTTCAAAGAAAAGGAGATTAATTGGTCTAACTGTTGTGGATTATGTACCGATGGTGCCAAGTCTATGTCAGGGATTTACTCTGGTCTTCGTGGTCTTGTCATGAAGGTAGCTCCCAATATAAGTTGGAGCCACTGTTGCATCCACAGACAAAGTTTAGCATGCAAGAACCTCCATGGTGAATTAAAACTTGTTTTGGATGAAGCTGTGAAAGTGGTGAATTTTATAAAATCAAAGTCCACAAACTCAAGAATTTTCAAAGATCTGTGTGAAGAGATGATGAGTCCTCATTCTACTCTGCTCCTTCATACAGAAGTAAGGTAGCTTTCTCGTGGTAAAGTACTTACCCAGCTGTTTGAACTTAGACATGAAGTCCAGGTGTTTTTCGAAGACCATCCTTTCTTCCTTGCTTCCAAGTTACACGACTGTAATTGGCTTCAGGCACTTGCATATTTATCAGATATTTTCCAGATTATAAACAAATTAAATTTGACATTTCAGAATAGCTCAATAACTATCTTCAATGTCTCAGACAAAATTGAATCTATGATTAAAAAAATAAATTTTTGGAGGTCATGTCTTGAAAATGGCCAAACTGAGATATTTGAAACTCTGCATAATTTCTTATCTGAAAACAAGCTTAATCTATCCCGGGAAATAAGGAAGAAAATAAATGAACACTTGAATGGGCTAAAAATCGGACTTCCAGAAGTACTTCCCCAAACTTGAAGAAATCTATTGGATTTCAAATCCTTTTGAAGAACAATATGTCCAGGCAGCTAAATTATCAGTCAAGGAGAAAGAGAAGTTGATTGAACTTTCAACTGATAGTACTTTAAATGCTGAATTCAAAGGACACTTTCTTATTAACTTTTGGGCAAACATCAGCAGAGAATACGAACAGCTTTCTGACAAGGCCCTTTTGCTTCTTTTGCCATTTACAAGTACTGAACTAGCAGAGAGCTTTCTCTTCTTATGTCTTAATTAAAAACAAATATCGTAATAAGCTGAATGCAGTTCCAGATTTACGATTACACCTTTCATCAGTTGAACCCAATTTCAAAAAACTATGTGCCTCAAAACAAGCACAAGGCTCACATTAAATATGTGCAAGATAAAGTTGCTTAATAATTGTTTGTAGTTTGAAATTTTATTAAGTTTTAAATGTTTAATTGTATGATAACTTTATAACTTATTTATATGTATTGCTGATATATATATATATATATATATATAGACTGTTTGTTCACTTTACTATTAAGGATTGTTTTTTATAATTAAATTTTATTCGTTACATTTACAACACATACATTGGACATAAAAGCAACTATTACAAATGCCAACAATATGAGGGGTACAATTTCAGGGAAATGGATTGCCAAGGGGTACGCAAGTCAAAAAAGGTTGGGAACCACTGCTTTAGAAGATGCTTTAGTCTTTGCCTCTGAAGCTGAAGTCATTTTAATGTAAAAATGTTTAGGTCTGAATACACCCTCAGAAGCCGCAACCTGCTCAGCGGCTCTGGACCCATCTGAGGGATTAGCGTCCAAGGCTCCAATACCTTGAGGATTTAGCGGCATGGCCGATTCTACGTGGGAGTCGGTAGCGCGTGGGAGTCGGTAGCGGCCTGCGACTCTAAAGTAGCAGGCATCAGGGGATGCGAAAGTGCCTCACTCAGAACC
The DNA here is from genome assembly GCF_019279795.1 of Protopterus annectens. Lineage (NCBI taxonomy): Eukaryota > Metazoa > Chordata > Ceratodontiformes > Protopteridae > Protopterus > Protopterus annectens. The sequence continues at coordinate 284,381,265 of NC_056729.1, read as the reverse complement.
AGCGACTGGCTTAGGAGAAGCTTCATCTGTTCTGGGCCTTGGTTGTTTTTCTCTATCCTTTTCTTTGCTTTTTTTTGTAAACTCCGGTAGTCGGATGGCTATCCGACGACATTTCAGGGTAATTAAATCTGCGTCCAAAAAAGTTTAAAGCAAAATCATACTGACGCTTAATAGTGCGTTGGTTAAATCTAGCACAAAACAGACAACCAGAAACGTTGTGATCAGGGCCTAGGCAAGGAATACAGTAAGAATGAAAATCCTTATGAGGTATTTGCTTCCCACAAGAAATACAGTTAACTTTTTCTGACATCGGTCTGGAGCAAGAAAAAAAGTTTCCCCAACGGGGTACTTAGCTTTATTAAAGACTTCGGATCTGAAACTCAAATACGAAAATCTCGAGTCGGCCGACCGGCACTTGCGAACTGCTTCTGCTTCGGGTACCGCTCGGCAAGAAAGACTGAAGAAAATGGCGTCAGCTGCTTCTTTTATACCCCTGACAACCTGACATCAGGGAAGGGGCAACAGCAGCCGACGCAAGACCCAAGACTTTGGAATTCAGGCCGGCTGAGGGCAACCTGCCAGCAGGATTACCCAAATGTAATGACTGCAACAGTGAAACACGAAGAACATGTTAACAACATTCCATACAATATTAACAATGAAATAACAGCCCAACATAACATAAGAAAAGACAGGAAATCTAGAAAGGGCAGAGGAGTAGCTATACTATTTAAAAATTGCCTAATTCTATACCACGTAGACAAACATTAACTATATACATCTCATCTTTACCCTAATAAGATTATCCTATCTATATCATATGCAACATTACAGTAAAACATGGTCAAGTAATAATTTCCAGAAATCCTTAAGTTCAGGCTGTTGATTCATTGAATACAAAAAACACTGTGTGCATGTAACTGCTTCTGGCTAAATGTTTATACCCTTCCCAGGATAAAGCCATCCTATTTTTCCAATTCAGTGGGAAACGGTACTTCATTAACATAAAAAGAGATACAAGAATATGTATTTGACCCTTATTCATCCGGGGGGGGGGGGTGTAGGAGAGTAACTTTCCATGATAAAATTTTTTGTATCCCATTTTTTCTAGCTGAACCCTTAAAGCACACCAAAGCTTGTACGAGCAATTGCAGCTCCAAAATATATGTATAAGGTCCGCTACCTGTGTAGGGCAGTATTCACAATTTGCTGGTGTGTTATGGTACATTTTGTTTAAGATTGAGGGTGTATGATGGGCATTATTGAATAACTTTTAGTTATGTACTTACCATAACTTTGGATGTATGGGATCCATCTCGCCTACATTCATGACAGATGGGTTCGGAGCCGATCCATCGGCTCCGACTCGGCAACTTATATACTAGCACGAAGTCTCTCATTGGCTGGGCTATACCCTATCCCAGGATGCACTACACCTGCTTGCCCAGATCTTGTTTGTTCGCTTTCATACACCCATGTAAACACAGAGACACTATAAGTCACTATAACCAACTAAAGTTCTTCAAGAAGAACGCCAAGAAAAAGTGACTACAGCTCCTCTAAATCCAAAAGGCTGGGGGAAGGAGGGTGGGTACTTATGAATGTGAGATGGATCCCATACATCCAAAGTTATGGTAAGTACATAACTAAAAGATGTAATGGGATCCTATCTCGCCTACATTCATGACAGATGGGACAGCGTCCTAGCACCTACATCCCGGTGGCTCATTGGAACACACTCCTGAGAACCGTGGAACCAAAGGAAGCTCTGCCTCGAGAAACCACATCCAATTTGTAATGAGAAATAAAAGTGTGCGGAGAAGTCCAGGTTGCCGCAGCACAAATATCATCAAAGGATAACTTGGAGTGAAAAGCTACAAGTAGCCATTGCCCTGGTAGAATGAGCCTTGACTGGAAAGGGAGATCTTTTTGGCCTGTGAATAAACAAAAGTGATACAATCTTTAATCCATTTTGATATGGAGGCTTTTGATACTGGTTGACCCAATTTGTTCGCTGCAAAAGAGACAAACAATTGATTTGATTTTCATGCTTGAGCGGTTCTGTCCAAATAAAACGTAACTGTCTATGTGCCCAATTGATGCAAAGTATATTCTGCTATTAGAAAATTCTGGGAAAAACACAGGGAGTTCTATGGTTTGTTGCAAACAGAAAGAAGAGGCCACCTTTGGAATAAATGCAGGGTTCAATTTCAATGAAACTCTATGTTTGTGAAAAATCAAATAGGAGGATCAGAACAGAGAGCTTGAAGTTCTGAAACTCGTCTAGCAGATGTTTTGGCTACTAAAAAGGCTGTTTTCCAAGACAGAAATTTTAAATCAGAAGTAGCAGCTGGTTCGAAAGGACGGGCAGTTAGGGCAGCAAGAACCATATTCAAATCCCAAGGAGGAACAGGATGAGATAAAGGAGGCCTAAGGAGCCAAGCTCCTTTAAGGAACGCCTTACAAAGTTTGTGAGACATCAATGAAGGTTCAAATGAAGCATGAAAATTAGAGATTGCCACTAGTTGAACCTTAATGGTAGAAACTGAAGATCCCGACTGAAACAGGAAGGCCAGAAAATTCAGAACCTCCGATACTGGAGCAGTGAGAGGATCAATACCTCGTTCTTGAGCCCAGAAGGCAAACCTTTTCCATTTACTGGAATAAAGTTTGATGGTGAAAGGTTTATGGGAAGAAGACAGGATGTGGACCACATCCGGCAAGAAAGCATTATCTCGGACTAAGGATGGAAGTGGAGTAACCATGCTGCCAACTTCAGGGACCTGAGAGATGGGTGAAGCCGTCCTGACTGATGAGTCAACAGGTTTGGCACCGGATCCAGAAACCATGGACCTTCTATCGCATGCCTCTGTAGGAAAGGGAACCAAACTTGACTAGGCCAGTGCGGGGCAATCAGAATCATTTCGCTCTCCATGTAAATGGCCTTCTGTATCACCTTCGGTAGGAGGGGGAACGGAGGGAAGGCGTAGAGAAGACCGGAGGGCCAACTGCGAGTCAGAGCGTCCCTGGGAATCTGTCCCTGGGAAGGGAACAGTGTGAAGAACTCTGTGCATTTCGCATTGTGGGGGCTGGCAAACAGATCGCAGCAAGGAAGACCCCATCTGTCGAAGATTTTTGCAGCTATACTCTGATTGAGGGACCACTCGTGGGGCAAGAGAATGGTCCTGCTTAATCTGTCCGCAATCACATTGGACTTCCCCGGTATGTGCGTTGCCATTAGAAAGCGGTTGGTAGCTACCGCCCAGTGCCAAAGTCTCATGGCTTCTCTGCATAGTGGGTAAGACCTGGTACCCCCTTGCTTGTTTATGTACCATACTACCGACATGTTGTCGGATAGGATCGCAATTGGGCCCTGTGGGAGAGCGTGATGGAGAGCTTGAGTACCAATAGTACCGCTCTCATCTCCAGGACATTGATATGCAAATGTGTTTCCTGGATCTGCCATGTGCCTTGGACCGACCTGTCCAGGTAATGACCCCCCCACCCTACCTGGGAGGCGTCCGTGGTCACAGTGGCAATGGGACGTTGAGGAATAAATGATCGCCCTTGGTCGAGATTTGACTGTAGAAGCCACCAACGCAGATCTCGACGGCAACTTTCCGTTATTATGATTAAGTGGTTCAAGGGCAGTTCCTGATAAGACCATTGAACCGACAGTAGCCATTGTAGAATTCGCATGTGAAGTCTGGCCAAGGGAACTAGAAGTATAGTCGACGCCATCGAGCCCAACAGTTGTAGAATCCGATGGGCCGGGGCTCTTTGTAAGTGAAGGCAGGATTTGATTTGATCTTGTAAGATCTGAATTCTTGCTGCCGGCAAAAAGGCGCGTATTCTTTTTGTGTCTAAGTCTGCGCCTATAAAAGTAATACGCTGAGAAGGCTGTAGTACAGATTTTTGCAAATTGAATGTGATCCCCAAAAAACGGCTCAAGGTAAATGTGGCTCTGAGCGCTTGAAGAAGTAGATGCTCAGAGGTGGCTGTGAGGAGCCAGTCGTCTACATAAGGAAACACCTGGAATCCCAGACTTCTCAGGTGAGCAGTTACCACTGCCAGACACTTGGTGAACACCCTGGGGGCTGTGGTGAGACCAAAGGGCAGTGCTCGGAATTGGAAATGACTGGCTCCGAGGCGGAAGCGTAAATGTCTCCTGGACTCTCGAGCTATGGGAATATGATAGTAAGCGTCCTGGAGATCTACTGAGCACATCCATGCATCTTTTTCCAGCAAAGGAAGAATAGATTGGAGAGTGACCATTCGGAATTTGGACTTCTTGACGAAACGATTCAATGCACTGAGGTCCAAAATGGGCCTGAAGTCCCCTGTCTTTTTTGGCACCAAAAATAATTTTGAGTAAGTTCCTGATCCGATCTGGTCGGTGGGGACAGGCTGGATGGCTCTTTTTCCTATCAGCTTTGAAGTTTCTAATTCTGCCTGGTCTCGCTGACGGGGTGGCATGGCCGGGATTTCCCTTAAAGAAAGGGGGGGGTTTGCTGAAAGGGATGACATATCCTCCGGTAATAATGCGAAGCACCCACTGATCGCTTGTAATGGATTCCCAAGCTTGTGGATGCGCCGCAAAGCGACCCCGACTGGCTCCGGAGTTGCACAGTCGGGCAACCACTCAGGAACGCTGGTTGTATGAAGAACCACGAAAGGAATCGCGGTCTCCAGAGTTACGGGGGCCTCTGCCACCTCTGGGGCGGCGTCTTCCAAAATTCCCCCCCCCCCCTGCCTCTGGAGGGGGAATCACTGGGTGGAGTAGAGAAAGACTTTTGGGATTTTTTGAACCACATTTTCCCTCCTCTCCCAGCCTTGGGATAAGGCCTGGAAGGAGCGGAATAACGGGCCCAAACGGCAGTCAAAGTCTTGCCCTCCTGCTCGCACCGAGTTAGCGTGTCCTTCACCTTGGGTCCAAACAAAGATGACCCATCAAAGGGGCGGAGAAGGAAGACTTGAAGGCCTCCGTAATCGAACACAAGCGTAACCAGGCTTGTCTCCTAAGGGCAACGCCTGTTCCGCTGCTACTCGCCTCGGCCGCATACGAGATGAGCCTCATGGACGAGTTAACAATAGAAGAAAGAGTAGTCATCTGTGCGCCAACAGTAGAGGCCAGCGCTTCAGGTAGATTACCAACAAGGGAGTCATTTAGCTCTTTGAGAAGATCCCTTTGGAGCCTCGTAAAATGACATAAATAATTCAGCGACCGCAAGGTAAAGGCCGCTGAGGACAGGGTACGCTTCCCGTATCTATCCATACTCCTAGAATCCTTATTAGGAGGATGAATACGTCGAAGCCTCTGCCACGTCCTGCTGTGTGGCAGAAGCCACCACCAAAGCATCTACCGGTACTCCCTTAGTGAGAAATTCTTTCTGGGGGGGAGCTGACAAGAATTTGTTAGGCCTCGCAGGCACCGGTTCCACGGAATCAGGGTGTTCCCACACCCTTCGAGAAACCACATCAAGGAGTTCAACAAAGGGCGGAGACACCCAGGAGGCGGAGGGCTGGGCTCCAAAGGCCTTGAGGAAGACTGACTCCTCAGTTGAAGGGTTTTTGGCCTGCCAGTCACCTCTCTGTCTCAGAATCTCCAAGATATCTGAGAAGGAGATATCATCCGAAGATGATTTGGGGGACCCTTCAGCGTCATCGAGGTCAGTATCCGATGTAATAGACTCATCTTGGGAGTCTATGTGCTTCCTCTTGCACAATTTCTTCCGTGGAGGTTCGTCCGAAGCGGTTTCGGACGGACCACCCGGAAGAAGGGAACCCCCGATTGGGGTATCCTCAGGCCCTGGAGCCCGCTGCCGGGGCTGCAACGCAACAGAGGCACCAGTCTCCAAATCTAGGGACGGTGAGGTAGAGTCTAGTTGAACCGGCAAGGGCATGGCCAGCGCGCTCCTCATGGCCTCAAAGGCCGGACCTCCAGAATCCAAGGAAGTCACTGGTCTAGAGGCCACGATGGCACTGGGAATTCCAGCAGCCGATGCACCGAGGGGAAGACTAGGCACCGAAGCACCTAATCCCAAAGTATTCCCCTCGGGCCCGGCTGTAGAGGTCGCAGTGCCAAACCCTGAACCGGAGGACAGGGTAGGAAGCATGGTCGGAGCCGAAAGGCCTGATAGAGGTCTCTGCTCCGACCGTATGGCTCCACCACCACCGGCTCCAACAACTCAGAAGAGGTTGGAGGAGGAATCAAGAGTGTAGGAGGGGGGATCGGCTCCGAAGCAAACTGTGCTGGAGCCGAGACCATTTTAGCAAATACTGGAGACTGGAAGAGCCTCTGTAAAACCCTATCCAGGTCCGAATCCGATAGTCTCGAGGATTTAGAGGAAGTAGACACTCGAGAAGACTTTCCTCTCGGCTCCGATGGAGAAGGGGACCGGCTCCGAAACGGCTCCAATACTGTCGGCGCCGACTCCACCAACTCATGGATCACTATCGGCCAAGAAGCCTTTTCTTCGGAGCCGAGGGGAAGAGTCTGAGCTGCACACTTCCACCGCCCGAAGCCATTGGAGCCGATGGAGGTGATTCACCTCGATACTCCAACTTGCGGCTCAAGACAATGGAACCAAGTAGGAGGTATCGAGGCAGACTCTTCGACACTCGGCCCTGAAGTCAGTGGAGCCGAGGAAGAAGAGGTCAACTTTTTCTTTTTAGAATTCGGCTCCGACGGACTTGTCGGAGCCGACGATCTTTTCTTTTTGGAAGCAACAGGAGGATTCAAAGCTTCCTCAAAGGAGGGTTTAATAAGCCCTTTTAAAATGAGCTTGTTCTTACGCTCTTGAAGAACTCTAGCAGAAAAGGCATGACATACGCTACAAGTTTCTTGTAAATGTTTTGGCCCCAAACAATATACACAAATAGAATGGCTGTCTGTTATGGACATTTTATAACTGCACCGAGTGCATTTTTTAAACCCTGACTTCTGTTCTTTAGACATAGTACAGGTACCTAAAGAAATAGAGTTCACCACAAAATAAGCAGTATGAGAAAAATAGCGCCAACTGAAAAGCGCGAGACACAGTAGAATTTACCTCACAAACAACTAACAAAAAAAAACCAAGGCCAAAGCCCTCTAATTTAAACGGGCTTGGCCCGTAGGTACAAAAAAAAACACAAAGGAATTTAGTTAATAGCAGAAAAAAAGCCTTTTAACTAAAACTACACTAGGATAGGGCAAGGGCCCTCTAACTAAAACGGGCCTTGCCCGACAACAAAAGAACAAGTACCAGACAACACTTAGCACTCAAACTTTCAAAAAAAGGATAAAGAAGCTGTTAAAACAACTGTTTGGTTAATATCTGACAAGAAACCCCAAGGTCAAAGACCAATAAAGGTAAAGATAAATCACTTAGCTCCAGCCAAGTCGAGACCACGTCCAGCTAGTAAAGCGGCAAACGAGATCTGGGGAAGCAGGTGTAGTGCATCCTGGGATAGGGTATAGCCCAGCCAATGAGAGACTTTGTGCTAGTATATAAGTTGCCGAGTCGGAGCCGATGGATCGGCTCCGAACCCATCTGTCATGAATGTAGGCGAGATAGGATCCCATTACATCCTAAGTTGTGTATATTTTACTTTTTGAGGGGGACATATTTGGAATATTTTCATACAGCTTGGGCTGTTATATTGGTTGTGATCAATGGGTCTTGTTTCGTCCAGCAGTTAGAATGTATACATTCTTTGTTGTATTTCATAGTTAGAATAAGCTTATAGATGCTTGAAATCATTTTTTTTTTTTTTACGGCGAAACAAGTCCCAGAGGGTTTTACAGGTGGAAATATCTGTAGAGGAAAGAGTATGATCATCCAAGAACTCATAACAAGAGTTATTTTATTTGTCTTAATATGGTTGTGTATTTTGCTTGGAGATTTAGTTTGTTTCTCATGGCAATTGCCAAGTCTTGTTTGTATGGGAGAAAGTCCGCAATAGATTTATCCCTCAACAGAGGACACTGGTCCAGGTAAATCATATTATTATTCAACCTAAGGTTAGGGTTAAGATGTACAGGTTGCAGGGTCATGAAGGTAAAAACTAAATTCAATGATTCAAATAGTTTTTGTATGATTATAAGTTTTTCTTTTAGGTCCTTATGTATCTTGTATTTCTTCCTATTATCTTTAGTCAGGAAGTGAAGAGCTTTCGGGTTAAAATGTAGTGCCTTAATATAGTTGTGATATAATTTCACCCATGTCGGGCATCACTTTGAGGAATCTTTGGAGTATACTGCAGTATTAATTATCCTGCCACAATTAATTTCATAGTATAATTTCAGATCGGGTAGGCCCAGTCCTCCTTTCTCTTTTGGGTATGCTACTTTTTGGTAACCAATTCTTGCAGACTTGGGGTTCCACAAGAATTTAGTAAGTTCTTTTTGTACATTTTTAAAGAATTTGTTCTGTATCGGAATGTTGGTTGCATTAAATACATACAGCAATCTAGGGAGTGCATTCATTTTTATAATGGCTATTCTGGCTAGGAATGAGAGTTAAAGTTGTAACCACCCGTCTAGGTCTTTTTGTATAGTTGCCCACAGATTAGTAATATTCTCCTGGTAATACTTATTTGGGTGTTGATAAAACGAGGCTCCTAGGTAATGTAGGTGTTCTTTAATCTTAATATTTTTGTGGTCTAACTTGTAGGGGGTATTGCGAGAAGGTATTTATAGGGAAGATTAAAGATTTTTCTAGATTTATTTTGTAGTTGGAAAAAGTACAGTTTTGTACCTACCATAAATGTAGATGTCCGAGAGGTATGCATCTGCAGTCCTAACATATGGGTTGTCCTGCATCAGGCAGCCCTTCAGTCAGCCGGATTCCAAAGTCTGGGTCTGGCCTCGGCTGATGTCGCACTTCACCCGACGTCATAGCTGCTGTCAATTGGGTATAAAGGCATCAGCCGACGCCATTTTCCTCAGTGTTTCTTGCCCCAGATGCCAGGTGCCCTCTAGGAAGGCTAAATTTGGATAAATGCAAATGATTCCAAACAGTAGAGAGCAAACAAAAATAAACATGTATATACATATATACAAACAAATACACCATAATAGATTCCCCAGCTAGCTACAAGATGGGCAAATACCCTAGGAGTACCACAGAGGGGAAGGAGGGTGGGTAATCCTGACTGCAGATGCATACCTCTCGGACATCTACATTTATGGTAGGTACAAAACTGTACTATGTCCTTCAAGGATGCATCTGCAGTCCTAACATATGGGTAGAATACCATAGCCAAACTGGGGGAGGAGGTACTAAGATGATTATGGTGTAGTTAAGATCCCTTGCAAAACAGCAGTTGCAAAACCTGCTCGGGATCTGGAGTATAAAGGTAGATTATAATGCTTGGCAAATGTATGCACGGAGCTCCAAGTAGCAGCCTCTAAAATGTCTTTGGTAGCCACTCCTCGTAAGAAAGCTGTAGTAGTGGCTGTAGCCCTTGTGGAGTAAGGTCTGATGTTTTCTGGAGTTGTTTTTCCATGAAAAGAGTAACAAAATCTAATGCAATTTCCTATCCATTTTGAGATTGTCTGTTTTGAAATTGCTTTTCCTTCCATTCCTTTTGCATATGCTACCAGAAGCTGGTCAGTTTTTCTATTGTCCTTGGTTCTGTCCAGATAGTAGCGCAATTGCCTGTGCACATCCAAGGTATGTAGTAGTCTTTCCCCCCTGTTCTGTGGGTTGGGGAAGAATGTTGGTAGGTGGATTGCTTGGTTCAATGATACCCTGGAGACCACCTTTGGCATAAAAGTAGGATTAGTTCTCAAGGACACTCTATCCTGATGGAAGATAAGGAAGGGCTGTACTGCCATTAATGCCTGCAATTCAGAAACCCTTCTTGCTGAAGTGATTGCAAGCAGGAAAGCAGTTTTCCAAGATAAGAACTGTAATTCTGCTGTCGCTGCTGGTTCAAAAGGGGGAAGTGTTAACTTTTCCAGCACAAAGTTAAGGTCCCATGTAGGCAAAGGTGGCTTCCTTGGAGGCTTCACATTTTTAATTCCTCTCAGAAACTGCCTGAGTAGAGGATGAGAGAAGACTGGAGGATCCATGTTGTATTCTGCTGAAATTGCTGATGCATGAATCTTAATGGAGGAGTAAGACAGGCCATTGTGGAAAAGTTCTGCTAAATATTCCAGGATGTTAGCTATGTTTGCTAATGATACATTTTCTCCTTTTGCTGCACTCCAAATGAGGTATCTTTTCCATTTGGCTGAATAAGTTTTCCTTGTGGAGGGTCTGCGAGCCTCCAGGATAATGTCTTTAACCCTCTGAGATAAATCTGGGTTATTTTGTTTTATGTAATATTCTAAGCAGCTAGCTGCAGAGTTTTCAAGTTTGGATGCAGCATCTTGAAGTTGTTCTGTGTTAGCAGTAAAGAAACTAGAGGTAGAGGCCATGCGTGTGCCCGAGACATACTCCTCAGTAGCGGGTACCAAAGCTGCCTCGGCCAGTCTGGAGCTATCAGGATGATCCTTGGGTGATCTTCTTTGATCTTCAGTAGCACTTTGTTCATCAAAGGAAGAGGTGGGAATGCATATGCTGTCAGGTTTTCCCAACTCAAGGATAGGGAGTCCACCTTCCAAGCAAGAGGGTGGTATGTCCTTGTGCAGAATTTCCTCAATTGGTGGTTGTGTGGGGATGCGAACAAGTCTATTTCTGGTAGCCCCCATTTCTTTGTAATGGATTTGAAGATGTCTGGATGCAGCATCCATTCGTGGGCATCCGTGGTAGTTCTGATTAAGGTGTCTGCTAGTATATTTTCTTTTCCTGGCACAAATATGGCCTGGAGCTGAATGTTGAGGTTCAGGGCCACATTCCACAGGTCCATTGCCATCCGGCATAGAGGATATGAGTGCGTGCCTCCCTGTTTGTTGATATACCACATGACTGTGGTGTTGTCCGTCCTTATCAGCAAATGACCCTGTTGAATAAACGGTCTGAATGTCTGAATTGCCTGTTTCACTGCCAGCATCTCTTTTTGATGTGTAGGTTCAGCTGGTCTTGTGTCCATAGGCCTTGTATACACTTGTCCACCATGTGAGCCCCCCAACCGAGGTCTGAGGTGTCCGTGGTGATAGTCTGGATTGGGTGAGGGTTGTGGAAAGGCAGTCCTCTGTTCATCTGACAGGCCTGAGCCCACCACAGGAATTCTTGGAATTTGGGTTTCTAGGCTGTGCTTGTGCTGAGACCATAAAATTCCTTAGGTACCATTGCAACTTCCTCATATGCAGTCTGGCATGTGGAATCAATATTATGCAGGATGCCATGTAACCCAGGGCTTGCAGGACTTTCCTTGCTGTAAGCTGGTTCTGCGTTGTTAATGCCATGAAATAGAGTGGTAGTTGCTTTTGCTTTTCTGCTGTGAGAAATGCCATTTGATTTGATGTGTCCAGTTCTGCACCCAAGAATGTTATCCTTTGGGATGGTACCAGCCTTGACTTTATGTTGACTGTGTATCCCAGGGCTTGCAGTAGGTGAATAACCTTTTCCAAATCTTTTGTTAATTTGATCTTGTTGTCTGCTTGTATCAGGCAGTCGTCCAGGTATGGATAAATTTGAATTCCCTGAAGCCTGCAATGAGCAATTACTGATGCCAGGCATTTCGTGAATACTCTGGGCGCAGTAGATAAGCCAAAGGGCAATGCTGAGAATTGATAATGCTCTGATCCTGCAAGACATCTGAGGTATCTTCTGCAATCTGGTCGTATAGGGACGTGCAGGTATGCCTCCTTGAGATCTAGAGTCACCAGCCAAGACTCCTTGCCCAGCATGGGAAGAAGTTGCTGTAGGGTCAGCATTTTGAATTTTGGAACAATGAGATATGTGTTCAGAGTGGACAGGTCGAGAATGGGTCCTCCATTGGTTTTCTTTTCTTGGTACCAGGAAAAGTCTGGAGTAAAATCCTTGTCCTTGTTCCATAGACGGTACCTTTTCTATAGTTCTCATCCTTAGTAAGTGGTGGATTTGTCCTAGAGCGTTTGTTTTTTGGTTTGGTGGTAGGTTTGGCATTCCTCTCTTTCTTGGTAGAGTATGGAAGTGGAACCTGTAGCCTTTGTCTATTGTCTGTAAAATCCATTTGTCTCCTGTAATGCAATGCCAGTTTACTGAAAATAAGGCTAGCTTTCCACCTAAGGGTGCTTCCAGTTGTTCCCTGGTAGGCGGTATCAGAGCCAAGTCATTGTGACTGTCCTGTGGAAGTGGTAGTAGCTGGATCTGTGGCAGTACTTCTCTGGTTATTAGACTGCCACTGACGTCCCCTGTAGGCACCTCTGGATTGAACTCCTCCTCTTGGGCGCCTATTTCTGCCTCTCTGTGCTCTGGAGAGGTCTGGAAAGGACCAATTCTTCGAAGGCCAATTTCTACTAAACCTCGGAGGCTGGACCTGTAAGAAATCCTTGACTGTTTGGACAGATTTTGCTTTTTCTTCCACCTTCTTTAACACTTGCTGTGCAGGGGAGCCAAACAAACTTTGTTTCTCCATGGGAGCATCTAGGAGCTTGGACTTCACATGGTCTGGTAAGGATTGCTCTTTTAACCATGCATGCCTTCTGATCACTGTACCAGTCATAGCTGATCTAAAGGAAGCCTCCAGTGCATCATAGCTGCATTTTAAGGAATGATTACTGACCTGCTGAGTGTTATGTACCAAATCCTGAAGGGACTTGCGGTCTATAGGTTCAGGGGAAGACCGTTTTTTATTTAGCTGATCTAACAAAAATTCCTGATACTGAATCATGTGGAATTGACAGTTTAAGGCCCTAGCCGAAAGAGTAGCAGAAGTATAAACTTTTTTACCCCATCTCTCTAATGCTCTAGATTCTCTTTCAGAGGGGAGGGTTTTTTTGGCAGAGGCAGCTGCTACAGCTTTGGGGCCCTGTGAAATAGTTTCAGGATCTGCAATAGGAGCCTTATACAAGTGATAGTGTGTGTCCGGGACCCTGTAATATCTGTCGGGCTTAGCAGGGGCCGGGGGAAGAGAGTCAGGGGCAGTACAAGCATCATTAAATGCATCATCTACAACTGTTAGTACTGGAGGAATGGCTAAAGGCCTATGCTGTGGTAAATGTAAAAAGGTCCTTAGCCTTTTCCTTGAATCTGAAAAATCCTGGCCCTGCCATTGAAATTGCTCTCTCATAGCATGCAAGGTATCCCCAAAAGAAAATTCCTCAGGAGGAGAGGCAGAAGGAATGGAGTCTTCTGCATCAGAGTCCTCATATGGAGAATAAGGGCCTTCTGGAGGATTTGAGTTTTCTGAATCATCCGAGGAATAATCTGTTGAAATTGGCTCAAGGCGCTCTGCTCTAGGCCTCTTCTCTGGAGGGGGATGAGAGGCCCTGTCAGGGTGAGGTTGGGATCCCCTGATCAAAGAAATGAAATCCTCTGCCAGGCTGAGCATTTGGGAACTAGAGGTAGGCCTGTGTGAGGGGGTTTTAGTAGGCAAGGCCTTAGAAGATTTAGCTGCTTTAGCCCTAGAAAAAGCCTTGATAGACATAGATGCAGGGGGCCTAGCAGCTCCATGTGCAGGAGTAGATATGTCTAAAGGAATAGTATCTGATAAATCCTGAGAACCTGCAGTAGCAGGTGGAATTTCAGTAGCAGATTCAGCCATGCTGTGTGAGGCCTCGGCTGTAGGAGGCATGCTTTCGGCCGAAGGAAGAACCGTGGACTCTGTTTCAGCCGAAACCGAGACACTCGCGGTTGGCTTAACCGTGGTTTTGGCCGAAATCCGCGGACCGCGAGTGTCAGTCCTTTTCCTTATGCTTTTTAGCTAATTGTGAAGTCGGAGTCTCAGACGGCATGTTGTAAGCAAAAGCGGAGCCGAAAAACTCCTCTGCAAACTCCGACCGACGCCTAAGTGTCCGTCGGTTGAAGGAAGCACAGGCTAGGCAAGCTGCTACGTCATGGCCTGGGCCTAAGCAAGGAAGGCAGTAAGAGTGGAAATCCTTATGAGGTATTTTTCCCACAAGTTAAACAGTTATTTACTTTTTCTGACATCGGCTGAGGCAAGAAAGAGTCCCCAACGGGGTACTTAGCTTTTTAGAAGTCTTCGGTAGTAGTAATCTCTGGTTCTGACCGACCGGCACTTGCGAACAGCTTCTGCTTCGGGCACCGCGCGGCAAGAAAGACTGAGGAAAATGGCGTCGGCTGATGCCTTTATACCCAATTGACAGCAGCTATGACGTCGGGTGAAGTGCGACATCAGCCGAGGCCAGACCCAGACTTTGGAATCCGGCCGACCGAAGGGCTGCCTGAGGCAGGACAACCCATATGTTAGGACTGCAGATGCATCCTTGAAGGACATCTTGGAGAAGGTATCCATTGATGTTATGATTTTCCCAATATCTGAACTAGGAAGGGAACAGTGAATGTTTAAGTTGTCAGCGTAGACAGAAAATGGGATTTTAGTATTAAATACTGGGATGCGGTGGAAGGTTTTCTGGTTTATTAAGAGAAATAGTGGCTCTATAAACATATTAAACAAGAGAGGGGATAAGGACATCCCTGTCTTACCCCATTATTAATTTCTATCCTAGAGGATATGTTTCTATTTATTTGCAACATGGTGTGTGCTCTTGTATGTAGGGTTTTAATGTACTGGATGAATGCGGTAGGAATGTCACATTTTGGGAGAACTGCTGTTAGAAATTCATTGTTAATCCGGTCAAATGCTTTAGATGCATCTATGGCCAAGGTATATATAGGCATTTGAGTACCTGATAAGGACATCACAGCGTCAAGCGTGTCTGGTTATAATTAATAAATCCAGATTGCTCCGGAGATCTAATATTAGCGATGATGGATTTAAGTCTGCTAGCTAAAATTGTAGCAAAAATTCTCATATCTAGATTAATGATGGAAATGGGCCTGTAATTGTGTGGGTTTTTCGTGTCAGAGTTAAGTCTGGGAAGGAGAATAGTTCTAGAGGCATTTAAATAAAGATCCCTAATACCAAATTGAATGATATGATTAAATAGATGTAGAATAGTGGAAATTTTGGGGATGAAGCGTTTATAAAATTCAGCTGAGAAACCATCCGGACCCGGGGCTTTGTTACTCTTTAGACTGTTAATTGCTAAAATAATTTCCTGTTGTGTAAGATTAGACGACAAGAGTATCTTGTTGCTCTTTGTCAATTTTAGGGAAGGTTAAGTGATTTAGAAATCAGTCTAATTCTGGGTCCTGATAATGATGGAGCTGTAGGGTTAAAAACGTGTAAAGCATCTCAAACAATTTAATTATATCTTGTGTATTATTGTAATTTTTATCTTGAAATGTAATCTCTGAGATGGTGGGTGTAGGTTTATTTTGGTTAATTATCCTTGCCAGAAATTTAGAAGGGAATTGGGCCCATTCCGAGTAGTTGGCTATGTTTTTAATTTCGTGGAAAGATAGGTTCTCAGCCTGCATTGCAAGAAGGTTCTCCTGTAAATGGGTTATTTTGTTTTCCACTTCCAGACAATATTTATGTTGTAGTTCTAGCTCAAGTTTGGTTATTTTCCTTCTTAATGCTCTTTTCTTTGTTGAGAGTAATTTTTCTATAATAAGATTTATTAATGAGTATGCCCCTGATCATTGCTTTTGTGGAAGACCACTTAATATCTACCAGCAAGTCGTCCTTGGATATAGATTGGATACATTGATCAAGAAGTGTCTCTTTCTTGAAGGATATCCCTTTTCTTTAGTGGAATAGGGTTTAGGTGCCACCATAAACTTCTGTTGTTAGGGAGGTTTTGTGTGTCCATTCTATGGATAGGGTAATTCTGGAGAAAACCTAGGTTCCATACAGAAAGAGGTGGTGGAATCAAGGAAGATATTAAGAAGAAATCTAGTCTGGACCAGCATTTGTAGCATTGAGAGAAAAAAGTAAACCTATTGTTGGATGTCTGGTGGGTATATGGGTCAAACAGGCTGAAATCAGTTTTAATTTCCAAAATTGCTTGTGTTGCTTGGATATTGTATTTGGATTTAATATTAGTTCTGTCTGACTCTGGGTCTTGAATGGAGTTCCAATCTCCCCCCCTACAATGTAATAATG
Organism: Protopterus annectens; assembly: GCF_019279795.1. Lineage (NCBI taxonomy): Eukaryota > Metazoa > Chordata > Ceratodontiformes > Protopteridae > Protopterus > Protopterus annectens. The sequence goes on along the minus strand of NC_056729.1, from coordinate 284,365,218 downwards.
GTTGGGAAACTATGCAAGAATTTTATAAATGGCCATAAGGAAATTTTGTTAAGTGCAAGGAGCATAAATATTAATTATAAGCATTAGTTTGTCTAGATAATCTATTCTGGTTATGAAATAGCACCACCTACCTTCTGGATCTGCGTCCTGTTTAATAATGTTATGCTGGAAGGAATTTTTGATAATTGCAACCCCTGCTTTATTAGTTTTATTTCCTGAGGCTATAATAGATTTGATCCACTTTTCCTCTGAAGAGGCCTCCACTGCTTATTTAATAAATGTGTTTCCTGCACCATGATAAAGTCTAATTTGGCTTTATAAACAAGGTGTATAAAGAGTTTCCTTTTTTATCTGTTTGCAACCCCTTAATATTCCATGAAGCTAATCTCCACATTAATTCTGTTTTATATATTGTTGTTGATTGTGTTTTCTGTGTCTGAATATGCATATTCTGTATAATAGGATGTTTTGAGATAAGTATTTTCTCAGGGTATAGATGAGATGCCCTTCCTGTCATGCCACAGCGGGTATTACTCAAATGCAGCCTTCTATATTGTACTCTGGTTTACTTCTATTTTAAGAGCCCCCCCAAGAATTGCAGAAAAAGCTTAAACCACTTGTACCTAAAACTAAGCACCCCATTCATGCAATGGTGAAATATTATCTTCATGCCGCAAATGTAAGCCATCAGGTATGTTACAGATGGTTGTGTGCAGAGTTATCTTTTAACAGCTTTAAGATTGTCCATGTGCAGAAATGCTGGCTCGCAACATCCCCATTACCAATGATTTTCCCAATGCCCATATGCAGAATCATCACATTAAGATAAAAGTATGATAGATGCAGATGCCTTATGCCTTTCAATCAATGTGTGTGTAGAGAAATATCACAGCCCTTTTTCACAGCATGCATCTAAACAAGATCACAGAATAAATAGTTGCATCATGTAATAACTGAATTGACCAGTGCGGCTTATCGGCAAACCCCTTTTAATATCATATGTCTTGGGGACTTATAGCATTTAAAGTAGTTAAATATTATTTGATTAAATAGATATTTTTCAGGCGATTTACCAGTTTTTAAATGTCTCTGTGCATTATGAGCTTTGTTGATCGTGGAGGTGGGCTGGACCCTCACTCAACCTAAGCCACCACCCACTAACTACAAAAAATATTTTTTTTCAGTTTGGTGGATCCCCTTTGTTCTTGAAAAGAACAGTTTAATATCTTTTGCTTGTGCTCACTATATCTGGAATTAAGAATTCCGGGTTAAGAGATTAATTGCTTTTCTTATTATTACCCATCGTCCTTCCACTGCCTCTTTAAGCGATCATATTTACCCTGCTTTTCTGACAAGCAAGCTTTCTCTTTCATCTCAGATTAATCACCCTTGCATCGCGCTGTTTTTGGTTGGAATCCTTACTTTGTTTTAAGACCGTTTCTCTGCATCTCGCCGATTCTCCATTCTTCCTGCTTTAATCTAAGCTCTGTCGTTACCTGTAGCTTTAAGGCTTCGTTGCTTCATGGGTAGTGTAGGTCAAGGTGCAGCTTAAGTTCATCGGTCATTCATGTGTGTGAAATTTTGCAATTTATATTAAGTCTACTCTGGATCATGTGGAGTTGAGGCTTGATACCTTATTCCTTCAATCGAACTGCACACAAAGAAAATGGATCAAGGTTGGCGAAGAAGCTGGTAGTTTTTTTTTTTTTTTTTTTTCCCGCTAGCAATATGCTCGCATTTATATTCCTGATTTTTTTTTTTTTTTTTTTTTTTTACCTCTTGCGTGTTTCAACTTCCGGATTTGCTTCAGAGATTTAAGAAGGTTGAGGCCGCTTCACTGTTATTTACAGAGTACTTGATTCCTTGCTGAGAAAATGATAATGTGTTGGGGTACTTCATTTGAAATTTGTTAATAAGAAATGCGCAGAATGGGGCCAGTTTCGGTCTTTCTAGCTTTATTTATGGAGGCAGATGTTGCGACATAGATATTTTTAAACCGTTCCACTCAACAAATTTTTTGTTTTTAGCTGCTATAAGTAATTTGTTAACATGTTGGATGTATTTTGGCATAGATGATTATTTATTTGGTACTGGAGAAGATCTAGGTGCTCTATGGGCTCTTTCGATAGTTATTTGCTTTGTTTCTGACTCGTTTCCTAGGATTACTGTAAATATTGAAATTATGGTTTCAGGAATCCTGCTATGTTCTACACTTTCTGGAATGCCCCTTATGATGATGACATTGCGTCTGGATCTGGCTTCTAGGTCCATTATTTTCCTTTGCAATTCCTGGATGCTTTTTGTGTTGGCACTGGATTCCTTTTGTAATTTCTCTATTTTACCCTCGATCAAAGATCTTTGCCTCTGTTTTATCCATCCTTGTGAGAATCTTATCTATAGAATCTCCGAATGTTTGCAGCCGAGTAAAAAAGCTTTGGATTGCAGCTTGAATAGGCAGGAGTGCAGTTCTTAGACCTTCTAAGTTGGTAGCTTCTGTTTTATTTTTATTTGTGGATTTGTTGGTTTCCTGGAGTTTACCTGTTCTGGGTCTTTTAGACATGGTATCTTTCAGGGGAAGCTATTGAGAATTTCGCTTTGGTTATTTGACTGCCCATTTGTTCTGACTCCTGTGATATTTTTGCTTCCCTTCTTGTTGATTCTTTATTCTTTCTTTCCCTGTTTTCTTTCAGCTATGTACCGGCCTAGCAACAGTATATTTCATAAATGGCACATGTGGAACAGATTCCCTGTCTTATCTGCTTCAATCCTCCTTTTTCCTGACTTCTTCAATGTTTTTGCTCCTCTAAATGGTAAAGGTATTTCTTATATTGATGCTCTTCCAAGGTATTGGTAGACAAGTTCTCAATTATAGCTGATGAAAATATTTACATAAATTGCTGAGCTGTGTACCAGCACTGTTTACAGGAAGGCAGCCATCTTGATCTCCACGTAGACAAACATTCCTGAATTTGACAACGCTGAACTTATCTTTGCCAAATTAAAAATGAATCCCAAAAACATATTACTGGTGGTTATATCCCTCCATGAAACAATATCCTCACTTGGGAAAACATACTACTATGGACATCCAATTCTTTTTCACAAAAAAACAATTCTGATGGGAGACTTCAATACAGATGGCTTAACTGCTCCTCAGAAAATCCATCTTCCTACATAAACCTCCATGGGTTTAGTCAACTCATCACCTCTCCTACGACTGATAAATATTCCAAAATACCATCAATTCTTGACTGGGTTTTAGTTGACCCATCTTTGGCATCTCAATCAAGTTGTCTGCCAGACAGTCTAGGTAACCAGCAGCCAACTTTCCTTCTTAGGACTCTGACTCACCAAATCATTCAACCCACCTTCCCCTTAATCAGAAACAAAATAAAGTCAATTTAATTAGCTTCATCAACAGTGAGAGATTCCCAGTTACAACTAAACAGTTACCTCTTGACAATGCAGTTAACTCATTCAACTACACATTCTTAGACATATTAAACTCCCATGCTCCCCTCAGAACTATCAGAGTAAAATCGAAGTATGCATCCTGGCTAACTAATGAATGTAGATCCCTACTCAAGGATAGAGACAAAACCCGGCAACAATTTAAAAAAAAAAGACAAAAATCAACTATTATCAAAACATCCAAAATAAACATGCAACCCCCCCCCCAAAAAAAAAATCTGGGCAGCAGTTAATACCATGTTTCAGCCTGTTAAAATCCACCATCCCTGCCCAAACAACCACCAATAACTCTGATATTGCAACCCAATTTAATAAATTCTGCACAGAAAAGTACAGTTGTGTACACTTAACAAATGTAGACGTTCGAATATATTCACTGTTGCAGTCATCACCTGTGGGTTATCCCTGCTGTGGGAGCCGCCGGCCCAAATACCAGAATCAATGTTTTTGTGGCTGTTTACTCCAGTAGTCTGACGTCAGGTCGTCAGTACTAAAAAAGCAAGGCAAACGACGTCATTACATCAGTTTTTCTTCCTTTATTTATTTTACATTTGTTTACCAAGAAAGTCCAACTGGAGAAAGGTCCATTTATAGAGGAGGCCCAGGGAGAAAAGCTCCATAACATAAGACAGTACAAATACAACAAATGACAAAAACATTTCTGTACAGAAGCATATACACAGAGCTCCATGTCTTTATATGACAACACATAATCCATGAATGACAGAAAATTTCTTTATAGTGGCATATATACAATCAAAGAGATTCTGAATAACCTGGTTTGATTGAGCAAGTTTGTTATATACATAACAAAACGTTGAATTCCCTATTGGTAGTACAAAGCATAAAAATGAAGGAATGGAATTTTGAAAATACTGCTATTCGGGAGATATGTCACAGTGTGAGAAATAGTTTGTAGGATAGTAGTTACTGATAGGGAGTATTTGAGTAGTACAGAATAGCTGAGGTAAGCAGTGAGGAGATGAGGTGTGACAAGTTAGGAGGGCAGCAGAAAAGATTTTATGTGATACAGGGACAGAGCAATGATTGCAAGAAGTGTGACTTTAGTGATGTCTTGAAATATGAGATGGATGGTGCAGAAGATATACTTTGGGGGAGGTTATTCCAATCCCTAGCAATGGTGTGGGAGAAAGTACAGTTGTGTGCACTTACCATAAATATAGATGGAGTGTATTCACTGTTGCAGTCATCACATTTGGGTTATCTGTTTGCAGGTAACCCTCAGTCAGTCTGATTATCAAAGTTGTGGGTCCTGCGTCGGTTGCTCTCTCATCTTCCATGACGTCAGGGGGTATAAAGCATGCAGCTGATGCCATTACATCAGTTTTTCTTGCCACAGATGTCAGGTGCTCCCACAATGGGAAGCAATTATATACAAGGTTACACCTCCAACAAAAAGCAAATACACAACAAAGCTTTAAGTATAGCAAACACGAATAGAGGTATAGTCAATAGAAGTCAGGGAGCTGGAGGGAGGGTATCCTGGACTGCAACAGTGAATACACACTAACATCTACATTTATGTTAAGTGTACACAACTGTACTATGTTTGTGTTTCACTGTTGCAATCATGACATTTGGGTAGACTCCCAAAGCTAAGAAAGGGAGGAGGCCATTAGACAGCATTAGGACCAACTATAAGGCCCTGCAAGACTGCACTGGCAAAGCCAGCTCTGGATTTAGAAAAAAATGGCAAGTGGTAATGCTTGGTGAAGGTATGTACAGAAAGTACAGTTGTGTACACTTACCATAAATGTAGATGTTAGAGTGTATTCACTGTTGCAGTCATATTTGGGTAATCTGCTTGCAGGTTGCCCTTAGGTCGGCCTGATTAACAAAGTCTTGGGTCCTGCGTTGGCTGCTGTCCCTTCTTCCATGACGTCAGGTTGTCAGGGGTATAAAACAGGCAGCAGATGCCATTACATCAGTTTTTCTTGCCCCAGATGTCAGGTGCCCCCCTAATGGGGAGCAATTAAACATAAAACACAAAGGTATAGCTCCAATAAAATAGCAAATACACCAAAAAGGCTTTTAAGCATAGTAAAGGAAAGTAGAGGTATAGCCAAAAGAAGTTAGGAGGAAGGAGGGAGGGTAACCAGGACTGCAACAGTGAATACACTCGAACATCTACATTTATGGCAAGTATATACAACTGTACTATGTTCTTCGTGTTTCAATGTTGCAGTCATTACATTTGGGTAGATTCCCAAAGCTATGGTTGGGAGAAGAGTTTAGATAGCATTAGGAGCAACTATAAGGCCCTGCAAGATTGCAGTGACATAGCCAGCTCTGGATTTAGATAAAATTGGCAAATGGTAATGCTTGGTGAAATTATGTACAGAACTCCAGGTAGCAGCTTCTAGGATGTCCCTAGTAGGAACACCTCTGAGAAAGGCTGTAGAAGTAGATGCAGCCCTGGCGGAGTGAGGTCTGATCCCCTGGGGGATAGGTTTTCCATGTTGTTTGTAGCAGAAATTAATGCAAAGGCTTATCCATTTAGAAATGGTTTGTTTTGAAATAGCCTTCCCCTCTGCCCCTGCAGCAAATGCTACCCAGCAGTTGTTCAGATTTTCTTTGAGGTTTAGTCCTGTCCAAGTAGAATCGAAGTGGTCTGTGCACACCCAAGGAATGCAGAATCTGTTCCCCCTTGGTTCTGTGGATTGGGGGAGAAGGTTGGCAAATGAATGGACTGATTTAAGGCCACACTGGATACCACCTTGGGCATGAAGGATGGATTGGTCCCGAGTGATACCCTGTCCGCATGAAAGATGATGAAAGGCACCAATGCCATAAGGGCCTGTAATTCAGATACCCTTCTAGCTGAAATGACTGCTTAAAGGAAAGCGGTTTTCCAAGAAAGAAATTTTAAGTCTGCAGTAGCAGCTGACTCAAAAGGAGGTAGAGTGAGTTAGTGAATTTCTCCAATACAAAGTTAAGGTCTCAGGCTGGGGATGGAGCTCTCCTGTGTGGTCTCAAATTTTTGGCCCCTCTGAGGTACTGCTTGAGCAGTGGAGGAGAGAAGAGGGGAGGTTCTGTGTTATAATGAGCTGAAATGGCTGAGGCGTGCATTTTAATGGAGGAAAAAGACAGGCCCTTCTAAAGCATCTCAGTTAAGTATTGCAAAAATCTGAAGAAAATTGGGCGCTGCTGTGCTCATCCCTTGAGACTGGTTCCAGGCACAGAATCTTTTCCATTTTTCAGCATAAGATTTTCTAGTACTAGGCCTCCTTGCCTGTAAGACTACATCCATCACAGGTCTGCAGAGGGATGGTAAGTTAGAATTTAATTAATTAGCCAGGCTGCAAGGTTCAGTGTTGGAAGCTGAGGGTACAGAATCTGAGACAGCAGGGAAGACATCTGAGGCAGGTGCCATGGAGATAACCATGACACACCGCGCAGGAAGGGGTTCCAGTGTTGGCACGGCCAGTCTGGAGCAATCAAAATAATCCTTGGTTTGTCCTGTTTGACTTAGTAGTATTTTGGAGAGCAGAGGCAGTGGGGGGAAGGCATAGACTGATAGGTTTTTCCAGTTAAAGGACAGAGCATCCACTTTCCAGGCTTGTTTGTGGGGAGTCCTTGTGCAAAATTTGGACAATTGGTAGTACTGGGGGGAGGCAAACAGGTCTATATCCAGGATCCCCCATTCGCTTGTCAACATGCTGAAAATCCTTGGTTCCAGTTTCCACTCGTGTGGGTCCATAAGGTTTCTGCTTAATCCGTCTGCCAGCGTATTTAACTTTCCTGGCAGGAACTGAGCTTGTAGGTTTACTTGGTAGCTCAAGGCTGTGTTCCACAATGCCATGGCTAGTCTGCAGAGGGGGTAAAAATGTGTACCCCCCCTGCTTTTGTATGTACCACGTAACAGTGGTGTTGCCCACCTTTACCACTAGATGTCCTGGAAGAATGTAGTCCTTGAAGGCTGTCAGAGCATTCTGTAAAGCTAACATTTCTTTTTGCTTGATATGCAGGTGCATTTGACTTGGGTTCCATTGGCCCTGAATGCACTTCCCTACCAGGTGAGCCCCCCCCCCCCATGCATAGTCTGATGCACCTGTTAGGGTTTGGACGGCAGGGAGTAGTGTGAAAGGTAATCTCTTGTTTTGGTGGCAGGCCTCTGCCCACCAAAGGAACTCTAGGTGTAGGCAAGGTATGATAGGAATCATTGTTTCTAGGCTATAAGAATGTTGACTCCATAAGCGTTTTAGATACCACTGTAGTTTCCTCATATGCATTCTTGCATATGGAATTAGAAGAATGCAAGAGGCCATGAACCCAAAGGCTTGCAGTATTTGTCTTGCAGATATAGCAGGGTTTTTGTGGCCACTTGTTTGAAGTAGGTTGTCAAATGAGTTTGCTTTTCTGGCGTGAGGTAAGCCATCTGGGAAGTTGTATTCAAGCTTGCTCCCAGGAATGTAATTTGTTGATAGGGTACCAGTTGTGATTTCTTTTCGATTATGGTGTACTTCAGACAAGTTAGAACCCTTTTTACAAACGCCAGTTGATTCAAAAGTAAGTCCTGGCTTTCTGCCTGAATTAGACAATCGTCAAGATATGGGTATATTTGAATACTTCTTTGCCTGCAAAATGCAATCACTGGAGCTAGGCACTTTGTGAAAACCCTGGGCGCAGTAGATAAGCCAAACGGCAGTGCAGAGAACTGATAGTGCATGTAGCCTGCTTTGAAGCGTAGGCATTTTCTGCAAGATTCCCTGATTGGGATGTGCAGGTATGCTTCTTTTAGATTTAGTCTTGCCAACCACGTGTCTTTGCCTAGCAGAGGAAGTAACTGATGAAGAGTCACCATCTTGAATTTTGGAATCTCCAGACAGGTGTAGCAGACAGGGCCAGGATAGGACACCATGATTTGTCCTTTCTGGGTACCAGGAAAAGTCTCAAGTTGAAACCTTGTCCCTTTTCCTCTTCTAGTACCAGCTGAATAGCCCCCATGCTTGAGAGAAAGCACCTGTTTTGGGGCCTCTGCCCACTGACTTGCAGGTAGGTCCGGCCACTCGCTTGGTGTTGGTAACATGTGGAAGTGAAATCTGTATCCCTGGGACACAGAGACACATTTGTCCTGGGTGATGAGTTGACAATTCTTTGCATGAAGGGCAATCTTTCCCCCCAAATGAGCAGTCAGTTGATAAGTGCTTGGAAATGTTAAAAGGAAGTCACTGAGACAGTTTAACATGGGGGGGGGGGTCTTATTATTCCCAAATTTGGAAGTGGAGGCCCCCCACCACTGCTTAGTTCTCTTTGTCCCCTGGGACTGAAACCTGGGGTTTCTGCTGTGTCTGGGTTTGGCCTGAAGACCTGGAAGGGGCTGGAAAGGACCACTTCTTAGAAGGCCAGTGTCTACTAAATCTAGGAGACTGAACTTGTAAAAAATCTTTAACAGTTTGCATAAATTTAGCTCTATCTTCCATCTTTTTAAGAACTTCAGTCTTGTTGCCAAACAGGCGGTCCTGATTTAAAGGAGCATCCAACAATTTAGTTTTAACATGATTAAGCAAAGATTGCTCCTTAAGCCAAGCATGCCTTCTAAGCACAAACCCAGTAACAGCAGCCCTGCAAGAGGCCTCTACAGAATCAAAACCACACTGCAAAGTATGTTTTCCAACTTGTTCAGCAGAATGCATTAAATCCTGTAAGTCTATTTTCCACACAGTCAGGAATCAGCATCATTTTCTGTTTAAGAAGTCCAAAAACATGTTGCTGATATTTTAACATAACAAATTTGCAGTTTAAAGCTCTAATTGCCAGGGTTGCTGAAGTATAAACCTTTTTACCCCATCTATCCAGCGCCCTGGAGTCTCAATCAGAAGGGGTAGGATTTTTAGCAGTAAAAGCCTTAATGGCCTTGGGTCCCTGTGAAAAAGTCTCTGGATTTGCAATAGGATGGAACTTATGGGACTCAGGGCCCCTGCAGTATGTCTTGTTTAATGGGAGCAGGAGGCAAGGAATCAGGGGCCACATTGGATTCCGAGAAATCGTCCACAACAATGTCTAGTAAAGGAGGACTAGCCAAAGGCCTATGCTGAGGTAGGAGAGGGAAATCCTTAAGCCTCTTTTTTGAAACAGAAAATTCCTGGCTTTCCCAGCGAAAATGCTCCCTCAGAGTATGTAAGGTTTCCCCAGAAAAAAAAATCCTCAGGAGGGGAAGCAGAGGAAATAGAGTCCTCTGCATCAGAATCCTCATAAGTAGCCAAGAACAAATCCAGGTCATCAGAAGAGTCAGAAAAAACAGAATCCTGATCAGAAGATTTATAATTCAGCTCAGCCCTAGGACTCTTAGAGGGTGGGGGTTGACTACCCTTGATTAGAGTTATTAGATCTTCAGCCATTTTTATCATTTTTTGTTTAGGCACAGAAGCCTGAGCATGTGGCCTGGGTGTCGTTTTTTTTAGACATGGATCGAGATTTAGGCCTTGTTAAAGAAGGAGGTGTCAATTTAATATGCAAGTCCATAGGAATGAATACACCCTCAGAAGCTGGTGCCTGCACAGCGGCTCCGGACCCATCTGGGGTAGAGACATCCATGGGTTCCATAGTTGAAGTATCTCGTGGCATACCGGACTCCGAATGGGTCTCAGTAGAGGCCTGCGAATCAGAAGTAGCGGGTATCAGGGGCTGCAAAAGCACCTCACTGAGTACCAGCGAACTGGCGACTGGCTTAGCAGAAGCGTCGTCGGCAGTTCTGGACCTCGGCGGCCTGTCTCTATCTTTGCGTTTTTTTGGAATTCTGGTACTTGGGTGGCTAACAGATGACATTTCTGGATAATTAAACAGAGAACCGAAATATTTAGAGGCAAAAATATAACTACAACGGATAGTGCGCCGATTAAATAAAGCACAAACCCAACAAGGTACGTCGTGGTCAGGGCTTAGGCAAGGAATACAGTATGAATGAAAATCTTTATGAGGCATTTGCTTTCCACAAATAATGCAATTATTAACTTTTACTGATATCAGGAAGGAGCAAGAAAACGTTTCCGCAACGGGGTACTTAGCTTTTAGTTGGAAGACTTTGAGTCTGAAACTCGAAAAATAGAAGTTATGTCCTTACCATAACGTTCCATGTGGAGTGTTCATCTCGCCTTTGTTCTTACACATGGGTTCGGAGCCGATCCTCGGCTCCGAGTCGGCCGCTTGGCAAAGCTCTGCATCGAAAAGAAGCTCGAGACCAACCTGTCTCCCACAATTCCCTCTGCCTTTACCTCAGATCTAGTTTGCAAACAATACCAGATCCCAACGGGAATGAAACACACACATACATGCTAAGGCGTAGCTGAAAACAGCAGTAACAGCTGAGAGGAACAGAAGCGGGAGAACCAAACCAGACATCTAAACTGGACGTTCTTCCTGACCCGAGGGTGGGAGGGTGGGAATGTAAGAACAAAGGCGAGATGAACACTCCACATGGAACGTTATGGTAAGGACATAACTTCTATATGTGAGAGTGTTCAATCTCGCCGTTTGTTCTTACACATGGGTAGCGTCCCTAGCTCCGTGACCCTGAGAGACTCACGGAAGAACGTTCCTGAGCACAGTGGAACCAAAGGTTGCCCTGTCCCTGGAAACCCTATCCACTTTGTAATGAGCAATAAACGTATGTGGTTTAGACCAAGTGGCGGCTGCACAAATAGTGTCCAAAGGTAGGCGGGCCGCATGAGCCAGGGATGTAGATATTGATCTAGTAGAATGTCCTTTCGGTTTGACGGGTAAAGTCTGTTCAGTAGCAGTATAAACAAAAGTAATACAATCAGATAGCCATTTGGAAAGGGTATGTTTTGTCACTGCCAAGCCCTTTCTGCTGTCCGCAAAGGCTATAAAGAGTTGATCTGCGTTTCTGTGATCCTTTGTTCTATCCAAGTAGAATTTGAGTTGTCTATGAACATCCAACTTGTGTAACATATATTCCAGCTTATTGGAATGGTTCTTGAAAAATGTGGGGAGCTCAATGGACTGATTAATGTTATTGATTGAACAAACCTTGGGAAGAAAGGACGGGTTGGTGCGAAGAGATACCCTGTCAGGATGAAAGATCAAATATGGGTGTTTGAGGAAAACAGCTTGAAGTTCTGATACTCGTCTGGCTGAAGTGATAGCTACCAGAAAGAGGGTTTTCCATGACAAGAACTTCAAAGAACAGGAAGAGGCTGGTTCAAAGGGTGGTAGCATTAGTTGTGATAACAGGAGGTTCAGATTCCATGGTGCTGTAGGGAACCTGACTGGTGGCCTAATGTGAAAAGACCCTTTCAGAGAAGCCTTACAAAGCCTATGAGCCATAATAGGCGCTCCATTTTCTCCCACATGAAAGTTTGAAATAGCAGCCAATTGAACCCTCAAGGTGGCAGGAGAAGCTCCTTGGTGAAATAGTATGGATAGAAACTCCAAGACTTTGTTCAGTGGGGCTATCAAGGGATCCAAATGTTGCGTAGTTGCCCAGTATACAAAACGCTTCCACTTACTAGTGTAAATCTTTGTAGTGGAAGCTTTAGGAGAAGCCACTAGAATATTTTGAACCGCAGGAGAAAGAAGATCAGACCTGGCTAAGAAGGGAAGCGGAGCAGCCAAGCTGCTAGTCTGAGAGACAGGAGTGACGGGTGGGGAGCCCCTGACGAGTGGGTCAGTAGATCTGGCTCCGGGTCCAGGATCCAGGGTTCCCGTATTTGTTGAGCTTGAAGAAAGGGAAACCAAATTTGATGAGGCCAGAATGGGGCAATGAGGATTACAGTCCTCTATAGGTTGTTGGCTTTCTGCAGAAATCTTGGAATCAGAGGTATAGGAGGGAAGGCGTACAGGAGACCCGGGGGCCAATCGTGAATCAGAGCGTCCCTGGGGACTTCCCCTGGAGGGGGTAATGGGGCAAAGTAGCTTCTGCATTTGGCGTTCATCGAACACGCAAACAGATCGCAGCAAGGCTGGCCCCACTTGCAGAATATCATGTCCGCAATTATTTGTTTGCGGGACCACTCGTGAGGTAACAGGATGGCTCTGCTCAACCTGTCCGCTATGACGTTGGATAACCCCGGGATGTGCGTTGCTATCAGAAAGCGACCCGTTGACTCTGCCCATTGCCAAATTCTCATGGCCTCTCTGCATAGCTGGTAAGATTTGGTTCCTCCTTGCTTGTTTATGTACCAGACTACAGACATGTTGTCCGATTGAACTGCAATGGTCCCTAGAGGTAGAAGGGGAGAAAAGTGTTGCAACGCCAGAAACACTGCCCTCATCTCCAGAACATTGATGTGCAGATTGTACTCCAGATTGGTCCATTCTCCTTGGACGGTCTGTCCCTGAAAGATGCCCCCCCACCCTATCAGGGAAGCGTCCGTGGTCACCGTAGCTGTAGGAGTGGGTAGCACAAACGGTCGGCCGCCGGAGAGATTGCAACTCTGAAGCCACCAAGACAGGTGTGATTTGCAGATGTTTGTGATGTGAATTTCGTGTGTCAGCAGTAACTGTTGGAACGACCATTGTGCGAATAGCAGCCATTGAAGAACTCTCATGTGCAGTCTTCCCAAGGGTATCGCAATGAGGGAAGCCACCATGAGACCCAAGACTTTCAGAACCAGTTTTGCCGGGGATTTTCTGGACAACAGAAGATATATGTGATTTTGTAGAGAGGCTATTATTTCTGAGGGGAGCCTTAGAATCAAGCAACGAGTATTCAAATCTGCTCCTATGAATGAGATATGCTGTGATGGCTGTAATGCAGATTTTTCGAAATTTACGGAAATTCCGAGATGAACACAAAGTTCTAGTGTGTAATCCCTGGCCTGAATCGGTCGACGCTCGGTGGTGGCAGTAAGGAGCCAGTTGTCCAGATACGGAAAAACCTGGAATCCTAGGCGTCTCAAGTGAGACGCTACCACTGCCATGCATTTGGTGAAGACTCTGGGGGCTGAGGTTAGACCAAAGGGCAGGGCCCGAAATTGAAAGTGACTGGCTCCCAGCCAGAAGCGCAAGTGATCCCTGGACGCTCTGGCCATTTTGATGTGGTAGTATGCGTCCTTGAGATCTATTGAGCACATCCAGTCGTCGTCCTGTAAGAATGGAAGGATCGACTGAAGCGTGACCATCCAGAACTTTTCTTTCCTGACGAAAGTATTGAGCTTGCTTAGGTCCAGAATTGGCCTCCAGCCCCCTGTCTTTTTTGGAACTAAAAAGAACCTTGAGCAAGTTCCGAATCCTCTTTGGTCCGCCGGGACTGGTAGGATGACTCTTTCTAGCAGCTTTGAAATTTCTATAGCTGCAGGATCTAGAAGATGGGGCGGTACATCTGGGAGTCTTTTTTGCGGTAATGGGGGAAGTAGAAATGGAATTCTGTAACCTCTGGTAATCATGCTTTTTACCCATTTGTCGGAGTTAAGACTTTGCAGGCCTGAGGGTATAAAGCTAAGCGACCCCCAACTGCCTCCAGAGCAGTACAGTCGGGCCTCCTCTCAGGAGTGCTGGAAAGGCTTCCCAGGGAGTGTATCCCTGTCACCTTGGTTTTGCGGACCCCCTCTGCCACCAGGGCGACGTCTTCCACTTCTGCCCCCCCCCTCTGCCTCTGGAGGGGGCATCACCCTGTGTGCCTGGGAAAGAGCCTTGGGGTTTTCGAAACCACATTTTTCCACCTCGTTACCTTTTGGGGTACGGTCTGGATGGGGTGGAAAAACGGACTCCGACAGCAGACAGAGTCTTTCTCTCTTGCTCACACCGGGTAAGGGCCTCCTTTACTTTGGGGGCAAAGAGTGGCACCGTCAAATGGGGCGTTAGTAAAGGAAGACTTGAAGGCTTCCGCAAAGGAACATAAGCGCATCCAGGATTGTCTACGAAGAGCAATCGCCGAAGCCGCAGCCCTACTCGATCCTTCGGCTGCATACGAAATGAGCCTCATGGACGAGTTCACAATTGACGTAAGGGTATTGAGCTGTGCTGTAACTTTTTCCGTGACAGCAGCATCTGTAGTACCCTGGAGGGTATCTCCCAACTCTTTGATTAGATCCCTCTGTAAACGAGTAAAATGTGTCAAATAGTTCAGCGATCGCATGGAAAAAGCCGCTGAACTAAAAATGCGCTTCCCATACCTGTCCACAGTCCTAGAATCTCTGTTAGGCGGATGGACAGATGAGAAAGATTCAGACATCTCCTTTTTAGTGGCAGCTGCCACCATAGCATCCACTGGAACTCCCTTTGTGTGATATGCCTTGTCTTGAGGGGCCGTAATATATTTATTAGGCTTTCTAGGGACTGGCTCCACTGTGTCAGGTGTCTCCCACGCCCTTCGAGCAATCAAATCCATCAACTCATCGAAGGGCAGAGTGACCCAGGAGGAAGAAGGGCGAGCACCGAATGCCTTCAGCAAGACTGACTTATCCTCAGAAGGGGGTAGGGCCTGCCAATCACCTCTCTGTTTCAGGATCTCCAGGATGTCAGAAAAGGAGACATCCTCAGAGGGTGATTTTGGGGACCCTTCTGACTCATCCAAGTCAGTGTCCGATGTTAAGTTTTCTTGTGGAGAATCCAAGTGTCTCCTCTTACACAATCTTTTCCTCGGAACTTCCTCGGGGGGCATCCGAGGAAGCCTCCGAAGAAGAAGGAGCTCCCTCTGGGAGCGGCTGAGACACTGCTGCTCGACGCCTTGAAGTAGCCGTGGGTGCAGAGGAGGATAGCAGGCCTTTATGGGAAGGAGAGGCTGTCGCTGCTGAAGTGATTGAGTCGACAACACCTTCCTCATCAGGTCGAAGGCCCCCAGGTCCCGAGTCGAGGAATCCCTCGGTTCCGAAGAAAGCGGAGGGATCCCCAAGACGGGGACAGAGGGCATCGACCCCGAGGACGGAGCCGAATCGATCAGTGCCGAGGCACCAAGAGGGAGAGTCGGAACCGAAACATCGGTCCGACTCTCGGTCCCGGAACCAAGGCTAGATCGTCGGCTCCGCGATTCCGGTAATGGATCCGGAGTCGAGGTGAACGGTGCCAACCGAGAGAAAGACGGCTCCGGCACCGAGGGCACCACGATCATCAGATCAGCCTCTCCCGGCTCCGAAGGCTGAATAGGCCTCTGAGGAGGAACAGATGGAGATAAGGGAAGGCCTTCGAGTCTCGACACCAACTGGGAAGAGACTGAGATGAATTTGGACAAGGCCGTATTCTCCATTAACTTCTGCACCACACGATCTACGTCGGAGTTGGAGAGGGGTCTAGAAGAACGCGAAGGAATCTAAGACTGAGCCGACCTCAAAAGTACAGGAGGTGGAAGCCCCGTCACTGGTTCCAAGACTCTAGGCTCGGTGACAGACAGAAGTTCGACACTCAGCCCCGAGGTCTGTGGAACCGGTGAACGAACTTTAAACGAAGAGCTCGGAGCCGGTGACATGGGCTCCGACGTCTTCGATTCCTTAGAGGATTTAGATGCCTGGTCCGATTTATCAAGAGCCTCTTGTAAGGCAGGCTTCAAAAGGCCTCTGTCCATGAGCTTCCTGCCCCTATCTGTCATGACCCTTCCACTGAAAGAATGACAAATGGAACAGTCTTCTTGCAGATGGAGAGGGCCAAGACAGTAGACGCAGGAGCTATAGTTACCTGTGACAGACATTTTCTGTCCACATTGGCACAGTTTGAAGCCTGACTTCGCTTTCTCAGACATCAAGTATATAAACAGTCAAATCCAGTAATGTTATATATCTAAATATATAAATCTATACAGTCCTGATAACAGACAGTCACAGCCAAGAACACTAATGGTGGTACCACAAGTATATAGTGTTTAGTCAAATCCAGAATTTTAGTCAAATACAGCAAAAATCGAAGTTAGTGGGTGGGGTAGGCCTCGAGGGAAACTAACTATATATATACTAATATATATATATAAGTATAAGGTTAAGAAAACCTCGACTCACTACACATACACACTAAAGGTTTTAAATTGAAAATAGAAGAACTATCTAAAAATCCTAGAAAAAAGTAAATCTTATCTGCCAGTTGGTCTGAGCTCATCGAAAATGATGCGAACGTTGCAGCGGCAAACTAGATCTGAGGTAAAGGCAGAGGGAATTGTGGGAGACAGGTTGGTCTCGAGCTTCTTTTCGATGCAGAGCTTTGCCAAGCGGCTGACTCGGAGCAGAGGATCGGCTCCGAACCCATGTGTAAAACAAACGGCGAGATTGAACACTCACATCAAAAATTTCAGGAGTCTGCCGACCAGCACTTGCGAACTGCTTCTGCTTCAGGCATCGCACGGCAAGAAAGACTGATGTAATGGCATTGAATGCATGTTTTATATCCCTGATGACGTGACGTCATGGAAAAAGGGACGGCAACCAATGCAGGACCCAAGACTTTTTTAAATCAGGCCGACTGAGAGCAACATGCAAGCAGATTACCCAAATGTAATGACTGCAACAATGAAACATGAAGAACATCTCCAGGTAGCCGCTTCTAGGATGTCCCTGATAGGGACACCTCTGAGAAAGGCTATAGAGGTAGATGCAGCCCTGGTGGAATGAGGTCTTATCACCTATGGGGTAGGTTTTCCATGGTGCTTATAGCACAAATGAATGCAATGGCCTATCCACTTAGAAATGGTTTGCTTTGAAATGGCCTTCCCCACTGCACCTGCAGCAAATGCAACCAGCAGCTGTTCAAATTTCCTGAGAGGTTTAGTCCTGTCCAAGTAAACTCTAAATTGTCTGTGCACGTCCAAGGAGTGCAGTATTCGTTCCCCTTTGTTCTGTGGATTAGAAAAGAAGGTTGGCAAATGAATGGACTGATTAAGGGCCACACTGTCCGCATGAAAGATGATGAAAGGCTCCACTGCCATGAGAGCCTGTAATTCAGACACCCTTCTTGCTGAAGGGATGGATAGAAGGAAGGCTTTTTCCAAGAAAGGAATTCTATTTGCAGCTGGCTCAAAGGGAGGCAGAGTGAGCTTTTCCAATACAAAGTTAAGGTCCCAGGCTGGAGTGGAGGCTCTCCTGGGTGGTCTTAAATTTTTGGCCTGTCTGAGGAATTGCTTCAGCAGTGGATGAGAGAAGAGGGGTGGCTCTGTATTACAATGTGTTGAAATGGCCGAGGCATGAATTTTAATGGAAGAAAAAGAACGGCTCTTGTGAAGAATCTCAGTTAAGTATTGAAGAAAGTGCAGTAAAATGGGCACTGTTGTGCCCACCCCTTGAGTTTGGCTCCAAGAACAGAATCTTTTCCATTTTTCAGCATAGGATTTTCTAATACTAGGCCTCCTTGCCTCCAGATTGACATCCATCACATGCTTACTGAGGGATAGTAATGGAGACATTGGATAATTAGCCAGGCTGCAAAGTTCAGGGTTTGGAGCTGTGGGTGCAGAATCTGGCCCTCCTGCTGGGACAGCAGGGAAGGGGTCTGAGGCAGGTGCCAAAGTTCTAGCAGTGACACACTGCACGAGAGGAGTACCAGTGTTGGCGTGGCCAGTCTGGTGCAATCAGTACTGTCCTTGAGTTTGTCCGGTTTGATCTTTAGTAGCACTTTGTAGAGGAGAGGCAGAGCGGGAAAGGTACAGACTGACAGGTTTTTCAAGGTGAAGGACAGGGCATCCACTTTCCAAGCTTGTCTGTGGGCAGCCCTTGTGCAGAATTTGTCCAACTGGTAGTTCTGAGGGGAGGTAAACAACTATGTCTGGGCTCCCCCCATTTGTTTCTCAAAATGTTGAAGATCTTTAGTTCCAGTTTCCAATCGTGTGGGTCCATGAGATTTCTGCTTAGTCTGCCAGTGTATTTAGCTTGCCTGGCAGGAATTGAGCTTGCAGGTACACCAGGGAGCTCAAGGCTGTGTTCCACAGAGCCAAGACTAATCTGCATAGAGGGTATGAGTGGGTTCCCCTGCTTGTTTATGTACCACGCAACAGTGGTGTTGTCAGTCTTTACCAATAATTGTCCTGGAAGAATGTGGCCCTTGAAGGCTGTCAGAGCATTCTGTACAGCTAACATTTCTTTTTGATTGATATGCAGGTGCATTTGACTCTGGTTCCATTTGCCATGAATGAACTGCCCTGCCAAGTGAGCCCCCCATGCATAGTCTGATGTGTCTGTTAGGGTTTGGGCAGCAGGGGGTACAGTGAAAGGCAGTCCCTTGTTGAGGTGGGCAGGCCTCTGCCCCCCAAAGGAACTCTGTCTTTAGACAAGGGATGATAGGAATCATTGATTCTAGGTCCTGAGAATGTTGACACCATAGGCTTTTTAGATACCATTGTAGTTTCCTCATATGCAGTCTTGCATATGGAATTAGTAGAATGCAAGAGGCCATGAACTCCAGGGCTTGCAGAATTTTCCTTGCAGATAGCTGGGTCTTTGAGGCCAGTAGTTGGAAGCAGACTCTCAAATAAACTTGTTTCTCTGTCGTGAGGCAGGCCATCTGGGAAGTTGTATTCAAGCTTGCTCCCAGGAATGCAATTTGTTGGCAGGGTACTTGTATGCGATTTATTTTCGTTTATGGTGTACTCCAGACAAGTTAGCAATTTCTTTACAAATACCAGATGTAATATGTCCTGGCTTTCTGTCTTGAATCAGACAATCGTGCAGGTATGGGTATATTTGAATATTTCTTTGCCTGCTAAAAGCAATGACTGGAGCTAGGCACTTTGTGAATACCCTGGGCGCAGTAGATAAGCCAAAGGGCAGTGCAGAGAACTGATAGTGCACGTAGCCTGCTCTGAAGCGTAGGTATCTTCTGCAGCCTGCTCTGAAACATAGGTATCTTCTGCAGCCTGCTCTGAAGCGTAGGTATCTTCTGCAAGATTGGGATGTGCAGGGTAGGCTTCCTTTAAATCCAGTGTTGCCAACCAGGCATTTTTGCCTAGCATAGGAAGCAACTGATGAAGAGTAAGCATTTTGAATTTTGGTATTACCAAAAAGGTGTTTAAGACAGACAGGTCCAGGATAGGACGCCAGGAATTGTCTTTTCTGAAAACCAGGAAAAGTCTTGAGTAAAAACCTTGCCCCCATTCTTCTTCTGGGACAGGTTGAATAGCCTTGATGCTTACAAGAGAACATGCTTTTGAGACTCTGCCCACTGATTTAGGAGTAGGTCTGGCCAACCACTTGGGGAAGGTAAGGAGTGGAAGTGGAATCAGTATCCTTGGGAAACTATATTTAAAACCCATTTGTCCTGGGTAATGGGCTCCCAGTTTTTTTGCATGCAGGGCAATCTTTCCCCCTAAAGGAACAGTCAGTTGAGCAGGGCTTGGAAGGTTTAAAGTTAAGTCATTGTGACAGTTTACCATAGGGGGGGTGTCTTACTACTTCCAGCTTTGGAAGTGGGAGCCCCTCACTGCTTAGGCCTGTGAGTACCTTGGGACTGAAGCCTGGGTGGTCTGCTGGTTCTGGCTTTAGACTGAGAAGGCCTGGAAGAGGCAGGAAAGGACCAATTCTTAGAAGGCCAGTACCTACTAAATCTGGGAGGCTTTACTTGCAGGAAATCTAACAGTTTGCATAGATTTAGTTTTTTCCTCCATCTTTTTAAGTACTACTTCTGCTTTATTGCCAAACAGGCTGTCTTCGTTTAAGGGAGCATCCATTTGCTTTAACATGATCTGGCAAAGTTTGCTCCTTAAGCCAAGCTTGCCTTCCAAGTACAGACCCAGTGACAGTAGCCCTGCAAGATGCCTCTAAAACCATATTGCAACGTATGTTTTCCAATTTGTTCGGCAGAATGCATTAAATCCTGTAATTTTTTATTTTCAGCACAGTCAGGAATCAACACTTGCTGTTTAAGCAATCCAATAATATGTTGCTGATACTTTAACATATGAAACTGGCAGTTTAAGGCCCTAATGGCCAAAGTTGCAAAAGTGTAAACCTTCTTACCCCATCTGTCCAGGGCCATGGAATCTCCATCAGAGGGGGTAGTGTTTTTGGCAGTAGTAGCCTTAATGCCTTTGGGTCCCTGTGAAATGGTCTCAGGATCTGCAGTAGGATTTTTGAAGAGGAACTTAGTCAGGTACTCTAACACCCGTCAGGTTTTTCTGGGAGCTGGGGGTAAAGTGTCAGGGGCCAGGCTAGATTCCAAGAAGGCATCATCTACAATGTCCAGTACAGGAGGGATAGCTAAAGGCAGGTGTTGAGGTACGAGTAAGAATTCCTTATGACCCTTTTTGGAGTCAGAGTAATCCTGGCTTTCCCAGCAGAAATGCTCCCTGAGAGTATAAGTTTCACCAAAAGAGAAATCCTCTGGAGGGGAAGCAGAGGGAATGGAGTCATCTGCATCAGAATCCTCATAGGTAGATAAGGACAACTCTTGGTCATCAGAAAAAAACAGAAATTTTAGAATTCTGATCAGAAGAATCAGAAGGAAAATCAGTTCTAGGTCTCTCAGAGGGAGAAGGGTGGCTTCCCCTGATTAGAGTAATAAGGTCTTCAGTCATTCTTAGAATTTGTTTTTTAGGCATAGAGGCCTGACCATGCTGTCTGGGCATTGGTTTTCTAGTCGTGGATCGAGATTTAGGCCTTGAAGAAGAAGATGGCATTGGTTTAATATGCAAGTCAGTAGGCCTGAATACACCCTCAAAAGCCAGTGCCTGCACAGTGACTCTGGACCCATCCAAGTTAGAGACATCCAAAGGTTCCACAGTCGAAGAAGCATCTCGGAATGGGTCTCAGTAGAGGCCTGCTAATCTTAAGTAGCGGGTATCAGGGGCTGCGAAAGCGCATCACTGAGTACCGGCGAATTGGCGACAAGCTTAACGGAAGCGTCGTCGGCAGCGCCTCACTGAGTACCGGCGAACTGGCGACAAGCTTAACAGAAGCGTCGTCGGCAGCTTTGGACCTATGGGGTCTGTCTCCATCTTCTCGTTTTTTCGGAATGTCTGTAATTGGATGGCTTACCGAAGCCATTTCTGGGTAAGTAAACCAAGTACCAAAATATGAAGATGCGAAAATGAACAGACGACAAACAGTTCAAGGTTTGAATAAGGCACAAAACAGACAGCGAGGGACGTCGTGGTCTGGGTCTAAGCAATGAATGAAAATCTTTGAGGTATTTGCTTTCCACAAGAAATACAATTAACTTTCACGGACATCGATTTAGAGCAAAAAAAAGTTTCCCCAACAGGGTACTTTGAAGAGTTCGGATCTGAAACTCAAAAAAGACTAGTATAAAACACAGGTGAACCAGAGCAAAAACGGCTGTAGCAGTTCTATTGCAGTTAAGTAATCACCAGTCCAAAGTAAAAAATCCAACTTCTTCTTTATTCCAACAAATAAAACAGACGAAATGAGCGCTTTCACGTATCCTTGATACGCTTCATCAGATTTCATTCTAAATTAAAGCAGCTCAACTTAAATAGTGCTCTACAGTCCTTAATTGCACCATTTATCTAATAAATTAATTAACAACCATCTTTCCTTAATAAAGGAGTATAATTTACTCTTAAAGTCATACTCAGAACTCAGTGCAGTTAACATTCATCCTATAATATTAAGTCTATCATTTTGTACATATGTGAATGTGTCTTCTTAAAGATCAAGCTGCATTATGTATTCATTAAAAATAGCACACTTAAAAGCAGTAACTGCATACTGTAAAATCAACTAATAAGAGATATGTAGAATATATATATGTATATCTTATATATGGAGAAAGAAATATAGCAATCTAACATAGATATATTAATAGTCCCTAAACAATGCTTAGATAGTACAATCAAACACCTAATTATCTATGTATAAGTCGTGTCTTATGTCTTAGTGTTTTGTATACCACATAGGCAAACATTTATCACTTTCCCCATAACAGTTCATGTCTCAAACCAATAAATAAATACATGGATACATAAATAAGTGAATAAATAAATATATATATATATATATGACCAAGTACATGTTTATATCAGAAATTATATATAGCTATAATGAAGTACATAATATCTAATGAAAATTCATGAAATATGACAATATTATATACTAGTGGCTTCTGTCAAATATTAGCATGCTGTTCCATACTAGACCAGTATATATCTGTCTATAAATACTGATATATAAATATATAAATATGTAAATGAATAGATAAATAAATAAATCAATAATATAGCTGTATATATACATATATATAGTCTTGACATTGTCTCATATAATTATTAGAACACTCATTATATGTGTCTATGTTAATCATCATCTGAGTATATAGACTACAATACAGTAACACATTAATCCAACCTTAATCAAAAAAAAAAAAAATATATATATATATATATATATATATAGAATGAAATGAAAATAAATATATATATATATAAAACATCATATAGACCAATATAAGTCTTAATATAAAGTATATCCATACCATACTTTATGTATAGTTATAACAATATGTGCACAAATACATTTCATTGAGTAAATAACTGAATATATATAAGGATGTGTTTAATCTTCTCATTTCTTCATTATTACCAAATGACCATAGATGTATTAAGTCATTCATCATAGTAAAGATGCATAATAAAAATGTATGTATATATAATATCTCCATCTACCTACACAAAATCTTTACATGTATTTAGATCTGTATATAATCTCTCACAGTCTATAGTAACCTAGTAATATAGGCCAAGCATCTAGCTTATATGCTAGAATTATCTTAATATTGGTCTCATTGGAACATACTGGTTCAGACCCGGAGGATAGTGTGCCCTCATCCTCAGGATCCAAGGTAGTTCCCTTAATTCTAGCATATTCACCGATTCTCCTCCATGTATGTCTTTTTCAACTATTTGTAGTATTCTAAATTTAAAACTGTGTGTTGGATTTTCTTTTATGTGCTTGGCCAATGCATTGGTTTCATTATTTTTTCTTATATCATATGTATGATTATATATCCTTTTTCTAAACTCTCTTTTGGTAAGTCCTATGTAAAATGCTGTGCAAATTTCACATGTTGCAAGATAGATAACATTACATGTATTGCATGTGGCATAGAAACTAGGCTTAAATTCATAATTCAAGGTTGGGTGTATATACTCCTGGACCTCAGTAATGTACTGACACATGTTACATTTATTACATGCAAAGGTTCCTAAGTTGAAACATAACCTCGGAACTGAAAACAGCTCTTTCTTATGTGTCTTACATAGCAACCTTTTTAAGTTCTTATTATTTCTATAAATAAATCCTGGAGTTTCTCCTATTAATTTCCTTGTTCTTTCATCCACCGTCAATACTGGCCAATGCTGTCCTATAATTTGTGTGATCTTCTTATTATCATTAGTGTAAGTGGTCAGGAATTGAACTCTTTCTCTGAAATTCGAGTTATATCTTTGCTTATTATTATTGTAGAATTTCCACCCACTCTTCTCCAATAAAGGCCCATCCCTATCTTTTAGGACCTGCTCTTTAATTTCCCTCACCATTTTTTTATCATATCCCCTTTTCAAGAACAGTTGTTCCATCACCTGTACTTCTAATAAAAAATCTGTTTGTTTTCTACATAGTTTATTTAGTCTAATAAACTGACTTTTAACTATGCCTCTAAAGACATGCCTGGGGTGCATGCTATCGAAGCTGAGTATAGTATTCTTCCAGCAACTTTTCCTATAAATGTTTGATATAACTTTTCCTTCTATCTTTAGATTCAGATCTAAAAAATGTATCTCTATATATGATGCTTCCATTGTAAATTTGAGGAAGTTGGTAGTGTTTTCCATATATTGTATCAAGCTGGAAAACTGCTCTCTTGTGCCATCCCAAATAATTATGATGTCATCTACAAATCTTGAATACATGATAACATTCTTAAATAAAGGATGACTAAATAAAAATTCTCTTTCCCACCAATTTATCACCAAATTAGCATAGGTGTTAGCGCAGGGTGTGCCCATGGCAACACCCCACTTTTGTAAGTACAAATGGTTGGAAAAGGAAAAAACATTGTTAGAGAGGACCATATCCAGCAATTGACATATTAATATGTTTTTATTCCTACTAACTTCAGGATAGTGTTGGAGTAATTCTCTAATACTCTGTTTTCCATAATCATTGGGGATGCTTGTAAAGAGATTTTGTATATCTAGGGTGATTAGCATATGAACCCCAGGAATTAACTCTGTGTCTAAACTATTCAACATCTCTAACAACTGATAACTATCCCTCAAAATGGTGGGGATCTGATTCATGATGGGTCTTAAACTCTTTTCTATAAATATAGAAATATTTTGTGTAGCCCATCCTTCACCATCTACGATGGGCCTAAAGGGAGGTGGGGATATTTTTTTTTTTTTTTTTTTTTTTTTTTAAACTCAAAAAAGGAAATTTCAGGAGTCTGCCAACCGGCACTTGCAAACTGCTTCTGTTTTGGGCACCGCACAGCAAGAAAGACTGATGTAATGTAGGACCCAAGACTTTGATAATCAGGCCGACTTGAGGGCTACCTGCAAGCAGATAACCCAAATGTGATGACTGCAACAGTGAAACACGAAGAACATCAAAGCCAATAACACTGCAGGAAAAAGTCTGGCTACGCAGAGCAGTCAGAGGCGCACAAGGGAAAAGATAGAAGCTGTCCTGGTGGCTAACCACCACCTTGGGAAGCATGTGTCCCCCTAGGAGAAGATGTTAAATGGGGGATGGAGGGAGAGAAACAACCTTCAAAAGTGAGTACACGAACATCTACGTTTATGGTAAGTGTACACAACTGTACTATGTTCTTCGTTTTTCACTGTTGCAGTCATCACTTGTGGGAGGATTCCCAAAGCTGAGGTAAAGGGTGGAAGGATAGACAGAGTCCTAGGTATTGGTCAGGATGCCCTGCAGAATTGAAGAAGTAAAACCCTGCCCCAGACTTGGAAGAGAGAGGTAGGTGGTAATGCTTTTTAAAAGGTATGGAAAGAGGTCTAGGAGGTTGCTTCCAAGATGTTCTTGGTAGGTAGTCCTCAGAGAAAGGCAGTGGAAGTGGAGGTTGCCCTAGTTGAGTGGGTATGGATAGACTTAGGGATGGGCTTCCCATGTAGCCTGTAGCAAAAATGGATACAGGCAAAGCTCACAAGAAGCCGGACAGTTTTTCTGAATAACAGTGCAGTCCAAGAGTTGTCTGTACATGTCTAGTGAGTGCATAATTCTTTCCCCCTTGTTGTGAGAGTTGGGAAAGAAGGTGGGAAAGTGTATGGCCTAGTTAAGGGTCATATCAGATACCACCTTGGGCAGGGCATAAAGGAGGGATTAGTCCTCAGGGCGACTCTGTGCATGGAAAATTATCAAGGGCTCGACAGCCATGAGAGCTTGAAGTTCTGAGACCACAATGCCATGGCTAGTCTGCAGAGAGGATAGGAATGTATACCCCCTGCTTGTTTATGTACCACATAACCATGGTGTTGTCCGTCTTTAGCATTAGTTGTCCTGGAAGAATGTAGTCCTTGAAGGCTGTCAGAGCATTCTGTACAGCTAACATTTCTTTTCGACTGATACGTAGGTGCATTTGACTTGGGTTCCATTTGCCCTGCCAGATGAGCCCCCCATGTATAGTCTGAAGCATCTGTTAGGGTTTGGGCAGCAGGGGTTAGTGTGAATGGTAGTCCCTTGTTTTGGTGGCAGGCCTCTGCCCACCAGAGGAACTCTAGGCGTAGACAAGGTATGATAGGAATCATTGTTTCTAGGCAGAGAATGTTGACTCCATAGGCTTTTTAGATACCACTGTAGTTTCCTCATATGCAATCTTGCATACGGAATAAGAATACAGGAGGCCATGAACCCCAAGGCTTGCAGTATGTCTTGCAGATAGCAGGGTTTTTGTGGCCATTTGTTTGAAATAGATTATCAAATGAATTTGCTTTTCTGGCGCGAGAAGCCATCTGGAAAGTTGTAATCAAACTTGCTTCCAGGAATGTCATTTGTTGACAGGGTACTCGTGAATTCTTTTCGTTTATGGTGTACCCCAGACAAGTTAAAATCCTTTTTAGAAACGCCAGATGTTTCAAAAGTATGGCCTAGCTTTCTGCCTGAATTAGACAATCGTCCAGTTATGGGTATATTCGAATACTTCTTTGCCTGCAAAATGCAATAACTGGAGCCAGGCCCTTTGTGAAAACCCTGGGCGCAGTAGACAAGCCAAAGGGCAATGCAGAGTACTGATAATGATTCTAGCCTGCTTTGAAGTGTAGGCATCTTCTGCAAGATTCCCTGATTGGGATGTGCAGGTATGCTTCTTTCAAATCTAGTGCTGCCAACCAGGCGTCTTTGCCTAGCATAGGAAGTAATTGGTGAAAAGTCAGCATCTTGAATTTTGGAATCTCCAGAAAGGTGTTTAGAGTAGACAAGTCCAGGATTGAACGCCATTGATTTGTCTTTTCTGGGTACCAGAAAAAGTCTGGAGTAGAAACCTTGTCCCTTTTCCTCTTCTGGGACCAGTTGAATAGCCCTCAGGCTTGAGAGAAAGGGCTTGTTTTTGAGCCTCTGCCCACTGATTTGGGGGCAGGTCCGGCCACCCATTTGGTGTTGGCAACGTGTGGAAATGAAATCTGTAGCCCTGGGACACTATATTTAAAACCCATTTGTCCTGGGTTAAGAGTTCCCAGTTCTTTGCATGAAGAGCAATGTTTCCCCCCAAAGGGGCGGTCAGAAGTTAAGTGCTTGGAAATTTTAAAAGGAAGTCATTGAGACCGTTTACCATACGGGGTTGTCTAATTTCCAGATTTGGAAGTGGAGGCCCCCCACTGCTTAGTTTTGAGAGTCTCCTGGGACTGAAACCTGGAGTTTCTGCTGTGTCTGGGTTTGGCTTGAGAAGACCTGGAAGGAGCTGGAAAGGACCAATTCTTAGTAGGCCAGTGCCTACTAAATCTAGGAGGCTGCACTTGTAAGTTTGCATAGATTTAGCTTTATCTTCCATCTTTTTAAGAACTTCTTCAGCCTTGTTGCCAAACAGGCATTCCTGATTTAAAGGAGCATCCAACAATTTAGCTTTAACATGATCAGGAAAAGATTGTTCCTTAAGCCAAGCATGCCTTCAAAGCACAGACAAACAGCAGCCCTGCAAGAGGCCTCTAAAGAATCAAAACCACATTGCAAAGTATGTTTTCAACTTGTTCAGCAGAATGCATTAAGTCCTGTAAATCTTTATTTTCCACACAGTCAGGAATCAACATCATTTTCTGTTTAAGCAGTCCAATGACATGTTGCATATGAAATTGGCAGTTTAAAGCTCTGATTGCCAGGGTTGCTGAAGTATAAACCTTTTTACCACATCTATCCAGCGTCCTGGAGTCTCTATCAGAAGGGGTAGGTTTTTAGCAGTAGAAGCCTTAATACCCTTGGGCCCCTGAGAAATAGTCTCTGGTCTGCAAGAGGATTTTTGATATGGAACTTGTGGGACTCAGGAACCCTGCAGTATCTGTCAGGTTTACTAGGAGCAGGAGTCAGGGAATCGGGGGCCAGTCCAGTACAGGATGTATAGCCAAAGGCTTACGCTGAGGTAAAATGAAATCCCTAAGCCTCTTTTTTTGAATCAGAAAATTCCTGGCCTTCCCAGTGAAAATGTTCCCTTAAAGTATGTAAGGTTTTCCCAAAAGAAAAATCCTCAGGAGGGGAAGCAGAGGGAATAGAATCCTCTGCATCAGAATCCTCATAAGTAGGTAACGACAATGCCAGGTCATCAGAAGAGTCAGAAGAAACAGAATCCTGATCAGAAGATTCATAATCAAGCTCAGCCCTAGGCCTCGGGGGGGGGGGGGGGGTTGACTACCCTTGATTAGAGTTATTAGATCTTCAGCCATCTTTATCATTTGTTTTTTAGGCACAGGGGCCTGAGCATGTGGCCTGGGCGTTGGTTTTTTAGACATGGATCGAGATTTAGGCCTTAGTAATGAAGGAGGCGTTGATTTAATATGCAAGTCAGGAGGCCTGAATACACCCTCAGAAGCCAGTGCCTGCACAGTGGCTCCGCACCCATCCGAGGTAGAGACATCCGCGGGTTCCACAGCTGAAGTATCTCGTGGCATACTGGACTCTGAATGGGTCTCAGTACAGGCCTGCGAATCAGAAGTAGCTGGTATCATGGGCTGTGAAAGCGCCTGAGTACCGAACTGGCGACTGGCTTAGGAGAAGCTTCGTCGGCAGCTTTGGACCTCAGCGGCTTACCTCTGTCTTTATCTTTGCGTTTTTTCAGAATCCCGGTAGTCGGATGGCTAACAGACGACATTTCTGGATAATTAAACAGAGAACCAAAATTTTTAGAGGCAAAAATATACAGACGACGAATAGTGCACTGATTAAATGAAGCACAAAACCGACAGCAAGGTACGTCGTGGTCAGGGCCTAGGCAAGGAATACAATACGAATGAAAATCTTTATGAGGTATTTGCTTCCCACAAGTAATGCAATTACTAACTTTTACAGACATTGGTAAGGAGCAAGAAAAAGTTTCCCCAACGGGATACTTAGCTTTAAGTTGAAGACTTCGGTTCCAATACACGAAAATGAAAATTTCAGGAGTCAGCCGACCGGCACTTGCGAACGGTTTCTGCTTCGGGCACCACAAAGCAAGAAAGACTGACGTAATGGCATCATCTGCATGTTTTATATCCCTGACGACCTGACGTCATGGAAGAAAGGACAGCAACCGATGCAGGACACAAGACTTTATCAGGCCGACTGAGGGCAACCTGCAAGCAGATTATGCAAATGTAATTACTGCAACAGTGAAACATGAAGAACATATGAAAGTACTGACTGCCTGCTCTGAATCACAGGAATTTTCTGCATGATTCTTTAATGGGGATGTGGAGGTAGGCATCTTTTGGGTCCAGTGTGACCAGTCAGGCATTTTGTGCTAGCACAGGCAGGAGCTGCTGCAAGGTTCACATTTTGAATCGGGGGACCACAAAGGAGGTGTTCAGTTTGGACAGATCCAGGATGGGGTGCAAAGTTCCCTCTTTTCTGGGAACAAGGAATAATATGGAGTAAAAACCTTTTCTTGTTTGATCCAGAGGGACAGGTTCTACTGCCCCCTGGGATTAGTGTTTTACCTTTTTTAATTGCTCTGCCCACTGGTTTGGAAGGAGGTCTGGGTACCCTCTTGGAAGTTTTCTGAAGGAGAATCTGTATCCCTGAGAAATTATTTTTAATACCCATTGGTCATTGGGTATAGACACCCAATTGTCGTTTAAGAGGGTGAGCCTTCCTCCTAGTTTTAGATAAGTGAAAGGAGGGCAGAGCTAGGAGGGAGATTCATTGTGAGTGCTTACCATAGAAGCTTGGCTTAGAACACCCTGCCTTAGAGGCGGAAGTGGTCCACTGTTTGCTTCTTAGATGGTCCTGGGATATGGGCCTGGATGTCCTACCCCTGCGGGGCTTACTTTGGTCTTGTCTGCTGGGTGCAGGGAAGGCCCAGTGCTTAGACGGGAAGTTCCTGCTTAATCTGGGTGGCTGAACGTGAAAGAAATCTTTAACCGTTTGCATTGATTTTGCTTAGTCTTTCATCTTTTTAAGAACAGTTTCTGCTTTTTCCCCAAAGTTCCTAATCTAGGGGTGCATCAATAAGCTTAGACTTGACAATCAGCAAGAGGTTGTTTCTTCAGCCATGCATGTTTCCTAATAACAGATCCTGCCACTGCTGCCCTGCTAAAGGCTTCTAGGGCATCATATCCACATTGTAATGAGTGCCTGGCCACTTGACTAGCAGAGTGTAGTAATTCTGCCAGCTCCTTTGAGTTGGCACAGTCAGGAGAGGTAGCAATCTTCTTTTTTAATTGTTCCAAAGTGTGTTGTTGAGATTTCAACATATGGAATTGACAACTGAGTGCTCTGACAGCTAAGGTTGCAGAAGTGTATACTTTTTTACCTCATCTGTCCAGAGCTCTGGAGTCTTTGTCAGAGGGAAGGGGATTCTTGGCAGAACTAGCCTTAGCTCCTTTGGGTCCCTGTGTAATTTCCTCAGGGTCTGCAGCATGGTTCCTGTACAGGTACTTGAGAGAATCCAGTACTCTAGTACCTGTCAGGTTTAGTTGGAGCAGGAAGTAGGGCATCAGGGGCTAAACTGGATTCAAGGAAAACATCATCCACCCCTTCTATAATAGGTGGGATGGCCAGGGGTCTCTGCTGGAGCAGGTCCAGAAACTCTAAGTCGTTTCTTTGACTGTGGGTAGTCCCGTGATTCCCACTGAAAATGTTCCCTGAGGGAGTGAAGGGTTTCCTCGAAAGAGAAGTCTTCTAGAGGGGAGGCAGAGGGGATGGATTCCTCTGCATATGAATCCTCAAATAATTAAGGGCCGTTCCTCTTCAAAAGAGAATAATCGGATTCTTCAGACTCTTGAACCAACAATTTTTGGAGAAGGAAGCCTTTTCCTTTTTGGAGTGGGGGCCTGAGAACTTCGTATAAGGGAGATGAGATCCTCTGCCACTTTAAGCATTTGAGCTTGGGGTGGGGGAGCAGTAGCAAGGCCTGGCTTCGCGGCCTGAGAGAATCTGTCAGTCTCTGAGAAATGGTAGTCGGAAAAGAAGGCATTTTTTGTCTAGAATAGGTAGTGCGAATGGCCTCCCCGGAAGCCAGTGCCTGCTTTGCGGCTCTGGACCCGACCGGGGCAGAGACAGCCAAAGGCTCAGAAGACAAAGTTGATTTCTGCAGCATACTGGTCTCCGAAAGGGTATCTGCAGAGGCCTGCATAGAAACAAACTTCATGACACCCATGCAGATGGGAACTGAAAGTTCGACTGCTGAATCCTACACTAAGGCACTGTACGAGCACATACACTTGCGCATGAATCGTGTTATCCCCAACAGAACCAAGATGCTCTCCTCTAAAAAAAAGAAGCCAATTTTGTGGTCCCTTGCCATAAACCAACTTTCCAAAAGGAAGAAACTGTTGCAAAAAAAAGAGGAAAATCCCAGGATGCAAAAAAGCTCCCTTACCAGCCTCAGTAAGAAGCAGAGATGCCTCAAAATCCTCCAAAGCTAGTTACGAAAATAAATCCAAAGACAACCACAACGCATTCTATAGCTATGTCAAGAATCTAAATAGCAATGCTCAGATCTGCTCTGAGCTACAACAGAATGGCATTAAATATACTGATCCCAAGGATATGCCAATATCCTGGCAGATCGCTTCAGTGCAAACTTCATCCCCCTCTCACCCCCTAAAGGGCCCATCTCAATGCTGAAAGATTGTCAAATTCAAGTAACAGCCATACAGGTAAAAAATGCACTCTCTAACTGGCACCTCATTTAAGTGTCATGTTTGATCATAGCCTCACCTCAGGCTTCGTGCTCACTGAGTGGCGTACAGCTACAGTTATCCTACTCCACAAGGGGGGATCCAGCTTGGATCCCGGGAAGTACCGCCCCATCAGTCTAACGAGCCTGACCTGCAAGGCCACGGAACGTATTATCATGGAACTTATAAACAAAGACACTGGCAACCTTCAAACACTGGACCCCATGCAGTTTGGGTTCGTGAAGGGCCGATCTTGTCGCCTGAACCGGATTGATTCAGTCTCCAGAGCCCTGGACAAGGTTAAGGTGGTCCACACAGCCTATATGGACCTCACCAAGGCCTTCGACACCATCCACCACTCTGGAATCATAGTTAAACTTACTAAGCTGGGCATTAATCCCTACATCACTCAACGGGTTGCCAACTGGCTTACTGACAGAACCCACACTGTAAAAGTAGCAGACTCCAAATCCAGCTCCAGACAAGTGACAAGTCGAGTACCTCAGGGTTCAGTCCAGGGACCGCTCTTGTTTGGCATCTACTCCTCTAAAGTGCAGGCCAACACTAAGGGACTCTGGCTAACGAAGTTCGCAGATGACTGCAAACTGGGAGCCATTACTGAATCCACTGTGGACAGTCTACAAAAGGGCCCTACAGAAACAGATGCTTAGTGCCAGAGCCATGGGCTCAAGCTCAATGCCAAGAAATGTATAGTTATCCCCTTTGGGAAAAAACATGTACCTGTGTACCTGTGAATTATCACATAGGTGGCAGTACACTAAACACCAAAAGTGTGACGAGACATAGGGACACAGGTGGACAGTGGTCTCACCTTCGATAACCACATCGCCACAACAGTCAGGAAATCCTATGTGGCACACCTCATCACCAAGGGCTTTTCATCCAGAAAAAAGGAGGTCATTGTCCCACTGTACTCATCCCGCATTAGACCCATTATAGAATACAATGTCCCGTTTGGTATATACCTCTAAAGACATCTGCAACAACTGGAAAGGACGCAAAAATACCACAGTAAAAGAATCACAGGCCTAAAGCAGATGCCCTATGCTGACAGTCTAAAAAAACTCCTATACTTTGTCACATATCAGAGGCAATCTCTGCTTCACATACAAGGCCATGTGAAACCCTGAACTGTAGGACATGCTACACTTAAAGAAATCCCAATCCCTCAGAGACGCATGCTCCAGGGATCTAAACCTTGTCATCACAATAAAACATGCTGGAGTGATAGGTTCCTGACCCAGAGACACCCCAGAATTTGGAATAGACTGCCCATACAGGTCAAGTAGAGTGCCTCTTTGGCCCTCTTCAAAAGGAGCCTTGATTGGATAGGAGAGAGGAAATTCACCCCATGGATCACATCAGTCGCCCTGCTAGACAGGGGTCCAGGGAAGTAATTACTGTGGGAAGAAATAGCCAGGGAATTATGGCTAGGCGTGTATAGGCCCTAGGGCCGATAGCCTAGTACCAACCTATGAACCTAAGCAAGTCAGCCATCAAGGGCTGCAAAAGCGCCTCAATGAATTCCAGAGAAAGTACAGTTTTGTACCTACCATAAATGTAGATGTCCGAACTGGATAGCATCTGCAGTCATAACAAGTGGGTTGTCCTGTCGTCAGGCAGACCTTCAGTCGGCCGGATTCCAAAGTCCGGGTCCTGCTTCGGCTGATGTCGCACTCCACCCGACGTCATCTCTGTTGGTCTTCGGGTATAAAGGCATCAGCCGACGCCATTTTCCTCAGTGTTTCTTGCCCCAGATGCCAGTAGCCCTCTTGCAGGCTAAAATTTGGATAGATGCCAATGTTTCCAAATAGATAGAGGTAAACACAACAATAAGCATGTATGTACATATATACAAACAAATACACCATAAAGACTCCCCAACAGCTAGCTATTAGAAGGGTAAACACCCTAGGAGTACCACAGAGGGAAGGAGGGAGGGTAATCCTGACTGCAGATGCTATCCAGTTCGGACATCTACATTTATGGTAGGTACAAAACTGTACTATGTCCTTCATGGATGCATCTGCAGTCATAACAAGTGGGTAGAATACCATAGCCAACTAGGGGAGGAGGATAAAAGTAGATTATGGTGTGTTTAGGATCCCTTGCAGTACAGCAGTGGCAAACCCTGCTCGGGATCTGGAATATAGAGGCAAATTATAATGCTTGGCAAATGTATGCATGGAGGTCCAAGTAGCCGCCTCAATAATGTCTTTGGTTGCCACTCCTCGTAAGAAGGCTGTGGTAGTGGCTGTTGCCCTTGTAGAATGAGGTCTTATGTTCTGTGGAATTGGTTTTCCATGGAAGGAGTAACAGAATCGTATGCAATTTCCTGTCCATTTGGAGATTGTCTGTTTGGAAATAGCTTTTCCTTCCCTTCCTGTTGCATAGGCTACAAAAAGTTGGTCAGTCTTTCTGCTATTTTTTGTTCTGTCCAAGTAGTAGCGTAGCTGTCTATGTACATCCAAGGTATGCAGTATTCTTTCCCCTCTGTTTTGTGGGTTGGGAAAGAAAGTAGGTAGGTGGATTGCCTGGTTTAAAGACACTCTGGATACCACCTTGGGCATAAATGTAGGATTAGTCCTCATGGACACTATCTTGGTGGAAGATTAGGAAGGGTTGCACTGCCATTAAGGCCTGTAGTTCTGAAACCCTCCTTGCTGAAGTAATTGCCAGTAGGAAAGCAGTTTTCCATGACAGGTGTTGTAGGTCTGCTGTTGCTGCTGGTTCAAAGGGTGATAGTGTCAACTTTTCTAGCACAAAGTTTAAATCCCAAGCTGGTAATGGTGGTTTCCTTGGAGGTTTTACATTCTTGATTCCTCTGAGGAACTGCCTGAGCAAAGGGTGTGTAAAAACAGGTGTATCAAAGCTGTATTCTGCTGAAATAGCTGATGCATGTATCTTGATGGAGGAGTAGGACAGGCCTGAATGAAGAAGTTCGCCAGATACTCCAGAATGTTAGGCATATGTATGTTTGACACATCTTTTC
This sequence comes from Protopterus annectens, assembly GCF_019279795.1. NCBI lineage: Eukaryota > Metazoa > Chordata > Ceratodontiformes > Protopteridae > Protopterus > Protopterus annectens. The sequence goes on along the minus strand of NC_056729.1, from coordinate 284,330,566 downwards.
CTCTTTCCGTACTCCAGATGACAAACCTTTTCCATTTTCCAGCATAGTTCCTTCTTGTTGAAGGTCTGCGTGCTTCAAGAATAATGTCTAACTCTTTGGGAAAGTTCTGGAATAGCTGCTGTTATGTGATGTTCCATGCAGTCAGTTGCAAGGTTTTTAGGTTTGGATGTATGATGCTGTAGTTGTTCTGCGTTAACATCAAAGGCATCAGGGGAATTGTCCACATATTGTTCCGAGACATGCTCCTCAGTAGTGGGTACCAGTGTTGTCTTGGCCAGTTTGGAGCTATCAGGATTATCCTTGGACGTTCTTCCTTGATTTTCAGTAGTACCTTGTGTATCAAAGGAAGAGGCGGGAATGCATATGCTGTTAGGCCTTTCCAGTTGAAGGAGAGCGAATCCACTTTCCATGCTAATGGGTGGAATGTCCTTGTGCAGAATTTTTTGAGCTGGTGATTGAGAGGTGATGCGAATAGGTCTATCTGTGGCATTCCCCATTTCTTTGAGATGGTCTTGAAGATGTCCGGGTGAAGCTTCCATTCGTGGGCATCCGAAGTGGTTCTGCTTAATATGTCTGCTAGGGTATTGTCTTTCCCTGGTACAAATATTGCCTGTAACTGGATGTTGTAGCTGAGTGCCAGGGTCCACAGCTCCAAGGTCATTCTGCATAGGGGGTATGAATGAGTGCCTCCCTGTTTGTTGATGTACCACATGACTGTGGTGTTGTCTGTCCTTATCAACTGGCCCTCTTTGAGAAATGGTTTGAACTTTTGGATAGCCAGTTTTACTGCCAGCATTTCTTTTAGGTTGATGTGCAGTTGAAGTTGATCCTGTGTCCACAATCCTTGCACGCATTTGTCCAGCATGTGGGCCCCCCATCCTAGCTCTGAGGCGTCTGTTGTGATGGTCTGGCTTGCTTGACATCTGCAAAAGGGTAGGCCTGGGTTTGAATGGCATGCCTGAGCCCACCATAGGAACTCCTGTTTTAAGCATGGAATTAGTGGGATTTCTGTTTCTAGACTGTGTCTGTGTTGGGACCATAAATTCTTTAGGTACCACTGTAGTTTTCTCATATGTAGTCTGGCAAATGGAACCAAGATTATGCATGATGCCATGAAGCCCAAGGCCTGCAGTACTTTTCTTGCTGTTAACTTGTTCAGTTTTGTTAGTGCCAAGAAGTAAAGAGGAAGTTCTTTGTTTTTCTGTAGTCAGGAATGCCATTTGTTGTACTGTGTCCAATTCAGCCCAAGAATGTCCTTGTTTGGGATGGTATCAGCCTTGACTTTTGTAAATTGACTGTGTATCCCAGTGCTTGTAGCAAGTAAATGACCCTTTGTAAATCTGTTGTCAGCTTGCTTTTGTTGTCCCCTTGTAGCAGGCAGTCGTCCAGGTATGGGTAAATTTGAATTCCCTGAAGTCTGCAATGGGCGATTACTGATGCCAGGCATTTTGTGAATACTCTGGGCACAGTAGATAAGCCAAAAGGCAATGCTGAGAATTGATAGTGCTCTGATCCTGCAAGAAATCTGAGGTATCTTCTGCAGATTGGTCGAATGGGGACGTGCAGGTATGCCTCCTTGAGATCTAGAGTTACCAGCCAAGACTCCTTGCCCAGCATGGGAAGAAGTTGCTGTAGGGTCAGCATTTTGAATTTTGGGACAATGATGTATGTATTTAAGGTGGACAGGTCGAGAATTGGTCTCCAACTTTTTCCTTTCTTGGAACTAGGAATAGTCTGGAGTAGAACCCCTTTCCTTGCTCTGCTGTTGGCACTCTTTCCACAGCTCTCATGTTTGCTAACTCCATTATCTGGCGTAGAGCCTCTGTTTTTTGATTTGGAGGTAGATTTGGCATTCCTCTTTTGACTGGTAAAGTGTGGAAGTGAAACCGGTAACCTTGATCTATGGTTTGTAAAATCCACTTGTCCTTTGTTATGTAGTGCCAGTTCTTTGAAAATAAGGTTAACTTTCCGCCTAGAGGAGCTGCTATTTGTTCCCTGGTAGGCGGATTTAGGGTTAAGTCACTGTGGTTGTGTTGATGTAGTGGCAGTGACTGTGTCTGTGCCTCTGTTGTTACCTTGCCACTGTCTTCCTCTGTAGGCACCTCCTCTGGATTGGGTTCTGCCTCTGGAACGTCTATTCCTGCCCCTTTGAAATTTTGTGGAGTCAGGAAAGGACCAATTCTTGGCAGGCCAGTTCCTGCTAAACCTTGGGGGTTGAACCTGCAAGAAATCTTTAACAGTTTGAACAGATTTTGCCTTTTCTTCCATTTTCTTCATAACCTGCTGGGCAGGTGTACCAAACAAACTTGTCTTGTCCATAGGAGCATCTAGCAACTTAGCTTTAACATGATCCGGTAAAGCTTGTTCCTTTAGCCATGCATGCCTTCTTATCACTGTGCCTGTCATGGCTGATCTAAATGAAGCCTCCAGTGCATCATAGCCACATTTTAAGGAATGGTTGCTAACCTGTTGTATGTTATTTACCATCTCTAATACATATTTCTTATCAAGAGATTCATCAGTGGTTAGTTTTTAGTTAACTGATCAAGCATAAACTCTTGGTATTGTATCATGTGAAACTGACAGTTTAAAGCTCTAGCTGAGAGAGTAGCTGAAGTGTAGACCTTTTTACCCCATCTGTCTAATGACCTTGCTTCCCTTTCAGAAGGAATAGGGTTTTAGCTATGGTCGCTACTGCCTTGGGACCCTGGGATATAGTTTCTGGGTCTGCAAGTGGAGCCTTGTAAAGGTGGTGATGAGTATCTGGCACCCTGTAAAATCTGTCTGGTTTGGCAGGGGCTGGGGTAAAGAATCTGGAGCGGAGCAAACATCATTGAAAGCATCATCCACCACAGAGAGAACAGGAGGTATAGCTAAGGGCCTGTGCTGTGGGAGGTGCAGAAAAGTCCTAAGTCTTTTCTGGAGTCTGAAAAATCCTGTTGCTGCCATTGGAACTGTTCTCATGGCATGCAAGGTTTCCCCAAAGGAGAATTCTTCTGGTGGGGAAGCAGCTGGAATGGATTCTTCAGCATCAGAATCTTCAAAATTGGAGAAGGAGCCTCTGGCTGGTCAGTTATGTCTGATTCATCAGCAGAATCATCAGAGGACACTGGCTCGGGGCTCTGCCCTAGGTCTCTTCTCTGGGGGCTGAGAGGCCCTGTCTGGGTGAGATTGAGATCCTCTAATTAAAGAAATTAAATCTTCTGCCAAAGTAAGCATTTGAGAACTAGAAGAGGGCCTGGATGTGGGGGGTTTAACAGGCACTGTTTTAGTAGTCTTGGCTGCTTTAGCCCTGGCGAAGGCCTTAATGGACATGGCTGCTGGAGGCCTAGCAGTACCACGTGCTGGGGTAGAGACATCCAAGGGGATGGTGTCTGATAAGTCAACCATCGTAGTGGGTAAAATTTCTGAGGTCGATTCAAGAGTTGTAGCAGGGGCCTCAGTTGTAGGGATAGGTTCAGCTGTACTTTGTTCAGTTTTCTCGGTTTCGGCCGAAACCGAGACACTCATGATTTGCTTGACCATGGTTTCGGCGAAACCGCGGACCGCGAGTGTGGGTCTTTATCTTTGCGTTTTTTGGTAGATTGGGTAGTGGGAGGATCCGACGGCATAATGTACGCAAAATCAGAACCGAAAAACTGTTCTGCAAACTCCGACCGACGCCTAAGCGTTTGTCGGTTGAAAGAAGCACAGGCCGAACAGGCTGCTACGTCGTGGGCTGGGCCTAAACAAGGCAGACAGTAAGAGTGGAAATCTTTATGAGGTATTTGTTTCCCACAGTTTAAACAATTGTTAACTTTTTCTGACATCGGCTGAGGCAAGAAAGAGTCCCCAGCGGGTACTTAGCTTTAGAAGTCTTGAGTAGTATTCGGTAGAAGTAATCTCTGGATCCGACCGACCGGCACTTGCGAACAGCTTCTGCTTCGGGCGCCACGCGGCAAGAAAGACTGGGGAAAATGGCGTCGGCTGATGCCTTTATACCCGAAGACCAACAGAGATGACGTCGGGTGGAGTGCGACATCAGCCGAAGCAGGACCCGGACTTTGGAATCCGGCCGACTGAAGGGCTGCCTGACGACAGGACAACCCACTTGTTAGGACTGCAGATGCATCCATGAAGGACATCCAACAACTTACTTAGTGGTACTGTCGTCGGAAGGCTTAGCTTTGTATGGCCTGTCTCTATCTTTACGCTTTTTCGGAATGTCGGCAGATTGTTGGCTGACAGATGCCATATCGAAATTAGAAGACAGAATACGAAAATAATTGTCTATAAAAAGAGCTCTACAGCGAATGGTTCTCGCATTACAGAGGGCACAGAACTGGCAACAAGGGACATCGTGGTCTGAGCCTAAACAAGTCATGGAGTAAGAATGAAAGTCTTGGTGTGAGATCTGCTTTCCACAGGCGAGACAATTAACTTTTTTGGACATTGGTTAGAGCAAGAAAAAGGGTCCCTAACGGGGTACTTAGCTTTAGATGTTTTCTGCTGAAATTCAACTTCTGGTGGCGACCGACTGGCACTCGTGTGAACCGCTTCTGCTACGGGCTCCATGGCAAGAAAGACTGATGTAACGACATCGGCTGCCTTGCTTTATAGTACTGACAACCTGACTACAGGCGACAGCAGCTGGCACACAAACATGGACTCTGATATTCAGGCCAAACGAGTGCTACCACAGCAGGGATAACCCACAGGTGATAACTGAAACAGTAAAACATGAAGAACACCTTGGTTTGTTTGCCAAAACTGTTCAAAATACAGTTGTGCAAGACCTTGCTATATCAGACGTCCTATTTTTACTGTTGTAGTATTCTTTACCAACGTGACATCCTGCAGACAAGAGCCAAACTTCTGACCAGCAACCCAAATCCTTAGGCCTTTCCAGGCGTTGTAAAGACATTTTCTTAGTCTAGGGCAACATCTAAGGCATACAGCATGTAAGTGACATACAAGCACAATCCTCAAAACTGATGTGTCCCAGGAGAACCAGAGCAATACAAGAGGAAAAGTACATGTGCAGCCAAAAAGTGAAGGACCACCATCCATCAGCCAGAAGGAAAGAAAGAAAGACCACAAGAGGAAGGAGAGGCAAAAAAATATAACAGTGAACACATCTACTGTTTTGGCAAGATCTTACACAACTGTGGTATATACTTCATCACTGTTGCAATATTCCTTACTAATGGTAGAGTATAAAAGCTGTTGGAGAGGATAGGAGGAGGCGGCAACAAAAAAGAGCCCTCCAATAAAGCATTCAGGACCACTCTGACAAAACAAACTCTGGCCCAAGAAACTGCATCCAACTTGCAGTGTTTAGTAAATGTGTTTACAGAAAATTAAATAGCAGCTTCCAAACTAGATTTAGTATCCAGGACCTTGAAAAAAAGCACCAGAAGATGCCACCACCCTGGAAGAATGAGCATGAATAGAAGAAAGCTATTCACCGTAAAAAGAAAAGCAAAAAGAAACGGTCTTAGAAATCCAAGAGGAGTTGGGGTTTGCTAAGAAACAGCTAAACCCAATTTCTTGGTATGGAAATAAACAAGCTGAACAGACTTCCTTATCTTTAGACTTATCCAGATAATGTCTGAGCTGTCTATGCAAATACAAAGCATAAAGAATCCTTCACTGTCATTCTGAGAAGGAAAAAAGCAGCAAAATGAATGGACTGATTTAAAGACAAATCATTAACCACCTTGGGCATAAAAGAATGGTTGGTACGAAAATAACCTCCCACTCTGAGAAAACAAAAGGAACAAACTGCCCTAAGTGCCTGAAGTTCAGAAATTCTCCTTGCGGAAGAGCCACCAACAAAGCAGTTTTCCAAGTACAGAGTTGCAAAGAAGAAGAACTGCAGCCTCAAATGGTGGCAGTCTCAATTTTTCAGGAATAAAATTAAATTCACAATTAGGAAGAACCAAGCATTTTTTTAGAGGCTCAATAGGAAGGACGTCCTTCAAAATTGTTTGACTTTAAATTTAACAGAGTATGCGAGATCAGAATTGAACAGCTCACAAACAGAAGGGATACCCACAAAAAGAGGGTCTTGTTCATATTTGTGACACCAAATAGAAAATCTTTTTCAGTCAGCAACACTGAATTTTCTAGTAGTGGGTTTTGTGGTCTCATGCAAAACATGAAGCATGCTTTCAGAAACCTAAAATGAAATGTCTAAAATGAATCAAAACCCTATCACCCAAGGAGTCAAATGAAGGATAAGTAAAGGAGAGTAAAATGAGTCATCCTGTGTAAAAAGATCCATCTTGTGAGGTAACTTGAAGTGAATGCCCCCTAGCCAGATGAAAGGGGAGCCTATGCTGTCTAGGCCAAAATGGAGCTGCCAAAAAGATTTTGGGCCTGACCCATATGATCTTGTGTGGAATGTTTCATAACAGTGGAACAGGGGGATAGGCAAGCAGGAACATCCCTTTCCAAGAAATTGACATGACATCCACTTTCCAACCCAGAGGACTTGGCATTCTGGAACAGAACCTGGGTATTTGTCCAGGAAAACCTCTGAAGCTTCCACCTATATGGAACTATCCAGACAGTCTGCCACTAGACTGCACTGAGGGAATTGTAGACCACCTGAATGGTCAGTTAATGACTAACTGCAGAATCCCAGGCCTGAAGGAGTCCGTATGCAAAGATGATACGACTTTGTAGCCCCTTGCTTATACACCAAACAATGGTGTTTGTCTGTGGGAATCTGCAAGGGACATGGGGAATAAAGTGAAGTGCAGAGCACAAAGATCCAAGATCAGAGCTCCCACTTCTTTGACACTGACATGATCAACTATTTGCTGGAACACCAAACTCCCTGGATTCTAATGTTGTTGGAAGCCCCCCCCCCCCCAAACACAGATCCAAAGCATTTACAGTTCCTGAGTGGGGAGACTAGCTTGAAAAGGCAAGCCTGAGTTTAGAGACATCTGTTGAATCCACTAGAGGATTTCAGATTTGAGGCAAGGCCAGAGAGGGATGGAAAAATGCAGGTGATTACAGTGCTGTAGCCAAACAGTTTTGAGATGAAACTTACTTGTGTGGAGTCTGATAAATGGGACCATAGGAATGGTGCATGATATGAACCCCACCGCTCAAAGAAACTGTTGCAGACACCATGTGAAGGGGGAAAAGGGATAGTTAAACACTCAAAAGACTGGGAGAAAGCAGCAAATCCAGCACTGACAAGGTCGGAATCCTGGAACCCAGAAAAATCTGAGAAGGCATTAGAATAGTCTTTTTGTGACAGAGTGAAACTCACACTGTCGAGCATGACCAGAGTATATTCTAGATCCTGCAACAGAAGCTGCCAAGAGGGGGCTTTACTCTGGTGGTCATCTAAATAAGAAAATGTCTGAACTTCCTGAGTTCTGTAAAAGGCTACCACCAGGCCAGACATCTGGTAAAGGCTCTCAAAGCTATAGAAAGATCAAAAGGCAAAGCAGAGAAAGTACAGTTTTGTACCTACCATAAATGTAGATGTTCGAAGATCCACATTGCTGCAGTCCTAACACTTGGGTAGTCCGCTGTCCCTCGGTCGGCCCGAATATCAGAGTATAAGGCTGACGTTGGTCAAGGCGCATTTGACTGACATCAGAACGTCAGGGTACAAATGCGCATGACCGACGTCATATCCTCAGTCTTTTCTTGCCCCAGATGTCAGAAGACCCTAAAAAGAAAGGTCAAAACCCATAGACAACAACTAAACAACCAACCAGCCTAACACCAAAAATATATACAATATATACAATATACACAATATACCTCAGATGGATAACCCAACCCACACAACCACCTCACACTACAGAGGGGAAGGAGGGAGGGTAAATTGGACTGCAGCAATGTGGATCTTCGAACATCTACATTTATGGTAGGTACAAAACTGCACTATGTTCTTCATCTCGCATTGCTGCAGTCCTAACACTTGGGTAGAATCCCAAAGCAGAGGTAAGGGAGGATGGCTAAACTATAATGAAGCAGGAGCTGCCAAAAAGCCCTGCAACACAGCAGTGGCAAAACCAGCCCTGGATTTAGAGTATAGTGGAAGGTGGTAATGCCTAGAGAAGGTATGCACTGAACTCCAAGTGGCTGCCTCCAGAATATCCTTAGTTGCCACCCCCCTCAAAAAAGCTGTTGAAGTGGCAGTAGCCCTAGTGGAATGAGGCCTAATCCCAGCTGGAATCTCTTTGCCATGATGGGAATAACAGAAAGCAATGCAAAATCCAATCCACTTAGAAATAGTTTGTTTTGACACGGCTTGCCCTGAGAGCACAAAGCAAAAGAAACTAATAACTGCTGAGATTGTCTGAACCCTTTAGTTCTGTCCAAATAATATCTCAACTGCCTGTGTACATCTAAAGTGTGAAAAATCTTTTCCCCTTTATTTTGGGGATTTGCATAGAAAGTAGGCAAATGAATAGTTTGGTTTAAAGCCACACTAGAAACCACTTTAGGCATAAAGGAAGGATTAGTACGTAAAGATACCCTATCCTTATGGAAAATTAAGAAAGGCTCAACTGCCATAAGGGCCTGCAATTCAGAAACCCTTCTTGCAGAGGTAATGGCCAACAAAAAAGCAGTCTTCCATGACAAATATTTCAACTCAGCAGTAGCTGCAGGCTCAAAAGGTTGTAGAGTGAGTTTCTCCAACACAAAATTGAGATCCCAAGCAGGAGTAGGAGCCCTTCGTGGGGGTCTTATATTCTTTGCCCCTCTAAGAAATTGCTTGAACAAAGGATGAGAAAACAATGGTGGGTCACAGTCGTAGTGAGCTGAAATTGCTGCAGCATGAATCTTAATAGAAGAGAAGGACAAACCTTTGTCTAACAATTCAGTAAGATATTGAAGAGCCACACAAATCAGGCTCAGAAACATCCAAATCCTTAGCTGCACTCCAAAACAAAAATCTCTTCCATTTATCTGCGTACACTTTCCTTGTACTAGGCCTTCTAGCTTCCAAAATCACATTCAAAACTTGTTGTGGAAGTTGAGACCCTCTATGGTTCAAAACAGAATATGCCAGGCTGTTAGGTGAAGAGAGTGAAGTTTGACATTGAGCAAATGACTGTCCTCCTGGGACAACAGATGTGGAATCAAAGGCAAAGGCCATGGAGGCTTCCGTACTAGACTTCTCAGTAATGGGTACCAGTGCTGTCGAGGCCAATCTGGAGCTATCAAAATCATCCTTGGCTTGTCCTGTCTGACCTTCAGAAGTACCTTTGGGAGGAGAGGCAGAGGTGGAAAGGCATACACATGAAGATTTTTCCAACTGAAAGAAAGAGCATCCACTTTCCAAGCTGTGGGATGAAACCTCTTTGTGCAAAACTTTGGCAGCTGGTGGTTTAGTGGAGAAGCGAACAGATCTATGTCTGGAATTCCCCAGGACACTGTCAATTTCTGAAATACATGAAGATCCAGTTTCCACTCGTGGGGATCCATGATTTGTCTGCTTAACACATCTGCTAAGGAGTTCTGTGCTCCGGCAGAAACCTTGCCTGAAGACTTAGTTGTAAACTGAGAGCAGTCTCCCACAAAATCATTGCTTGCCTGCATAGAGGATAAGAATGTGTTCCCCCTTGCTTGTTGATGTACCACATGACAGTTGTGTTGTCTGTTAGAATCAACACTTGCCCTGGAAGAAGTAAATCCTTGAAAGCTATTAATGCAAACTGGACTGCTAACATCTCCTTCAAGTTGATATGTAGATGCTGTAGTCTGACAGGCCACTTGTCTTGTATCCACTTTCCGTTTAGATGAGCTCCCCAAGCTTTGTCCGAGGCATCTGTCGTTAAAATTTGACTTGCCTCTTAGGGGGTCACAGAGAGTCCCTTGTTTAGGTGACATTCCTGAGCCCACCACAAAAATTCCTTTTGAATGCAAGGTATTATTTGAATGACAGTGTCCAGATCCTGGCAGTGCTGTGTCCATACATTTTGAGATACCATTGCAACTTCCTCATATGCAGTTTGGCATTGGGAAGCACCAGAATACAAGATGCCATGAACCCTAAGGCTTGAAGGACTGTCCTTGCAGTCAGCCCGGACTGAAGAGATAGATGATGGAAGTAAAGGGAAAGATTCTTTTGTTTGTCCGGGGTTAGAAAGGCCATCTGGGATGCTGTATTCAGTCTTACACCCAGAAAGCACATGTCTTGAGAGGGTACTAGACTGGACTTTATTTCGTTCACAGAATACCCCAGGCATCTTAGCACTGCTATCACATATTCCAAATGACGAAGAAGCTCTTCCCTGCCTTGAGCCAGAATCAGGCAATCGTCCAAATAAGGATAGATTTGTATTCCTTTCAGCCTGAAGAAAGCTATCACTGGAGCCAGAACTTTCGTAAATACTCTGGGCAGTAGATAAGCCAAAGGGCAATGCAGAGAACTGATAGTGAGAAGTACCAGTCCGAAAACGCAGATACTTCCTGCAACTTAGCCTGATAGGAACATGAAGGTAAGCCTCCTTGAGATCCAATGTTACCATCCAGTGATCCTTGCCCAGCAGAGGTAAAAGCTGTTGTAACGTCAACATTTTGAACTTGGGAATGTCCAGATAAGTGTTGAGGATAGATAAGTCCAAAATTGGTCTCCACGTGTTCCCCTTTTTTGGTACAAGGAACAGGCGAGAATAAAATCCTAGGCCCCTTTCTGGTATAGGAACCGGCTGTATGGCCCCTATTTGGAGTAACAGAGAAATTTGCTTGTGAGCCTCTATTCTTTGTTGTGGAGGAATGTCTGGCATGCCTTTGAAAGGAGGCAAGGTATGGAAATAAAACCTGTAACCGTGATGTATGATATCCAATACCCATCTGTCTTGGGTAATCAAACTCCAATTTTCTTTGAAAAGTGCCAACCTTCCTCCCAAAGGTGCTGCCAGCCGAGAAGGTTCTGGCAGCGGAAAAGGTAAGTCATTGGGTCTGTTTACGAAAGGACTGACCCCTGCCCTCACCCGAAGACTGTGCAGGAGAACTCCCTGTTCTAGGCCTAAAAGAGCCCTGACCTCTGCCCCTGCCACGTCTAGATCTACCCCTAGACTGGGAATCATAAGAAGGATACGTCCACCCCTTAGTAGGCCAATTTCTACTAAACTTTGGAGGCTGAACCTGCAAAAAATCTTTAACAGTCTGCATAGACTTAGCCTTGTCTTCCATTTTCTTTAAAACTGCCTCAACAGGAGAACCAAACAAGACATCAGATTGCAAAGGGGCATCCAAAATCCTAGTTTTAACATGGTCAGATACATTTTGATCCCTCAGCCAGGCATGCCTGCGAAGAACTGACCCAGTGGCAGCCACCCTAGACGAGGCCTGTACAGCATCAAAACCACATTGCAAAGAATGCTTACCCACCTGTTCAGAAACATGCACTAAATCTTGTAACTCTTTACAATCAATACCTTCCGCCAGAGCATCAACCTTAGATTTCAACTGTGAAAGGAGATAATTTTGATATTTCAACATGTGAAACTGGCAATTCAAAGCTCTCATGGCTAGAGTGGAAGTAGTATAAACTTTCTTTCCCCATCTATCCAAGGCCCTGGCCTCTTTATCTGCAGGAACCGGATTCTTGACAACCGAAGCCTTAACACCCTTAGGCCCCTGGCTAACAGTTTCTGGGTCTGCCCTAGGACTCTTACAAAGATACTTATGAGCTTCAGGCACCCGGTAATACCTATCAGGTTTAACAGGAGCAGGAGGCAAAGAATCAGGATTAAGAGAAGCCTCTGCAAACACATCTTCCACCACATTCAGAACAGGAGGTATAGCCAAAGGCCTATGCTGGGGTAAAAACAAAAATTCCCTAAGCCTTTTCCTGGAATCAGAGAAGTCCTGACCTTCCCATTTAAAATGCTCTCTCATGGAGTGAAGGGTCTCTGAAAAGAAAAATCCTCAGGAGGAGAAGCAGAAGGAGTAGAATCATCCACATCAGAATCAGAATAATGAGAATACTCCTGCAAGTCTTCAGCCGAAGACTCAGACACATCCGAAACCTGCTCATAATCCCCCAACACTGGTTCCATCCTAGGCCTCTTATCAGGAGGGGGCATAGAGCCTCTAATTAAAGTAATTAAATCTTCTGCCATTTTAAGCATGTGCTTCTTGGGCACAGAACCTGAAGAACTAGGAGTGACACCCACAGAAGCTAAACTAGACCTGCCTCTAGGAGAAGCCTTGGAAGCAGAAAGAAAGGGCCTAGACACCTTAGGAAGGGAGGGAAGTACAGATATCTGAGAAGCCCCTACAGCCTGACCTGCCTCCTGGGAGGCCACATCCTGTAAAATCAAAGTTTCTCCTGTGACTCCAGAGGCCTCCGTGGAACCACGGTTCCACTGCGCCTCTAAAGAACCGGCGTCCGGTTCGGACGACTCCTCTAAAGTCGGATTAACTGAGTTCTCCTTGCGCTTCTTAGAGGAAGCGGCGCGGAGCATCCGGCGGCATATTGTAATTGCACCGCTTCCCAAAGACCAACCTGGCACAATCCAACCTCGCTTTATAGTGCGTTTATTGAACCTAGCACAAAAGCGACACCCAACAACGTCGTGCTCAGGTCCCAAACAAGGTATACACAAATTATGGTAATCCCTATGCGGTATCTGTTTCCCACAAGAAATACAGTTATTCACTTTTTCTGACATCCGGTAAACCACTGAGGCAAGAAAAACCAAAATATTCCCCAACGGGGTACTTAACCAACTCTGACTTCGGTCTGAAACTCCGAATTCGAAAAATTTCAGAACGCCGAACGGCACTTGCAACACTGCTTCTGCATCGGACCATGCGGCAAAAAAGACTGAGGATATGACGTCGGTCATGCGCATTTGTACCCTGACGTTCTGATGTCAGTCAAATGCGCCTTGACCGACGTCAGCCTTATACTCTGATATTCGGGCCGACCGAGGGACAGCGGACTACCCAAGTGTTAGGACTGCAGCAATGTGAGATGAAGAACATCTGAAAGTGAGGAGGAAACAGAATCGTAAAAATTTCCTGAACAGAAGGTGAAAAGGAATGTGAAGACAGGCATCCTTTTTGTCTTGAGACACCAGGCAGACCTGAGGAAGCAACAAGTGAAACAAGAGACTACAGACATTCTGAATGATGGAACTTGTCTAAAATGTGCTGCGAAAGGAAGAGACCCAGAATGGGCCTCCAAGAACCCTTCCTGTGAACCAAGAACATTTTGGAATTAAATCCTTTGTCATGCTGACAGGGTGGAAATGGCTAAATGGTTCCTTGAACTAAAAGGATCCTGAGGAATCGAAGGAAAATGAGGAAGCTAGCAAACAGAAGGTTGGGGAATGCCCGAAAAAGGCAGGCATTTCCAAACCATGAAGTAACCCCTCTGAATGATGAAATACACCCAGGAGTCTGTAATGATTTGTTGTCAAACTGGACCAGACAGTGTCACTCTGAGGTAAGAAGACATTTGGCCAAGATGTGGTTGAATGTCAAAGAGAAGATTTGTTAAGGATAAAAAGGCTTTTGACCCTTAGGACCCTGTGAAAGTTAATCAGGAAACACCCTCTCAGATCTTTTACTTCTAGAAGGCTGCCTCTGCTGCTTATGCACAGACTGAGATTTCAAACAGCAATTCTTCTGAAGCTTAGGAATAGGTGATAAGAAAATGTTTAAGGTCCTGCATGACTTCCCACGTATCCTACAAATTTTTTAAAGGGCTCAGCAGCAACAGAGCCAAACAGATTGTGACCATCTAAGAGAGAGTCCAGAAACTTGGCCTTAATATCTTCAGCGAGAGATTACCTTCACCAGGAACACCTCTTCAAACCAGAGGCCAACACAGCCATCCTAGAAGAGGCATCAGCAGAATCATAACCGCATTTGATAGAGTAATGGGCTACCTAGGAAGCAGAGCTCAAGAGATGGCAGAGGACTTCTACTCAGAATTGGGCATATCAGACAAATCCCCTCCAACTTTGAAAAAAAAAAAAAAAAAAAAACAGCTGTCACAAATCTGGTCATATGGGTCTAAATTTACATTCCAAAAAACAAAGATGGCAGAGGTACAAACTATACCTGCACATGGCCTTACTATCCAATTCAGAGGGTGAAAGTTTGGAAAAGGATTGTAACACAGGACTTATCAGAAGCTAGAGTAGAGTAAATCACTGCACGGTCATCAGAAGTACATTTGCATAACTTTTCCAACGCAGAAGGGACTGATGAATGGGACAGTCCATCTGCAGTTTGTCATATTATCTATTTTGGACATTCAAAATTTTGGAAGTACCACCATTTAAAATGTTCCATCACACAAACAATAGAGCTCCCCAAAGGACAATTCCTCAACATGAAAACCAGGAGAAAGAGAATAGTCTTCCTCAGATCCTATGGTAAGAGGGGAATGGTTCTGGGAAGAGTAAGGCAGGGAATCCTCCCCAGAATCCAAATCCCCTTACTCAGAGAAATCAGAATTGACAACATTTAGAAGGGGGGAGAAGTCAAAGATGAGAGGAAGGAACTGATTAAACTCCTCTGAGGGTTTCAAGGCCATAAGAGTCTTGAAAAACCCAAAGTAAAACCCTGCCATTTTGTGTGGCTCTTTAGCCACAGCAACCACATACCTATTTTTTGTTTCTTTTTTCAAAGGAATCTGCACAGACACACTGGCCCCTGCCTGACTTCAAGTAACCAGGAATTTCTTCCCTAACCAGAATTTGAGAAATCTCTCCAGGCCCTTTGGAAATGATCAGCAAACTGGGAAATCATCTGCAGCGGATGTAGGCACAGTCTCAGTGGACATGCAGGTAAGCAGTCCCATACTGGCATCTAAATGGGTCACAACAAAGGGAGATGGCATCGGAACCACAGTCAGGCAACTTCAACATGACACACGTCCCGAAGAGGCTGAACAGTGGAAGGCTCAATATGCATTTCTCTATATTTTTTTCTTAAGTGGCAGCTGAATGTCCAGGCGGATGGAGTCAGAAGCCATAGTTCCCAGAGTAAATATATTTATCTAAATATATCAAACGTAATGACAGACAGCCACACAGGGTGTTAGGTACCAATGCCTAACAAATTTCTGAAGAGGCAATTCTCACATCTCTCTCTACATGAAATCTACCTCACACACATTTCCCCACCCTGGATGACATGAGAGAAGTATACAATAAGAAAAGGAAGACACCCCACTGGGGTACTTATCTGCCGTAGGCTCTGTAATGGAGAATGTCTAATGACCTGCAGACCAAAGTCTGGGCAGGCAGCAAAATAGTTTTGAGGATTAGGTGTTTGTACATCACTTACGTACCCTACCCTTAGATGTAGGACACACGTCTGATGTACCAACGCCTGGAAGGGCCTAAGGCTTTAGTATGCTGGCGGGACTTCAGCTATCCTAACCAGGATATCCTTTTAGTAAGGAATACTGCAACAGTAAAAAGGGCATCTCACTCCGATCCAAAAGTGGGTTGACGTCCTTGCTCTTCTTTGGTCCCAAAAATAATTTGGAATAGACCATGGATCCTTGTTGGTCCGGTGGGACCTCCTAGATGACTTGAATGGCCAGTAGTTTTCAGATTCTGATGCTGTGTCCCTCCTCTAAGTGGGTGGCACATCAGGACGCTTCACTCTCAAGGTGACTTTCTTGGCCTCTATGTCTCAAACACATAATATCCTCATGAATGGAGACCCAATCATAGCCCTATATAAAACAGGAACATAGAAATTTTAAGGCACTAACCATACTTGAAAATATAAGCAGCAAGTTCACCTTATACATTTTTTGCTTGCTGTTCCCTTGCTAAGGTGCCTGTGGAAAGAATGTAGGTTGAGTTCTCTGCACAGCTGATATTTTTACAGGACAATAAAGACTCGGGAAGCTTGACAAAGTTATGAAATACTCAAGAAAAATAAATGGTATAAGCATTAAAGATATGGGGGGGGGGGGGGGGCAAATATAAAGGAACAGGACAAAGAAAAAAAAATATCTGTTTCAGTTTAGAAACTCCACAAAGAAATGGATTAACCCTGACAGTCAAATGACTACGACACCACAGATATGCAAATTTAGTACAACAAAGCCACTAAAGGTTTAAATGCAAAGAGCACAGTTACTTCCTACAAATAACCTCCAACTAAAAATTATGCCCAAGACACCATTCACTTGATGCCGTTAATACTTAACAAGAAGTAAAAACACTCCAAGCTTATGAAAGAAAAAAGTTGCAAGCAAACCTCTTGTAATAAAGGGACTGACAATTCTCACTAATATGCTCCAATATTAACAGTTTTTGATTTTCAATCTACATGTCTGAGTGGAACCTAAGTGTAGAGTGCTGTGTGCAAACAATGTAACAAGGATCACAGATGAAAAATTAAACTGCATTACGCTTATGAAGTGAGAGCAAGTCACTGTAGCAGTAGACCAGGGGGGCAAGTGGAAATGCATTTATCAAACAATACGAGTTAAGCCAGGGACAATACTGACCACCTTTCATCGTTAACTGGTACCTAATGAAGGAATGTTTAATATGTTCCATATAATATGGATCCTTAAGTGACTTTGCAGGGCGACGCACAGCTGAATTTACTGTAGGATATCACTATTTCAAATAAGTTTAAGTAATACTGTTTCTGAGACTGACATTCTAGATTTGAAACTGAAGTGTATGCTACAAATCTATTTTTTGCAAGGCTGTGAGCTTCACAACCAAGAGAGTTAAAGATTCCTCTGTGTATACAGGGGGAAAACTAGAGTGGAATACACAAACTGTTGAATCTAGGTTATAACTTACTTTTTAAGGAGAAAGTTATCAAAGATGTTGGCTACTACAAGACATGACAGATGGTTTAAGTTATATGAATAGTGTAGGAGTACAAAATGCCTACCAGAATCACCCGTTTAAGAAAAGCACGATAATCACTTTATGTTATGGATACACTACCTGAGTTACTCATTTAATTGAGAAGTATTTCTAGAATATTCATTGTGAAGAGTAAGGATACTTGCGGGCTCACTGCAAGGGAGGCTCCATCTGCCGAAGTAGGTGACTTCTAGCAGAGGCTGGGATATTGCACAAGGATTAAAGGTCAGCTACACATGTGGACTGTCAAATATATACTTGATGCAGCAGTCAGGACAATGCTTACGTGCAAGTAAGCATGCACCAGATTGGTCTGACACTGCATTTCCCCACAAAGATATCTTGCTCCAAGGCAACCATGGCATGCAATTGATAGGACCTAAAGGAAAAAATAGCCTGGCAGAAAAATCAGTCCCCTCTCAAACTTGAGGAACAGCAGAACCAGATTACTGGCACACAAGAAGAAAATAGCGGGGAAAAATCTCCCACTGGTTAAGCTGCATAGGCATCACTCCCTTAAATATCACTTTTCTGTCTCACAAGAACATTTGACATCCATGCTGTGCAGAGCTGGCCTGCAGTCTCCTAGTATGCACCCTATTTTATAACTACTGCAGTCTTCACCCACTTCGAATAATATTTCACCACATGTGTGGAAGTAGATATTTCAATACATCACTGTCAGAGCTTTTGCAAAAAAAAAAAAAAAAAAAGGCATGGACGTAAAAAATGAAGAGCACACAAAGAAATGCCACTATAACACATTACTGTGACCCTTGGTACTTTTAATGATCACAATCTAAAACCCAGGCAGTTAAACATGACAGGTGAACAGGATGTCTGTGAAAGTCAAAAAGAAATCCTGCAATACATTTAACCACATCTCAGAACTATTTCTCTCTCTTCCTTGTAAGATCTAAAATAAAAAACTGAAATTGCTTACAAATTTTCCCTCTCAGATTATAAAGGTTCCATCATTTTTTGCTTGCTCACCTGTCACAGAAGCAGTCTTAGCACAGATTGCCAGATGATCAAACTACAATCCGTCCAAGAAAATGGAACTGAAGCCAGAAATTGTTCCCCAACCTTGAAAGAAAAAGTGTTCTCACTCCCCTGCCTTTCCAAATTCAGCTTTTACAGATTCAAAGACCAAGGGGCCATCTAATGATACCTTTTTAAGTGTACAGTCTGCTTACTGGGGTGGCACACTGATCACAACAGACCATGGAATTCTTAGTATATTCAGTGAAAGTGTGTGTCAGGTATAAATGCATATAGTAAAACCTACATCTGTCACCCTAGCAAAGCTATCCATTGTACTGTGGAGACAAATGGCTTGGTTACTAACTGCACTGCAAGTTGACCAATGGGGCTTAAGGCAATTCCTTAATATCAGACTCTGGTAAGTCAAACTTCAGCAAGTTTCTGTGCAATCTCTGTATGTATGCTGTAGATGACTGCTCACAGAAAAAAAAAGCAGAGGATTATACACCCAAATTCCCTAACATATTTAAAGAAAAAGACTCCATTTTGGGGGCAGGAGCTGAGTAGCCTTGGACTCTTCTGTTGTTCGTCTGCTTCATTATGAACGTGAGGAAATATTACATATTTTCATTTTTTAATTTATATATTTACTGTTGAGTTAAGTGATTTTTGTTACATTGGGATTTTACTTCAAATGTATTTGTATTTTCATGGAGATTTTTTTTTTGACATGGCAATCTAAGTAAATGCTTATTAATGCAGTTTTGTTTGATGTAAGGGCATACACATTTGATTTTTGGCACTATTTGGACAAGTGAATTTTACTTGGTACTATGACTGTATACTCTTACTACACTCTACAGGTTACAGAACAAGGCTTTGCACATTTTAAATTGTTTCTGGCACATTTTATGCAGTTTAGCCCTGCTTGCTTTGTGGGGACAGTATTTTTTCTATTACTGTTTTCCCCTGACTTAAGGAATCCTGATATGACTGCCTCCCATCAAATTCAGCTGCACCTAAAATGTAAACCAGCAAAAACATGCCTCAGCCTACCATTTGCAAATCTGTTGCCTTTAGTCAGCCCACAGTGCTCAGAATTCCCTCCTCTGACTCCCTGCGATAAGGTATCAGCTAAGCCCTTCCTATCAGGGGAAAGTCTAACCCCTGTCACAGGACATCGGTTTTGGTTTTTAGTGCCAAGAAAGAACCAAGGAGCAGAAACAAGGCTTGCCTAAAACCAACCAATTCAAAGACAAACACACCAACACACATAACCAAAGCCAAACAACAACAAAACAAAGGTAGATACAACCAAACCACATACAAAACAAGGGGGAAGGTGACTAGGTGCTTGAGGCCTGAAGCAGAGAATGTTGTAAGGTTAGCTTTCAGGCCATAACTGCCATCCAGCAAAGAGGGTATGTATGACCTTGTACCGCCCTTGTCTGTTCAGGTACCACAGGACTGTAGCTTTGTCTGTGACCACTAAAATGGGAACTGGAGACCATAAGTGGTGAACAACTTTTAAGGTCTGAAACCATAAGTGGTGAACAACTTTTAAGGTCTGAATCACTATCACTTTGATGTTTATGTGCTTTGTAGTGTCCAAAGGACCCCATTTGCCTTGTACTTGGGTTGCCCTAGACACTGGTAATCCATGAAAAATTGTATGAATCCATCTGGACTGACTGAACTGTGGTCTGGAGGTAGAAGATTAGGTCTGGATTGAGAGAAATCTAATCCCTCCACCACTGTAAATAAAAGTTACGTACTCATCATCACTATGCATCTGTGTTGTCCATTTTCATTCAACGAATAGGTCTCCGATCTGACCCTCGGATCCAATTCAGCCCCTTTTCTCTAGATTACTGGATACCACTCTCAAGCTTCCCCTTTGCCCATAATGCCCTTGACCACTGCATTACCTCAGATCAAGTTTGCTGATACTAGATAAACATCTGAATATAAACCGTAATAATTAAAAGGAGAAACGGCACAGTATTAGAATAGGGGCTCAAATAGGAACCGTGGTTCCTAACCAAAAAAAAAAAAAAATGCTTAGTTATGGTCGGTACATAGCTTTTATATCTGATGCTGTCATTTTCATTCATTATTCAATGAATCAGAGTCCCCAGCCATGTTAACCTTGGCTGGCCCCCATGGAAGGATATTCCACAGAACCAAATGCAGCCATATTTCTGGAGATGATACAAATTGTAATGAGCAATAAATACATGTATGAGCATTAGACCAAGTGGCATCAGCGCAAATACTAATGGAGGCTCTGGCTCAAAATCCAGTTGACACAGCCATCAACCTAGCTGAGTGTGCTTTTGGATGACTTGGCAAGGTTAAACCTCTCAAACAATAAACATAAGAGATACAATCCGTTATCCATTTGGCTAGGGTAATGTTGGATACTATTTTTCCCAATTTGTTACTGGAAAAGGAAACCCATCAGATTTCCTAAATTTTTTTGTCCTATGAAAACAAAAGCAAAGTTGCCTATGTACACCTAAAAGGCAAAGCATGTATTCTCCTTAGTTATCAAATTTAGGAAAGAAAACTGGCAAACTGATCACTTGACTGATGTTTATTTCAGAGGCAATTTTGGGTAAAAAGGAAGGACTGGCACACAAGGTAACCCTATCTTTGCAGCAAATCAAATAAGGTGGGTTTTGGAGAGTGCCTGGAGCTCAAACTTGCCTTGCAGAAGTCATAGCCACAAGAAAGACTGCTTTCCAAGAACGGAATTTGAGATCCGACTTAGCGAAGGGCTCAAGGACTGATCGTACTGAACTAACAGTAAGATCCTAAGGTGGAATGGGATCCTTTATCAGAAGTCCAAGTAAAATGGTACTTTTAAAGAATGCTTAACTTGGATGAAGCTAACGGGGAAGCATAATCTCCGATGTGGTAGACAGAGGTGGCCGCCAACTGAGCTTTGATGGTGGAAAAACTAGCACCACTTTGAAAAATCAGAAAGCAAGAAAATCTAAAACAGCAGGGACTGGAGCGGTGAAAGGATCCAACACACTCTGCTGTGCCCAAAAAGAAAATCTCTTCCATTTACTCATATAAATCTTCCTTGTAGAGGGTTTCCAAGACGAAAATAAAATCTGGCGAACAGACGAAAGCCATAAACAGAATTGGAAAAACCATGCAAGTCAATCTGAGACGTGTAATGTCCGGATGGGTCATCCCTGATAGATATGATAGTAGATTGGGAATGGGGTCCAGTGTCCAAGGTGTACATATTAAGTGAGACCAGAGAAAGGGGAATCAAACTTGCTGAGGCCAGAAAGGGGCAATGAAGATTATACCTTGATCTTCAACCAGAGTGCCTTTTGAAGAAATTTAGAGATTACAGATAGGGGAGGATAAATATATAGAAGACCGGAGGGCCAAGTA
Organism: Protopterus annectens; assembly: GCF_019279795.1. Lineage (NCBI taxonomy): Eukaryota > Metazoa > Chordata > Ceratodontiformes > Protopteridae > Protopterus > Protopterus annectens. The sequence goes on along the minus strand of NC_056729.1, from coordinate 284,309,336 downwards.
CGAACTAGAGCATATTTCTGTGACTGTCCCCGTGGGACAGAAGGGCAAAGAACCTGCTGCACTTGAGGAGAGAGACAATAGGCTGCAGCAAGGTTGACCCCATTTGTGGAAGATCATTTTTGCCACAGTCTGAGAATCCACTCGTGAAGCATCACGATAGCCCTACTGAAAATGTCTGCATCAACAAAAGAAAGTAGATGGTGGAGATTGCCCACTGTCAGACTTCCACTGCTTCTCGAAGTGTGTAAGATATGGTTTCCCCTTGTTTGTGGGTGTACCATACCACTAACGTATTATATATATTTGGATAACTACATCAAGAAGAGCAGCGCTCTGAAAGGCCTGCAACACTAACAGGACCACTCATCTCCAAGATGTTTAATGTTTATGCATCTCTTTTGGGGACCACGTCCCTTTAGCAATCCGTCGCAAGAAATACCCCCCACCCCACCCTAATTGGATAAAGGGATATCCTTATCAAATCTCATTGGATTCAATCAACAACAGCAGGGAGCCTTTGTAGACTTGAGATTGTTTTATAGGATGTTGCAAAGGTAATCAAAGCTGGACCAATGCATTACTAGAGTCCACTGGAGGATTTGCATGTGAAGATGAGCAGTAGGTATCAAGGTAATACCTGTAGCCATCAATGCTAAAGCTTGGAGAACCATTTTTGCTTGGGGGCGGGGGGGTAGAAACAACTGTTTGACATCCAATCTCAAGGTAAAAATTCTGTTTTGTCGTAACTCAGTGAGACACTTGACTATCTAGGTGAGCCCCTATAAATTCCAAGACTTGAACTGACTGAAAATGGGACTTTAGAAGATTGATTGTGATCCCTAGGAATTGAAATAACTGGAGCATGGAATAATTGGCTTTTAACAGGAGATGTCTGGTTGATATGGTGAGTAGCCAGTCATACAGATACGGAAACACTCAATCCATGCAGATGAGCTGCTACCACTGCCATTTGTTTGGTGAACACACCGACACCCTGGGGGTCGTGACAAGACCAATGGGCAGGGCTCTGAAAGTACAGTTGTGTACACTTACCATAAGTGTAGATGTTAGAGTGTATTCACTGTTGCAGTCATCACATTTGGTTATCTGCTTGCAGGTAAGCCCTCAGTCGGCCTGATTATCAATGTCTTGGGCCCTTCGTCGGTTGCTGTCTCATCTTCTATGACATCAGGTAGTCAGGGGTATAAAGCATACAGCCAATGTCATTACAGCTGTTTTTCTTGCCCCAGATGTCAGGTGCCCCCATAATGGGAAGCAATTACATACAAGGTTACACCTCCAACAAAAAAGCAAATACACCAAAAAGTTTTATGCATAGCAAACAAGAATAGAGGTAGAAGTCAACATAAATCAGGGGGCTGGAGGGAGGGCAACCAGGACTACAACAGTGCATACACTCGAACATCTACATTTATGTTAAGTGTACACAACTGTACTATGTTCTTCATGTTTCACTGTTGCAGTCATCACATTTGGGTCGATTCCCAAAGCCAAGGATGGGAGGAGGCAATTAGATAGCATTAGGACCAACTATAAGACCCTGCAAGACTGCAGTGGCAAAGCCAGTTCTGGATTTAGAAAAAAACTGGCAAGTGGCAATGCTTGGTGAAGGCATGTACAGAACTCCAGGTAGCAGCTTCTAAGATGCCCCTGGTAGGGACACTTCTGAGAAAGGCTGTAGAGGTAGATGCAGCCCTGGCTGAATGTGGTCTTAGCAGAAATGAATGCAATGGCCTATCCACTTGGAAATGGTTTGCTTTGAAATGGCCTTCCCCTCTCCCCCTGCAGCAAATGCAACCAGCAGCTGTTCAGATTTCCTGAGAGGCTTAGTCCTGTCCAAGTAAAATCTATGCTGCCTGTGCACGTCCAAGGAGTGCAGTATTCATTCCCCTTTGTTCTGTGGATTAGAAAAGAAGGTTGGCAAACAAATGAACTGATTAAGGGCCATACTGGATACCACCTTGGGCAAAAATGGAGGACTTGTCCTGAGGGACACCCTGTCCGCAGGAAAGATGATGAAAGGCTCCACTGCCATGAGGGCCTGTAATGCAGACACCCTTCTTGCTGAATAGATGGCTAGAAGGAAAGCCGTTTTCCAAGAAAGGAATTTCAAACTCTGCATTTGCATCTGGTTCAAAGGGAGGTCGAGTGAGCTTTTCCAATACAAAGTTAAGGTCTCAGGCTAGAGTAGGGGCTCTCCTGGGTGGTCTTAAGTTTTTGTCCCCTCTGAGGAATTGCTTCAGCAGTGGATGAGAGAAGAGGGGTGGCTCAGTATTATAATGTGCTGAAATGGCAGAGGCATGAATTTTGATGGAAGAAAAGGAAAGACCCTTGTGAAGCATCTCAGTTAAGTATTGACGAATATGATGTCAATTGGGCACTGCTGTACCCATTCCCCAGAGTTTGGCTCCAGGAACAGAATCTTTTCCATTTTTTAGCATAGGATTTTCTAGTACTAGTCCTCCTTACCTCCAGAATGACATCTATCACTTGCTTACTGAGGGATGGTAATGGAGAGATCAGGTAATTAGCAAGGCTGCAAGGTTCAGGGTTTGAAGCTGTGGGTGCAGAATCTGGCCCTCCTGCTGGGACAGCAGGGCAGGGGTCTGAGGCAGATGCCATGGTGCCAGCAGTGACACTGTGCAAGAGGGGGTACCAGTGCTGGCGTGGCCAGTCTGGTGCAAATCAGTACTGTCCTTGGTTTGTCTTGTTTGATCTTTAGCAGCACTTTGGAGAGGAGAGGCAGAGAGGGAAAGGCATAAACTGATAGGTTTTTCCAGGTGAAGGACAGGGCATCCACTTTCCAAGCTTGTTTGTGGGGAGTCCTTGTGCAGAATTTGTCCAACTGGTAGCTCTGAGCGGAGGCAAACAGGTTTATCTCTGGGCTCCCTCATTTGTTTCTCAACATGTTGAATATCTTTGGTTCCAGTTTCCACTCGTGTGGGTCCATGGGATTTCTGCTTAGGTCGTTTGCCAGTGTTTTTAGCTTTCCTGGCAGGAATTGAGCCTGTAGGTGCACTTGGTAGCTCAAGGCTGTGTTCCATACAGCCATGGCTAGTCTGCAGAGAGGGTATGATTGGGCTCCCCCCTGCTTATGTACCACAACAGTGGTGTTGTCCGTCTTTACCAATAATTGTCCTGGAAGAATGTGGTCCTTGAAGGCTGTCAGAGCATTCTGTACAGTTAGCATTTATTTCTGATTGATATGCAGATGCATTTGACTTGGGTTCCATTTGCCCTGAATGCACTGCCCTGCCATGTGATCCCCCCATGAATAGTCTGATGCATCCGTTAGGGTTTGGGCGGCAAGGGGTAGAGTGAATGGGAGTCCCTTGTGGTGGCAGCCCTCTGCCCACCAGAGGAACTCTATCTGTAGACAAAGTATGATCGAAATCATTGATTCTAGATCCCGAGAATGTTGACACCATAGGCTTATTAGATACCACTGTATTTTCCTCATATGCAGTCTTGCATATGGAATTAGCAGAATACAAGAGGCCATGAACCCCAGAGCTTGCAGTATTTTCCTTGAAGATAGCTGGGTCTTTGTGGCCAGTAGTTTGAAGTTGGCTGTCAAATGAACTTGTTTCTCTGGTGTGAGGCAGGCCATCTCGGAAGGTGTATTCAAGCTTTGTCTCAGGAATACAATTTGTTGGCAGGGTACAAGATGTGATTTCTTTTCATTTATGGTGTACCCCAGAGAAGTTAGCAATTTCTTTACAAATGCCAGATTTAATAGTATGTCCTGGCTTTCTGCCTGAATTAGACAATCGTCCAGGTATGGGTATATTTGAATATTTCTTTGCCTGCAAAATGTAATGACTGGAGCTAGGCACTTTGTGAATACCTCAGCATCGGAATCTTCATAAGTAGAAAAAGGAGCCTCTGGCTGGTCTGTAATGTCCGCGTCATCCGCAGAATCATCAGAGGACACTGGCTCGGGGGGCTCTGCTCTAGGTCTCTTTTCTGGGGGCTGAGAGGCCCTGTCTGGGTGAGATTGGGATCCCCTAATTAAGGATATTAAATCTTCTGCCAGAGTAAGCATTTGTGAACTTGAAGTGGGCCTGTGTGAGGGGGGCTTAACAGGCACTGATTTAACAGATTTGGCTGCTTTAGCCCTGGCAAAGGCCTTAATAGACATGGCTGCAGGAGGCCTAGCAGCACCACGTGCTGGGGTAGAGACATCCAAAGGGATGGTGTCTGATAAATCACTAGGAACCACAGTTGTAGGTAAAATTTCTGAGGCCGATTCAACTAAGGTAGCAGGAGCCTCAGTATTAGTCATGGATTCGCTGAAGATTGACGATTTCGGTTTCGCCGAAACCGAGACACTCGCAGCGTGCTTAACCGTGGTTTCGGCGGAAACCACGGACAGCAGTGTCGGTCTTTTCTTTGTGTTTTTAACAATTTGGGTAGTCGGAGGATCCGGCGGCATAATGTACGCAAAATCTGAGCGAAAAACTGTTCAGCAAACTCCGACAGCGCCTAAGCGTTCGTCGGTTGAAGGAAGCACAGGCCGAACAGGCTGCTACGTCGTGGTCTGGGCCTAAGCAAAGCAGACAGTAAGAGTGGAAATCTTTATGAGGTATTTGTTTCCCACAAGTTAAACAGTTATTGACTTTTTCTGACATCGGCTGAGGCAAGAAAGAGTCCCCAACGGGGTACTTAGCTTTTTAGAAGTCTTCGAAGTAGTATTCGGTAGTAGTAATCTCTGGATCTGACCGACCGGCACTTGCGAACAGCTTCTGCTTCGGGCGCCACGCGGCAAGAAAGACGGAGGAAAATGGAGTCGGCTGATGCCTTTATACCCGAAGACCAGCAGAGATGACGTCGGGTGAAGTGCGACATCAGCCGAGGCCGGACCCAGACTTTGGAATCCGGCCAACCGAGGGGCTGCCTGACAACAGGACAACCCATTTGTTATGACTGCAGATGCATCCATGAAGGACATTTAATAGTGCATGTAGTCTGCTCTGAAGCAGAGTTATCTTCTGCAAGATTCCATTATTGGGATGTGCAGGTAGGCATTCTTTAAATCCAGTGTTGCCAACCAGGCATTTTTGCCTAGAATGGGAAGCAGCTGATGAGTTAGCATCTTGCATTTTGGGATTACCAAAAATGTGTTTAGGACAAATAGGTCTAAGATAAGAAGCCAGGAATTGTCTTTTCTGGGTGCCAGGAAAAGTCTTGAGTAGAAACTTTGGCCCCATTCTTCTTCTGGGACAGGTTGAATAGCCCTGATGCTTAAGAGAGAGATAACTTGCTTTTGAGCCTCTGCCCACTGATTTAGGGGTAGGTCTGGCCAACCGTTTGGGGTTGGTAAGGAGTGGAAGTGGAATCTGTATCCTTGGGAAACTATATTTAGAACCCATTTGTCCTGGGTAACGAGTTCCCAATTTTTTGCATGCAGGGCAATCTTTCCCCCTAAAGGAACAGTCAGTTAGGCAGGGCTTGGAAGGTTTAAAGTTAAGTCACTGAGACAGCTTACCACAGGGGGGAGACTTACTACTCCCTGCTTTGGAAGTGGGAGCCCCCCACTGCTTAGGCCTGTGAGTACCTTGAGACTGAAGCCTGGGTGGTCTGCTGGTTCTAGGTTTGCATAGATTTCGCTTTTTTTTCCATCTTTTTAAGTACTACTACTGCTTTGCTGCCAAACAGCGGTCTTGGTTTAAAGGAGCATTCAGTAATTTAGCTTTAACATGATCTGGCAAAGATTGCTCCTTAAGCCAAGCATGCCTTCTAAGTACAGACCCATTGACAGCAGCCCTGCAAGATGCCTCTAATGAATCAAAATCACATTGCAAACTACGTTGTCCCACTTGTTCAGCAGAATACATTAAATCCTGTAATTCTTTATTTTCAGCACAGCCAGGAATCAACACCATTTTCTGTTTAAGCAATCCAATAATATGCTGCTGATACTTCAACATATGAAAAGTACAGTTGTGTACACGTACCATAAATAGATGTTAGACTGTCTTCACTGTTGCAGTCATGACTGTAGGGTTCTCCCCTGCCGGCAGGCAGCCCTCGGTCGGCCAGAATCCCAAAGTCTGGTTCCGGCGTCGGCTGTTGAACCATGCTCCCTGACGTCAGAGTGCCAGGAGTATAAAGCTGACAGCCGACACCATCTTCTCCAGTTTTTCTTGCCCCGGATGTCAGGAGTCCCAAAATGAAAAAGGTCCCATAACCTTTGCAAATACACCTCAGAAGAATGGTGAAAAAAGGAAATACACAAAAGTAAAAATAAGAGGGGACAGGAGGGAGGGAAACCCAGACTGCAACAGTGAAGACACTCTAACATCTACATTTATGGTAGGTGTACACAATTGTACTATGTTCATCGTGTTTCACTGTTGCAGTCATGACTGTAGGGTAGAATCCCAAAGCTGAAAGAAAGGGAGGTGGTCATAAAGAGGAAGGGGCGGCTAAAAGGCCCTGCAAGACTGCAGAGGCAAAGCCTGCCCTAGACTTAGAGTAGAGAGGTAGATTGTAGTGCTTAGGAAAAGTATGCACTGAACTCCAAGTTGCAGCTTCCAAAATGTCCTTGGTAGGAACTCCCCTGAGGAAGGCCGCAGAAGTGGCAGCAGCTCTGGTGGACTGAGTCCGTATACTCCCTGGGATTTGCTTTCCATGGTGAGAATAACAAAATCTGATTCCATGAGCAATCCATTTAGAAATGGTCTGTTTTGAAATGGCTTTACCTTGGGAACTTGAAGCATAAGAAACAAACAATTGTTCCGATTTTCTGATGTCCTTGGTTCTGTTCAGGTAAAAACGTAGTTGTCTGTGTACATCCAAGGAATGTAAGATCCTTTCCCCTTTATTTTGAGGAGTGGAGAAAAAGGTTGGCAAGTGGATAGTTTGATTTAAAGCCACTTTGGAAACCACCTTAGGCATGAAGGAAGGATTAGTCCTCAAAGATACCCTGTCTTGATGAAAAATAATATAAGGTTCCACAGCCATAAGAGCTTGTAACTCAACTCTCCTGGCAGAGGTTAGGGCTAACAGGATAGCTGTCTTCCAAGATAAAAAACTTGATGTCAGAAGAGGCAGCAGGCTCAAAAGGAGGCAAGGTTAGTTTTTCCAAAACATAGTTGAGATCCCAAGCGGGAATGGGAGGAGATCTAGGAGGTCTTAAGTTCTTAGCTCCTCTGAGAAACTGTCTCATGAGCTGGTGGGAAAAGATGGGAGGGTCTGTATTGTAATGAGCAGAAATAGCAGAGGCATGTATCTTAATGGAAGAAAAAGAGAGACCCTTATGTAAGAGATCTGTCAAGTAAAGTAAAATTAAAGTAATGTTAGGAAGAAGAGGATCAAAATCCTGAGCCTGCATCCAGGAACAAAATCTTTTCCATTTTCCTGCATAAGATTTTCTAGTGCTAGGACGTCTGGCTTCTAAAATGACATCCATAACCTGCTTGGGCAGTAAAGAAGAAATAAAAGGCCCTGGATTAACCAGGCCGCCAGGCTGAGAGTTCTGACATGAGAGTGTAGAACCTGACCCTGATGCTGGGACAGAAGGTTCGGAAACGGAGGTAAAACCCAAGGGGGCACCAGACATAGTTTTTTTTAGAGTTGGATACCAAAACTGCCTAGGCCAATTTGGAGCCAGCAAGATAATCATCTTGGACTTGTCCTGTTTTATCTTCAATAAAACCCGTGGAAGAAGAGGAAGAGGCGGAAAGGCATATCCCGAGAGGTTCCTCCAACTGAATGATAGGGCATCCACTTTCCAAGCTTCTCTGTGGAAAGTCCTGGTGCAAAAATTCTGTAGTTGATGACTGAGATGGGATGCAAAGAGGTCTATGTGAGGACATCCCCAGACTGCTGTTATCATCCTGAATATTTTGGTGTCCAGCATCCACTCGTGTGGATCCGAAAGGTTTCTGCTCAGACTGTCTGCCAGGAAGTTTTGTTTCCCTGGTAGAAACTGAGCTTAAAGATCCAGATTGCAAGCTAGAGCTGTGTTCCATAAATCCATGGCTAGTCTGCAAAGGGGGTAGGAATGAGATCCCCCTTGCTTGTTTATGTACCACATAACTGTGGTGTTGTCTGTCCGTATTAGTAGTTGTCCTGGTTGTAAAAGATTCCTGAAGGCCAACAGAGCTTTCTGAACGGCTAACATTTCCTTTAAGTTGATATGCAGGTGCTTCTGATCCTTTGGTCCAAAGGCCCTGCAGACAATTGCCCTGAAAATGGGCTCCCCAAGCATAATCCAAGGCGTCCGTGGTTAGAATATGAGTGGCAGGAGGCAGAAGAAAGGGTTTCCCTTTGTTTAGTGCACATGCCCTGGACCACCAAAGAGATTCTTTTTGAAGGCAAGGAAGGATGGAGATCAGTATGTCTAAACTGTGGCAATGCTGAGACCATACACTTTTTAGGTACCACTGTATTTTCCTCATGTGTAGTCTTGCATATGGTACGAGAAGAATGCAGGAGGCCATATAACCCAAAGCCTGCAGGAATTTCCTTGCAGATAGCCGAGTTAGAGTTGCCAAGGTTTTGAAAGTTGAAGCCAGCTGTAATTGTTTTTCGGATGTCAGAAATGCCATCTGGGTTGTGGTGTTTAGAAGAGCACCCAGAAAAGTTATCTGTTGTGATGGTGTCAAATTTGACTTTATGTTTACAGAGAATCCCAGGAACTTGAGGAGGTTCTGTACAAATTCTAGATGCTGGAGTAAGACATCCTTGCTGTCTGTCTGAATTAGGCAATCGTCCAGATAAGGGTAAATTTGAATTCCCTTGAATCTGCAGTAAGCTACTACTGGAGCCAGGCATTTGGTGAAGACCCTGGGTACAGTAGACAATCCAAAGGGCAGCGCAGAGAATTGAAAGTGCCTCGATCCGGCCTTGAACCTGAGGTATTTTCTGCGATCCTGCCGGATGGGAATGTGTAAATATGCCTCCTTTAAATCCAAAGTTACCATCCATGCATCTTTGGACAGCATTGGAAGTAGCTGCTGTAGGGTAAGCATCTTGAATTTGGGAATCTCTAGAAAGGTGTTCAAGACCGACAGATCCAGAATGGGTCTCCATGAGTTTTGCTTCCTTGGGACTAGAAACAGCCTTGAGTAAAAACCTTTTCCCATCTCTGAAAGAGGAACCAGTTCTATGGCATTCATAGCCAAAAGAGCTTCCACCTGGTTTAAGGCCTCCGTCCATTGATGTTTTGGAAGGTCTGGCCATCCGCTTGGCCTTGGCAAGGTATAAAAATGGAATTTGTAACCTCTTAAAACCACATCCAAAAACCCATTTGTCTTGGGTTATTTGAGTCCAATTTTGATAAAAAAAGAGAGTTTTTCTCCGAGAGGGGCTTCCAGGCAAGAAGTTCCTGTAACCCAACAGAGGGAGTCATTGAGTTTGTTTCCTTTGAGATTGTGACCTGTCCTCTCCTCCCCTAGGGGTGGAAGCAGTCCATTGTCTTGGTCTATAAGCAGCTTGTGTTTGAGGCCTCCCTCTGGAGCATCTATATCTTTTAGTCATGTACTTACCATAACTTTAGATGTATGGGATCCATCTCCCCTACATTCTCTACAGATGGGTTCGGAGCCGATCCTCGGCTCCGACTCGGCACGCTATACAATAGAACGAAGTCTCTTATTGGCTGAGTTACCTCATATCCCAGGATGCACCACTACTGCTTCCCCAGATCTTGTTTGTCCGCACACATGCACACACACATAGACTGTTGTTATAACATTGCCCGGTGTTTCAAGAGAGGAAACATTGAATTCGGACCGTCCGGTCTCTTCTGGCCTCCAAGGCAGGGGGAAGGAGGGTGGGTTATTAGGAATGTAGGCGAGATGGATCCCATACATCTAAAGTTATGGTAAGTACATAACTAAAAGGATGTAATGTGATCCTATCTCGCCTACATTCTCTACAGATGGGACAGCGTCCCTAGCACCTAATTCCTGGGTGGCTCACTGGAAAACGGTCCGGAGAACCGTGGAACCGAAGGAAGCTCGACCCCTAGATGCCACATCCAATTTATAGTGAGAAATAAAGGTGTGTAGAGAAGACCACGTAGCAGCCGCACAGATATCATTAATAGAGAGCTTGGAATGAAAGGCTGCCGAAGTGGCCATAGCACTGGTAGAATGAGCTTTCACTGGAACTGCAAGCCCCTTATTTGAAATGCGATAAATATGACTGATGCAGTCTCTGATCCACTTGGCAATAGTGACTTTCGTGACGCCTTTGCCCAATTTACTGTCCGAAAAGGACACAAACAGTTGATCTGATTTTCGTGCTTGGTGTGTCCTATCCAAATAGAAACGCAATTGTCTGTGCACATCTAGGCTGTGAAAGGTATACTCAGCTCTGTTTGAATACTTAGGGGAAAAAAACGGTAATTCCATTGATTGTTGCAAACAAAAGTTAGAACAAACCTTTGGTATAAAGGATGGGTTTGGTCTAAGAGATACTCTATCCTTGTGAAATACCAGGTATGGTGGTTTGACACATAAGGCTTGAAGTTCTGAAATTCGCCTGGCTGATGTAATAGCAACTAGAAGGGCAGTTTTCCACGAAAGAAATTTTAAGTCACAGGTTGCTGCCGGCTCAAAGGGAGGTGCGGTTAATGCACCTAACACTACGTTAAGGTCCCACGGTGGTGCGGGATGAGATATAGGGGGCCGTAGAAGCCAAGCTCCTTTAATAAAAGCTTTGCACAACTTGTTGCTCATTAAAGGTGGTTCTATGTTCTCGTGAAAATTGGAAATAGCTGCCAATTGAACTTTGATGGTAGACACCGAACAACCCTGGTTGAACAGGGAAGTTAAAAACTTGAGTACCTCTGACACCGAGACTGTCATAGGGTCTAATCCTCGGAGTTGGGCCCAAATAGCAAACCTCTTCCATTTACTGCTATACATCTTTTTAGTAGAAGTCTTGTGGGCCGAGGACAAAATATGCATGACTTCAGGGTCGAAAGAATGGCTCCTAACTATGGTCGGAAGAGGAGTAGCCAAGCTGCTAGCTTCAATGAATGGAGGGACTGATGGAGCTGTCCTGACTGATGTGTCCAGAGGTCCGGAACTTGGTCCAGGAACCAGGGACCCTCCAATGCATACTTGTGAAGAAAGGGGAACCAGACTTGACAAGGCCAGTATGGGGCGATTAGAATCATTTTGCTTTCCAAGCGAATCACCTTCTGAATCACCTTGGGGAGAAGGGGAATCGGTGGAAAAGCGTATAGCAGACCGGGGGGGCCAAGCTTGGACCAGAGCATCCTTGGGGATCTCCCCCGGAACTGGAGAGAGAGAAAAGAACTGCTGGCATTTTGCGTTGAGGGGAGTTGCGAAAAGATCGCGACATGGGGCTCCCCATCTCGTGAAAATCTGTGTTACCACTCTATCGTTCAAGGACCATTCGTGAGGGGAGAGAATAGTCCTGCTCAGTCTGTCGGCTATCACATTGGATGTCCCCAGAATGTGTGTTGCCACTAGAAAAAGTTTGGTAGCAATCGCCCAATCCCATACCTTCATGGCCTCTCTGCAAAGGGGGTAAGACCTGGTCCCTCCTTGCTTGTTCAAGTACCAGACTACCGACATGTTGTCGGACTGAATGGCAATCGTCCCCTGGGGGAGGTGATCGTGCAGTGCTTGCAACGTTAAACGCACCACCCTCATTTCCAGGATATTGATGTGGAGAAGATTCTCGGAGTGCCACATGTCTTCGACCGACCTGTCCAGATAATGTCCCCCCCACCCTGTCTGGGAGGCGTCCGTAGTCAACGTGGCTGAGGGGGATGGGGGAACGAAGGGTCGCCCCTGATCCAGGTTGGAGGAAAGAAGCCACCAACGAAGATCCTGTTTGCACGTCTCTGTGATCAATATGTGGTGACTGAGGGGGAGGTCTTGATAAGACCACTGGACTGAGAGGAGCCACTGGAGTATCCTCATATGCAACCTTGCCAAGGGGACGAGAAGAATGGTGGCTGACATGGAACCTAACAGCTGCAGGAACATTCTTGCTGGAGCGCGACGTCTGAGGAGTAACGCCCGAACCTGAGACTGCAATGTTGCTATCCTTTCCGCAGGAAGATAGACTCGCATCTGCCTTGAGTCTATTTCTGCACCAATAAACAGAAAATGCTGTGATGGCAGCAATACGGATTTTGTCCAATTGAAGGTGATTCCTAAGGAGTTGCCTAGGGAGATAGTGGCTGCTAGAGTTTTTAAGAGTAGATGCCTTGAGGTAGCAGTTAGGAGCCAGTCGTCTAGGTATGGAAACACCTGGAAGCCTAGACTTCTCAGGTGAGCAGTCACCACTGCCAAACATTTGGTGAACACCCTGGGGGCTGTGGTGAGACCAAAGGGCAGTGCACGGAACTGGAAATGACTGTCTCCTAGGCTGAAGCGCAAGTGTCTCCTTGACGCCTGATCTATCAGAATGTGATAATAGGCGTCTTTGAGATCTATGGACCACATCCAAACACCCTTCTCCAAAAGCGGGAGAATGGTTTGCAAGGTGACCATCCGGAATTTGGACTTTCACTGATCGGTTTAACCTGCTGAGATCCAAAATGGGCCTCAAGTCCCCGGTCTTTTTTGGTACCAAAAAGAATCTTGAGTAAGTCCCTGATCCGGCCTGATCTGCGGGGACAGGTTGGACAACTCCTTTTTGAAGCAGCTTTGAAATTTCAATGGCTGCCAGATCCCGTTGACTGGGTGGCGGGTCCGGGATTCTTTGGAATGGTGGGGGGGGGGTTGAGAGAAGGGAATGGTGTAACCTCCGGCGATGATTCGGAGCACCCATTGGTCCTGAGTGATACTTTCCCAGGCCTTTAGGTGCCTCGAAAAACGACCACCGACTGGCTCCGGAGCTGCACAGTCGGGCACTCCCTCAGGGATGCTGGAAGGAGGAGGAGCCACGAAAGGACTCGCGGTCTCCAGTGTTGCGGGGGCCTCCGCCGCCTCTGGGACGGAGTCTCCCTGAAAAATTTCCCCTTCCTCTGCCTCTATAAGGGGAATCGCTCTGCTGTGACGAGTAAGGCTTTTGAGACTTACGGAACCACATTTTCCCTCCTCTTCGAGCTTTGGGATAAGGTCTGAAGGGAGTGGAAAACCGGGCCCCTACGGCAGTTAAAGTCTTACCCTCCTGTTCGCAGCGAGTCAAAGTGTCCTTTACCTTGGGTCCAAACAAGGAGGACCCATCAAAGGGGGCGTCGGCAAAGGAAGACTTAAAGGCCTCCGCAAAGTGACAGGCCTAGCCAGGCTGGTCTCCGTTGAGCAACACCTGTGCCCACCGCTCTGCTCGCTCCTTCAGCTGCATACGAAATGAGCCTCATGGACAAGTTGGATAGGGAGGACAGGGTAGCCAACTGGGAGTTAACCGTCTGGGCTAACTGCTCAGGTTAAGTTACCGGAGAGGGTATCCGAAAGCTCCTTGACCAGATCCCTCTTCAGTCTCGTAAAATGCATCAAGTAGTTCAGAGACCTTAATGTAAAGGTTGCTGAAGCAAGGGTGCGCTTCCCGTACCGATCCATGCTCCTAGACTCCTTATTAGGAGGATGGACGGACGTTGAAGCCTCTGCCACATCTTGTTGGGTGGCAGATGCCACCACCAAGGCATCTACAGCCACACCTTTGGAAAGAAAGTCCTTATCAGGGGGTGCCAAAAGGAATTTATTGGGGCGAGCTGGCACCGGTTCAACAGAGTCCGGGTGTTCCCACGCCCTTCGAGAGATCAAATCCAGGAGCTCATCAAAGGGCGGAGACACCCAGGAGGCGGAGGGCTGAGCCCCGAAGGCCTTGAGGAACACAGACTCCTCAGCAGAAGGGGGTTTGGACTGCCAGTCGCCTCGTTGCTTAAGGATTTCCAAGATGTCCACAAAGGATACATCCTCAGAGGACGACTTGGGGGACCCTTCCGCATCATCGAGGTCGGTATCCGAGGTGAGAGACTCATCAGGGGAGTCGACGTGCTTCCTCTTGCACTGTCTCTTCCTCGGGGGTTCCTCCGAAGACATTTCGGAGGGACCTCCAGGAAGAAGGGAACCCCCGATGGGGGTAACCTCAGGCCCAAGGGCTCCGCTGTCATGAGACAGGGGGATTGCAAAGGAACCAGTCTCCATGCCAAGGGAAGGTGGTGGTGAGATGGTAGAAGTGGCCAGGGAGGATTTGGCCAAGGCACTCCTCATGGCCTTGAAGGCAGGACCCCCAGAGTCCTGGGAAGGTTCAACCCCCAAGGCCACAAAAGCAGTCGGAACTCCCGCCACCGACGCACCGAGAGGGAGGCTCGGAACCGAAAGGATCGGTCCCGAAGCGTCCCCCCCGGGGCCGACAGAGGAGGTCCGCATACCGAACACCGACCCGAAGGGCGGGGTTGGAGTTAGGGTCGGAACTGACCCGACAACCTCCACCGGCTCCAATGGCACCGAAGCTGTTGGAGGAGGAATCAAGATGGCGGGGTGGGAAACCGGCTCCGGAGCCAACTGGGCTGGAGCCGAGATCAACTTTTGAAAGACCGGAGACTGAAAAAGCCTTTGAAGCACCCTGTCTACATCCGAATCAGACATCCTCGATGACCGAGAAGAGACCGACCGGGTCCGAGTCGACTTTGCCACCGGCTCCGAAAGACTGGGGGACCGGCTCTGTATGATTTCGAGAAGTATCGGCGCCAAGGGAGATTCCACTACCACTGCAATTTCCCTCGGAGCTGATGTGGACTTCGGCACCGAAGGGGAAGAGTCTGAGCGGGCAACCTTCATCGGCTCCGAAGGCGGTGGAGCCGATGGAGATGACTCGCCTCTCGACGCCCGAGCTCTCGGCTCCGAAGCCAGAGGAGTCGAGGCTGGAGACATCGAGGCAGACCGTTCCGCCCTCGGCTCCGAAGTCCGTGGAGCCGACGGAGAAGCCTGCCTTGACTTTTTTGCTGCCGGATCCGACGGGCTGGTCGGAGCCGAAGATTTTTTCTTCCTCGACGGGGAAGAAGAAGATAGGGCTTCCTCAAAGGAAGGGGTAATAAGCCCTTTCAAAATCAACTTATTTTTCCTCTCTTGGAGCACGCGAGAGGAAAAGGCGTGGCAAACATTACAGGATTTCTGGAGGTGCTTCGGCCCCAAACAGTATACACAAAGAATGGTCGTCCGTAATGGACATTTTATAATTGCATTTAGAACATTTTTTAAGTCCTGATGGCCTATGTTCCTTCGACATGGCTATCTACTTCAACACTGAACTTCAAAGAGAAAACTAAACACTTAGGCTAGGGCAAGGTCCCTCTAACTTAAACGGGATCGCTTACCACCAACAAAAATAATACAATTTTACCACAATTTTCAACTACACAGTCACAGAATAAGTAGCTGTTAAACAGTTCTAATTAAGGCGCGTGGGCTAGGGCAAGGCCACTCTAACTTAAACGGGATCCTTTACCGTCAAAAAAAATACAATTTTTCCACAAATTTTTTAAAGTACACAGTCACACAACAATAAGTAGCTGTTAAAACAGCTTTTGGGTAAGTTTTAGCGAAAATTCTGACAGAAAAATAATCACTATGAGGCACTTAGCTCAGCCAAGTCGGAGACCACGTCTATGCTGTAGAAGCGGCAAATGAGATCTAGGGAAGCAGTAGTGGTGCATCCTGGGATATGAGGTAACTCAGCCAATAAGAGACTTCGTTCTATTGTAGAGCGTGCAGAGTCGGAGCCGAGGATCGGCTCCGAACCCATCTGTAGAGAATGTAGGCGAGATAGGATCACATTACATCTACCTCTCTGAGGCCTGTCTGAAGTGGGAAAGGACCAATTTTTTGAAGGCCAATTCCTGCTAAATCTAGGTGGCTGTACTTGTAAGAAATCTTTAACTGTTTGCATGGATTTCGCCTTATCCTACATCTTTTTAATCACCTCTTCAGCTTTTGATCCAAACAAAACATTATGCTGAACAGGAGCATCCAATAATTTAGCCTTTACTTGTTCAGGTAAATTTTGTTCCTTTAGCCATGCATGCCTTCTAATGACTGTGCCAGAGGCCGCAGCCCTACAAGAAGCCTCCAAGGCATCAAATCCACAGTGTAAACCATGTTTCCCAACCTGTTCAGTGGCATGCAGTAAGTCATGTAATCCCTTATCTGCACAAGCAGAAATGGAAGTAAGCTTTTGTTTTAAGACAGACAAAAGAAATTGCTGGTATTTCAGCATATGAAACTGACAGTTTAAAGCCCTAATGGACAAAGTAGCAGAAGTGTACACCTTTTTGCCCCATCTTTCTAAGGATCGAGAATCCTTTTCTGTAGGAATGGGATTTTTGGCAGAAGCGGCCTTAACTCCCCTTAGGACCCTGAGTAATGGTTTCAGGGTCAGCAGCAGGGTTCTTGTATAAAAACTGATGGGAATCAGGAACCCTGTAATATCTATAAGGCTTAACAGGAGCAGGAGGAAAAGAGTCAGGGGTTAAGTTAGCCTCCGAAAAGGCATCATCCACAATATCCAAAACAGGAGGAATAGCCAGGGGTCTATGTTGGGGAAGAAAAAGAAAATCCCTCAGTCTTTACTTGGATTCCGAATACTCCTGTCCTTCCCAGTGGAAATGTTCCCTCATTTCATGCAAAGTTTCCCCAAAAGAGAAATCCTCAGGGGGAGAAGCTGAAGGAATGGATTCTTCAGCATCAGAATCCTCATAAGGAGGGAAAGAATATTCCTGATCAGAAGAAGAAACTGAGGAAACAGAAGCCTGATCAGAGGAATCATAATCAACATCCTGCCTTGGCCTTTTATCTGGAGGGGGATGTGAACCCTTAATCATAGTAAGTAAACCCTCCGCCATCTTAGTAACTGTTTCTGTGACTTGGGAGCCGGTTCAGAAGAGGCCTGTGTTGAAGTCTTTGATTTAGCAGGAGTCTTTGCCTTTGCCTTTACTAGTAGCTGAGTAGGACTGAAAACCCCTTCGGAAGCCGGTACCTGCACAGCGGCTCCGGACCCATCCGAAGGAGCATTGTCCCAAGGTCCAGCAACAGAAATATTTAAAGGCCTGGTTGGCTCCTCATGAGAATCCGTTTCGGCCGTCTGTTCTGAAATGGCAGATGACAGGGGCTGCAAATGCGCCTCACTGACGACGGCCGAACCTGAAGCTGGCTCCGCTTGTGCGCCGTCATCAGATTTGGACCTCGGAGGCCTGTCTTTATTATCCTTGCGACGTTTGTGAACTCAGGTAGCCGGAACCGTATCAGACGACATTTTGTAGTTAAAGCACCTACCGAAGTAATGAAAAGCAAAATCGTACCTTCGCTTAATTATACGATGATTGAATCTAGCACAAAACCGACAACTAGCTACATCGTGGTCAGGGCCTAAGCAAGGAATACAGTAAGAATGAAAATCCTTGAGGTATTTGCTTCCCACATGAAATACAATTAACTTTTTCTGACATCGGAGTGGAGCAAGAAAAAAGTTTCCCCAACGGGGTACTTAGCTTTGAGTGGAGAAGAAAGTCTTCGGACCGAAGTATATAGAAAAATTTGTCAGGAGTCAGCCGACCGGCACTTGTGAACTGCTATCACCGCACGGCAAGAAAGACTGGAGAAGATGGCGTCGGCTGTCAGCTTTATACTCCTGGCGCTCTGACGTCAGGGAGCATGGTTGAACAGCCGATGCCAGACCCAGACTTTGGGATTCTGGCCGACTGAGGGCTGCCTGCCGGCAGGGGAGAACCCTACAGTCATGACTGCAACAGTGAAACACGATGAACATCTGGCAGTTTAAGGCCCTAATGGCTAATGTTGCAGAAGTGTATACAGTCTTACCCCATCTATCCAGCACCCTGGAATCTCTATCAGACGGGGTAGGGGTTTTGGCAGTAATGGCCTTAATGCCCTTGGGTCCCTGTGAAATGGTTTCAGGATCCGCAGTAGGATTTTTAAAAAGGAACTTGACAGTCAGGTACCCTGTAATACCCATCAGGTTGTCTGGGAGCAGGAGGTAAAGTGTCAGGGTCTAGGCTAGATTCCGAGAAGGCATCTACAATGTCCAGTACAGGAGGGATAACTAAAGGCCTGTGTTGAGGCAGGAGTAAGAATTCCCTAAGCCTCTTTTTGGAGTCGGAGTAATCCTGGCTTTCCCAGCGGAAATGCTCCTCAAGAGTATGCAACGTTTCACCAAAAGAAAAATCCTCTGGAGGGGAAGCAGGGGGAAGCAGAGGGAATGGAGTCATCTGCATCACAATCTTCATAGGTAGACCAGGGCAAATCCTGGTCATCAGAAAAAACAGAAATTTCAGAATCCTGTTCAGAAGAATCAGAAGGAAAATCAGTCCTAGGTCTCAGAGTGAGAAGGGTGGCTTCCCCCGATTAGAGTAATAAGGTCTTCAGCCATTCTTAGCATTTGTTTTTTAGGCATAGGGGCCTGACCATGCAGTCTGGGCGTCATTCTGGGCATGGATTGAGCTTTAGGCCTTGAAGAAGATGGCGTCGGTTTAATATGCAAGTCAGTAGGCCTGAATAGGCCCTCAGAAGCCGGTGCCTGCACAGCGGCTCCGGACCCATCCAAGGCAGAGACATCCACAGGTACCACAGTCAAAGCATCTCGTGGCATACCAGACTCCGAATGCGTCTCAGAGGCCTGTGAATCTGAAGTAGCGGGTATGCCTCACTGAGTACTGGTGAACTTGCAAACTAGCTTAGGAGAAGCATCGTTGGCAGATTTGGACCTATGCAGTCTGTCTTTATCTTTGCATTTTTTCAGAATGTCGGTAGTTGGGTGGCTTACCGAAGCCATTCCTGGATAACTGAACACAGTACCAAAACATTTAGATGCGAAAATGAACAGACGACGAATAGTACAAGGTTTGAAAAAGGCACAAAACTGACAGTGAGGTAGGTCGTGGTCTGGGCCTAAGCAAGGAATGAAGTATGAATGAAAATCTTTACGAGGTATTTGCTTTCCACAAGAAATACAATTGTTAACTTTTACTGACCTCAGTTTAGAGCAAGAAAAAGGTTCCCCAATGGGGTACTTAGCTTAGTTGAAGACTTCGGATCTTTAACTCGAAAATGAAAATTTCAGGAGTCGGCTGACCAGCACTTGCAAACTGCTTCTGCTTCGGGCACCGCACGGCAAGAAAGACTGATGTAATGGTGTTGGCTGCATGCTTTATACCCCTGACGACCTGACGTCATGGAAGACAAGATGGCAACTGACGCAAGACCCAAGACTTTGATAATCAGGCCAACTGGGGCTACCTGTAAGCAGATAACCCAAATGATGACTGCAACAGTGAAACACTAAGATCAGCAAAGCTATCCAAACTGTAAGAACATTTCAAAATAACCTTCCACATAAAGCCCTGATCACTTAAAATTCTAAAAACTAAATTACTAGACTGATTCAACATCCCACGGGAGTCTTACCACTTGCTAATATGATTCAGGAGTGTATAGTATTAGTCTAAGGCAAGGCCCTCTTTTTAGAGATGGCAGCTAGTGAAATTGCAGCTGGGTCAGCTGACAAAGGAGCAGCGAGGGCTGCAAGATCAGTGCATAGTGTATTTCCTCAGAACCTTTTTAGGAACTAGCTCACTAGCCAAATGGGTTTCACACGCACTTTTACAGATGTCTAAGGCCAATAATAGAGAAGTAATATCCAAAACATTTGGAATCTCATCCTCAATAAGAACATAAGCTCCACCAATCTTTGGCATATCTCTAGATTCATTTCAATCAAATACATCTCTAAACCTAGCCAGTACCTATAAGAAGGGGGTCACCACCCAATGAATCAGACTGGATGGACTGTTTATTAATGGCGTATCAGAGTCCCCGTCAAAATATGTGGTTAAACTGATCTCTTGGGAAGAGAGCCCCGCAATCATTCTGAACAGCAGCACAGTCTCGGAGATTAGAAGACCACAAAACACTCTTAGCTAAGGAAACCGTATCAGCTCTATACACGGAATTTCTTTTTATTTTACTTTGAGCTACACTACTGAACAAAACACATGGGGACAAAATAAGCCTAGCAAAATACCTGGGGCCTCTTACCACAGACTTCTGCACCTAAACAATGTGGTTCTCCTATACCTGCATGAGGTACTGAACAACCCAGGAGGAAATGCCTGACGCCCCCATACCATAAATGGCTATGGCCTCATACCAGCGGGTGCCTGAGTGAAAGGCAAGTGGTCTGTTGGCCAACTAAAGGCAACAGATTCACAAACAGTAGGCTGAGGCATGTTTTTGTCGAGTTTTTTTCTTTTTAGATGCAACTGAACTTGATGGGAGGAAGCCAATTTAGGATCTATCAAGTCAGGTGGAAAAGCAGCAACAACACAAACAAATTTATGTCCCTACATAGCAAACCGGAGTACATTGTACAAAATATAAAAATATAACAGAAACAATTTAAAATGTACTAAGCCTTTACCTACAACCTGCAGAGTGAAGTAAACAGTACACAGTCACAGTTAAGTAAAGTTACTTGTCCAAAAAGTGCCAAAAAATCAAATTTATGACTAAATCAAATAGAAAACATAAATAGCATAAATAAGCATTGCTTCAATGTCATGTCAAAAATAAATAAATCTCCAAAAAATGCAAAGTAATCTGTGGTAAAAAATCAAGATTTAACAAAAATGAGTCTTAAATCAGTAGTAAAATTTATTTATTTTACATTTGTTGACTGGGATAGTCCGACTGGATACATGCCCACTTTCAGCAGAGGCCCAGGCAGAAAAGCTCCAAGATAATACACATTGAACATTTAGTAAATGTTAATTCCAAGCAGATTACAGTCGTAAGCAATACCAGCATTTAGCATATATAGTACTAACTTATTATAAAACACTTTACAAAACATTATTTTCAAAGTTAAACATACATAACATTACATTCAGGTTTAAGACACACTGAGCAGCAGTTATACAATTGACCCTTCCTGAAATGGAGTGGTAGAAAAAATACCATGCAAATGAAGAAAAAAGTGAAAATATGCAATAGTTTCCTGTCAACGTCATAATAAAGTAGACAGACAACAAACAGGTGTGACTTAAATCACATCTATGCATGCACAAGACAGACCATAGTGTTCACCTGACACCACAGAACTTCAGTTCCCAGTACAAGTCATAAAAACACATTAGAAAATTGCCATCAACTGCTTAAAGGCAGAATTAAGCATCGAAACGCAGTAGTAAGCTAGAACTCCCAGTAGAATTAGCAGTAGAAAATAGCAAAAGTATTAAGTCAACATACACGTATGTGTGAGAGCGCTACAGAATCCTGAAAGCCCAAAACCCTGAAAACACCCAGGATGCCAACACTTACTATATTCCAGCACAAGTACATACAGAAACATATTACCCTTCAAATATATGCAGGGGGGCAAGCCCCCCTGCACCACCCATGTGGGGGGCTGTGCCCACCACACCCCCTGCTACTTAAATATAACTGAGATTGCACTTCAGTACACTAAATGCAATCTTGGAGTTGATATATTTAAGTAGCAGGGGGTGTGGGGGGGTGCAAGGGGGCTTGCCCCCGGCTTACACTTGAAGAGTAATATGGTTTGTGTTTTATTTGTTTCTGTATGTACTTGTGCTGGAATATAGTAAGTGCTGGTATCCTGTGTGTTTTCTGGACTTTGAACTTTCAGGATTCAGTAGCGCTCCCGTAGTTTACATATGCATATATTGTACTTATTAAAACAGAAAGACATCAAAAGTAAAATAATAGAGAGGAGGTGAAGTACTCAAAGGGATCTTAGAATCTGTTAGCTGTAAATCCAACAGTGCAGCCTGCTGAGGAGATTCAACTGTGCGATTCCTACAGCCAGAGTTCCTGTGACAGGGGAAAGGCTAAGCCTATTCTATCACAGGGGATTAGAGGAGGGAATTTTGAGCTCTGTAAAGCTGACGGTGTGGGTCTGTGCAGGCACAGAAACCATATGCCACTTAGGCAGTATGAATGATTAACATCTACAGCTACAAATATATACACACACATGCATATACGCATACACACACAAAACTAAAACAACGTAGAAAGCAGCAAAGGAGGTTAATATAATCCCTCCACTTTTTTTTAATATATATATATATATATATATATATATATATATATATATATATATATATATATATAAGCATATAAGCTGAGGGGCACACTGGGCAGGGCAGGCTGGCTATACTTACAGAGCAGTCAAGCCTACAACTAAGTTACAGACAAAAATGCAAAGGGTGAATTCCACAAAAAAAGTAAACGCAAAGGTTCTATTCTACAAGAACTGCTACTTATGTAACATTTTAGCAGAGATGTCTAAGTGAAAGAGAACATTAGTTGGCATAGTATATGGAGTGGCCACTTCCAATGGCAATAGAGAGATCTGACAATAGGTAGGGCACAAGGTATTATGGGAGGGCAAATCTCAAGAGCTCAAGGCAGACAGCACTAACAAACAGAAAGATCAAATCAGACAGGCAAGCTCCAGTCCCAGATGGATCCAATGAATTGTTTTTCCTCAGAAAAAATTAAATTGTAAATGGTTTTCCTCAGCAGAGTACTTATCTACCCAGCCTTGAAGGATCACTAGCCAGATAACAGTTCCACGAAACCCACAGAGGGAGTGCACTTTGTCAGAAAGAAAAACTGGTGCCATTGGCAGCATTACCACTGCTTTTATACATCTCACCTAGAGCCCCACAGCAGTCGCAGTACATGGAAGGTGCCCTGAAACTTTTCAAGTTGGATGGTGGTCATATCCTTGGCAGGATAGCCCAAATAAACCACTACTGAAGTAGCCTAAGCTAATGCTAGACGTTATTCTTGATGTTCAAGTCCAGCACGCACATTACACTTCTCATGCACTTTTTCCCCAAGGAGACTTGCATGTGAAATTACTGTATACAGTCTATACTACACATATACAGAATGCACCTAAACTGTTGGAACCTGCTTCATGTCGTGTATGAAGAGAGTCACTGGAAAACAGAAGCCTTAATGATCACCACCTACACTTACTACTCAGCACAGTTTTGTAACCTCATTAAGAATAGCTACTCAAACTGCTGAACCACTTTCATTTTTATAACCTAACCCTGCCAGGCCAGGGTGCAAAACATTTCACAAAACAGTTGTTTAAATGCATCAAACTTCTCCAGTGATCAATATAATTTTGATAACTGTCTTGTTCTCACACTATATGCAATTTAAATAAAGCAAATGTGTTATAAGAATTTTCTCTACACACTCCCTTACTTTCAGCCAGTACATGTAAAACCTTTGGGAAGGCATGCAACACCTATCGCTCAGGAAAATGATGCTTGACTATGTAAGCTGCTCTTTAGCACGATTATGAGCAACAAGGTGGTAAATAACTTACAAGAGGCTTTTCAATTGCACTAGCAGCTGTTTAATCTAAAATAAAGTATATGCAGAATATGCAACAGTCTGTTCAGGTCAGTTATACCCTTAACAGAAGCAAAGTCTAGTGCCTAAATTCATGAACACACCATGTAAAAAAAAAAAAAAAAAACTCTTGTGGATTTTCTTCTAAAATAAATACGGCCATATTGTGGTTAAGAGTCCAGAATTCATGAAGCCTCTCTAGTTCATAAATATATGAGCTGGTCACCTTTCAGCAACAGCTGCCTAACAGTTATAGATATACATCAGAATACCAGAGTGTGCTCTGCTAGTACTGCTGCAATGCAGGTCTGGCAAAACAGATTATAGAATGCTGAGCTGCTAATGAGCTTCAGTTCATACCTCAGTCGCCACTTTCATACTGTGCAGATCTTGCAAGTTACTCAGACAAGCACT
This sequence comes from Protopterus annectens, assembly GCF_019279795.1. Lineage (NCBI taxonomy): Eukaryota > Metazoa > Chordata > Ceratodontiformes > Protopteridae > Protopterus > Protopterus annectens. The sequence goes on along the minus strand of NC_056729.1, from coordinate 284,285,553 downwards.
AATTGCCTCTCAACAGGCACTGCTGAGTAGAAAAAGGGGAAAAAACATTTTTTGTCCCCCATCCACCTTGCAGTAAAGGACTGCACAACATAGAATTCTCAAGAGTTACCCATACATTATACAAGTACAGAACATGCAAACATATAATAAAACTGTCAATGTGCTAACAGCAACCCAGCACACCCAGAATCACTGATTAGTTAAGGAAGTCTAAACAAGACCAAAAATATCAAATTTCCAGATGTGGCATGTGATGAGACTGGAAAGGGGATTTACTGGAAGGGGAAAGGGAAGTATCCTAAACAGCTAAAGTAGATAATCCCTAACATCAACACATATGCTAAAACAAAGCTAGACAAATCACAATGAGCAGTGTAGCACATGTTAAACATTTAATACACAACAAAACATTGCCCAAAAACAGGAAATAGTTCTAACCATCATCAGTAATAAGCATAGTATACTGAATTTACACTGCTTGTAGAATGGCATTGCTAGGGTAGAGCAGTTTACCATCAACTGCATTATGTGCATGAAAATGATAGCCAATTACCAATAACTCAATTTCATCTACACTGAAATTCAGTGAAAGATGTTACAACGTATGTGAAGAGTTTTTGATTGGTCACTCGGGTATTGACTGAAAAAGTCCCAAAATCAAGCATATCTACCCAGTTAAAAAATATTAAAAAATAACCACTTATACGTTAATGTCACAAAACAAGTAATCTCACACTCAGTTTTTCTCTCTCTTTAATACACAAATGTGTGCACATGTACTCAAACGTTAAAACAGTTTACAACTACTACAGGCTTACCAACTTACAATACTAGAGTCCACAGCCACTAACCCATTTTCAGCAACATAAACTGAGCCCGTCCAAGTACAGGAACAGAGTGAAGTGCTGCCATAGATAATACAGTCTTTATAGGATATGGTATATAGCCCATAAGCACAAAACTGGCACACTGATACTTGGGTCCCCATTCAATACCTCATCTGCTGCAATATAACTAAATTGCTAAAGCAGGGTTTCTACTCAGACACAGCAAAGTAGAGTAGTGAAACCAGTGTATCCAATTAAGGGTCAACAGCACCCAAGACAACAGTTTCAGTGGTAAAGACTAAAACAAAACAAGAAGAATATCACCATTTGCGTATCTTGCTATACCATGCTCAAGAAAAATTACCATACTAATGACTGCCTGAATAACAAGTTAAAAAAATATAGAAAAACTGTTTAAATCTCTTCAAGCTCAGTACCCATTTAACTCGTCCTTAGAGATTTTAACAAACTGCCAACAGGAGGTGCTTTCCAAACATAGGAAAAAGTGACAATTACATTTTAGAAAAAAAAAAAAAAAAAACATTTAATGCACACAAAACAAAAATATAAATAAAAATCTAAATACCCAAGGAAAAGTGCATCATCATAAATGACTTCCATACGACTAAAAGCTGTTCCAAACACAGGGAAGGTATGAATATTTAAATGAGGCAAATGATATGCATACATCTTTAGTACTTTAAAAAAGTACTGTAAACAATGTTGTTGGCAAGACTCATTTAAAACAGGAAACTATAATGGCCAATTGAAGAAGTCAATCAACATTTAGTTTCCACCATAGAATGTTTGTTGCCCTCACCCCCAATATGCAGTGTCTAAAAAGCAATCTCAGACAACAGGGGGGGGGGGGGGCATGTAGCTATTGAATATATCCCTGTTAAGTCGGAGTCTCATGCTGCTTCTAGCTAATAAAAGGCACTTTTTGTTTGCAAGTAAACTCTGCGGGTACATCATACTTTAAAAAGGTGACCTATGAGCACTAAATAAAATACCTTGCTGTGAGTCGCACAGCACTTGAAGACTAATGTATTCATCCACACACCTATTGAATTCTATACAAATACTTCATCCTTTGGATCCCACATATAGGGGGATGAAACACAGATACTTTTGAATGTCTTCAAAATACAGTATCTGCAGGTTCATGGTATTACCTAAGCCAGTTAACTCTTTTGCCATATTTCCCCTTTTTGCTAAAAACAAAAAGTTTAAATGATGCAGACACAAGAAACACTGGCATCCCCATAACACCCTATCCACCTTTAAAAGAAACTAACTTCACATGAAAATAAAGTAAAGCAAAGAACATTTTACACAGCACATACAAAAACAGACACAAACTGGGGGAAAAAAAATCCCCACATCCAAAGAGCAAAATAACCTTAAAAAATAAAACATACCCTATCACCACAATTATAACTTTACACAGAAAGTCCACAAACATATCCCCCCTCATATTGATACTGTTCTCATATATTCACCCCCTCACTTTCCCAGAAACAAAATGCATTCATATAATGTAACTGAAAAACAGCATTACAGCTAAATGGGACTTAAATTATCTATTAAACTATAAAGCCAACATGTTCCAACATAAAACTTTAAATAATATTAGCTTGTATTTCATAAAGTGCCATAGTTCAACACTAGTCACAAGAAATTTCAAAAAAGAAAGTACCTAAAATCCCATTCAACAGAAAAATTAACACTACCTACTGGAGTTAGAAAACAGAAATAAATGCAAAAATATATTAAAGGTGTGCGAAGTGTTTGTATGACGAATGAAAAAATCTTGTAGGATTGGAAAACTCAGTTTGAGATTCATTTTCTAAATCTACAGTACAAGAAAGGTCCTGTCTCATGCATTCTGATATACATGTATACATAATACTTTATTACATGGTCATTAAAACAATGTAAATTGGGTGCCCATGACTTCTGATTTAATACTTAAACAGTGCAAAACATATGTGGGCATATGAACCAAATAAGTGATCATTTTAAGTACTCTTATATGCATAGCACAGCCAGTACAAAAAGAATGCACAATTATTTCAAAGTGATTTTTACAGAACTGGGAAATGCAAAAGAACTGGAGAAAACCTTCACAAAAAAGTTGAAACTGGACATTATGAATTACACCAAAGATGACATGTGGCACTCTTCTCTTCTGTCCATTACAAGGTACCAGACAAAAAAAAGCACTTCTATGACATAAAATGCATGTTTTACATCGCAGTCTGAATGCACACTGGCTGTGTCAAAATGAGCAGATCTTAAAAAGCAATTTCACTGCATACAATAATGTCCACTGCAATCATCAATATAGTAAACATCCCTGTTCATATATATACACACACCAGTACAATCAATACTTACATAACTAGACAAGGTCTGCAAGGTCCTGGTGTTCTTTAACAGTCGTTACTTCTTTGTTAATATGCCATTAAAATCAACAAACTATGCCTTAACTCCCACCCTCCAATGCTCCAAAGACAAACTTAATACCAATGAAGTGATGAATCAGCTAATCAGTCAAATCTACTTAATACTAGACCTGCTGAGTACCTTAATTCTATCTCTGTGACCTAAATCCAGTGTCCTACAGGTTAGAAACAGATGTCATAGCTATCAGAACTGTGCAAGAAAGCACTCACTGGTTAATACAGCGGAAATTACCACTCACTTGCAACTACCTTTTTAAGGTTACAAAGCATCACCGATTTAATGAAGCAGGCAGTGAAACAAACGTTTCATTTAAAAAAAAATCAAGTAACATAAGCAGTCCCAACACTTCCTTCACATACTCAGCTTGAAATTTATTGTATGAAAAAATGTGAACAATATTTTATTCAAAGTCAATACAGCGTTAGTGGGGAGAAAAACTACAGTACTAACTCAGAGTACAAAGGCTTTACAAAGACTCTAATCAAACTAGTTATTTTTGTTCACACGCATACACACACACACACGCACACAAAATATACGTTTGAGCATGTGCTTTATATGTGGAAACCTTTCTCACAAGTTATTAAAGCACATGACAACCTCATAGCCAAAAATATGCATGTGTCAGAATCAACAACTCTCAAAAGTAAAACACACTGTCCTGCAGTAGTAGTTTGAGGGGTGGGGGCAAGGTGAGATCTGCAAACCCAGCAACTAAGTCAGCCAACAAAGCTCTACATTCCAGAAAGCTTACCGGATCATAACCACACAAGGACACAGACAACCCCAGCAACCAGTGTGTACAAGGAAAAGATTTATCACCTCTCTTAAATCAGAAAAAGAGTTGAGCTTCTGTTTTTATGCCTAAATTACAGTGTGTGAACCTCTGGTGTAAAATGGTTCCTGTTACTTCAGTTAGATGTAAAAGCAACAATTTTCACAAAACCCAGGAGATTCCTTTGCCATCCTGGATACACTAATGCAATGAAAAACGTATTTTGCACACCACTAAAGTGCCTTCCTTTGCTCCAATAATACACGAACTAAACTGTGCACTCAAAGAAAAAAAAAATACAGATTAAAGTACTCTTCTACAAAGAAACTTGCTTTCACAAATTAAAAGTTATGTACTCACCATAAAGTACAGTTTTGTACCTACCATTAATGTAGATGTTAGAGTGGTTATACTGCTGCAGTCATCACACTTGGGTTATCCTGTCATCAGGCGGTCCCGCAGTCGGCCGAATCCCAAAGTCCTGGTCCGGCGTCGGTTGTCATTGCCTCTTCCCTGACGTCAGTGCGACAGGGGTATAAGAGAGACAGCCGACGCCATTTTCTTCAGTTTTTCGTGCCCCAGGTGTCAGGTGCCCCCCAACTAGGAAGGCAATACAATAGTTATGCAACAATACCTTAGTAGATAAGCAACAGTAGTAGCTGTAAGCAAATACACCATATAGACATGCATCCAATAGATTGATGTACATGGAGTTGTAACCAACACCCTGGTATGTAGAGGGGATGGAGGGAGGGTAACCTGGACTGCAGCAGTACATCCACTCGAACATCTACATTTATGGTAGGTACAAAAAGTACAGTTTTGTACCTACCATAAATGTAGATGTTAGAGTGCTAATACAGCTGCAGTAATCACAGATGGGTTTTCTGCAGTCAGGCGGGTTCTCGGTTGGCCGATTTCCAAAGTCTAGGTCCGGCATCGGTTGTCGTCGCTTTCTTTCCTGACGTCAGTGCGATGGGTATATAAGACACAGCCGACGCCATATTCTTCAGTCTTTCTTGCCCCAGATGTCAGGTGCCCCCAGAAGGAAGGCAATACATAAATTATATATCTATATAGTCAAGCAATGCAATATAATCAAAAATCAGTAGTTGAAAGCAAATACACCATAGAAGGATAACCCAAATTAGGTTGTATGAGGAGGTGTTAGCCACTAGGCCTTTACCAAGAGGGGAAGGAGGGAGGGAAACCTGTACTGCAGCTGTATTAGCACTCGAACATCTACATTTATGGTAGGTACAAAAAGTACAGTTTCTTGCCCCAGATGTCAGAAGACCCTAAAAGACAAGGCCCAAAATACCTGCACCAAAATATGTACAATATATACAAGAATATATACAAAAATATCAGCATGTAACCTGACCTACATCTACATTTATGGTAGGTACAAAACTGTACTATGTTCTTGAATCCCAAAGCAGAGGTAAGGGAGGATGGCAAATCATAAAGAAGCAGGAGCTGACAAGAAGCCATGCAAAACAGCAGTGGGAAAACCAGGCGTAGACTTAGAGTAGATAGGAAGGTGATAATGCTTAGAGAAAGTATGCACTGAACTCCAAGTAGCTGCTTCCAAAATATGTGGCAGTAGCCCTAGTGGAATGAGGCCTAATCCCAGCTGGAATCTCCTTGCCATGATGGGAATAACAAAATGCAATGCAAAGCCAATCCACCTAGAAATAGTTTGTTTTGACACAGGCTTGAAACAAACAACTGCTGGGACTGCCTAAAATCCTTAGTCCTGCTTAAATAATTGCCTGTGTACATCTAAAGTGTGCAAAATCTGTTCCCCTTTATTTTGGGGACTGCATAAAGTAGGCAAATGAATAGTTTGGTTTAAAGCCACACTAGAAACCACCTTAGGCATAAAGGAAGGATTAATGATACCCTATCCTTATGGAAAATCAAAAGGGCTCTACTGCCATAAGGGCCTGCAACTCAGACACCCTTCTTGCAGAAGTAATAGCCAACAGAAAAGCAGTCTTCCATGACAAGTATTTCAATTCAGCAGTAGCCGCTCAGGTTCAAAGAGTAAGTTTTTCCAACACAAAATTGAGATCCCAAGCAGGAGTAGGAGCTCTACGGGGGTCTTATATTCTTGCCCCTCTAAGAAACTGCTTGAATAAAGGATCAATGGTGGGTCACAATCATAGTGAGCTGAAATTGCTGCAGCATGAATCTTAATGGAAGAGAAGGACAAACCTTTGTCCAATAACTCAGTAAGATATTGAAGAGCCACACTCAAATTAGGCTCAGAAATCTCCAAATTCCAAAATAAAAATCTCTTCCATTTTTCGTCTTCTAGCTTCCATAATCACATTTAAAACTTGTTGAGGAAGTTGAGACCTGCTGTGTTTCAACACAGAATATGCCAGGCTGTTAGATGAAGAGAGTGAAGCTTGACATTGAGCAGATGACCGTCCTTCTGAGATAACAGATGAGGAATCAGAGGCAAAGGCCATGGAGGCTTCTTTACCAGACTGGTACCAGTGTTGCGAGGCCAATCTGGAGCTATCAAAATCATCCTTGGCCTGTCTTGTCTGACCTTTAATAGTACCTTTGGAAGAAGAGGCAGAGGTGGAAAGGCATACACATGAAGGTTTTCCAACTGAAAGACAGAGCATCCACTTTCCAAGCTGTGTGATAAAACCCTTTGTGCAATACTTTGGCAGCTGATGGTTTAGTGGAGAAGCGAACAGATCTATGTCTGGAGTTCCCCATGACACTGTCAATTTCTGAAATACATGAAGATCCAGTTTCCACGATCCATGATTTGTCTGCTTAACACATCTGAAACCTTGCCTGAAGAGTTAGTTGCTCTCCCATAAAATCATTGCTTGCCTGCATAGAGGATAAGAATGTGTTCCCCTTGCTTGTTGATGTACCACATGACAGTTGTGTTGTCTGTTAGAATCAACACCTGCCCTGGAAGAAGTAACTCCTTGAAAGCCATTAATGCAAACTGGACTGCTAACATCTCCTTCATGTTGATATGTAGATGCTGAAGTCTGGCAGGCCACTTGTCTTGTATCCACTTTCCATGTAGATGAGCTCCCAAGCAAATTCTTTTTGAAGGCAAGGTATTATTTGAATGACAGTGTCCAAATCCTGGCAGTGCTGTGTCCATACATTTTGAGATACCATTGTAGCTTCCTCATATGCAGTTTGGCATTGGGAGCACCCAGAATACAGATGCCATGAACCCTAATGCTTGAAGGACTGTCCTTGCAGTCAGACTGATGAGATAGTTGATGGAAGTAAAGTGATAGACTCTTTTGTTTGTAAGGCCATCTGGGCTGCTGTATTCAGTCTCACACCCAGAAAGCACATGTCTTGAGAGGGTACTAGACTGGACAGAATACCCTAGGCATCTTAGCACTCCTATAACAGATTGCAGATGCTGTAGAAGGTCTTCCTTTTCTTGAGCCAGAATCAGGCAGTCGTCCCAAAAGGATAGATTTGAATCCCTGCCTGAAGTAAGCTATCACTGGAGCCAGAACCTTTGTGAATACTCTGAGAACTGATAATGAGAATTTGATACTTCCTGCAACTTAGCCTTATAGGCACATGAAGGTAAGCTTCTTTGAGATCTAAAGTTACCATCCAGTGATCTTTGCCCAGCAGAGGTAAAAGCTGTTGTAACGTCAACATCTTGAACTTGGGAATGTCCAGATAAGTGTTGAGGAGAGATAAATCCAAATTGGTCTCCACGTTGTTCCCCTTTGGTGGTAGGAACCCTTTCTGATACAGGAACTGGCTGAATGGCCCCATCTGGAGTAACTGAGAAATTTGCTTGTGAGCCTCTTTTCTTTGTGGAGGAGGAACGTCTGGCATGCCTTTGAAAGGAGGCATTGTATGGAAATAAAACCTGTAACCGTGGTGAATGATATCCAACACCCATCTGTCTTGAGTAATTAAATCCCAATTTACTTTGAAAAGAGACAGTCTTCCTCCCAAAGGAGCTACCAGGCGAGAATCTACTGGCAGCTGAAAAGGCAGGTCATTGTGTCTGTTAGGACTGACCCCTGCCCTCACCAGAAGTCTGAGCAGCGGAACTCCCTGTTCCTGCCTAAAAAAACCTTGAGCTCTGCCCCCCCGTCTAGACCTACTGCCCTAGACTGGGAATCATAAGCAGGATATGTCCACCCCTTAGCAGGCCAATTTCTACTAAACTGCTGCACCTGCAAAAATCTTTAACAGTTTGCATAGACTTAGCTTTGTCCTCCATTTTCTTTAAAACTGCTTAACAACACATCAGACTGTAAAGGAGCATCCAAAATCCTTGTCTTAACATGCTCAGCTAAATTCTGATCCCTCAACCAGGCATGCCTGCGAAGAACAGAACTAGTGGCAGCCACCCTCGAGGAGGCCTGTACAGCATCAAAACCACATTGCAAAGAATGCTTACCCACTTGTTCAGACACATGAACCAAATCCAGCAACTCTTTACACTCAATACCTTCCGCCAAAGCATCCACCTTAGATTTCAATTGTGAAAGGAGATAATTTTGATATTTTAGCATGTGAAACTGACAATTCAACGCTCTCATGGCTAGAGTGGAAGAAGTATACACTTTCTTTCCCCACCTATCCAAAGCCCGAGACTCTATCAGTGGGAACAGGATTTTTAACCACAGAGGCCTTAACACCTTTAGGCCCCTGAGAAACAGTTTCTGGGTCCGCCCTAGGACTCTTAAACAAATACTTATGAGCTTCAGGCACCCTATAGTACCTATCGGGTTTAACAGGAGCAGGAGGCAAAGAGTCAGGGTTCAGGGAAGCCTCTGCAAAAACATCTTCCACCACATTCAACACAGGAGGTATAGCTAAGGGCCTATGCTGGGGTAAAAACAAGAATTCCTAAGCCTCCTTTTCCTGGAATCAGAGTAATCCTGGCCTTACCATTTAAAGTGCTCCCTCATAGAATGCAGAGTCTCTGAAAATGAGAAATCCTCAGGAGGAGAAGCTGTAGGAGTGGAATCATCCACATCAGAATCAGAATAAGGAGGAAACTCCTGCAAATCTTCCGCGAGAAGACTCTGAAGCCTCTGAATACTGTTCCAAACACTCAAACTCGGTTCCACCCTAGGCCTCTTATCAGGAGGGGCATAGAACCTCTAATCATAGTAATCAAATCTTCTGCCATTTTAAGCATATGTTTCTTAGGCACAGAACCTGAAGTGCTAGGAGAAGCCCCCACTGAAGCTAAACTTGGCCTACCTCTCAAAGAAGTTTTGGCAACAGAAGGAGATGCTCTAACTACCTTGGGAAGAGGGAAGAACAGTTACCTGAGAAGCCCCTCAGCCTGGCCTACCTCCTGAGAAGGCACATCCTGTAACAGTAAAGGCTCTGCCTGAGACTCCAAAGAAACTCCTGGCAAAACCTCTGGCTCCACAGAGGGACTGCGGTTCATCAATTTGTCCTTATCGGACGGCATTTTATAATTACAGCCTTCCCAAACACTAACCTGGCACAGTCTAACCGTCTCTTAATAGTGCGTTTGTTAAACCTAGCACAAGAGCGGCATCCAACAACGTCGTGCTCAGGCCCTAAACAAGGTATACACAAGGTATGGTAATCCCTATGAGGAATCTGTTTCCAAAATACAGTTATTCACTTTTCTGACATCCGGTTAAATACTGAGGCAAGAAAAACCAAAATGTTAACACTGAGTCGGTCTGAAACTCCGGTTTGGAAATATTTCAGAACGCCAACCTGCACTCAAAACTGCTTCTGCATCGGACCATGCCTCTGGTATTCGGGCCGACTGGACAGCGGACTACCCAATAGTAAGGACTGCAGCAATGGGGAACGAAGAACATCTGTACTATGTTCATCGTGCATACAGCTGCAGTAATCACAGATGCGTAGAATCCCAAAGCTACGCACAGGGTGGTAGGCACTAGGTGGAACTGGGAGCAGCCAGAATGCCCTGCAACACAGCAGTGGCAAAGCCTGCTCTAGTTTTGGAATATAAAGGCAGGTGGTAGTGTTTCGTGAAGGTATGCACAGAACTCCAAGTGGCTGCCTCCAAAATATCTTTGGTAGGGACTCCTGAGGAAGGCTGTAGAGGCAGCTGTGGCCCTTGTGGAGTGGGATCTGATGCCTGTAGGAACAGGTTTGCCATGAAAGGAGTAACAAAACCGTATGCAATGGCCTATCCATTTTGAAATTGTCTGTTTGGAAATTGGCTTCCCTTGAGCTCCTACAGCATAGGACACAAAAAGTTGTTCTGATTTCCTGAAGGGCTGTGTTCTGTCCAAATAGTAACGTAGCTGTCTATGGATGTCTAAGGAATGTAGCAGCCTTTCCCCTTTGTTTTGAGGATTGGGGTAAAAGGTAGGTAAGTGTATGGCCTGATTTAAAGCTACCCTAGATACTACCTTAGACATAAATGAAGGGTTGGTTCGTAGGGAAACCCTGTCCTGATGGAAGATGAGAAAGGGCTGCACAGCCATGAGGGCTTGTAGTTCCGAAACCCTACGAGCTGAGGTAATGGCCAGAAGGAAGGCTGTTTTCCAGGACAAATATTGCAAATCTGTAGAGGCAGCTGGTTCAAAGGGAGGTAATGTTAATTTTTCTAGAATGTAGTTAAGATCCCAGGCTGGCATTGGTTGTTTCCTTGGAGGTCTTATATTCTTAGCTCCTCTGAGGAACTGTCTTAAAAGTGGGTGAGAGAATAAGGGTGGATCAGTGTTGTATTCTGCAAAAATGGCTGAGGCATGAACTTTGATGGAGGAAAATGAAAGTCCACTGTTCAACAGCTCAGCTAGATACTGTAATATCCGAGGCAAATTCAGTTTTCTAGGATCCTGGCCTTTATTCTCATTCCAAGCGCAAAAACGATTCCATTTTGCGGAGTAAGCCTTTCTAGTAGATGGCCTTCTGGCCTCCAAAATGACATCCTGCACCTCTTTGGAGAGTAGGGTCTGTTGTGGTGTTAAGGAATTTTCCATGCAGCCAGATTGAGAGTTTTCAGCTAACTGAAGAGTTTTGTAGCTGTGCTGAGTCAGTAGAAGAGGCATTAGGAGGTAGGGTCCAGGGAGGAGTGTGTGTTAGGCTCCTCAGGAGTGGGTACCAGTGTTGTCTTGGCCAGTCTGGAGCAATCAGTATCATCTTCGGTCTGTCTGCTCTTGCTTTCAAGAGCACCTTGGGCAGAAGAGGCAAAGGTGGGAAAGCGTAAACTGTCCATGTTGCCCAACTGAAAGAAAGGGCGTCCACTCTCCAGGCCTTTGGATGAAAGGTCCTTGAACAGAACTTTTTCAATTGATGGTTCCTGTGGGAGGCGAAGAGATCTATGTCTGGTCTTCCCCACGCTTGGATTATCTTTGTAAACACTTGAGGATGCAACTTCCATTCTTGTGGATCTGTCATATTTCTGCTTAGATTGTCTGCCAGCGTGTTTTCCAATCCTGGCAAGTACTGTGCTTGAAGTTCGATTTGCCATTCCAGAGCCAAGTTCCAAAGCGACATGGCTAGCCTGCACAGGGGGTATGAATGTGTTCCACCTTGCTTGTTTATGTACCACATTACTGTGGTGTTGTCTGTTCTTATCAATAATTGCCCTGGATGCAGGAGGTCCTTGAAAATTGTAATTGCATTTATCACTGCTAGCATTTATTTTTGATTGATGTGAAGGTGCTTTTCCTTTTGGGACCATTTGCCCTGAATGCACCTGTCATGTGCGCCCCCCAGGCGTAGTCTGAGGCGTCTGTTGTGATGACTTGATTTGCTTGGGGCTTGCAGAATGGAAGACCTGTGTTTGTTTGGCATGCTTGGGCCCACCATAGAAATTCCTTTTGCAAACATGGAATTATTGGTATTATTGTTTCCAAACTGTGGCTGTGTTGAGACCATAGGTTTTTAGGTACCATTGAAGTTTCCTCATATGCAACTTTGCACATGGGATTAGAAGAATGCAAGATGCCATGAAGCCCAGAGCCTGCAGGATTTTCCTTGCAGTGAGCCTGGTACAATTTGCTAGTATTTTGAAGTAATGAGTTAGTTGCCCTTGTTTTTCTGGCGTAAGATAGGCCATCTGGGTGTTTGTGTCCAAGTTGGCACCCAGGAAAGTTATTTTCTGAGATGGTGTTAGCCTGGATTTCTCTTTGTTGACTGCGTATCCCAGAGAATTCAATAACCGTGTTACATAAGCCAGATGTTCCAGAAGTAGGTGCTTGTTGTCCGCTTGGATCAGGCAGTCGTCCAAATAAGGGTAAATTTGTATCCCTTGAAGTCTGCAGTAGGCAATTACTGATGCCAAGCATTTCGTGAATACTCTGGGCGCAGTAGATAAGCCAAAGGGCAATGCAGAGAATTGATAGTGGATTGAACCTGCAAGAAATCTGAGGTATCTTCTGCAGCTTTGTCTGATTGGGACATGCAGGTATGCCTCCTTGAGGTCCAATGTTACCAGCCAAAACTCCTTGCCCAGCATGGGAAGAAGCTGCTGTAATGTGAGCATCTTGAATTTTGGTACGAGTAGAAATGTGTTTAGGATGGATAAGTCCAAAACGGGCATCCATTTGGTTCCTTTCCTTGGTACCAGAAAAAGTCTGGAATAAAAGCCTTGACCTTGTTCGTGAGTAGGTACCTCTTGAATAGCTTTCATGGCCATAAGCTTTGAAATTTGTATTTGAGCCTCTGCCCTTTGATTGTGTGGCAGGTTCGGCATGCCTCATTTTTGGAAGTGTGTGAAAGTGAAATCTGTAGCCTCTGTTTATAATGTCCAGGATCCATTTGTCTGTTGTGATAATATGCCAATTTCTTGTAAATAATTCCGGCTTTCCTCCCAAGGGTGCTGCCAGCTGAGACTTGCTTGGCATGGAAAGGGGGAAGTCATTGGGTTTGTTTCCTGTATTGCTGTGCACTGTCTTCGCCACCTCTTGTTGCTGGAGTTTGCCATTGTCTGCCTCTATATGATCCTTGAGGTTGTCCTCTGCCCCTTGTGCGCCTGTATCTACCTCTTTGTGGCTTGTCCGTGGCTGGAAAGGACCAGTTCTTTGCAGGCCAATTTCTGCTAAAACGTGGTGGTTGAACCTGTAGAAAAGCTTTGACAGTTTGCATAGATTTAGCTTTTTCTTCCATTTTCCGTAGCATCTCCTCAGCATTAGTACCAAATACTACATCCTTTTGTAAAGGAGCATCTAGTAGCTTAGCTTTAACATGGTCAGGCAAGGTTTGTTCTCTAAGCCAGGCATGTCTACGAATGACTGATCCTGTCACAGCAGCTCTACTTGAGGCCTCTAGGGCATCATAGCCACATTGTAAGGTGAGTTTACCCACTTGTTCTGCACTATGCATCATATCCTGCAACTCCTTCAAATCTGGTTGTTCAGGTTGAGACATTTTATTTCTTAATTGTGATAACAGAAACTGCTGATATTTAAGCATATGGAACTGACAATTTAAGGCCCTCATGGCTAGGGTGGCCGAGGTATATACCTTTTTTCCCCACCTTTCTAAGGATCTAGACTCTCTTTCGGAAGGTAGTGGATTCTGAGCAGTAGAGGCCTTCATTCCCTTGGGGCCTTGAGAAATGGTTTCAGGGTCAGCATTATGGCTTTTGTAAAGAAATTGGTGAGAGGTAGGAAAGTACAGTTTTGTACCTACCATAAATGTAGATGTCCGAACTGGATAGCATCTGCAGTCATAACAAATGGGTTGTCCTGTCGTCAGGCAGCCCTTGATCGGCCGATTCCAAAGTCTGGGTCGGCTTCGCTGATGTCGCACTTCACCCGACGTCATCTCTGCTGGTCTTCGGGTATAAAGGCATCAGCCGACGCCATTTTCCTCAGTGTTTCTTGCCCCAGATGCCAGTTGCCCTCTTGGAAGGCTAAATTTTGGATAAATGCCAATGTTTCCAAAAAAGTAGAAGGCAATCACACAAAAATAAGCATGTATGTACATATATACAAACAAATGCACCATAAGAGACTCCCCAGCTAGCTATTAGGAGGGTAAATACCCTAGGAGTACCACAGAGGGAAGGGTGGGTAATCCTGACTGCAGATGCTATCCAGTTCGGACATCTACATTTATGGTAGGTACAAAACTGTACTATGTCCTTCATGGATACATCTGCAGTCATAACAAATGGGTAGAATACCATAGCCAAACTAGGGGTGGAGGAAGAAAAATTATGGTGTAGTTAGGATCCCTTGCAGTACAGCAGTGGCAAACCCTGCTCGGGATCTAGAGTATAGAGGTAAATTATAATGCTTGGCAAATGTATGCACGGAGGTCCAAGTAGCCGCCTCAATAATGTCCTTGGTTGCCACTCCACTAAAGAAAGCTGTGGTAGTGGCTGTAGCCCTTGTAGAATGAGGTCTTATGTTCTGTGGAATTGGTTTTCCATGGTAGGAGTAACAGAATCTTATGCAATTTCCTATCCATTTGGAGATTGTCTGTTTGGAAATTGCTTTTCCTTCCCTTCCTGTTGCAAAGGCTACTAAAAGCTGGTCAGTTTTCTGTTACTTTTGGTTCTGTCCAGGTAGTAGCGTAACTGCCTATGTACATCCAAGGTATGCAGCAGTCTTTCCCCCCTGTTCTGTGGATTGGGAAAGAAGGTAGGAAGGTGGATTGCCTGGTTTAAAGACACTCTGGATACCACCTTAGGCATAAATGTAGGATTAGTTCTCATGGACACCCTATCTTGATGGAAGATTAGGAAGGGTTGCACTGCCATTAAGGCCTGTAGTTCCGAAACCCTCCTTGCTGAAGTAATTGCCAGTAGGAAAGCAGTTTTCCATGACAGGTGTTGCAGATGTGCTGTTGCTGCTGGTTCAAACGGAGGGAGTGTCAACTTTTCTAGCACAAAGTTCAAGTCCCATGCTGGTAATGGTGGTTTCCTAGGAGGTTTTACATTCTTGATCCCTCTGAGGAACTGCCTGAGTAGAGGATGCGAAAAGACAGGTGGATCGAAGCTGTATTCTGCTGAAATAGCTGATGCATGTATCTTGGAGGAATAGGACAGGCCTGTATGCAGAAGCTCTGCCAAGTACTCCAGAATGTTAGCAATATCTATGTTAGACACATCTTTTCCTCTTTCAGTACTCCAAATGACAAACCTTTTCCATTTTCCTGCATAGTTCCTTCTTGTTGAAGGTCTGCCGGCTTCAAGGATAATGTCTTTAACCCTTTGGGAAAGGTCTGGGTTAGTTGCTGCTATGTGATGTTCCAGGCAGTCAGTTGCAAGGTTTTTAGGTTTGGATGCATGATGTTGTAGTTGTTCTGAGTTATCAAAGGCATCAGGGGTATTGACCACATTCTCTCCCGAGACATGCTCCTCAGCAATGGGTACCAGTGTTGTCTTGGCCAATTCGGAGCCATCAGGATTATCCTTGGACGTTCCTCTTTGATTTTCAGTAGTACCTTGTGCATCAAGGGAAGAGGTGGAAATGCATATGCTGTCAGGCCTTTCCAGCTGAAGGATAGAGAGTCCACCTTCCATGCAAGTGGGTGGAATGTCCTTGTGCAGAATATTTTGAGCTGGTGATTTGAGTGGGGATGTGAATAGATCTATTTGTGGCATTCCCCATTTCTTTGTGATGGCCTTGAAGATGTCCGGGTGTAGCATCCATTCGTGAGCATCCGAGGTGGTTCTGCTTAACATGTCTGCTAGGGTGTTCTCTTTTCCCGGCACAAATATTGCCTGTAACTGGATGTTGTAGCTCAGAGCCAGATTCCAAAGGTCCAAAGTCATTCTGCATAGGGGGTATGAATGAGTGCCTCCCTGTTTGTTGATGTACCACATGACTGTGGTGTTGTCTGTCCTTATCATCAAATGGCCTTCTTTGAGGAATGGTCTGAATTTTGGATTGCCAGTTTTACTGCCAGCATTTCTTTTTGGTTTATGTGCAGGTGCAGTTGGTCTTGAGTCCACAATCCTTGTATGCATTTGTCCAGCATGTGCGCCCCCCATCCTAGGTCTGAGGCGTCCGTTGTGATGGTTTGGCTTGCTCGAAAGTTGTGGAAGGGTAAGCCTGGGTTTGACTGGCATGCTTGAGCCCACCATAGGAACTCCTGTTTTAGGCATGGGATTAGTGGGATTTCTGTTTCTAAGCTGTGCCTGTGTTGAGACCATAAATTCTTTAGGTACCACTGTAGCTTTCTCATATGCAGTCTGGCATGTGGGACCAAGATTATGCATGATGCCATGAAGCCCAAGGCCTGCAGAACTTTTCTTGCTGTTAGTTTGTTCTGCTTTGTTAATGCCAAGAAGTAAAGAGGAGTTCTTTTGTTTTCTGCAGTTAGGAATGCCATTTGTTTTACTGTGTCCAATTCAGCCCAAGAATGTTCTTGTTTGGGATGGTATCAGCCTTGACTTTTGTAAATTGACTGTGTATCCCAGGGCTTGTAGCAAGTAAATGACCCTTTGTAAATCTGTTGTCAGCTTGCTTTTGTTGTCCGCTTGTAACAGGCAGTCGTACAGGTATGGATAAATTTGGATTCCCTGTAGTCTGCAGTGAGCGATTACTGATGCCAGGCATTTTGTGAATACTCTGGGCGCAGTAGATAAGCCAAAGGGCAATGCTGAGAATTGATAATGCTCTGATCCTGCAAGAAATCTGAGGTATCTTCTGCAATTTGGTCGAATGGGGACGTGCAGGTATGCCTCCTTGAGATCTAGAGTTACCAGCCAACACTCCTTGCCCAGCATGGGAAGGAGTTGCTGTAGGGTCAGCATTTTGAATTTTGGGACAATGATGTATGTGTTTAATACGGACAGGTCGAGAATAGGTCTCCAACTTTTCTCTTTTCTTGGTACTAGGAAGAGTCTGGAGTAGAATCCTTTGCCCTGTTCTGTTATTGGTACTCTTTCCACAGCTCTCATCTTTGCTAATTTCGCTATCTGCTGTAGAGCTTCTGTTTTTTGATTTGGAGGTAGGTTTGGCATTCCTCTTTTTACTGGTAAGGTGTGGAAGTGGAACCGTAGCCTTGGTCTATGGTTTGCAAAATCCACTTGTCTTTTGTGATATAGTGCCAATTTTTGAAAATAAGGCTAACTTTCCGCCTAAAGGTGCTGCTATTTGCTCCCTGGTAGGCGGTGTCAGAGCCAAGTCACTGTGATTGTCCTGTTGCAGTGGCAGTGGTTGTGTCTGTGCCTCGGTTATTGCCTTGCCACTGTCGTCCTCTGTAGGCACCTCCTCTGGATTGATTTCTGCCTCTAGAGCGTCTATTCCTGCCCCTTTGGGATTTTGTGGAGTCTGGAAAGGACCAATTTTTGGCAGGCCAGTTCCTGCTAAACCTTGGCGGCTGAACCTGTAAGAAATCTTTAACTGTTTGTACAGATTTTGCCTTTTCTTCCATTTTCTTCATTACTTGCTGGGCAGGTGTACCAAATAGACTGGCCTTATCCATAGGAGCATCTAACAGCTTTGCTTTAACATGATCCGGTAAGACCTGTTCTTTCAACCATGCATGCCTTCTTATCACTGTGCCAGTTATGGCTGATCTAAATGAAGCCTCCAGTGCATCATAGCCACATTTTAAGGAATGGTTACTAACCTGTTGGATGTTATTCACCATTTCTAATACATATTTCTTATCTAAGGATTCATCAGAGGACAGTGTTTTAGTTAACTGATCAAGCATAAACTCTTGGTATTGGATCATATGAAACTGACAGTTTAAAGCTCTAGCTGAGAGAGTAGCAGAGGTGTAAACTTTTTTCCCCCATCTCTCTAAGGACCTGGATTCCCTTTCAGAAGGAATAGGGTTTTGCTGAGGTCGAGGCTACTGCCTTAGGCCCCTGGGATATAGTTTCGGATCTGCAAGTGGGGCCTTGTATAGGTGGTGATGAGTGTCTGGCACCCTGTAAAATCTATCTGGTTTGGCAGGGGCTGGAGGTAAAGAATCAGGAGCAGTGCAAACATCATTAAATGCATCATCCACAACAGGCAGTACAGGAGGTATAGCTAAGGGCCTATGTTGTGGTAAGTGCAGAAAAGTCCTAAGCCTTTTCTTGAATCTGAGAAATCTTGTCCCTGCCATTGGAATTGTTCTCTCATGGCATGTAAGGTTTCCCAAAGGAAAATTCCTCTGGTGGAGAGGCAGCTGGAATGGATTCTTCAGCATCGGAATCTTCATAAGTAGAAAAGGAGCCTCTGGCTGGTCTGTAATGTCTGAGTCATCCATAGAATCATCAGAGGACACTGGCTCGGGGCTCTGCTCTAGGTCTCTTTTCTGGGGCTGAGAGGCCCTGTCTGGGTGAGATTGGGATCCCCTAATTAAGGATATTAAATCCTCTGCCAGAGTAAGCATTTGTGAACTTGAAGTGGGCCTGTGTGAGGGGCGCTTAACAGGCACCGATTTAACAGATTTGGCTGCTTTAGCCCTGGCAAAGGCCTTAATAGACATGGCTGCAGGAGGCCTAGCAGCACCACGTGCTGGGGTAGAGACATCCAAAGGGATGGTGTCTGATAAATCACTAGGAACCACAATTGTAGGCAAAATTTCTGAGGCCGATTCAACTAAGGTAGCAGGAGCCTCAGTAGTAGTCATGGATTCGGCTGAAGATTGACGTTTTCGGTTTCGGCGAAACCGAGACACTCATGGCTTGCTTAACCGTGGTTTCGGCGAAACCCAGGACCGCGAGTGTCGGTCTTTTCTTTCGTTTTTAACAATTTGGGTAGTCGGAGGATCCGGCGGCATAATATACGCAAAATCTGAGCGAAAAACTGTTCAGCAAACTCCGACGCCAAGCGTTCGTCGGTTGAAGGAAGCACAGGCCGAACAGGCTGCTACGTCGTGGTCTGGGCCTAAGCAAGGCAGACAGTAAGAGTGGAAATCTTTATGAGGTATTTGTTTCCCACAAGTTAAACAGTTATTGACTTTTTCTGACATCGGCTGAGGCAAGAAAGAGTCCCCAACGGGGTACTTAGCTTTTAGAAGTCTTGGTAGTATTCGGTAGTAGTAATCTCTGGATCTGACCGACCGGCACTTGAACAGCTTCTGCTTCTGGCGCCACGCGGCAAGAAAGACTGAGGAAAAGGGCGTCGGCTGATGCCTTTATACCCGAAGACCAGCAGAGATGACGTCGGGTGAAGTGCGACATCAGCCGAAGCCGGACCCAGACTTTGGAATCCGGCCGACCGAAGGGCTGCCTGACGACAGGACAACCCATTTGTTATGACTGCAGATGCATCCATGAAGGACATCTCTGTAGTACCTATCAGGCTCAACTGGGGCAGGAGGCAGGGAATCCGGATTTAGGCAAGCCTCCGAGTAAACATCATCAAGTATGTCCAAGACAGGAGGTATCGCCAGAGGTCTGTGCTGAGGTAACAAAAGAAATTCCCTAAGTCTTTTCTTGGAATCAGCAAAGTCTTGGCCTTCCCAATGGAAGTGTTCCCTCAGGGTGTGCAAGGTTTCCCCAAAAGAGAAATCCTCTGGGGGAGATGCAGAAGGAATGGACTGCTCAGCATCCGAATCTACAATAGGGGAGTATGAGTGTTCCTCTTCATCAGAATGTTCTGAAAAAATGGAATCTTGGTCAGAAGAGGGAGAAGCTTCCTCCACTCGGGGTCTCTTGTCTGGAGGGGGCTGGGAACCCCTGATAAGAGTAATTAAATCCTCAGCCATTTTTAGCATCTGCTTTTTAGGCATGGGGCCTGAAGATGGGCCCTGTGCAACAGGCCTCTTGGGATGCATGGCTGATTTGGACTTAGTAAAGGCCTTAATGGAGAAGGAAAATGAGGGTCTAAAAACACCATGGGTGGAAGTGGACCTATCCACATTAGGAGGCTCAACACTCACAGTGGCTTCGGTGGTTGTAGTCTGGGTATGTGCCAAGGTACCTGCGGTCTCTGTTACAGAGGACACCGCCAAAGAAGTGTCGTCGGTAGTCAGGAGCTGCGTAGGCGCCTCGCTGAGAACCGGACCACGTGTAGCCGGTTTTGGCATGGTGTCTGTCTTTGTCCTTGCGTTTTTTGGACAAAACTGTAGTCTGAGTATCAGACGACATTTTATAATCAAAGGTTTTACCAAAAAAGTGCTGGGCGAACTCCGCCCAACGCTTAATAGTGCGTTTATTGAAAGTAGCGCAAAAGCGACAGGCCGAGACGTTGTGGTCTGGGCCTAAACAAGATATGCAGAGGGAATGGAAACCCTTATGCGGTATTTGCTTCCCACAAGAAATACAATTGTTAACTTTCTCTGACATCGGTCTGAGGCAAGAAAAGTTTCCCCAACGGGGTACTTAGCTTTAAAGAAGACTTCAGTTTCCAATTATTCGTAATTTCAGGAGCTGGCCGACCGGCACTTGCGAACTGCTTCTGCTTCGGGCACCGTGCAGCAAAAAAGACTGAAGAATATGGCGTCTGCTGTGTCTTATATACCCCTGTCGCAATGACGTCAGGAAAGAAAGCGACGACAACCGACGCCGGACCTAGACTTTGGAATTCGGCCAACCGAGGACCCGCCTGACGGCAGAAAACCCATCTGTGATTACTGCAGCTGTATGCACAATGAACATCTGTACTATGTTCATCGTGCTATACTGCTGCAGTCATCACACTTGGGTAGAACCCCAAAGCTATGGAAGGGTGGCTGGTACTAAACTGGGTTAGGTGATGCTAGGATGCCCTGCAGAACTGGAGTGGCAAAACCAGCTCTGGTTTTTGAGTATAATGGAAGGTGGTAGTGCTTGGTAAAGGTGTGCACTGAACTCCAAGTAGCTGCCTCCAGAATGTCTTTGGTTGGAACCCCTCTGAGAAAGGCTGCTGAGGTTGCAGTAGCCCTGATAGAATGGGATTTAATATTGACAGGCACTGCCTTCCCATGGTGCGAGTAGCAAAAGCGGATACAATGTGCTATCCCAACTGGAGATGGTCTGTTTTGAAATAGCCTTTCCTTGTGAACTTGCAGCATATGATACAAGAGTTGGTCAGTTTTTCTGAAGATCTTTGTCTTATCTAAATAGTAACGTAGCTGTCTGTGAATGTCCAAAGAGTGAAGGAGCCTTTCTCCTTTATTCTGTGGGTTAGGATAAAAGGTGGGTAAATGAATGGTCTGATTCAAAGCCACACTGGACACTACCTTGGGCATGAAGGTAGGGTTAGTTCGTAAAGAGACTCTGTCCTGATGGAAAATGATGAAAGGTTCCACTGCCATAACTGCCTGTAGTTCTGAGACCCTGTGTGCTGAGGTAATAGCCAGTAACAAGGCTGTTTCCCAAAACAAGTATTGCAGTTCTGCTGAGAAAGCTGGTTCGAAAGGAGGTAGTGTTAACTTATCTAAAACGAAGTTCAGGTCCCAAGTTGGTGCTGGTGGTTTTCTGGGGGGTCTTATATTCTTAGCCCCTCTGAGAAACTGCCTAAGTAAAGGGTGTGAGAAAATTGGGGATCCGTATTATAGTGAGCTGAAATGGCTGAAGCATGGATCTTAATGGAGAAGGAAAGGCCTTTGTGTAGCATCTCAGTTAGGTATTGCAGTATGTGAGGAATGTTTGGTGTCCAAGGATTTTGACCTTTAGCCTGGTGCCATGCACAAAATCATTTCCATTTGTCTGAGTAAGTCTTCCTGGTGCTGGGCCTCCTGGCCTCCATAATTATATTCAGGACGCCCTTTGAGAGAAGTGTTGATTGATAATTTAAGGAATTCTCCATGCAGCTAAATTTAAAGTTCTGAGCTGGCTGTGACGGGTTTGATAGTTTTTCTGAGTCAACAGTAGTGGGAATTGAGGCAAGATCCATGGAGGGTTGTGAGTCAAGTTCCTTAGTAATGGGTACCAGTGCTGGCATGGCCAGTCCGGAGCAATGAGGATCATTTGTGGTCTCTGATCTGACCTTCAATAATACCTTGGTCAATAGAGGTAGTGGACGGAAGGCATAGACTTGTCAGTGTTATCCAGCTGAATGATAGAGCATCCACTTTCCAGGCTAGGGAGTGGTAAGTCCTTGTGCAGAATTTTTGTAATTGGCAATTGTTGGGGGAGGCAAATAGATCAATGTCTGGACATCCCCATCTTTGAGTTATCATTGAAAATACTTGTGGGTGTAGTCTCCACTCGTGAGGGTCTACCATATTTCTGCTTAATTCGTCTGCCAATATGTTTTCCTTTCCTGGCAGGAATTGTGCTTGTAGTTGTACTTGGTAGGTCAAAGCTGTGTTCCATAAGGTCATAGCCTGTCTGCATAAAGGGTAGGAGTGTGTTCATCTCTGTTTGTTTATGTACCACATAACTGTGGTGTTGTCTGTCCTTATTAGAAGTTGTCCTGGATACAAGAGGTCCTTGAAGGCTGTCAGTGAATTTTGCACAGCTAGCATCTCCTTTTGGTTGATGTGGAGATGCATTTGTTTTGCAGACCATTTGCCCTGCATGCACTGTCCTGCCATGTGTGCTCCCCAGGCGTAGTCTGAAGAATCTGTTGTCATGGTTTGGTTTGCTGGAGGTAAGACGAAAGGAAGACCCTTGTTTGTTTGACATGCTTGAGCCCACCATAGGAACTCTTTTTGAAGGCAGGGAATAATAGGTATATTTGTTTCGAGGTTGTGCCTGTGTTGAGACCATACACTTTTCAGGTACCATTGTAATTTTCTCATATGCAGCTTTGCATATGGAATTAGTTGAATGCATGATGCCATGAACTCCAATGCCTGCAGGATTTTCCTTGCAGTGAGCTGGGTAAAAGTTGCTATCTTTTTGAAGTATTGAGTCAATTGTTTTTGTTCGTCTGGCGTGAGGTAAGCCATCTGGGCCGTTATTTAAGCTGGCACCCAGGAATATTATCTGTTGCGAGGGTATTAGTTTTGACTTCTTTTTGTTTACTGTGTACCCTTGGCAACTGAGCAGCTATGTTACAAAAGCCAGATGCTGTAATAAAATGTCCTTGCTGTCCGCTTGGATCAAGCAGTCGTCCAGATATGGATAAATTTGTATTCCTCGTTGTCTGCAATATGCAATTACTGATGCCAGGCATTTCGTAAATATTCTGGGCGCAGTAGATAAGCCAAAGGGCAATGCAGAGAATTGATAATGCGTTGTACCTGCCAAAAATCTGAGGTATCTTCTGCAATCCTGTCTAATGGGGACATGCAGGTATGCCTCTTTGAGGTCCAACGTTACCAGCCAAGACTCCTTGACCAGCATGGGAAGGAGCTGCTGTAGTGTGAGCATTTTGAATTTGGGTACCTCCAGGTATGTGTTCAGAATTAAGAGGTCCAAGATGGGCCTCCAGGCTTTGTCCTTTCTTGGGACTAGAAACGGTCTTGAGTAAAAACCTTGACCTTGCTCTTTTGTAGGTACCTTTTGAATTGCTTTCATATCCATGAGAGCTGAAATTTGCGTTTGAGCCTCTGTCCATTGGTTTGGCGGCAGATTTGGCATGCCTCTCATCCGAGGTAAAGTGTGGATGTGAAATCTGTAGCCTCGGGTAATAATGTCCAGAATCCATTTGTCCTTAGTTATGATGTGCCAATTTTGTGGAAATAGAGCCAGTTTCCCTCCCAAAGGTGCTGCCAGGGGAATTTTGCTTGGCAGACAAAGAGGGAAGTCATTGTGTTTGTTTCCTGAAGGGTTGAGATCTTTCGTCTCCACCTCTGAGTTGCTGTATGCCATTGTCTAGGCCTGAAAGAACCTTGTGGCTGGCCTCTGCCCCTTGGGAGCCTGTACCTACCTCTTTGGGGTCTGTCTGATGCAGGAAAGGACCAGTTTTTTGATGGCCAGTTTCTGCTGAAACGAGGAGGTTGTACCTGTAAAAAATCTTTAACTGTTTGCATAGATTTTGCCTTTTCTTCCATTTTCTTCAAATCTTCCTCTGCTTTGACACCAAATAACTCATCTTTCTGCAATGGGGCATCCAATAACTTTGCTTTGACATGTTCTGGTAAGGCTTGTTCTTTAAGCCAAGCATGCCTACGTATGACAGACCCTGTGACAGATGCTCTACATGAGGCTTCCAATGAATCAAAACCACACACTGTAAGGTATGTTTTTCCCACCTGTTCTGCTGCATGCAGCAAATCCTGCATCTCTTTCAAATCTAGTTGATCTGTCTGAGGGATCAGCTTCTGCTTTAACAGTGTAATCAAATACTGCTGGTATTTTAGCATGTGGAATTGGCAGTTTAATGCCCTCATGGCCAAAGTGGCAGACATATACACTTTCTTTCCCCATCTTTCTAATGCTCTGGAATCTCTTTCAGAAGGAAGTGGATTCTTAGCAGTAGAGGCCTTAACCCCTTTGGGACCCTGGGAAATGGTCTCAGGGTCAGCATTAGGGCTTTTGTATAGAAACTTATGAGTTTCAGGAACTCGGTAGTATCTGTCTGGTTTAGCTGGTGCTGGAGGTAAGGAATCTGGGTTTAAAACTGGATTCAGAGAAAACATCATCCAAAAATGTCTAAAACTGGAGGGATTGCCAGGGGTCTATGCTGTGGACGAAGAAGAAACTCACTGAGTCTTTTCTTGGAGTCAGAGTAATCTTGGCCTTCCCATGGAAGTGTTCCCTCATGGTGTGTAAAGTTTTCCCAAAAGAGTAGTCTTCAGGGGGGGAGACAGAGGGAATGGACTCTTCGGCATCTGAGTCTTCATAAGGAGGGAAGGAGTAATCCTGGTCGTCAGAGATGCCTGAGGAAATGGATGCTTGGTCAGAGGAAGGATGATCTTCCTCCAGTCTAGGCCTTTTGTCAGGTGGGGGTTGGGATCCCCTGATAAGGGTAATTAAATCCTTGGCCATCTTAAGCATCTGTTTTTTAGGCATAGGGGCCTGCGGGGGGCTGACCCCGGTTTTCTAACTTTCAAGGGGGCTTTGAGCTTAGCATGAGGCTTGGCAGAGGCAGTTGTCAGTTTGAAAACACCCTCTGAGACCGAAGGCCTATCCAAAATTTCCAGATCCCCATCAGGGCTGGCATCTGAGGAGTGAGGTGGAATGGGATCCCGAGGGCCAACTGTTTTGGTTTGGGATGCCATCAGAAATTCTGAATCAGCGGTAGTCAGGGGCTGCGAAGGCGCCTCGCTGAAAACCAGAGAACTGGCGTCAGGCCTTGCTGAGGCCTCTGTATCTGGTCTTGGCTGCCGGTCATTACCTTTGCGTTTTTTTAATCAATGCTGATGTCGGTTGCTCCGACGGCATGCTATAGTTACATTTTCTGCCAAAATAATGCTGGGCGAATTCTGCCCGACGCTTAATTGTACGTTTGTTGAACCTAGCACAAAACCGACAACCAGAGATGTCGTGGGTCTGGGCCTAGGCAAGGAATACAATAAGAATGACAATCCTTGAGGTGTTTGCCTCCCACAAGAAATACAATTATTAACTTTGTCTGACATCGGTCTGAGGCAAGAAAAGTTTACTCAACTGGGAACTTAGCTTTAGAGAAGACTTTGGGCTGAAACTCTATTCGAAAATTTCAGGAGCTGTCCGACCGGCACTTGCGAACTGCTTCTGCTTCGGGCACCGTGCGGCAAGAAAGACTGAAGAAAATGGCGTCGGCTGTCTCTTTTATACCCCTGTTGCACTGACGTCAGGTAAGAGGCGACAACCGACGCCAGACCAGGACTTTGGGATTCGGCCGACTGCGGGACCACCTGACGACAGGATAACCCAAGTGTGATGACTACAGCAGTATAGCACGATGAACATGTCCAAGATCCAAGGAGGTCGGAGTAGGTGTGGCTAAAGGAAGGGAAACCAAACCTGTCGAGGCCAGAAGGAAGCAATGAGAATCATTCTGCTTCTCAACAGAGTAGCTTTCCTTAAGACCAAGGGTATCAAGGGGATGGGAGGATAAACATACAGGAGACCTGCGGGCGAATCGTGAGTCAGAGCATCTCTCGGTGACTCCCCCAGCGGAGGAAAGAGGGAAAAAGTATAGTTGTGTACCCACCATAAATGTAGATGTTAGAGTGTATTCACTGTTGCAGTCATTACACTTGGGTTATCTTGCTGGCAGGCTACCCCCAGTCGGTCTGAATTCCAAAGTCTTGGTCCAGCATTGGTTGCCGTTGCCTTTTCCCTGACGTCAGTGAGCCAGGGATATAAAAGATGCAGCCAAAGCCATTTTCTTCAGTTTTTCTTGCCCCAGATGTCAGGTGCCCCCAAAAGGGTAGGATAAAAATTCTGCTCATAAAAAAGCATGCACTAACAAACATTACCTTCATCTACAAGCAAATACATCACATAGGTTGTATAGAATAGAGAAGTACAGATAAGTCCCAGCAATGAAAGGGTGATGGTGGAAGGGTAACCTGGACTGCAACAGTGAATACACTCGAACATCTACATTTATGGTAGGTACACAACTGTACTATGTTCATAGTGTTTCACTGTTGCAGTCATTACACTTGGGTTGAATCCCAAAGCTGAGGTTGGGTGGCTGGGCCTAAATAGAATTAGGAGTGGCTATGAGGCCCTGCAGAACTGCAGTGGCAAGGCCTGCCCTGGATTTAGAGTAAAGAGGTAAGTAGTACTGCTTTGTAAAAGTGTGCACTGAAGTCCAAGTTGCAGCCTCCAAAATATCCTTGGTTGGTACTCCTCTGAAGAAGGCTGCTGAAGTGGCTGCTGCTCTGGTTGAATGTGGCCTACTGCCCTTAGGCACTGGATATGCCATGTTGTCAATAGCAGAAACAAATGCAGTGGCCTATCCATTTTGAAATAGTCTGCTTTGAAATAGCTTTTCCTTGCAATCCTGCAGCATATGCCACTAAAAGTTGCTCAGTCTTTCTGAAAGCTTTAGTTTTGCCCAAGTAGAAGCGTAGCTGTCTGGGTATGTCCAAAGAATGCAGAAGTCTCTCCCCTTTATTCTGTGGGTAAAAGGTAGGCAAATGAATGGTTTGGTTAAGAGCCACACTGGACACTACCTTAGGCATAAATGTTGTGTTTGTCCTTAGAGAAACGCTGTCCAGATGGAAAATAATAAAAGGTTCCATAGCTATTAATGCCTGTAACTCAGACTCTTCTTGCTGAAGTTATTGCTAGGAGCAGAGCTGTTTTCCATGACAACTATTTTATCTCAGCTGTATTGGCTGGATCAAAAGGAGGCAGTGTGAGCTTTTCCAAGACAAAACTGAGGTCCCATGCAGATATTGGCGCTCTCCTTGGAGGTCTAATGTTTTTGGTCCCGCTGAGGTACTGTCTTAGCAGTGGATTTGAAAAAATAGGTGGGTCCGTATTGTAATGAGCTGAAATGGCAGAGGCATGGATCTTAATTGATGAGAGGGATAGGCCTTTGTCCAGCATCTCAGTTAAATATTGTAAAACCTGAAGAATATTTGGTACAAGTGTGTCAATTCCTTGTGCCTGGTTCCAAGCACAGAATCTCTACCATTTTTCTGCATAAGATTTTCTGGTGCTGGGCCTCCTGGCCTCCAAAATAACATCCATAACTGCTTTAGAGAGAGGTGTGTTCTGAGTGGTTATATTATCCGCCATGCAGCCAGATTTAGGGTTCTGAGTTGGCTGTGCAGGATCGGATTGTTTTGTTGGGTCAGTAAATGAGGAATTTGAGGTAATGTCCAGGCTGGGCCTTGAGACAAGCTCTTTAGGATTGGATACCAGTGCTGGCGTGGCCAATATGGGGCAATCGGTATCATTTTTGGCTTCTCTTGCCTGACCTATAGGAGTACCTTGGGGAGGAGAGGCAGTGGAGGAAAGGCATATACTGTAAGGGTTTTCCAGCTGAATGATAGAGCAACCACTTTCCATGCTTCTTTGTGATTAAGTCCTTGTGCAGAATCTCTGTAGTTGGCAGTTGTGAGGGGAGGCAAATAGATCCATGTCTGGGCATCCCCATTTCCTTGATATCATGCTGAAGATTTGCGGATCTAGTTTCCACTTGTGAGGATCCATGAGGTTTCTGCTTAGTTTGTCTGCCAGAGTATTTGTCTTTCCTGGCAGGAATTGTGCTTGCAGGTGTACTTGATAAGTCAATGCTGTGTTCCACAAAGTCATGGCTTGTCTGCAGAGGGGGTAGGAATGTGTGCCTCCTTGACTGTTTATGTACCACATGACTGTAGTACTGCCCCGTCTATCAGCAGTTGATCTGGATGAAATAAATTCTTGAAGGCTGTCAGGGCATTCTATACAGCTAGCATCTCTGATTAATATGAAGATGCATTTGGCTTGTGGGCCATATGCCCTGAACACATTTTCCTGCCATGTGGGCCCCCCCAGGCATAA
The DNA here is from genome assembly GCF_019279795.1 of Protopterus annectens. Taxonomy (NCBI): domain Eukaryota; kingdom Metazoa; phylum Chordata; order Ceratodontiformes; family Protopteridae; genus Protopterus; species Protopterus annectens. The sequence continues at coordinate 284,257,343 of NC_056729.1, read as the reverse complement.
TCTGATGCATCTGTTGTTAGTGTCTGCCTGGCTGTGGATAAAATGAATGGCTGTCCCTTGTTGTGGTGATATGCCAGTGCCCACCATCAAAACTCCTGTTGCAGGCAGGGAATGAGGGTAATGTTTCCAGGTTGTTGCAGGCAGGGAATGAGAGTAATTAATGTTTCCAGGCTGTGGCAATATTGACTCCAAACACTTTTTAGATACCACTGTAGCTTCCTCATATGCAGTCTTGCATATGGAATTAGCAGAATGCAGGATGCCATGAAGCCCAAAGCCTGCAAAATTTTTCTTGCAGATAAATGGGGGAGGTCTTTGTTGCCATTTTTGCGAAGTAAGAAGTCAGTTGCCTTTGTTTGTCTGGCGTGAGATAAGCCATCTTGGCAGTTGTATTTAAGCTTCCACCCAGGAATATTATCTCTTGAGAGGGTACCAGTTTTGATTTCTTTTCATTTACTGTGTACCCTAGGCAAATTAGTAATCTTTTTACAAATGCCGGATGCTTCAGTAGAATGTCCTTGTTCTCTGCTTGAACAAGGCAGTTGTCCAAGTAAGGATATATCTGGATTCCTCTTTGTCTGCAAAATGCAATTACTGGTACCAGGCATTTTGAGAAGACCCTGGGCACGTTACACAAGCCAAAGGGCAGTGCAGAGAATTGGTAGTGCATTGAGCCAGCTATGAATCTGAGGTATCTTCTGCAAGATTGTCTGATTGGGACATGCAGGTATGCCTCTGAGGTCCAAAGTTACCAGCCAAGCCTTCTTGCCCAGCATGGGCAGAAGCTGCTGCAGAGTCAACATTTTGAATTTTGGAACGTCCAGAAAAGTGTTTAGAATAGACCGTCCTTTCTGGGTACCAAGGAAAGTCCTGAGTAAAATCCTTGTCCCGGCTCTTGCTGTGGTACTCGCTGAATAGCCCTCATGTCCATGAGAGCTAAAAAGTACAGTTTTGTACCTACCATAAATGTAGATGTTCGAGGATTCCCTTGCTGCAGTCCTGACTATTGGGTATAGTCCGCGTCCCAGTCGGCCCGAATACCAGAGTATAAGGCTGACGTCGGTCATGGCGCCTTAGACTGGCGTCACGTCAGGGTACTAATGCGCATGACCGGCGTCATTTCCTCAGTCTTTTCTTGCCCCAGATGTCAGAAGACCCAAAAGACAAGTCCCAAAAACAACCTGCACCAATAAACATGTACAATATATACAGTAATATATATATACAAAAAAACATAAGCATGTAAAGGCACCTACACAACCACCCTGAAACACAGAGGGGAAGGAGGGAGGGTAAATTGGACTGCAGGAATCCTCGAACATCTACATTTATGGTAGGTACAAAACTGTACTATGTTCTTCGTCTTCCCTTGCTGCAGTCCTGACTAGTAGAATCCCAAAGCAGAGGTAAGGGAGGCTGGCAAATTATAAAGTAGCAGGAGCTGACAACATGCCTTGTAAAACAGCTGTGGCAAAACCAGCTCTAGACTTAGAGTATATAGGCAGGTGATAATGCCTAGAGAAAGTATGCACTGAACTCCAAGTAGCTGCTTCCAGAATATCCTTAGTTGCCACCCCTTAGAAATGCTGTTGAAGTGGCAGTAGCCCTAGTGGAATGAGGCCTAATCCCAGCTGGAACCTCTTTGCCATGATGGGAATAACAAAATGCAATGCAAAAGCCAATCCACCTAGAAATAGTTTGTTTTGACACAGGTTTGCCCTGTGAACTCAAAGCAAAAGAAACAAGTAACTGCTGAGACTGCCTAAAATCTTTAGTCCTGCTCAAATAATAACAATTGCCTGTGTACATCTAAAGTGTGCAAAATCTTTTCCCCTTTATTTTGAGGATCTGCAAAAACGTAGGCAAATGAATAGTTTGGTTTAAAGCCACACTAGAAACCACCTTAGGCATAAAGGAAGGATTAGTACGTAATGATACCCTGTCCTTATGGAAAATCAAAAGGGCTCTACTGCCATAAGGGCCTGCAACTCAGACACCCTTCTTGCAGAAGTAATAGCCAACAGAAAAGCCGTCTTCCATGACAAATATTTCAATTCAGCAGTAGCTGCCGCTCAAAAGGTTGTAGAGTAAGTTTTCCAACACAAAATTGAGATCCCAAGCAGGAGTAGGAGCTCTGAGGGGTCTTATATTCTTTGCCCCTCTAAGAAACTGCTTGAACAAAGGATGAAAACAAAGGTGGGTCACAATCATAGTGAGCTGAAATTGCTGCAGCATGAATCTTTATGGAAGAGAAAGACAAACCTTTGTCCAATAACTCAGTAAGATATTGAAGAGCCACACTTAAATTAGGCTCTGAAATCTCCAAATTCTTTGCTGTACCCCAAAATAAAAATCTCTTCCATTTTTCATGACACTCTCCTAGTACTAGGCCTTCTAGCTTCCATAATCACATTTAAAACTTGCTGAGGAAGCTGAGACCTTCCATGTTTCAACACAGAATATGCCAAGCTGTGAGATGGAGAGATTGAAGCTTGACATTGAGCAGATGACCGTCCTTCTGAGATAACAGATGAGGAATCAGAGGTAAAGGCCATGGAGGCTTCTTTACAAGACTCCTTAGAAGTGGGTACCAGTGTTGCGAGGCCAATCTGGAGCTATCAAAATCATCCTTGGCCTGTCCTGTCTGACCTTTAGTAATACCTTTGGAAGAAGAGGTAGAGGTGGAAAAGCATAGACATGAAGGTTTTTCCAACTGAAAGACAGAGCATCCACTTTCCAAGCTGTGTGATGAAACCCCTTTGTGCAATACTTTGGCAGCTGGTGGTTTAGTGGAGAAGCGAACAGATCTATGTCTGGAGTTCCCCATGACACTGTCAATTTCTGAAATACATGAAGATCCAGTTTCCACTCGTGGGGATCCATGATTTGTCTGCTTAATACATCTGCTAGGGAGTTCTGTGCTCCTGGCAGAAACCTTGCCTGAAGAGTCAGTTGCAGGCTTAGCAGTCTCCCATAAAATCATTGCTTGCCTGCATAGAGGATAAGAATGTGTTCCCCTTGCTTGTTGATGTACCACATGACAGTTGTGTTGTCTGTCAGAATCAACACCTGCCCTGGAAGAAGTAACTCCTTGAGCCATCAATGCAAACTGGACTGCTAACATCTCCTTCATGTTGATATGTAGATGCTGTAGTCTGGCAGGCCACTTGTCTTGTATCCACTTTCCATTTAGATGAGCTCCCCAAGCAGTGTCCGAGGCATCTGTCGTTAAAATCTGACTCGCCTCTGGCGGGTCACAGAGAGTCCCTTGTTTAGGTGACATTCCTGAGCCCACCACAAGAATTCCTTTTGAAGGCAAGGTATAATTTGAATGACAGTGTCCAAATCTTGGCAGTGCTGTGTCCATACATTTTGAGATACCATTGCAGCTTCCTCATATGCAGTCTGGCATTGGGAAGCACCAGAATACAAGATGCCATGAACCCTAATGCTTGAAGGACTGTCCTTGCAGTCAGCACGGACTGATGAGATAGTTGATGGAAGTAAAGTGACAGACTCTTTTGTTTGTCCGGGGTTAAAAGGCCATCTGGGCTGCTGTATTCAGTCTCACACCCAGAAAGCACATGTCTTGAGAGGGTACTAGACTGGACTTTATTTCGTTCACAGAATACCCTAGGCATCTTAGCACTGCTATGACATATTCCAGATGCTGTAGAAGGTGTTCTTTTCTTGAGCCAGAATCAGGCAGTCGTCCAAGTAAGGATAAATTTGAATGCCTTGAAGCCTGAAGTAAGCTATCACTGGAGCCAGAACCTTTGTGAATACTCTGGGCAGTAGATAAGCCAAAGGGCAATGCAGAGAACTGATAATGAAAATCTCCAGTTCGATACTTTCTGCAACTTAGCCTTATGGGCACATGAAGGTAAGCTTCCTTGAGATCCAAAGTTACCATCCAGTGATCCTTGCCCAGCAGAGGTAACAGTTGCTGTAACGTCAACATCTTGAACTTGGGAATGTCCAGATAAGTGTTGAGGATAGATAAATCCAAAATTGGTCTCCACGTGTTCCCCTTCTTTGGTACTAGGAACAGGCGAGAATAAAATAAGCCCCTTTCTGACACAGGGACTGGCTGAATAGCCCCTATCTGGAGTAACTGAGAAACTTGCTTGAGAGCCTCTTTTCTTTGTGGAGGAGGAACATCTGGCATGCCTTTGAAAGGGGCATTGTGTGGAAATAAAATCTGTACCGTGATGAATGATATCCAGCACCCATTTGTCTTGAGTGATTAAATCCCAATTTTCTTTGAAAAGAGACAATCTTCCTCCCAAAGGAGCTGCCAGGCGAGAGTCCACTGGCAGCTGAAAAGGCAGGTCATTGGTTCTGCTTACGAAAGGACTGACCCCTGCCCTCACCAGAAGTCTGAGCAGGTGAACTGTCTGATCTAGGCCTAAACGAACCTTGAGCCCTGCCCCTACCACGTCTAGATCTACCCCTAGACTGGGAACCATAAGCAGGATATGTCCACCCCTTAGCAGGCCAATTTCTACTAAACTGAGGTTGCACCTGCAAAATCTTTAACAGTCTGCATAGACTTAGCTTTGTCCTCCATTTTCTTTAAAACTGCTTCCACAGGCGGTCCAAACAACACATCAGACTGTAAAGGAGCATCCAAAATCCTGGTCTTAACATGCTCAGCTAAATTCTGATCCTTCAACCATGCATGTCTGCGAAGAACAGAACTAGTAGCAGCCACCCTCGAGGAGGCCTGAACAGCATCAAAACCACACTGCAAAGAATGCTTACCCACTTGTTCAGACACATGAACCAAATCCAGCAATTCTTTACACTCAATACCTTCCGCCAAAGCATCCACCTTAGATTTCAATTGTGAAAGGAGATAATTCTGATATTTCAGCATATGAAATTGACAATTCAACGCCTCATGGCTAGAGTGGAAGAAGTATATACTTTCTTACCCCACCTATCCAAAGCCCTTGCCTCTTTATCAGAGGGTACAGGATTTTTAACAACAGAAGCTTTAACACCTTTAGGCCCCTGAGAAACAGTTTCTGGGTCCGCCCTGGGACTCTTAAACAAATACTTATGAGCTTCGGGCACCCTATAATACCTATCAGGCTTAACAGGAGCAGGAGGCAAGGAATCAGGGTTCAGAGAAGCCTCTGCAAAACATCCTCCACCACATTCAACACAGGAGGAATAGCTAAGGGCCTATGCTGAGGCAAAAACAAGAATTCCCTAAGCCCTTTTCTGGAGTCAGAGTAATCTTGGCCTTCCCATTTAAAGTGCTCCCTCATGGAGTGAAGAGTCTCTGAAAATGAAAAATCCTCAGGAGGAGAAGCTGAAGGAGTGGAAACATCCACATCAGAATCAGAATAAGCAGGAAACTTCGTGCAAGTCTTCCACAGAAGACTCTGAAGCCTGTGAACACTGTTCAAAACTATCAAACTCCTGTTCCACCCTAGGCCTCTTATCAGGTGGGGCATAGAACCTCTAATCAGAGTAATCAAATCTTCAGCCATTTTAAGCATATGTTTCTTAGGCACAGAGCCCAAAATGCTAGGAGAAGCCCTACAGAAGCTGAACTTGGCCTTCCTCTAAAAGAAGCTCTGGAAACAGAAGGAGAGGCCTAACTACCTTGGGAAGAGGGAAGAACAGTTACCTGAGAAGCCCCTCAGCCTGGCCTACTTCCTGAGAGGGCACATCCTGTAACAGTAAAGTATCTGCCTGAGACTCCATAGAGACTCCTGGCAAAACCTCTCGCTCCCCTGGGCGTCCTAAAGGACCGACCTCCGGGCCTGCCGGTTCCTCACCCTAGACTTCACTGCTTTGTCCCTGCGCTTCTTAGATGAAGCAGGCGGAGCATCCGGGCATAGTATAATTACGCTTCCCAAACACTAACCTAGCACAATCAAGCCTCCTCTTAATAGTGCGCTTATTAAATCTAGCACAAGAGCACCAACAACGTCGTGCTCAGGCCCTAAACAAGGTATACACAATGTATGATAATCCCTATGCGGTATCTGCTTCCCACAAGAAATAGAGTTATTCACTTTTTCTGACATCCGGTAGTATACTGAGGCAAGAAAAACCAAAATGTTGTTACTTAGCCAACTCTGTACTCGGTCTGAAACTCCGGTTTGGGAAAATCTCAGAACGCCAACCTGCACTAAAATTGCTTCTGCATCGGACCATGCGGCAAAAGACTGAGGAAATGGCCGGTCATGCGCATTAGTACCCTGACGGCCATGACCCTCTGGTATTCGGGCCGACTGGGACGCGGACTATACCCAATAGTCAGGACTGCAGCAAGGGAAGACGAAGAACATCATGCTTTTGTGCCTCTGCTCATTGTGTGGCAGGTCTGGCATACCTTTTGTCTTTGGAAGGGTGTGAAAGTGGAACCTGTAGCCCTGAGACACTATATTCAAGACCCATTTGTACTGGGTGATCCTGTGCCAATTTTGTGAAAAAAGTGCTAGTTTTCCCCCTAAGGGAGCTGCCAAAAGGTAAGTGCTTGGCATTGGCAGAAGAAAGTCATTGGGACTGTTTCCTATATGGCTGTGATCTGTCTTCTCCACTACTGGAGGTAGAAGCACCCCCATTGTTTAGGTCTGTATAAGCCTTGGGGCTGGGATCTGCCTCTAGGGCGTCTGTATCTGCCTCTTTGTGGCCTGACACTGGAAAGGACCAATTCTTAGAAGGCCAGTTCCTGCTAAATCTGGGTGGCTGTACCTGTAAGAAATCCTTAACTATCTGCATAGATTTCACTTTATCCTCCATTTTCTTCAACACCTCTTCTGCCTTAACACCAAAGCATCCAATAATTTTGCTTTAACATGATCAGGCAGATTCTGTTCCTTTAACCAAGCATGCCTTCTAATGACAGAACCTGTAACGGCGGCCCTGCAAGAGGCCTCCAGTGAATCAAAACCACATTGCAAAGTATGCTTTCCCACTTGTTCAGCTGCTTGCAATAAATCCTGCATTTCCTTGTTTTCAGAACATTCAGAATTTGTCAACATTTTCTGTTTTAGCAGTGACATTAAGTATTGCTGATATTTAAGCATATGAAACTGACAATTTAAAGCCCTTACAGCCAAGGTAGCAGAAGTGCAAACTTTTTCCCCCATCTGTCAAGTGCCCTAGAATCCCTATCAAAGGAGACAGGGTTTTTTGCAGTGGAAGCCTTGACCCCTTTAGGACCCTGAGATATAGTTTCTGGGTCAGCAGCAGGGTTTTTATATAGAAATTTATGAGAATCTGGAACCCTGTAGTATCTGTCTGGCTTAACGGGCGCAGGGGGTAAAGAGTCAGGAGACAAGCCGGACTCTGAAAATACATCTACAATGTCTAGAACAGGTGGAATAGCAAGAGGTCTGTGCTGAGGTAGTAAAAGAAAGTCTATGAGCCTTTTCTTAGATTCTGAGTAATCTTGGCTCTCCCAGTGAAAATGCTCCCTCGTGGTATGCAGGGTTTCCCCAAAAGAATAATCCTCAGGAGGAGAGGCTGAAGGAATAGATTCTTCAGCATCACAATCCTCACAGGGAGGAAGAGAGTATCCCTGTTCTTAAGAGGAGTCAGAGGAAATGGAAACCTGATCAGAAGAGTCATATTCTGTGCCTTGCCTAGTCCTCTTATCAGGAGGAGGATGGGAACCCCTGATTAATTAGGTCTTCGGCCATTTTAAGCATCTGTTTGTTAGGCATGGAAGTCTGTCCCGGAGAATGCTGTACTTGTTTCGTTGTCTTTAAAGCTGTTTTAGTCTTTGCCTTGGAAGCTGAGGTTGGCTTGACATACAACTGTGTAGGCCTGAAAACACCCTCAGAAGCCGATGCCTGCTCAGCGGCTCTGGACCCATCTGAGGGAATAGTTTCCGAGTGTCCAATACCTTGAGTATCCAGAGGCCTAGTTGTCTCCACGTGGGAGTCTGAAGCGGCCTGTGGCTCTGAGGTAGCGGGCATCAGGGGCTGCGAAAGCGCCTCACTGAGAACCGGCGACTGGCCTAGCGGAGGGCCTAGTCGGTTTTGGACCTCGGATGCCTGTTCTCCTTTTCCTTGCGCTTTTTATAAACTCCGGTAGTCGGCTGTTCGGACGGCATTATATAATTAAATCTTCGGCCAAAGTAATGAAAGGCAAAATCTTACCGATGCTTAATAGTGCATTAGTTACATTAGCACAAAACCGACAGCTAGCAACGTCATGTTCAGGGCCTAGCAAGGAATACAGTAAAAGTGAAAATCCTTATGAGGTATTTGCTTCCCACAAGAAATACAATTGTTAATTTTTTCTGACATCGGTATGGAGCAAGAAAAAAGTATCCCCAATGGGGTACTTAGCTGTAATGAAGACTTCGGATCTAAAATTAGATTTTGAAAATCTTAGGAGTCGGCCGACCGGCACTTGCAAACTGCTTTTGCTTCGGGCACCGCATGGCAAGAAAGACTGAAGAAAAATGGCATCGGCTGCATATTTTATACCCCTGGCGCACTGACGTCAGGGAAGAGGCAACAGCAACAGACGCTGGACCAGGACTTTGGAATTCAGGCCGACTGCAGGTAGCCTGCCAGCAGGATAACCAGAGTGTAATGACTGCAACAGTGAAACATAATGAACATGTAGCTTGCTGCACTTCATATTGGAGGGGGAGGCAAACAGATTGCAGCAAGGTCGGCCCCAGCGTTGAAAATTTCCTCCTCCACTCTCGGGTTGAGAGACTACTCATGAAGAAGCAGGCTGCATCTGCTCAGTCTGTCCGCAATCACGCTGGATCTCCCCGGGATGTGTGTAGCAATCAGGAAATGGTTGGAAGCTATCATCCACTGCCAAATTCTCACAGCTTCATGGCAATGGGGGTAAGATCTGGCCCCTCCCTGCTTGTTGATGTACCAGACCATGGACATGTCGGACTGGATAGCAATCGGTCCAAGTGGAAGAGGAGGATGGAGGGCTTGTAACAACAGTAACAGCTCTGAGCTCTAGAACGCTGATGTGTAAGTCTACTTCTAGAGGAGACCACGTGCCTTGAAAAGATTTTCCCTGAAAGTGGCCCCCCCCACACCCTATCAGGGAAGCGTCTGTAGTCCCAGTGGCGTTGGGCTGAACAGGCTGAAAGGGGCGACACCACAGACTTTCATCCATTCTCTTCCACCAGAGGAGATCCTGTTTGCAGAGGTCAGTGATGAGGATTAATGCATTCAAGGGATGATGACTGTGTATCCACTGAGTTTGAAGAAGCCACTGTAACAGGCGCATATGAAGTCTAGCCAACGAAACAATGGGAATGGCTGCTGCCATGGTACCCACAGCCTGCAGAACTTCCCTTGCAGACACTTACATGTGGTTGAGCATCACTTGCACTTGTGTTGTCAGTCTTAAGAGCCTGTGATGAGAAAGATATTAGGCCGAGCTGAGTGTTGAACATAGACCCTATGAATTCCAGTTGTGAGCGCTGAAGGTTTGATTTTTCCCAACTGATAGTAATACCCAGAGACTCCCGCCAGAGACAGTGTAGCGAAGGGCCCTGGTCAGTAGACGCTCGGTGGGGGCAAAGTGGAGCCAATCATCCAGATAAGGAAACACCTGGAATCCATGAAGTCTCAAGTGAGCGGTCACCACTGCTAGACATTTCGTGAACACTCTGGGGGGCCTTCAAGAGACCGAAAGGCAGGGCTCTAAATTTTATTTATTTTATTTAACATTTATTGACCGGGAAAGTCCGACTAGGTTCCACAAATCCTGTTTTCAGCGGAGGCCCGGGGAGAAATGCTCCAGAAGCATGTCTTTAGAATAGTGTAGAATCTTTAGAATTTGATGAATTGAAAATGATTGGCACCCAGCCGGAAGCGCAAAAGTCTCTTGGAGCGTTTGTCCATTTTGATGTGGAAATACGCATCCCGGAGATCTAGAGAGCACATCCACACATCCCCCCGAAAGTATGGAAGGATGGACTGAATTGTGACCATGCGGAACTTGATCTGTATGACTGACTCGTTCAAACGACTGAGATCCAGGATGGGCCTCAGTCCCCCTTCTTTTTGGCACCAAAGAGAGTCTGCAGTAGAACCCCAATCCACACTGATCTGGGGGGACCTTTTAGCTGACTCGCTTTAAGAAGAAGCTTCTTGATTTTGGAAGCTGCCTCCTCCCTTTGACTGGGTGGTATGTCGGGAAGGGAGAATTGAGGTCTTGGAAAGGATACGACGGGAATGTGATAGCCTTTGATGATTATTCTCTGCACCCGTAGATAGTCGGTAATAGAGGACCAGGCTGCTTGGTGCAGAGAGAAATGCGCCCCGACTGCTTCCAGAGGAAAGCAATCGGGCAACGCTTCAGGAGTGCTGATAGGGCCTCCCGGAGAAATAATCTCTGGAGCCCTGATTCTGGTAACCCCCTCTGCCCCTAAAGGGGCGTCTTCCACCGGACCCCCCTCTGCCTCTGGAGGAGTCCTCGCCACATGTGTCATGAAAGAAACCTTGCGACTTCTTGTGCCACAACTTTCCACTCCTCTGGTTCCTGGAGAAGGAACGCTGAGGTTTGGAGAAGTGCAGGCCCACGGCAGACAAGGTCTTTCCGTCCTGCTCGCACCTGGCCAAAGTATCCTTGACCTTAGAACCAAAGAGTGCAGAGGGCTCAATAGGGACGTTCAAAAAGGAAGACTTGAAAGAATCCGGTAGGTCACAAATGTGCATCCATGCATGATGTCTGACAACCACGCCAGTGCCTGCTGCTCTAGCTGCTCCTTCGGTTGCGTGGGAGAGCAACCTCACGGAGGAATTTGAAGTCGCTTCAAGGGTGGCAAGTTGGGAAGCCACTTTGTCACGTGCTCCATCTGACACTTGACCCGCAAGGCTACCAGAGAGTTCAGAAATAAGGTCTCTCTGGAGTCTCGTTAAGTGCGCCAGGAAATTCAGCGAACGCACGACAAAGGTCGCTGCAGCAAAAACTTGCTTCTCTAACCTGTCCATCGCCCTGGACTCCCTGTTGGGAACAGCAGGACTCTCTTCCGCCAGGTCCTTCTTTGTGGCCACCGCCACCACCACAGCATCTACTGGCAAGCCTTTCGACCAATGGGGTTGATCCTCAGGAGGAGAAAGTTACTTTGTCTGATCTCCTGGGGATAGCTTCTACTGAATCCGGACTCTTCCACGCTCGCTGCACAATGAATTTGACCAACTCATCTGCAGGAGAGGTTAACCCAGGAAGTAGTATGCCAGGAATGAAAAGCTTATAGGAATACAGATTCCTCTGGGGAAGGGATGGAAGATTTCCAGTCACCCCGCTGACTCAAAATCTCCAAGATATCCCCAAAGGAAACAGTCGGGGGTGATCTAGGGGAACCTTCCCCATCATCGTAATCCGTATCCTCAGTAAGGGACTCTTCAGTTGAGTCCACATGCTTTCTTTTGCACACCCTCTTCCGAGGGGGCTCTTTGGTGCGGATGTCAGAGGAGGCCTCGGAAAGGGGGGTGCTTTGGATTATTGGTCCCCTAAGGGCCGGCGATGGCGGAGTTAGGGGGGAACCAAGCAGAACTGAAGGTGGGGGGTTGCTAGCTGCCAGCGCCCTTTCCATAATCCGGAAGGCGGACCCACCCGAAGAGGGATGGGAGCCCGGAACCGAAGAGAACTGAATTGGAACCAGGGTCACACCTCGCTCCGAACGGCCCACCTCCGAGACTGAAGTTTGAGAGGGATTCGGTGCAGATATAACTCTCGGATCAGACACGGGAGCCGAAAAGGACATCTGTGCCGGGGCCAGAACCGAATATTCCACCCCCAAAGCAAGGGGTTGAGTAAAGTGGGCTACCGTCAGAACGGACACCCACCAGGGCTTAGATGCAGCAGACATCATAGTAGTCTGTGCCGAAGGAAGGGGTCCTGTTGAAAGCAACAGACCCGGGGACCTTGGAACTGAAGGATCCCCATCAGGAGAATACGAAGGAGTCGGAGGAAGAAAAATCCCAACACCCGGAGCGGAACAGGGTCTGGAGATTCCTCTTGCAGTCAGTACCTGATCCACGAGATGAACAATGTCTATTTTGGACAAGCTCTTGGCAGACCTAACCGATATCCCGGCAGGGGATTCAGGCCGTTCCAGAAAGGGACTGTAGGCTTGTCTGGCAAACGGATCCACAGAAGATGAATACCTGGTCCATGGTAAGGAACTCAGCAGAGCCGAGGATTCTGATTTGAACTGCGTAAACGGTAAGGTCGGCACCGAGAGGGCACTCGGAGCCAAAGTCACAATCAGGGTAGTAGTCAAAATCAGATCAGAGGTCGGAGCCGGTGTTTGTAAAGGTGAGGTTGGTGCCGAAGAGTCCAGAACCAGATGGGTCGGAATTGAAGTAATCAGCGGTTCAGTAGTTGTCAGTGCCGAGCCCGGAAGAGACAAATTAGACTTCCCAGAAACTGCGCTCTGCGCCGAAATCTGTGGCACCGAGGCAGCAAAGCGATGCTCGGAAGATCTACAGGCCTTAGATCGATGATTCTTGCCCCTGTCACCGACCAGTGAAGAGGGGTCTGAGCGGGAACGCTTCTTGTCCTTGACTGGAGGGGTTGAGACCTCCGCAGAAATGGCCTCCGAGAAAGGAGAGGAAAGCAATCCTTTCAGAATCAATTTGTTGCACCGTTCATTCAACGTCCGTTGACTAATACTCACACAAATATCACATGGGGGAATCACAGAAAGGTGCGAAACGCCCAAAATATAAACGCATTTAAAATGCAAGCCACTGTTCGGTAATTTACCACTACACAACATGCAGTGTTTAAAACCTGAAGTACCCTTTTTCTCTGACATACTAGCACTCACTCAGACCAAAGAAGAGAGAGAGAGAAAGGCAAGACTACCAGCAATGGTATGAAGAGTTACCATGAGGGTGGTAAAAAGTAAGGAATGGCAAAAAATTCCCAACAATGGTAAGAAAAGAAATACCTGTGGATAGAGCTAGACTATGAGAAAGACTAGTAGAAAAAATATTGGAGAAATACACAGTTTATAAAGTCAAAACTACTTAGCTGGAGAGATCAGTGAAAACGCTGGTATATGGCTGCGCGGCAAACGAGATCGGAGGTATGGGATGAAGGGCATTGTGGGTAGTAGTGTGGCTCAAGAGTTTGGTGTATGCTAGCTTGGTATTTGGCCGACTCAGTTCAGACTGTTCGGAACCATACCCATCAGTGAGGAATGGAAGATCAACAACTTCAGATGGCATATTTAGCCAGGTGTGTCTGGTAGTTAAGTAGCCCTGAAGGCCAGAATACCAGATGTGTAAATTTTCTTACCAAGACGTTCCACTGTTTTGCTGTCTTTGTCAGCCGGGAGAATGGTTGTACTGGGTAACAGTTTAGATGCCTTATCCGTGGAGATGGAAATAGTGGCAGGGTCTGCTGGAGGACATTTAACAAGATACTTAGCAGTTTCAAGGATTTAAAAATCTATCAGGTCTGCATGGAGCAAGAGTTGTGAGTCAGGGTTCAAAGATGCTGAAGAGAAGGCATCCAGGAAGGCAGGCAGGATTGGAAGGACAGCAGTAGGGATTGGGGAATCCACCTGAATGAGGTCATAATAACTTTTTTGAATCTCAGTCATTCCAGATGATTCCCACTTAAAATGTTCTTTCATCTTGGTAATGGTTTTTCCAAAGGTCAAACCCTCAACTAGGGAGTCAGGGTCAACGGATTTTTTCCTCTGGGGGATCCATACCCCAAGGGAGAACAGAGGTGTAGGAGAGCGATCCTTCAGACCAAGAATCAGAAAAATCCTCCTTTTCCCTCATGGATGGGTCTGAAGTTTGAGGCCTTGGGCTCAGAATAGGAGGAGGAATCATAGAAGTCACTGTAGTGGTAGGCCATAAAGCCATGAAAGCATTAAACAAACTTTGGCTGAAGGCCAGTCAGGCATGCTTTCAGGAGATGGCGAGATGTGCTTCCTTTTTTCCTGTCTCTTGAGAGGCCCGACGGGCGTCTGAAGGGAGGAAGGCCTGGAATCAGGTGATGGCAAGGAACCGGAGGGATCTAACAGATCTACTAGAATCGCTGGTTGTCGTCGTCACCCCCCCCATGTCGGATGACTACAAGCTGAGGGTCGGACGCAAGAGGCGGAGTGGTAGTAGTAGGCCTGATAGTCTTGGCTTTCTTTTTAGACAGGTAAGTTGGTGGAACCCTCCATATCGAAGGCTATTTGTTTTAGTCATTGATTTTCTAGATACAGGTTGAGCGCATGCAGATGGCTGTGTAGAGTTTTGGCCACAAACGCCTAACAGATGGAGCAGGCCTTGTAGTTGTGCAACAGACCTAAACAAGACACACCGATCATTGACATCCTTGTGGGGTATCTGACACACGTACCCCTTGCCCTTTCTGGATGACATGAACAGGCATTAAATAAAATGACTGAAAGGTTCTCCAATGGGGTACTTGTATGATTTAATGAAATCCAACAGCTGGGATGGCAGGAACACTACATTCGACTGGCAGCTGAGAAGTTTTGAGGGCCAGTGCGTGGAGATATCACTTCTGGCCCACGTTTTACTAACCATGTTAGACGTCCCACGCACCATACAGTGACTGAAAACATTTGTATAATGGCCGGACGTTTGGGTAGCAAGAGGAATAAACTCATATGTGATTAATACTGCAACATGGAAATAGGACATCTCTGCACAGATGGATCAAATCTTGAAAAACCCTCTTGATCTAGTTTCCATTTATGAGAGTCTGCCTTTATCCTGGACAACTCATCTGCCACACAATTTTGCTCTGATGGAATACAGGATAGCTGCACTGTGCAGCTATATCCCAAGCTAACATGGCTAGTCTATAAAGGGGATACAACCCAATTTCCCATTGCCTGTTGATGTACCACATGACTGTGGTATCTGTAATAACTTGGAGAGTTAAAGACCAAAGATGATTCAGAGTTCAGTGACTTGATTAGGGCAAGCATCTCATTCATATTTGTGCTTGCACTTGTCCAAGGTGTTCCACACATCATACACTTTTATCCCTCCTAAAATGGCTTCCTAGGGAAAGTGCAGAATGTCTGTGGTGACTGACTGCTTTGGAACAGGAAGGAGAACGTTAGTCCAGATTTAAAGGATATTTACCATCTCCACCAAATGAGAGACAAAGAATGCTAGTGCTAGGAACAAAGACTCCAGATACCATTGTATCTCTCTCATGTGGAGTCTTGCCCGGGGTATCACAAGAATCTAGATGTCACATGAGACAAAATCCTGAGACATTTCCTTGCAGTGACTAAAATCTGGGTGGAAAACCATAGAAACGGCTCAAGATAAAGATCTACTTTTTCCTGTGGAAGAAAAGCTCTTTGAACGGAGGTCTTTAGCTGACACCCCAGGAGCACAATCCTATATGGAGGAGAAAAAAAAAGGAGAGAGAGAGACTTGAATGTTCTCTTGGAATCCCAGATGGTCAAATTAGAGATTCCATAATCTGAAAAAAAGACTCTGCAAAGAAAAGCAAGTTGTCTACATGTGGAGAACATGGATAGCCTGTATACAGAGAGTTATGTACTTACCATAACTTGGCATCTGTGTTATCTTGTCATTATTCATCACCATAAAGGTCATGGATCAGATATCAGATCCGAGCTGACGTTCACTTAGACAGATCCAAGGCTCAAGCTCCTCCCTCTCCCATAATACCCTGCTGCTCTCTAACCCTCAGATCAAGTTTGCCAACACATAGAAGAGGAATCATCTGGAGAATCCTGGAAGGAAGACAGACTTCCAGAACCACATCTTCCTAGTTCCTCCCTGGGTCTTGGAGAAGGACCTCCAAAGAGTAGAAAGCTTGATCCCAACTGCAGATGAAGTCTTCCCTTCCTGCTCACTACGGGTCAAAGTGTTCTTAAAGGAGGGTCCAAAGTGGGCAGACTTAAATGAGGCATTGGTAAAAAAAACACTTTGCAGGGCTCTGCAAACTTGCATAATTGTGACAAAGCATGCCGCCTTATACCTATGCTGGTACCTGCTGCTCAGGAGTTAGCTTTCGCAGCACTGGAAATTAACCTCATTGAGGAATTAGTGAGGGACATCCAAGTAGAAAGCTTGAGCGACACCTTTTTGAAGTTCGCCGCTGGCATTAACTCTATAAGGGAAGTGGTGAGTTCTTTGACCAAGTCCCTTTGGAGGCGGGTAAAGTGTGCCAAGTAATTAACTGCCCTTAGTCCAAAGGTAGCAGAAGCATACACACGCTTCCAATGTCAGTCTATCACCCAGGACTCCCTGTTTGGGGGATGGAGCATGGAGCTTTGTTCTGCCAACTCCTCCTTAGTGGCAGCAACAACCATGATGACATCAATCGGAACTCCTTTGTTCCAGACAGGGAGATAGACGGGGGGACAGAGAAATTTATCGGCTCACTTGAGAACTGGTTCCCCAGTGTCTGGCTCCTTCCAGACCCTGCTGGCAAAAAGATCAACTTGTCAGAAGGGGGGGTGGTACCCAGGAAATAGATGAGCCCATCCCAAAAGCCTTCAAAATCACAGACTCCTCTGAAGAAAGGGGACTGGGGAGAACATCTGCCCTTCTGCTGCAAGATCTCAAGGATGTCCTCAAAGGAGACACTGTTGTGCAGAGATCTGGAGGACCCCTTTTCTTTGTGGTCCATGTCCTCAGTGGGGGACTCAGAGGGAGAGTCCATGTCCCTCTACTCTTGCATTTAACTTTACAAGGTATCCCAGGGCAGACAGGAGCAGTGATGGTCCTGGAGGGGTGGGATATGTAGCTCCAATCCTGGAGGAGGTCCTCTACCACCCAGAAGGCTGACTGGCTAGAAGCAGTCATCCCCAATCCCAGAGGGCAAAGTCTCTCGGAGATGAGGGAATAGCCCTGATGAAGCACCACGGCCACTGGACGATACCAGTCCTGAGCTATCAAGGGCCAAATCCCCCGGAGGAAGAGATCGGTCCAAAAAACCCAGACAGAACACCAACCACTCTGGCCTGGGGCCCACTCTGATCTGAGGGGACAGGGGTACAGAGCGGACCAGGGACCCTGACTAGGTAGAGAAAAAAGGGATACTATACCCTGTTGGGGTCTGACCATGGGTATCCAGGTCCTGAGATTCCGAAGCCCCATGACTTGGAACAGAATGGAGAGGTGGAACTGGAGAGGCTCCACTAGCCAGATGGGCAGAAGACGCCAGAAGTCCCTGCTCTATCTGGGCTTTGAGAAAGCTCCTCATCATTCTGTCCATATCAGAAGGCAACAGACTCTTGGATGACCTAGAGGAAGTGGAGTGAGTATACCTGGCTGGAAAACCCAAGGATCCACGCCTGAGATCTGGTGTTTGGCTCCTGGGCCTTGGAGCTGACTGAAACGGCTGCCTAGAAGTACTATGTGAGGATACATCCTTAACTATGGGTGGACTGAACAACTTAGCAGAAGGAAAGTACAGTTGTGTACACTTACCATAAATGTAGATGTTCGAGTGTATTCACTTGTGGGTTATTCCTGCTGTGTTAGCCCTCGACCAGCCGAAATACCAGTGTCAATGTTTTTGTGCACCAGCTGCTACCGCCTGTAGTCTGATGTCAGGTCATCAGTACTATAAAGCAAGGCAACTGCCATCATTACATCAGTTTTCCTTGCCGAAACCCATCACAAGCACAAGGGAAAGAAGAGAAGTGGTTCTGGTGGCTAAGAGCCACCTTGTGAAGCATGTCCCCCTAATGGAAGATGTTAAATGGGGGATTGAGAGAAGGAAACCAAGACTGCAACAGTGAATACACTCAAACATCTACATTTATGGTAAGTGTACACAACTGTACTCTGTTCTTCATGTTTCACTGTTGCAGTCATCACCTGTGGAGGATTCCCAAAGCTGAGGTAAAGGGTGGAAAGTTAGACAGAGTCCTGGGTACTGGTCAGGAGGCCCTGAAAAACCGCCGAAGCAAACCCTGCCCTAGACATAGAAAAGAGAGGTAGGTGGTAAATCCTTTGTAAAGGTATGGACAGAGGTCTAGGTGGCCACTTCCAAGATGTCCCTGGCAGGTACTTCTCTGAGAAAGGCAGTGGAAGTTGCCCTAGTGGAGTGGGTACAGATATACTTAGGGATGGGCTTCCCATGTAGTCTGTAGCATAAATGGATACAGTATGAAATCCATTTGGAAAATGTTTGTCTGGAGATGGGCATCCCCTCTCTATCCCTGGGGTAAAGCTTACAAGAAGCTGGTCAGTTTTTCCAAATGACTTAGTGCGGTCCAGATGGTATCCGAGTTGTCTGTACACGTCTAGTGAGTGTAGAATTCTTTCCTCCTTGTTTTGACAGCAGGGAAAGGTGTATGGCCTGGTTAAGGGTCACATCAGATACCACCTTGGGCATAAAGGAGAGATTAGTCTTCAGGGAGACTGTCTGCATGGAAAACTATGAAGGGCTCGACAGCCATGAGAGCTTGAAGTTCTGAGACCCTTCTGGCTGAGGTTATAGCTAGCAGGAAGGCAATCTTCCAGGAGAGAGATTTCAATTCTGCTGAAGCAGCAGGCTCGAAGGGAGGCAAGGTAAGTTTCTCTAACATACAATTTAGGTCCCAGGGTGGAGTAGGAGGTCTTCTGGGAAGCCTGATATTAGAAGCCCCTCTGAGAAACTGCTTAATCAAAGGATGAGGGAAGAGGGGTGGGTCTGAATCATAATTGGCAGAGATGGCCGCTGCATGGATTTTGAGAGAGATGGAGAAGCCACTATTGAGCAACTCTGATAATTAATCCAGGATGAGAGGGATGGAAGGTTGGGAGGTACTGCCCCCTTTTGATAGTTTCCAGGAGCAGAATCTTTTCCATTTTCCTGCATAAGATTTTCTTGCGCTGGGCCTTCTGGCCTCTGTGATGATGTCCAGGATCTGTTTTAACAGTAACTTCTTGTTAGGTTTTAATGTACAAGTCATACTGAAAAGTTTGAGAGTCTGTAGGTCTGGGTGCAGTACCTTCCCCCTCTCCTGGGTCAAGAGGTCTGCACTTACGAGAGGCAGCTTCGGGGGCTGTAAGGTCAAACTGCATAGTAAAAGGTACCAATACTGTCTGAGCCAATCTGGAGCAATGAGGATGGGCCTTTAGTCTCTCCTCTCATTTTAATTAGAACCTTGGGAATAAAGAGCAGACAAGGGTATGCATACACAAAGAGGGAGCACCAGGGAAAGGTCAAGGCATCCACCCTTCCATGCTAGGAGGTGATGCTCCCTGGTACAAAATTTGTGCAGCTGGTGGTTGAGGTGCGAGGCAAAGAGGTCCACCTCTGGGGTTCTCCACTCCTGAGTGCAGCTGCCATTAGTGGGGGTCCAGTAAGTTTCTGCTTAGGTGATCTGCCAGTGTGTTGCTGACTCCTGGTAAGTATTGGGCAATTAGGTGTAGCTCCATGGAGATGGCTGTAAGCCAGAGACTCATGGCTAACCTGCACAGGGAGTAAGATGGTGTGCCCCCATGCTTGTTGATGTACCACATTACTGTGGTGTCTATTTTTATAAGGAGGACCCCTGGTTTGAGATGGGGTTGGAAGGAAGTCAGAGCATTTTGCACGGTCATTTCTTTCTGGCTGATGTGCAAGTGAAGTTGCTGGGCATTCCAAAGGCCTTGGGTACACCTGCCTGCCAGGTGTGTGCCCCAAGCTATGCCTGAGGCTTTGGTGATGGTCTGGCCGGAAGGATGAATGGAAGACCCTTGCTCATGGCACAGGCCTGTGCCCACCAGAGAAATTCATCCCTTATGCAAGGGATCAGTGGGAGAGTGGTCTCTAGGGACAGAGTGCTGACACCAAAGGTTCTTTAAGTACCACAGAAGCTTTCTCATGTGAAGCCTGGCAAGAGGGATGAGAAGGATGCAAAAGGCATTGTATGCCAGGGCTTGCAGGAGTTTCCTCACAGTGAGGTGACTTCTGGAAGCCAGCTGGGTGAAGCAGAGAGGCAGGAAGCTCTGCTTTTCTGGGGTTAGGAAGGCCATTAGGGTTGCTGTGTTTAGCACAGCTCCCAGGAAAACCATCTTCCTGGTGGGGTTTTGCTTTGATTTTTTCTTGATGTTGAACCCTAAGGAAGTTAGGAGTTTTTTGACAAAGAGAAGATTCTGGAGCAACTTTCCTTTGCTGTTCGTCTAAATGATGCAGTCTAGGTAAAGGTAAATCTGTATATCTCTCTTGTCTGCAGAATGCTATAGCCGGGGCCAAGCATTTGGTGAATACTCTGGGAGCAGCAGATAAGCCAAAGGGCAGTGCAGAGAACAAAAGTGCCGATTGCCTGCTCTGAATCACAGGAATTTTCTGCACGATACCGATGGGGATGTGAAGGTAAGCATCGTTTAGGTCCAGTGTGACCAGCCAGGCCTTTTTGTGCAAGCATAGAGGCAGGAGCTGCTGCAAGGTTAGCATTTTTAATAAGTGGACCACAAGGAGGTGTTCAGTTTGGATAGATCCAGGATGGGGTGCCAAGTTGCCCTCCTTTCTGGGAACAAGGAATAGTCTGGAGTAAAAACCTTTTCCTGTTTGATACGGAAGGACAGGTTCTAACCCCCCCCCCCCCCGGGATATTAGCGTTTTTGCAAGTTTTAATTCCTCTGCCCTCTGGTTTGGGGGGAGGTCTGGGTACCCTCTTGGAATAGGGAGTTCGCTGAAGGAGAATCTGTATCCCTGAGAAATGATTTTTAATACCCATTGGTCCTTGGTTATAGAGACCCAACTGTCCTTTAAGAGGGTGAGCCTTCCTCCTAGTTTTAGATGAGTGGATGGAGGGAAGAGTCACTGTGAGTGCTTACCATAGAAGCTTGTCTTAGAACTCCCTGCCTTAGAGACAAAAGTGGTCCACTGTTTGCTTCTTTGCTGGCCCTAGGATAGGGGCCTGGATGTCCTGGCCCTGCGGGGCTTACTTTGGCCTAGTCTGCTGGGTGCAGGGAAGGCCCAGTGCTTAGAGGGGAAGTTCCTGCTGAATATGGGTGGTTGAATGTGAAAGAAATCTTTTACTGTTTGCATAGATTTTGCTTTGTCTTCCATCTTTTTAAGCACCTCTTCCGTTTTTCCCCCCAAACAGTCGTTCCTCATCTAGGGGTGCATCAATAAGTTTAGACTTGACATGATCAGGGAGAGGTTATTCCTTCAGCCATGCATGTCTTCTAATAACATATCCTGTCACTGCTGTCCTGCTAGAGGCTTTTAGGGCATCATATCCACATTGTAATGAGTGCTTGGTCACTTGATCAGCAGTGTGTAGTAATTCTGCCAGCTCCTTTCAGTTGGCAGCATCAGGAGAGGTAGCAATCTTCCATTTTAATTGTTCCAAAGTGTGTTGTCGATATTGTAATATATGAAACTGACAGAGTGTTCCGATAGTTCAGGTTGAAGAGGTGTATACTTTTTTTTACCCCATCTGTCCAGAGCTCTAGAGTCTTTGTCAGAGGGAAGAGGATTCTTGGCAGAACTAGCCTTAGCTCCTTTGGGTCCCTGTGTAATGACCTCAGGGTCTGCAGAAGGGTTCCTCTACAGGTATTTGAGAGAATCCGATACTCTGTAGTACCTGTCAGGTTTAGCTGGAGCAGGAGGCAGAGCATCAGGGGCTAAATTGGATTCAAGGATAACATCCACCACTTCCAGAATAGGTGGGATGGCCAGGGGTCTGTGCTGGTGCAGGTCCAGAAACTCTCCAAGTAGTTTCTTTGACTGTGGGTACTCCTGAGATTCCCACTGAAAATGTTCCCTGAGTGAGTGAAGGTTTCCCTGAAAGACAGATCCTCAGGAGGGGAGGCAGAGGGGATGGATTACTCTGCACCTGAATCCTCCAACAGTTAACGGCTGTTGTTCCTCTTCAAAGGCAGAATAATCAGATTCCTCAGACTCTTGGTCTGAATTTCTGGAGAAGGAAGCCTTTTTCTTTTTGGAGTGGGGGCCTGAGTACGTCGGATAAGGGGGAGCAGTAGCAAGATGGTCGCAAGAAGTAGATTTTCTAGGAGTGGCCTGGCTTCAAGGTCTGAGAAAATCAGTTGGTCTCTGAGAAACAGCAGTCGGAACAGAAGACGTCATTTTTGTCTAGAATCAGTAGTGCAAACAGTTTCCTCGGAAGCTGGTGCCTGCATGGTGGCTCTGGACCCAACCGAGGTAGAGACAGACAAAGGCTTGGAAGACTAAGTGAATTTCTGTGACATACCGGACTCCGAAAGGGTCTCGGCAGAGGCCTGCGTAGAAAGGGAGTCTGGGATCGGGGGCTGCAAAAGCGCCTCACTGAACTCTGGAGAACTGACAACTTGCTTAGCTGTAGTGTCGTCGGAAGGCTTAGCCTTGTGTGGCCTGTCTCGCTCTACATTTTTGTTCAGAATGTCGGCGGATTGTTGGCTGACTGACGCCATACTGGAATTAATAGACTGAATACGAAAATAGTCCACAAAAAGAGCTCTACAGGGAATGGTTCTCGCATTAAAGAGGGTACAGAACCGGCAATGAGGGACATCGCGGTCTGGGCCTAAACAAGTGATGCAGTAAGAATGAAAGTCTCTGTGTGGGATCTGTTTTCCACAGGCGAGACAATTAACTTTTTTGGACATCGGTTAGAGCAAGAAAAAAGGGCCCCCAACGGGGTACTTAGCTTTAGACTTTCTGCTGAAATTTGACTTCTGGTAGCAACCAACTGGCACTAGTGCAAATTGCTTCTTCTACGGGCACCGCTGCAAGAAAGACTGATGTAATGACGTTTGCTGCCTTGCTTTATAGTACTGACGACCTGATGTCAGACTACAGGTGACAGCAGCCAGCAGACAAAAACACTGACTCTGGTATTCAGGCCGGCCGAGGGCTACCACAGCAGGGATAACCCACAGGTGATGACTGCCACAGTGAAATACTAAGAACATCAGCTGGATGCAATGAACCAGTTGGATATGAAGCTGGCCCAGCCTTGGCCAGATCCCAATGAGGCTTTGGAACCGGCAGAAGACTCCATAGACCTCTGGTCCAAATATCTCTGATCCAAGGTAGCCCAAGCTGTGGTCAGATCCAGGGATCTAGGATCAGACCGCCTTGGATTTTTGGAAGCCACCGAAGACAGGGACGGGGTCTTCCTCTTGGGATCGGACAAGGAAGTTCTGCAGGGGGGAAACAAAGCCCCCCCCCCCCCAACACCAAACCCTTTAACAAAAGCTTGTTGTGGCACTCTGCCAAAGCCTTGGCGTTTGTCGCATCTTTCGACCACACGAGAAGCACTTTTTAAATCCAGAGGGCTTCTTAGACGATTTAAAACACAGCAAATCCATAACACAAAAGGGAGAACTATAGACCAAAAAGGTGCCAAAAATGGAAAAACAAAAACTACTTTAAGACCACAAAGCCGTAATCACACACAAAAAAAATCAACCTTAAGGGAGGGGAGGCAACTACCAACAAACAACCTACTGAGACAAAACCTAAGAAAAAGCTATCTAGCTAAACAAGATAAAGTAGTTAAATCACTTGGCTGAAGCAACAGCCAGAGGATCACATCCATAGCAAATACACGGCAAATGAGATCTGGTGGTTAGAAGGTAGCAGGGGATTATGGGAGGAGTAGGAGCTTCAGCCTTGGATCTGTTTATGTGAATGTTGCCAACTTGGATCAGATGTTTGATCAATGACCCTATGGACATGGTTAACATCAGATCTGCAGCTAGACACTGAACAGTTTGTACAGTGGACAATCCAAACAGCAAAGAAGAAAACTGATAAGATTTTGTGTGGAGGTCGCATTAAAATATGCCTGATGTCTGGATGAACAGGAATGTGATGAGCATCTTTTAAATCCAGTGTTACCAGGAAACTTGAATGAGGAAGAATAGGCAACACATTAAGTGACATCATTTTGAATTTGGGCACCATCACAAACTGGTTTAGGAAAAACATCCAGAAATGGTCTGCAAGCATTTTCTCTCTTTGGCACTAGAAACATCCTTGGGGATGGGGGGGGGGGGTCTCACCTGGGAATAAGGAACTGGTTACATCACTCCATAGGACAGAATGTGAAGGACAGGTGGAAATAAGAGTCTGGAGGATGAGGAATTATCTGTAACCTTGATAAATTATCTTCAGAACCCTTTCGTCTGAAACTATCTGTTGCCAAAGAGAAAAGTGGATATGGGACTGCCAAAGTGAGGGGACAAGGCCCCTTAAATATTCAGACTTGACCTTGTCAATGGGTTTGGGAGGTTCCAGAATTTTTTGGAAACACCTTCGCCATTTCTTCTG
This sequence comes from Protopterus annectens, assembly GCF_019279795.1. Lineage (NCBI taxonomy): Eukaryota > Metazoa > Chordata > Ceratodontiformes > Protopteridae > Protopterus > Protopterus annectens. The sequence continues at coordinate 284,233,157 of NC_056729.1, read as the reverse complement.
AAACATCCATTTACCAGCATTTTGAGAGATATTTTTTTGAAAAAAAAAAATTGGAGGATTACAGAATTTCTTTGAAAATTTCAAAAGGAGGACTAAAAAAAGAAATTCACTGAATCAACATACCCCTTTCATCACACTTTTTGATCACCTCTACAGTAAAGGTGCTAAAACCTAAATCTCTATACAAAGGAGAATTTAAAATGTGAGTGGGGTGCTGAGAGCGCAGCCAGATAAACCTACTCAACAGTACCAGTGGCCATACCTCTGGAAGTATTATCAACTGAGTCATACACACACTGCGAACATTTTTTAAAGCAGATTCTTCCCTCACAAGAAGAAACTGCAGACAAATCATTCCTCATATATTCACAATTAGTCAGAACAAAATGTTAATATAGGCTTGAAAACTCAAAATTCAGAAAAATCAAGCTTGCAGAAGCATACACTTTTCCCCATACTTAATCTTACCATCCTTATCAGAAAGAGCAGGACTGGAATTAACTAAATGCTTAACAGCAGTAAGATTAAAGATGTAGTTGCTGGGTCAGGCTTGTTAAGAGTGTATAAAAACTTGAGACTCAGGAAATTATATAAGGTATCCTCCTTTTTATGAGCAGCTGGATGTTGATCAGGAAAAGTTCAGCCAGTAACAGACACACATCTACCAAAGCTGATAGAACTGAACGAATGGGTGAAGGTTCTGGAAATTCCTCCTGTAACAGCTTACAGCATTTTCTAAGGGATTGAGAAATCTCAGTGTTCTCCCACTTGAAAACACTGGCACATTCTGGAAATACTCTCAGAAAGACAGAGAGACACCCCCCCCCCCCATTGGGGGATCAGGAAACTGAGCTGCTCTAAGTTTAAATGAGAAATCTGAGAAGAAAACCCTGTACCTGTCCCTTCATCTTTAGTGTCTTCAAGATAATACTTGTACTATTAACAACTCTTAATAGCACATAAGATTTTATATCAACCCTCAAAAACACCTGCTCTTAGCAACCTCTTGACTCCCTATAATAATTTAAAACTACGCTCCTCCCAAAAGCTACAAGTTAACATGACCAGAATTTCAAACTCTGCAGGGAACTGCCTTTTCTCCAACTCAGTTGGCAAAATATGGAATAAACTTCCCTTACATATCTCCTCTCTAGCCACTTTTCCTTTCTTTAAGAAGCAACTTCTTTCACATCTGAATAACTTCTGGCTCTGCTCTTGTACCAATCCAGACTAACCTACTTTCATCTTTCAACTATATTTGCATTTTATTTAACACTCCAATCTCTCTCTCAAATCATAAATAACATTATGATTCTTCTGTTACTACAAAAAAAAAAAAAAAAAACCATTATTATTTTTATTTTCATGTTTTAATTACATAATTTGTATTACATAGTTAGTATTATCTATTTGTTATTAGAATAGCATCACCTGACCTGAACTAATTTCCTTGTATTATTGCTCTTTGCCTATATCATAAGTGTTTTTTTTACATGTATTTCTATAAACATGCTTTAATCTGTGGAGCTTTTCTCCCCGGGCCTCCACTGAAAATGGACAATGATCCAGTTGGACTAGCCCGGTCAACAAATGTAAAATAAAATAAAATAAAATAATAAATAAATACTACTTTTACCATAAACAACTTATAGTATTAGCAGCCTAAATTAAACAGAGTCAGTTTCAGTAAACTACTCATGTCCACAAAAAATTTTAATGAGTAGATTCATGTTTAGTTTTCGGTTTCTTTTTTACAGGAAAAATTAAGCAAACAGTGTTATTGATGGCGGCAGCAGTAGCATCATACTCAGGGATGGGCACAACATTCAGACAAAACAGAACAAGACTAAGACTGAGTCACGCGCTTATGTCTGCTGAGGGGACATAAACCACAAAGGACAAGGTTAGACCTCCAGTCCACAGTAGCTGTAGGTGCCAGACCAGAGGGATCCAGGGTAAAAGACGAGTAGTCTGAGGTACAAACAAACAGCAGTCACCCACCCATGGCTGAGGAAAATTGCTAGCCTGCTGTGGTGGCAAACACTGTTTGCTTAATTTTTATTTTTTGTGGTTGGACGAACCACCAACTGTGGTACTGCAGTTTGTTCCATGTTCAAGCCGAAAATACTGCCCTTTCCCCAGGGAAAATTAGCATAAAAAGTTGTCAAACTTGTCTTTAAACATCACTTTTTTCACATAAAAACACAGTAAAAAGCACTTTAAAACAATCTACCGCCCTAAAAAGTAAAAATTTCTCCTCAGAAAAATGGTTTTAAATTACTTTACAAAACTTGTAAACAGACAGGGAAAAACACTCTTGTTTATAAGTATTATAATCTCAATGACAGTCTGTTAAAACAAACTACTAGTTTTAAAATAACTTGGAAGATTTTTCCCCAAAGGGAACTTACCTGCCCAGAAAAAGGAACATAAGCAGCCAATCGATCCTCAAAAGTCTTTGAGGAATGTACACCGGCATCAGGAATGCTTTAAAGGGCTTCGCTCTTAAACCAGATTTTTTAGTTAGCTCACATCAAACTTGACTGTTTGATCATGGGGAAGGTGCCATGAAGCTTTGGAAGTTGGCCAGTTATATCCTATGCAGAATATAACCCAAATAGCTAAGGTTACTGCAGCAGTGATCAGTACGACTAACATTTCAAAATCTCAGCTTTGACATCCGGCAGTAAACTTTGTGAACACAGCCACGTAAATATTGTCATACCTGATCCATTGGCAGCTACTCTGGACATTGCATTAGCAGAATTTTAAGAAGACTGTTGGGGTACTTGCCAAACAGGAGCTATTAAAGAAATCAGCATATTTTATTTTTTTGTAATCTCTGAAGGAAGAAATTATAACTTTCTCATTTTCAAAAGCATGCATTCTGAACATGGCAATTCAGAATCTGAAGGCTGAAGAAGAAGAATGCACTTTCCTCCGAAAACCATCAAAAGCTTGCCTATCTTGATCAGAAGGGATGGCGTTCGCATTTGCCAAGAGTTTGGATAAAGAAAAGTGCAGAAACTGATTAGGGATTTAAGGACCTTATGCAGTCTCAGACAATACAGGCATGGATAGACTGTTAGGCATGCTGCAGAACTTCAACAGTTGGAAGCGCAAGATGAAAGTAGTTGTGTACACTTACCATAAATGTAGATGTTAGAGTGTATTCACTGTTGCAGTAATTACATTTGGGTAATCTGCTGGCAGGTTGACCTCAGTCGGCCTGAATTCCAAAGTCTTGGGTCCTGCGTCAGTTACTGTCTTCTCTTCCATGACGTCAGGTCGTCAGGGGTATAAAACATGCAGCAGACGCTATTTTCTTTAGTTTTTCTTGCCCCCTATGTCAGGTGCCCCCAAAAAGGTAGCAATATTATAAATATTTATATATATACATGCATCAATATAAAGATTACCTTCATCTACAAGCAAATACACCACATAGGTTGTAGAAGATAGAGAAGGAAAGAAACTGTAGAATGACAGGGGGATGGCGGGAGGGTAACCTGGACTGCAACAGTGAATACACTCGAACATCTACATTTATGATAAGTGTACACAACTGTAGTATGTTCTTCGTGTTTCACTGTTGCAGACACGACATTTAAGGATAATTAAATCGGCATCCAAAAAAGTTTAAAGCAAAATCATACAAAAGCGTAATGGTGCATTGATTAAATCTAGCACAAAACCGACAACCAGTAATTTTGTGATCAGGGCTTAGGCAAGGAATACAGTAAGAATGAAAATCCTTATGAGGTATTTGCTTTCCACAGGAAATACAATTATTAACTTTTTCTGACATCGGTCTGGAGCAAGAAAAGAGATTCCCCAACAGGGTACTTAGCTTTATTGAAGACTTAGTATATGAAAATCTCAAGAGTCTGCCAACCGGCACTTGCGAACTGCTTCAGACTTAAGAAAATGGCATCGGCTGCTTCTTTTATACCCCAGACGACCTACAGTCAGGGAAGGGGCGACAGCAGCCGATGCAGGACCCAAGACTTTGGAACTTAGGCCGCCTGAGGGCAACCTGCAGCAGGATTACCCAAATGCAATGACTCCAACAGTGAAACACGAACATCTGGACTGCAACAGTGAATACACTAACATCTACATTTATGGTAAGTGTACACAACTGTACTATGTTCTTTGTGTTTCACTGTTGCAGTCATTACATTTGGGTAGAATCCCAAAGCTATGGTTGGGAGGCTGGAGCTCAACAGCTTTAGGTGAGGCTATAAGGCCCTGCAGCACTGCAGTGGCAAAACCTGCCCTGGACTTACGGAGGCAAATGATAATGCTTTGTAAAGGTGTGAACAGAACTCCAAGTAGCCGCCTCTAGAATGTCCTTGGTTGGTACTCCTCTGAGAAAGGCTGCTGAAGTAGCTGCAGCCCTGGTGGAGTGAGACCCAATGCCCTTGGGCACAGGTTTGCCATGGTGTAAGTAGCAGAAACTGATGCAATGGTTTATCCACTTTGAAATGGTCTGCTTTGAAATAGCCTTTCCTTCTGATCCTGCAGCATATGACACTAGTAATTGCTCAGTTTTTCTTAGAGCTTTAGTCCTGCTCAAGAAGAATCTTAGCTGTCTGTGTACGTCCAAGGAATGCAGAATTCTCTCCCCTTTGTTCTGCGGATTTGGATAAAAAGTTGGCAGATGAATTGCTTGGTTAAGATCCACACTGGAAACTACCTTGGGCATAAAAGTAGGATTTGTCCTCAGACACCCCCTGTCTGGGTAAAATATGATAACAGGCTCTACAGCCATGAGGGCATGTAGCTTTGAAACTCTTCTTGCTGAAGTAATTGTTAGCAGCAGAGCTGTCTTCCATGATAAGAACTTTATATCAGCGGTAGCAGCTGGTTCAAATGGAGGCAGGGTGAGCTTTTCCAACACATAATTGAGGTCCCATGCAGGTAAGGGTGATCTTCTAGGAGGGCTTAAAGTTTCGGCTCCTCTAAGATACTGCTTTAGTAAAGGATGAGAAAAGATTGGTGGCTCTGTATTGTAATGAGCCGAAATGGCAGAGGCATGGATTTTGATTAATGAGAAAGATGTGCCTTTGTTAAGTATTGTAATATCTGAGGAATATGTGGTTCTGCTGCATCAGTTCCTTGTGCTTGATTCCAAGCACAGAATCGTTTCCATTTGTCGGCATAAGATTTTCTAGTATTAGGCCTTCTGGCTTCCAAAATGACATCCATCACACCTTTACTGAGAGGTGTCGTTTGTATGATTAAAGGATTAGCCATGCTGCCAGGTTCAGAGTCTGTAGTTGATTGTGCAGGATCTGATTGTTTTGCTGGGACAGAAGTTGTGGTTTTTGAGGCAAGGTCCAAGCTGGGTATTGAGACAAGTTCCTTAGGACTGGGTACCAGTATTGGCGGGGCCAGTCCGGGGCAATTAATATCTTTGGCTTCTCTTGTCTGACTTTTAGGAGGACCTTGGGTAGATGAGGCAGAGGAGGAAAGGCGTAAACTGATAGGTTTTTCCAACTGAAGGATAGGGCGTCCACTTTCCATGCTTGTCTAAGTCCTTGTGCATAAGCTTTTCAGTTGATAACTTTGAGGAGAGGCAAATAGATCTATGTCTGGGCTCCCCCATTTCTCTGTTATGCTGAAGACTTGTGGATTTAGTTTCCACTTGTGAGGATCCATAAGGTTTCTGCTTAGTCTGCCAGAGTGTTTTGTTTTCCTGGCAAGAATTGAGTTTGAAGATGTATTTGGTCGGTCAAAGCTGTCCCCCACAGTGCCATGGCTAATCTGCAAAAGGGGTATGAGTGTGTATCCCCTCTTGCTTGTTTATATACCACATGACTGTGGTGTTGTCAGTCTATCAGTAGTTATCCTGGATGAAGTAAGACCTTGAAGGCTGTTAGAGCATTGTGAACAGCTAGCATCTCTTTCTGGTTGATATGTAGATGCATTTGATTTGGTGCCCATATGCCCTGAATGCATCTTCCTGCCATGTGGGCCCCCCAAGCATAATCTGATGCATCTGTTAAGGTTTGGCTGGCAGGGGGTAGAGTGAAGGCCCGTCCCATGTTTTGGTGACAGGCCTTTACCCACCACAGAAACTCCTGTTGCAGGCAGGGAATGAGAGGAATCATTGTTTCCAGACTGAGTATGTTGACTCCATAAACTTTTTAGGTACCATTGAAGTTTCCTCATATGCAGTCTTGCATATGGAATTAGTAGGATGCAGAATGCCATGAAGCCCAGAGCCTGCAGAATTTGTCTTGCAGAAGACTGGGTTTTTGTCCATCAGTTTGAAGCAAGTAGTCAGTTGCCTTTGTCTGGCGTGAGGTAAGCCATCTGGGCAGTTGTATTCAAGCTTGCACCAAAGAATGTGATCTTTTGAGAGGGTAACGGTTGTGATTTATTTTCGTTTATTGCGTACCCTAGGCATGTTAGAAACCTTTTCACAAATGCCAACTGTCGTAGAAGAGTGTCCTTGTTCTCTGCTTGAATGAGACAGTCCAAGTAAGGATACATTTGAATACTTCTTTGTCTGCAAAATGCAATTACTGGTACCAGGCACTTTAGACCTTGGGTACAGTAGATAAGCCAAAGGGCGGTGCAGAGAATTGGTAATGCATTAAGCCAGCCTTGAATCTGAGGTATCGTCTGCATGACTGTCTTACTGGGACATGAAGGTATGCTTCTTTTAGATCTAAAGTCACCAGCCAAGCATTTTTGCCCAGCATGGGCAGAAGCTGTTGCAAAGTGAGCATTTTGAATTTTGGAATGTCCAGGTATGTGTTCAAAATCAATAAATCCAGTATTGGCCGCCAGGCCTCATCCTTTCTGGGTACCAAGAACAGTCTTGAGTAAAAACTGTGTCCTTTTTCCTGTTCTGGTACTGGCTGAATGGCCCCCATATCCATGAGGGACGTAACCTGTTTCTGTGCCTCTGCCCATTGGGTTTTTGGCAGATCTGGCCAACCATTTGTCATTGGCAGAGTGTGGAAATGGAATCTGTATCCTTATGATACGATGTTTAGTACCCACTTGTCCTGGGTTATTAACTGCCAATTTTGAGCCAAAAGTGCTAATTTTCCCCCTATGGGTGCTGCCAATAGACAAGTGCTTGGTGTAGGCAGAGGGAAGTCATTGGGATTGCTTTCTGTAGGTTTGCGCTTTACCTCCTCCAAATTTGGAGGTGGATGTGCCCCATGGCTTTGACCTGTATGAGTCTTGAGCTTGGTACCTGGAACCCTTAGGGCGTCTGGATTTGCCCCTTTGAGCTCTGTCTGACACAGGAAAGGACCAATTTTTTTGTAGGCCAGTGTCTACTGAATCTAGGTGGCTGCATTTGTAAGAAATCAAACAGTTTGCATGCACGTAGCTTTGTCTTCAATTTTCTTTAAAACCTCTTCTGCCTTAATACCAAACAGAGAATCATGCTGTAAAGGTGCATCTAGCAATTTAGCTTTAACATGATCAGGCAAATTTTGCTCCTTTAACCAGGCATGCCTCCGATTCACAGATCCAGTAACTGCGGCCCTGCAGAAGGCCTCTAAAGAATCAAAACCACAGTGCAAAGTATGCTTTCCAACTTGTTCAGCTGCATACAATAATTCCTGCAATTCCTTATTTTCAGCACATTCTGAAATCATCATTTTCTGTTTCAGCAATCCCTTAACATGTTGTTGGTACTTAAGCATATGAAATTGACAGTTTAAGGCCCTGATTGCAAAGGTTGCAGATATATAAACCTTTTTTTCCCCATCTGTCCAGTGCCCTTGAATCTCTGTCGGAGGGGTTAGGGTTTTTTGCTGTTGAGGCCTTAACTCCCTTTGGACCTTGTGAAATAGTTTCAGGATCAGCAGCAGAGTTTCTAAATAAAATTTTATGAGAGTCAGGGACACTAATCTGTCAGGCTTACTGGGAGCCAGAGGTAAGGAGTCAAGGGTCAGGCTCGACTCCGAAAACACATCATCCACAATGTCTAAAACAGGGGGAATGGCTAAAGGTTTGTGCTGAGGGAGAAGGAAATCCCCGAGCCTCTTTTTTGATTCTGAGAAGTCTTAACTCTCCCAGCGAAAATGCTCCCTCAAAGTATGCAAGGTTTCTCCAAATGAATAATCCTCAGGAAGAGATGCAGATGGAATAGACTCCTCAGCATCAGAATCCTCATAGGGAGGCAAAGATAATCCCTGATCAGAAGAGGAATCAGAAGAAATAGAAACCGGAGCTGAAGATTCAGTCAGTGTCTTGCCTAGGCCTCTTACCTGGAGGGGGATGGGTACCCCTGATCAAGGTAGTAAGGTCTTCAGCCATTTTGATCTGTTTTTTTAGGCATAGAGGCCTGTGCACGTGGCTCAGGCCAGTTAGTTTTTTTAGTTTTAGATGATGTCTTTGCCTTTGGTTTTGCAGCTGTCGTCTGTTTGATATATAAATGTTGAGGTCTGAATACACCCTCATAAGCCGGTGCCTGCTCAGCGGCTCCGGACCCATCCGAGGGAGATGCATCTGTCGGTCCAATACCTTGAGTATCTTGTGGCATGCCGGACTCCACATGGGTGTTTTTAGAAGACTGCGACTCGAAGGTAGCGGGTATCAGGCGCTGCGAAAGCGCCTGAGTACCGGCGACTGGCTTAGGAGAAGCTTCGTCGTTGGTTTTGGATCTCGACTGCCTTTCTCTGTCCTTTTCTTTGCATTTTTTATGTACTCCGGTAGTCGGATTGCTATCCAACAACATTTCTGGGTAGTTAAATCTGTTTCCAAAATACTTGGATGCAAAAATATACTGACGCTTAATAGTGTGTAGGTTAAATCTAGCACAAAACTGACAGCCAGGCACGTTGTGATCAGGGCCTAGGCAAGGAATACAGTATAAATGGAAATCCTTATGAGGTATTTGCTTCCCACAAGTAATACAATTATTAACTTTTTCTGACAATCGGTAAAAGGCAAGAAAAAAAGTTTCCCCAACAGGGTACTTTGCTTTAGTGAAGACTTCGGTTCTGAAACTCAAACTCGAATATTTCAGTAGTCGGACGACCGGCACTTGCAAAATGCTTCTGCATCAGGCACCGCGTGGCAAGAAAAACTAAAGGAAATGGCATCGGCTGCATGTTTTATACTCCTGACGACCAGACGTCATGGAAGATAAGACAGCAACCAATGCAGGACCCAAGACTTTGGAATTCAGGCCGACTGAGGGCAACCTACCAGCAGATTACCCAAATGTAATGACTGAAACAGTGAAACACAAAGAACATCAGCAGCAGGAAAAGAAAAATCCAACTTAACAAATCATACTTTTACTGGAATACTTAAATTTCATATTGTTCACACTAAAGCAATTATTTAATTCTGGACAGTTTCAATACAAGTTAATTCCTGGGGGGTCTGAACAAAAAAAAAAAAATATATATATATATATATATATATATATATATATATATATATATATATATATATATATATATATATATATCAGATTCATACCCTTCTTTGCCACATGTACTGCAGAACTGAATTCACATCCCAATGCATTCTATTCCGACTGGGAATCAGTATCACAAAAGAGAGGAAAAACTCAAGCTCAGGGAGGAATCAGAAGTTAAGGAATTAAATGCTTCAAATAAGCTCTTGGCAAATCCTAGTCGATATTTGCTCTTCTTCTGACAGGCAGGAAAAAATATGCTATTTTGTTTTCTTTTTCTAAGAAACTCCCTAGAAAATAACGGACCCATGGAAGGGGCTCTTCACTGGGAATTGAGCATTCTAGGTCAGCTTTTTAGTAAAAGATCATCTGCTCTCTCTCCAGAAAGATTCTCCTTTGCCCAAAAACACGCCAGCTGTCACCGAGTATGTATCTTAACTTCCCACCTACAATTAGCTTCAAAGAACGCCAGCAGCTTCCAGAGCAGCACAACCAGTAGGTGTTAGAAAATATGAGTGGTCTGAGATACTTAATTTGGCCACAGCAGTGTCACTCTAAGGAAGAGGCATTACTAGTAAATTTTTCTTTTTGCAGATGGGGAAGGGAAGAATCTAAATGCCCAAAGCTTGGTCAGTGGTTATCCACAGTGCATGAAAGGCAGGTAAGAAGAGCCTGGGAAAGTCCATGAACTTTCTGACAAGAAACTCAATTGAGATAATTTTTTTGCAACAACCCTTACAAAACACCAAATCAGGCCTCTGTCAATACTTTTCTATAGAAAGAATAGTTTTATACAAGTGATTTTAAAACAGCTTTTCCCCAAACTATTAAACTTATCAAAAAGTCAACTTTTGAAGAAATTTATGAATGACAACCACTAAAAACATATCTCCCAGCTTAAATAATTTTCTTTGAAAAAAGTAAACCTTTCTCAGAAAATATGGTAAAGGGGAAGGTTTCCACCCAAAAGACCAATTATGTGCCCTGCCTTGGTAAAGCACTTTCCAACTACTAATCAAAGCTCATAGGGAAAGCACAACTTTGACCACAACAAAGTTCTGAAGGTCTGGTGACCCAAACACTGACTTTATACGACTCTCCTTGAGCCCTTCAGATGTAGGTACATGGACAATGCTCTAAAGCTTTGGATGCTGGCTGGTTGTCATATCCTAAGCAGGATATAAAAAATAAAGCTTAGGCTACAGCAAAAGTGATCCAGGTGTTGTCTGTGCAAAAAGAGAATCACCAGTAAGATTTTACAGGTCGTTTCTGATCTTGTGATGAACCACGGAAGTTAACAGGAAGGCACAAACAACTCTGACTAGGGGACTAAGAATGCATCTGTTTACCACAACTTTGTTTTTCAAGGAGTCCCGGAACAAAACTTTTTCAGTTGTCTATTCAGATATGAAGGAAATGCATCTATCTGGGGAATTTCCCACTGGTTGGCTACCCACAGGAAGCAGTGTGTGCTGCATCCACTCATGAGTGTCTACCCCAGTATCTACTCAGTCTACTACTGCATTCTGCAATGACAGAATGCAAGTAGCACATACAGGGTTATGTAGTGCTGAATTAGTACTCCCCTCGTAACCGCTGCTAGTTTTGGAAGAGTTCAAGACTTTTCTCCCTCCTGTTCACTTATGCACCACGTAACTACAGTGTTATCTTTGATTACTAAGAGAACTTCTGGCGACAAAAGCCAATTTAGTGATTTCAGGAAATTTAATCAGGGCATCATCGCTTAAGTTAATGAATCTGTGTGCATTTTCTGGTTCCCAAATTCTCTGGATTGACATTTTGAGAAATAGATCAAAAGTAACATTAGAAGCACCTGGAGGAAAACAGAGGGATAGGGTGGGGGTAAGGAAGGAACACAACTGTTGGTCAATCAAGTCCTACTCAACCCAAGAAGTTCTCTTTTCACTAAGCTGAGAAGAGGAATTCAAAGTGTTGGACCCAAGTGATTTGAGAAACCACTGTACCTTTCTCACATGAAGACTTAAACGGGATCATAATGCTAAAAGAAGCCACAAATCCCCCAATTCTTAAAATTCTCATACAGTAAACATTTTATGTACAGAAAATACAAACAATGGTAAACAGCATTTTTCTTGCGGAAGAACTGCCATCGGAGAGAAGTCTGAGAAATACACCAGAAAAATTATCCAACAAGGATTCACTTAAAAAGAAAAATTTTTTTTAGATTTGGTGTGAAACCCAGATTACAGAGAAGATTCATGGTGAACTGTAAAGATGCTAGAGTGTCTTGGTTCGTAACCGGAGAAACCAAGCAACCATCCAAGTAAGGGAATATATGTATGTCCTGAAGCCTGAAATTAGCCATTAGGTTCACACGTGTGTGCCAAGCTAACTGGGGGGTCTTTTTAAGCCTAGCCATGCATTGAAAATCTCTGACAAGTTCTAGTATCTTTGGTAGTGTAAAAACATTTGCTTGGAGTATTAAACATTCAAAATGAGAGGCTTGGGAAAACAACTATTTACAGACTGCCTGAGCCCATTACAGGCATAGATGCCAAATCAGAGGGGTGGATTTCCAGTTCCCAATCCAGTTGTCCAAGTTACACTAACATACGTTGGGAGGAAACTCTGCTTCACATGGATGGGAAGCCTGTTTCAGAGAATGGGTAGTCTCTGGGATACATATCCATCTCCAACAGGTCTTATTTATATCACAAGCAAGTTTTGTCTCTTTAGAATGGGCAGTTATGGTGCTGTTTTGCAAATATGCAAGAAATCCACACCAGAGTGGGGTCCAAAGATGCCTTATATGCAAGGCATAGATCTCATATCAACATCCTGTAGAAGACAAAATACAGGGATAGGGCTTTGAGGCCATCTGCATAGGACGTTACTTACACCCAATGTTATTTTAGTGAGGAACCTCTGCAGAGGTTCCAACTGTTGGATGTGCCTAGTTGGGTACATACCAAATAGGGCACTATCAAATGATAGGTTTGACTGCTGAATACAGCAGAACAATGACCTTCTTGGATCTAGATGCAATGCCTTTGTTTAGAAGTTGCACAACACAGAATGTTCCTCCCACTACTACAGATGTGCGATTGTCAAAGGCCTCATTACTCTCTAAGTGTGTCCCCAAGTCCTCTACTACCTGGTCTACTCTTAGGGATGTGCTATCAATATGGCAGCTTTCGGGGGTGACAGCCTTCCCAAAGGATATTATGAATTCAGCTGTAGTTCATGGCTTTGACACCATTTAATCTGTGTCAGAATTTCTTGGAGAGCGTTATCCGCGGGGGGATTCCTGGACTGCTATTTACAATTGTCTGCAAATTTTGTCAGCCAGAGGCCCTTGTCATTGTGGTAAAAAGCAGTCTCGATCCCTGAAGGACACCACTGGTGACTGGCCTGTTTATAGGGTTTGGCTCCTCAATATAATACTGACAAATTACTATTATAAAGTTAGCTGTGCATATCTATTTCAGGAATACTGAAGCAAGAGCAATGTTTGAGTCACATGGTTCAGATAAAAATGAGTAAGTGCGAGAAACTATTTGAATAAGGCACCATATCTGACACTAAATATCATATAGAATTGTCAGAGAAATTAAAACGGATGCATTTTTTGACATATTACTAACATGGTCCTGGCTCGTGACACAGGAGGATAAAGCCCCGACTGCATCCCAGCTGGACAGAGTTCAAACAATGGCAGTGGGGTGATGGAGAAACTGAGTAATAATAGCTACAGCACATTCTTCCTGGGGGTGATGTGCTGTAATTTCCCTAACCAGATCCACTAGCACTCCAGTACTAAAGGCGGAGGTCCAGAAGCACATACAGCTGGTGAAATCAGTGACATTAACCCCTGCCTGAGCATGACTGCTAAGATAGTGGGGCATTGGTAGTAACCGCAGTGAAGCAAGTACTTATGCCACCACCAAGTGCGGGTTATGGCTTAAAAATCAAGTGCAAAGGTTTTTTTTTTTTTTTTTTTTTTTTTTTCTTGGTCAACATTTCCTTTTATTATAATTATGCTCATCTTGTAAAGTGAGATTTCTTATTTTAAAATCCGTAGGTTTTATTTTAGTTACTTCAATGGACATATACTCAAGTTTAATAAACTGGTACTTCGGTTTACTTTAAGCTGAGCAACTGTCCAGAAAAAGAAGTTATCTACTCACTATAATGTTCCATCTGAATAGTTCTACTTAATTTGTCTTCAACCTGTGGGATACTGGATCCCTATCGGATCCGAGCAGTCAGTTTCACTAGCATCTCCTCCAAGCACCTCCCCTTAACCATAATACACCTCCACTACCTTCCAACCACCAGACAAGAGTTTGCCGACCCTCATCCTTATAACCCGACCTGAAGAAACACTTCATGACCTACAACTGCAGCCAACAGGCTGTACATATAATAAGGTCAGGGGGAACGAGGGAGGGATGGTTGAAGACAAATTAAGTAGAGCTACTCAGATGGAACGTTATGGTGAGTACATAACTTCTTTATCTGAAGTAGTTTACTTCATTTGGTCTTCAATCTGTGGGACAGAGTCCCCAGCTACTAAACTCCTGGGTGGCCCTCATGGAAGAATATTGCAGAGCTCCGCAGAACCAAAGGATGCTCTCCTTCTAGAAGTCAAATCCAATTTGTAGTGAGAAATAAAGGTATGAGATGAGAACCAAGTAACTGCAGAACAAATATCCAATGAGACTCTAGACCAAAAGGCCGCAGAAGTAGCCATGGACCTAATTGAATGAGCTTTCACCTGACCCGGAGGACACATGCCTTTGTCCTTATAGACCTGAAGGATGCATGAAGAAATCCACCTTGCAATAGAGACCTTGGAGATAGGTTTGTTTATGGACGTTTTTATCCTGTGTAAATAAAAACGTAACTGTCTATGGATCATCCAACAAGTGGAGTTTGTATTCCATTTTGTTGGTAAAGTTAGGAAAGAAGACAGGCAAATTAATGGTTCGATTGATATTAACTTGTGATGCCACCTTGGGAAGAAAGTGTTTCCCTTCAGACCAATCCATCCTATCTTTGTGGAAAATCATATAAGGTACTTTGACAGACAAGGCCTGCAGTTCTAAAACCCTTTTAGCAGAGGTGATACCACCAGATATGCTGTTTCCCAAGAAAGGATTTCAGATCTGTGGTTGCAGCAGGTTCTAAAGGCGGAGCGACCAGAGCTTGAAGAATCACAGTAAGGTCCCGTGGGGGAAACAGGATCCTTGACAGGGGGGTGTAACAGAAAAGTCCCTTTAATAAAGGATTTACACAGTCTGGAGGAGGCTAGTGAAGCAGAATTCTTACCCACATAAAAATGTGAAATGGCAGCCAATTGCGCTTTGACAGTAGAAGAATCATCTCCCTGCTGAAAAATATTGGCTAAGAAATCAAGAATGGCAGAAATAGGAGCCGTGAAGGGGTCTAAACTCCTTTAAAAGAAAAAACGTTTCCATTTGCTACCATAAACCTTCCTGGTTGAAGACTTATGACCAGCCACCAGAATAGACCTAACTGAAGAGGGTAATCCAGGAGTCCTAGTGATCATGGGAACTGGAGCAACCAAGCTGTGAGCTTCAAACTGTCCAGGTTCGGATGAGGGACCCCCCGATGGGTGTGAAATAGTACAGTTTTGTACCTACCATAAATGCAGATGTCCGATAGATATGCAACTGCAGTCATAACATATGGGTTGTCCTGCCTCAGGCAGCCCTCGGTCGGCCGGATTCCAAAGTCTGGGTCTGACGTCGGCTGATGTTGCATTTCTCTCCGACGTCAGAGCGGCTGGAGTATATAAGCATCAGCCGACACCATTTTCTTCAGTGTTTCTTGCCCCACATGCCAGGTGCCCTCCAAGAAAGGCTGTAATCAAATTGGAAGACAAAAACAGGATTCCAAACAAAGAAGTAAGCAATAAACAGATACACCATAACAGATATCCCCAGCTAAGAGGAACAGGGATAGGAGTGGACCCAAGGCATAGAGGGGTATGGAGGGAGGGAAAATCCGACTGCAGTTGCATATCTATCGGACATCTACATTTATGGTAGGTACAAAACTGTACTAAGTCCTTCAAGAATGCAACTGCAGTCATAACATATGGGTAGAATACCATAGCTTAGCTGGGGGAGGAGGAATGCTCTAGGAAAGAGATGGTATGGCAATCAAACCCTGCAGGACTGCCGAAGCAAAGCCTGCTCTGGATCTGGAGTATAGAGGGAGATTGTAGTGTTTGGAGAATGTATGCACGGAGCTCCATGTAGCAGCTTCTAGAATGTCCTTTGTAGGCACCCCTCTTAAGAATGCTGTAGAGGTGGCTGTAGCTCTGGTGGAGTGTGGTCTGACATTGGCTGGAACAATCTTCCCATGGAAGGAATAACAAAATCTGATGCAATGTCCAATCCATTTTGAAATAGTCTGTTTTGAAATTGCTTTTCCTTGTACTCCAGGGCGTAAGCTACAAAAGTTGATCAGACTTCCTACTGGTCTTGGTTCTGTCCAGGTAGTAGCGAAGTTGTCTGTGAATGTCCAAGGTATGTAACAGTCTTTCCCCTTTGTTCTCAGGATTGGGGAAGAAAGCAGGCAGATGAATAGCTTGATTTAAAGAGACCCTAGATACCACCTTTGGCATAAAAGTAGGGTTGGTTCTTAAGGAGACCCTGTCTCGGTGAAATATTATGAACGGTGGTATTGCCATTAGGGCCTGTAGTTCCGAAACCCTTCTTGCTGAGGTAATTGCCAACAGGAAAGCTGTCTTCCATGAGAGAAATTGTAAGTCCACTGAAGCTGCTTGCTCAAACGGAGGTAGAGTCAGTTTTTCTAGGACAAAGTTGAGGTCCCAAGCTGGCACTGGAGCCTTTCTTGGTGGCTTAATGTTCTTGATTCCCCTAAGGAATTGCCTTAGCAAAGGATGTGAAAACACAGGTGGATCAGTGTTATATCTAGCTGAAATAGCTGAAGCATGCATCTTTATGGAAGAATATGAGAGTCCATTCTGAAGCATATCTGCCAAATATTCCAGGATGAGTGGGATGTTCAATAGTGATGCATCATGTCCCTTGCTGGTATTCCAAATGCTGAATCTCTTCCATTTTGCTAAGTAAACCTTTCTGGTGGATGGTCTTCGAGATAGATTGAGGTTATTCATGGGATCTCCCAGGCTGTCAGCTGCAGTGTCTGAAGGTTTGGATGCACTGTTTTGAAGTTGTGCTGAGTCAAAAGTAGGGGCCATTGGGGACGGGCCCACTTCTTGTTGTGACATATGCTCTGTAGTAGTGGGTACCAATGTTGTCTTGGCCAGTCTGGAGCTATTAGGATCCCTTTGGGTCTCTCTGCTTTGATCTTTAGTAATACTGTGGTCATCAGTGGCAGAGGTGGGAATGCATAGATCTTTAGGAAGTTCCAGTTGAATGAAAGAGCATCTATTTTCCAAGCTTGTGGATGGTATGTCCTTGAACAGAATTTTTGTAGATGATGGTTGAGGTGAGAGGCAAATAGGTCTACTTCTGGCCTGCCCCATGTCGAGGTGAGTTGTGTGAAGATCTTTGGGTGTAACCTCCACTCGTGAGGATCTATGAAATTCCTGCTTAGGCTGTCCGCCAGCACATTGTCTTTGCCTGGAACAAACTGAGATTGTAACTTTTAGTTATGTACTCACCATAACTTCAGATGTTTGGGATCCATCTCGCCTACATTCTGACTGATGGGTTCGGAGCCGATCCCTCGGCTCCGACTCTGCACGCTTATGCCAAAGAGCGAAGTCTCTTATTGGCTGAGCTTACTATATCCCAGGATGCACCACTACCAGTCCCCCAGATCTAGTTTGTCCGCATACATGCACACATGCAAGCACTGCTTATATAACATCGTCAGAAGAAACAAGATAAAACAGTAGAACTCAAAACCGTTCAATCTCTTCTGATCTCCAAGGCCAGGGGAAGGAGGGTGGGTATTAGGAATGTAGGCGAGATGGATCCCAAACATCTGAAGTTATGGTGAGTACATAACTAAAAGATGTTATGTGATCCTATCTCGCCTACATTCTGACTGATGGGACAGCATCCCTAGCACCTGAATCCTGGGTGGCTCACTGGAAAACACTCCTGAGTACCGTGGAACCAAATGATGCTCGCCCTTTAGATGCCACATCCAATTTATAGTGGGAAATGAAAGTGTGCGGATTGGACCAAGTAGCCGCAGTACAAATCTCAGAAATAGCGAGCTTGGAATGAAAAGCTATAGAAGTCGCCATAGCTCTGGTAGAGTGAGCTTTGATAGATGTTGTAAGTTGCTTATTCGAAGAGGAATAAGCCTGAGTTATACAATCTCTAATCCATTTGGAGATAGTAGCTTTTGTGATGGTTTGACCCAATTTATTGTCTGAGAAGGACACAAACAACTGGTCTGATTCTGAATTTGCTGAGTCCTGTCTAGATAGAAGCGCAATTGCCTGTGAACATCCAATTTATGGAGAGTGTATTCTGCTTCATTGGAGAATTTTGGAAAGAAAACTGGTAGCTCTAGAGATTGTTGGAGGCAGAGATTAGAACAGACCTTTAGGACAAAAGATGGATTAGGCCTAAGTGATACTCTATCCTTGTGAAAAATCAAATACGGTGGTTTGATAGATAGGGCTTGAAGCTCTGAAACTCTTCTTGCAGAGGTAATTGCAACTAAGAAGGCAGTTTTCCAAGACAGATATTTTAACTCACATGTAGCAGCTGGTTCGAAAGGGGAAGATGTTAATGCACGAAGCACCAAATCAAGATCCCACGGAGGCGCAGGATGAAAAACTGGGGGTCTTAACAGCCCCGCACCTTTAATGAAAGTTTTGCATAATCTGCTGCTCATCAACGGAGGATCCATGGATTCGTGAAATTTAGAGATAGCCGCTAGTTGGACTTTAATAGTAGAGACAGAAGATCCTTGATTAAACAAGGATGTTAAAAATTTCAAAACCTCTGGGATTGGAGCAGTGATAGGGTTTAAGCCCCTGAGTTGAGCCCAGATAGCAAACCTCTTCCACTTACTGAGGTACAATTTCTTAGTGGTGGGTTTGTGGGCAGAAGATAAAATGTGAATAACTTCCGGGTCTAAGGTGTGATTTCTGACTAAAGTCGGAAGTGGAGGAGCCAAGCTGTCAACTTCAAAGTGTGAAGGGACTGGTGTTGTCGTCCCGACTGATGAATTAGCAGATCCGGAGTTAGATCTAAAGTCCAAGGATCGTCCACATGTTTCTTCAGGTAGGGAAACCATACCTGACGAGGCCAGTGCGGAGCAATTAGTATCATTGTGGACCCCAATTGAGAAGCTTTCTGAATGACTTTGGGGAGAAGTGGAATCGGAGGAAAGGCATAAAGTAGCCCTGTTGGCCAAGGTTGTGCTAGAGCATCCATAGCTGCTTCCCCCTGATGTGGAGTCAAGGAGAAGAACCTTTTGCACTTTGTATTTTGTGGTGTTGCAAACAGGTCGCAGCAGCGTCCCCATCTTCTGAAAACCTGAGCTGCTACTGTTTCGTTCAGGGACCACTCTTGAGGAGAGAGAATTGTCCTGCTTAATCTGTCTGCCAATATATTGGATTTCCCCGGAATGTGGGTCGCTACCAAGAAACGGCTGGTAGCTACAGCCCATTCCCACACCCTCATGGCCTCTCTGCAAAGGGGGTAAGATCTGGTCCCTCCTTGTTTGTTTAGATACCAGACCACCGACATGTTGTCTGTGTGGATGGCGATAATGCCCTGAGGGAGAAACTTGTGTAAGGCCTGTAGGGACAGAAGTACAGCCCTCATCTCCAATACACTGATGTGGAGAAAAGTTTCGCCTGGAAGCCAGGAACCCTGAACTAACCTGCCCAGACAATGCCCCCCCCCCACCCTGTCTGGGAGGCATCTGTCGTCAGGGTGACCACTGGGGGGGGGGATAACAAAAGGACTTCCCTGATTTAGATTGGATGTCTGAAGCCACCAGCGAAGGTCCCGTTTGCACGCTTCTGTAATCATAATGGGGTGATTGAGGGGAAGATCCTGAAAGGACCATTGAGTCGATAATAGCCACTGAAGAATCCTCATGTGCAATCTTGCCAGAGGAACTAGAAGAACCGTGGCAGACATCGAACCTAAAAGTTGCAGGACCATCCTGGCTGGGGCCTTGGATCTTGAAAGCAGGGCTTGAACTTGGCCTTGTAAAGTTTGGATCCTTTCGGTAGGAAGAAAACGCAGCATCAATTTTGAGTCTATCTCTGCTCCTATGAACCTTATGCGCTGAGAGGGCAGCAAGACAGACTTTGACCAATTGAATGTAATTCCCAGGGTAGCACCCAGGAAAAGGTGGCTTTGAGGTTGTCCATTAGTAGATGACTGGTGGTGGCAGTCAGGAGCCAGTCGTCCAGATAGGGAAACACTTGGAATCCAAGACTCCTCAGGTGAGCAGTTACTACTGCCAAACATTTGGTGAACACCCTGGGGGCTGTGGTGAGACCAAAGGGCAGAGCACAAAATTGGAAATGACTGTCTCCCAGGCTGAAGCGCAGATACTTCCTGGGCCGATGTATCGGTATGTGATAATAGGCGTCCTTGAGATCTATGGAGCACATCCAAACATCCTTCTCCAATAATGGGAGAATGGATTGTAACGTGACCATTCGAATTTGGATTTCGTGACGGATTGGTTTAGTCTGCTGAGATCCAATATTGGTCTCAGGTCCCCTGTCTTTTGGCACTAAAAGAACCTTGAGTAATTTCGGATCCGATCTGGTCTGTGGGGACGGTTGGATGACTCCTATTTCTAGCAGCTTTAACGCTTCTGCGGCTGCAATTTCCCTTTGACTGGGTGGTGGGTCCGGGATTTTTTTGGATGGTGGGGGTGAGTGTGTGAAGGGAATGGTGTAACCTCCGGCAATAATCCGAAGCACCCATCTGTCCTGAGTGATTGACTCCCAGGCTTTTAGGTGCTTGGCAAAATGGCACCCGACTGGCTCCGGAGCAGCACAGCCGGGCAATCCCTCATGAAGTGTGGGAGGCTGAAGAGCCACGAAAGGACTCGCGGTCTCCAGAATTGCGGGGCCCTCTGCCGCCTCTGGGACGGCGTCTCCCAGAAAAATTTCCCCGTCCTCTGCCTCTGGAAGGGGAATCTTCCTGCTGTTGATGGAAAAACTTACGTGATTTGCGGAACCACATCTTCCCTCCTCCTTTAGCCTTGGGATAAGGCCGAAAGGGAGTGGAATAACGTGCACCTACGGCAGATAAAGTTTTTCCTTCTTGCTCACAGTGGGTAAGAGAGTGTCTTTAACCTTAGGTCCAAACAAAGAGGACCCATCAAAGGGAGCGTCGGCGAAGGAAGACTTGAAGGCCTCCATGAAATGACACAAACGGAGCCAGGCTTGTCTCCGTGAGCCACGCCTGTGCCTGCGCTCTACCGCCTTCGGCCGCATATGAAATGAGCCTCATGGACGAGTTAGAAATTGAAGCAAGGATAGCCAACTGAGAGCTAACCGACTGGGCTAGCTGCTCATGTAGGTTACCTGAGAGGGAATCTGACAGCTCCTTGACCAGATCCCTCTGAAGCCTGGTAAAATGTGCCAAATAATTCAGGGACCTTAAAGTAAAGGCCGCTGAAGTCAGGGTACGCTTCCTGCAGGTCCATGCTCCTAGACTCCTTATTAGGAGGATGGACGGACGTTGAAGCCTCTGCCACGTCCTGTTGTGTAGCAGATGCCACCACCATGGCATCTACAGCCACGCCTTTAGTCAGGAACTCCTTCTCGGGTGGGGCAGACAAAAATTTGTTAGGACGAGAAGGGACTGGTTCCACGGTATCTGGATGTTCCCACGCCCTCCGACCAACTAAATCCAGGAGCTCACAAGGGCAGAGACACCCAGGAGGCGGAGGGCTGAGCCCCAAAGGCCTTGAGAAGCACTGACTCATCAGCAGAGGGGGGTTTGGATATCCAGCCGCCTCGTTGTTTGAGGATCTCTAAGATGTCTGCAAATGAGACATCATCCGAGGACGACTTCGGGACCCTCCGCATCATCAAGATCAGTGTCCGATGTAATAGACTCGGGGAGTCCACGTGCTTCCTCTTGCACGATCTCTTCCTTGGGGCTCCTCTGAAGACAACTCAAGAACCCTCAGGAGGAGGGGAACCCCAGTGGGGGTAACCTCAGGCCCAGGGGCTCCGCTGCCTAAGGACAGGGAACTGCCAAAGACCCAGTCTCCACGCCCAGGGAAGGTGCCGGTAAAGCCGGAGAGATGGCCGAAGAAGACTTGGCCAAGGCACTCCTCATAGCTCTGAAAGCCGGACCCCCAGAATCCTGGGAGTGTCCGGTCCCCGGAGCCATGATAGCAGACGGAAGTCCCGCAGCCGAAGCACCGAGAGGGAGGCTCGGAACCGACAGCATAGGTTCCGAAACATCACCCCCAGGTCCAGCCGAAGTCCGTGTACCAAACTCGGACCCGAAGGCCGGGGTTGGAGTAAGGGTCGGAGCCGACCCTAAGACCTCTACCGGCTCCAACAGCACCTGCTCCGACGGAGCCGAAGCGGTCGGAGGAGGAATGGCAATGACATGGGCATGGGTCGTCTGCTCCGAAACCAACTGGGTCGGAGCCGAAACAAATTTTTGAAAGACTGGGGACTGGAACAGTCTTTGGAGCACCCTGTCTATGTCCGAATCTGACATCCTCGATGACCTAGAGGATACTGAACGGGTTCGAGATGGCCTCTCCAACGGCCCCAAGGGGCTAGGGGACCGGCTCCGAGGCGACTCGATGACTATCGGCGCCGAAGGAATACCCAAACTAGTTTCCATCGGTGCCGAGGAGGACTTCGGCGCCGAGGAGGAAGTGTCTGAGCGGACAACCTTCATCGGCTCCGAAAGCAGTGGAGCCGACGAAGATGACCCGACTCTCGATGCCCCAGCCATCGGCTCCGAAGCCAGAGGAGTCGTGACTGGTGGCATCGAGGCAGACCGTTCCGACCTCGGCTCCGAAGTCTTTGGAGCCGAAGGAGAAACCTGCCTATGTCTTTTGGCGGTCGGATCCGACGGACTGGTCGGAGCCGACGCCCTTTTCTTTTTAGCAGGAGGAGAGGATGCTAAAGCTTCTTCAAAGGAGGGTTTTATAAGGCCTTTTAATATGAGCTTATTTTTCCTCTCTTGGAGGACCCTCGAGGAAAAAGCGTGACACACGCTGCAGGACTCCTGCAAATGTTTTGCACCCAAACAATAAACACAGAGAGAGTGGTCATCTGTGATAGACATTTTAAAGTTGCACTTGGTGCACTTTTTAAAGCCTGAAGGCCTAGGTACCTGAGACATTCCGGTGAATTAAAGCCCAAAACACAGTACAAACACTGTAATTAGAAAGAAATTCTCTCTTCTTTGTCCTTTACAAGAAAGAGAAACTATCAACAGTATAAAGGATCCGAAATCCCTAAACAGAACAGAAGTCACCTAACAATCAAAAAGACCGGGAAAGGCCTTTCCACACAAGAGGTACTCCTAGTCAACACTCACAACACAAGAATTTACCAAGTAAATTTCACCAAACTCACTCTAAACACAAGAATAGCTGTTAAAACAGCTTTTGTTGAAGAAAAAAGAAATTCCTGACAGAAAAACTAGTGAAAATAATCACTACTTAGCTCAGCCAGCTCGAGACCACGTCTTCACTTGTTAGCGGCAAACGAGATCTGAGGGACTGGTAGTGGTGCATCCTGGGATATAGTAAGCTCAGCCAATAAGAGACTTCGCTCTTTGGCATAAGCGTGCCGAGTCGGAGCCGAGGGATCGGCTCCGAACCCATCAGTCAGAATGTAGGCGAGATAGGATCACATAACATCTGTATGTTTAGGCTCAGTGATTTTTCCCAAAGATTCATTGTCAGCCTGCAAAGGGGGTAGGAATGGGTGCCCCCTTGTTTGTTTATATACCACATCACTGTGGTGTTGTCTGTCCGTATCAGTAAATGGCCTTGCTGAAGTTGTTGTAGAAAGGCCTCGATGGCATGCATTACTGCCAGCATTTCCTTTTGGTTTATATGCAGATGTGTTTCCTTTGGAGACCATTGTCCTTGTATACATCTGCCTTCCATGTGCGCCCCCCATCCAATGTCTGAGGCATCTGTGGTCATGGTCTGTGTTATCTGAGGCTTTTTGAATGACATACCCGTGTTTGCCTGGCTTACCGAGGCCCACCATAGGAATTGCTTTTGTAGGCATGGAATGAGCGGTATGGTTGTCTCTAAGTTGTTGTGCTGAGACCATAGGCTTTTTAAGTACCATTGAAGCTTTCTCATGTGTAGTCTTGCTAATGGAACCAGAAGAACGCAGGATGCCATGTAACCCAGGGCCTGTAGGAATCTCCTTGCAGTCATCTGGGTGAGTTTTGCCAAACCTTTGAAATGAGTTAACTTCTCTTGCTTGTCTTCTGTCAGGTAAGCCATTTGAGAGGCTGTGTCTAGATTGGCTCCTAAGAAGGATATTTGCTGGGATGGTTGTAGTCTTGACTTTTGGAAGTTGACTGTGTATCCCAGAGCCTGAAGTAATTGTATGACATAGTTCAAGTTTTTTGTCATCAGGTTGTCGTCCGCTTGTATAATGCAGTCGTCCAGGTATGGGTAAATTTGGATCCCCTGGAGCCTGCAATGAGCAATTACTGAAGCCAGGCATTTTGTGAATACTCTGGGCGCAGTAGATAAGCCAAATGGCAATGCTGAGAATTGATAACGCTCTGGCCCTGCAAGAAATCTGAGGTATCTTCTGCAGCTGTGTCTGATAGGGACATGCAGGTATGCCTCCTTGAGGTCCAGAGTAATCAGCCAAGACCCCTTGCCCAGCATGGGAAGGAGTTGCTGTAGAGTCAGCATTTTGAACTTTGGTACTATGAGAAAAGTGTTTAATGCGTACAAATCCAGTATTGGTCTCCATTGAGTTTCTTTTCTTGGAACAAGGAACAGTCTTGAGTAAAACCCCTGGCCTTGTTCTTGTTGTGGTACTCTTTCTATTGCTTTTATCTGAGCAAGCAGAGAAATTTGCTTGATAGCCTCTGCCCTCTGGTTTTGTGGTAGGTTTGGCATGCCTTGTTTTCTTGGTAAGGTATGAAAATGGAACCTGTAACCTTGGTCTATAATGTCCAAAATCCATTTGTCTTTTGTCAATCTGTGCCAATTGTCTGAAAACAGAGATAATTTTCCGCCCAAGGGTGCTTCTATTTGCTCCTTGGTTGGTGGACATAGAGGAAAGTCATTGAGATTGTGTCTGAGGGGCGGTGGAAACCCCTGTGTCACTTCTTTGGTTTGCTGGCTGCCATTGTCGTCCCCTGTAAGGTCCTCTGTATTGTCCTCTTCCTCGGCCACGCCTGTTTTTACCCCTTTGAAATTTTTCAGGATTAGGAAAGGACCAGTTTTTTGAAGGCCAATTCCTGCTGAATCTGGGGGGCTGAACCTGGAGGAAATCTTTGGCAGTCTGAACTG
The DNA here is from genome assembly GCF_019279795.1 of Protopterus annectens. Classification (NCBI taxonomy): domain Eukaryota; kingdom Metazoa; phylum Chordata; order Ceratodontiformes; family Protopteridae; genus Protopterus; species Protopterus annectens. The sequence goes on along the minus strand of NC_056729.1, from coordinate 284,208,286 downwards.
ATTTTGCTTTTTCCTCGATGGACTTTAACACATCTTTAGCATTAGCACCAAAAAGCTTGTTCTTTTCCAAGGGTGCATCCAGAAGTTTTGCCTTAACATGATCTGGTAGAGGTTGTTCTTTTAACCATGCATGTCTGTGAATGACTGTCCCTGTCATAGCTGCCCTACATGAAGCTTCCAATGCATCATATCCACACTGCAGAAAGTGATTGCTGACTTGCTGAGAATTATGTACAGCTTCCTGCAAAGACTTCCTGTCTAAAGGGTCAGGAGAGGCCAAAGTTTTCTGTAAATCATTTAACAGGTAATCCTGATATTGTAACATATGAAAGAGACAATTCAAAGCTCTCAAAGTGGTGGAGATGTAAACCTTTTTCCCCCATCTCTCTAATGACCTAGCTTCCCTGTTGGAAGGCAAGGGATTTTTAGAGGTGGAAGCTGAAACACCTTTAGGTCCCTGAGAAATAGTTTCTAAATCAACAGTATGGGCCCTGAATAAATGGGAATGTGTTTCTGGGACCCTGTAATATCTGTCTGGCTTGGCTGGAGCAGGAGGAAGAGAATCAGGGGTAACACTGGAGTCAGAATATAGATCATCCAAAACATCAAGCACAGGAGGAATAGCTAAGGGCCTGTGCTGGGGCTTAAGGAAGGTTCGAAGGCGCTTTCTGGAATCAGAATATTCCTGGCCTTGCCACTTGAAATGTTCCCTCATGGTATGCAGAACTTCCCCAAAAGAAATATCCTCAGGAGGGGAGGCCGAGGAGATGGAATCCTCTGCATCCGAGTCCTCATAGGTCTGAAAGAGCTCTTCCTGGCCATCGGAGTGGACAGAGTCCTCAGAATCTTCATCTGAAGGAATAGGTTCAGAGGGTTCAACCCGGGGCCTCTTATCAGGAGGAGGCTGGGATCCTCTCTCAGGATGGGCCTGTGAACCTCTAATCATGGAAATTAAGTCAGCAGCCATAGACATGATTTGTGTCTCAGGAGTAGGCTGAGGTAAGGCTTTAGCTGTAAGGTGCTTGGTCTTGCTGGCTGCCTTAGCCCGAGTGTAGGCGTTAATAGACATGGCCATAGGAGGCCTGGCAGCTCCACGTGCAGGAGTGACCTTATCTACAGCAATGGTCTCGGGCATTTCCTCGGTTTCAGTATCCGGAGGAAAATCTATAACTGGCGGAGTGATATCTGGTATCGGAGTCGTCGGTATTGCGGTGTCTTCGGTTCGGAGCGGTGGAATAACCGTCTCAGGGGGAACTGGAGCACTCGCGGTAGGTTTTGGCGTGGAGTCGGTGGTAGACGCGGGCCGAGGCTGTCGGTCCCGGTCTTTTCGTTTCTTGGGAGTTTGCGATGTCGGATGTTCCGACGGCATTGTATACGCAAATTTTTCTCCGAAAAAGTCTTCAGCGAACTCCGCCCGGCGCCTAAGAGTGCGCCTATTGAAGCGAGCACAGGCGACACAGGCCGAAACGTCATGGTCTGGGCCAAGGCAGGGAAGACAGTAAGAGTGGAAATCCTTATGAGGTATTTGTTTACCACAAGACAGACAATTATTAACTTTTTCAGTAATTTCGGACATCAGCTGAGGCAAGAAAAGGTCCCCAACGGGGTACTTAGCTTTTTTGATGACTTCGGATTCGAAGAATACAGGAGCTGACCGACCGGCACTTGTGAACTGCTTCTGCTTCGGGCACCGCGCGGCAAGAAAGACTGAAGAAAATGGTGTCGGCTGATGCTTATATACTCCAGCCGCTCTGAAGTTGGAGAGAAATGCGACATCAGCCGACGTCGGACCCAGACTTTGGAATCCGGCCGACCGAGGGCTGCCTGAGGCAGGACAACCCATATGTTATGACTGCAGTTGCATTCTTGAAGGACATCAGGTCCTGAATGGGAATCAAGAGCCAGAAGTTGAGACCAAAGGAAGGGAAACCATACCTGGCGAGGCCAAAACAGGGGCAATGAGGATCACTTTGCTCCCCAGTCGACGAGCTTTCTGTAGAAACCTCTGAATAAGAGGTACTGGAGGGTAAAAGCATACAGAAGACCGGGAGGCCAAGCATGGACTATAGCATCTCTGGGGGACTCCCCTGGCAAGGGGTTCAGAGTGAATAACTCACTGCACTTCACATTGGAAGGAGATACGAAGAGATCGCAGCAAGGTTGACCCCATTCCAGGAAGATCTGCTCCGCTACTAAAAGATTCAGAGACCACTTGTAAGGCATCAGAATAGCTCAACTTAACCAGTCCGCTATAATGTTGGATCGTCCCAGAATGTGCGCTGCTATGAGAAAACGACTGGTGGAGACGGCCTATTCCCACACTCTCATGGCCTCGCAACAAAGTGGATAAGATCTGGTCCCTCACGGTTTGCTGATATACAGGACCACTGACATTGTCGGACTGAATTGTAATGGTTCCCATAGGAAGAAAGGCATGAAGGGCCTGCAACACTAAAAGGACCACCCTCATCTCCAGAACGTTCATGTGCAAGCTGGTCTCTACAGGGGACCACAGGCCTGAGACTGTCCTGCCCGAACAATGGCCCCCCATCTGAGTTGGGAGGCGTCTGTGGTCAGTGTGGCTTGGACAGGGGCTGGAACAAAGGGTCATCCCTCCAAGATGTCCGGAGAACACATCCACCATAAAAGGGATGACCGACAGACTCGGCTGAGTTGTACTGTATACGACAATGGAAGTTCCAACAGGGACCACTGTACAGCTAGTGTCCACTGTAGAATTCTCATATGTAACCAGGTGCATGGAAGAAGACTTATGGTCGCTGTCAGTAAACCTAAGTCCCTCAACACTGATTCCGCCGATGGAAGATGAGAATGGTAGATCAGAGATACATGCATCCTCAAGTTTTGTACTTGCTCCATGGTCAGGAAGATTTTACACTGTAATGTGTCTATCCTTGCCCCAATGTAGTCCATCACCTGGACAGGATTTAGAAGTGATTTGGATGTGCTGACTGTGAACCCCAAATGCAGGGCAAGCTTTAAGAAATAATCTCTGGTTTTAGAAAGTAGATGCCTGGTGGAAGCAGTGAGGAGCCAATCGTCCAGGTACGGATAGACCTGAATCCCCTGAAACCTCAGGTGAGCCGCTACTACCAACATCACTTTGGTGAACACCCTGGGGGCTGTGGTGAGACCAAAGGGTAGGGCTTGAAACTGGTAATGATGGACTCCTAGCCAAAAGCGGAGGAACCTCCTGGAGCTTCTGTGCATCTTTATGTGATAGTAAGCATCCTGGAGGTCTAAGCAGCACATCCAGTCTTTCTCTTGCAGGTACGGCATGATGGCCTGTAGGTGTGACCATCCGGAATTTTTCTTTGGTAACTGACAGGTTCAGGGTAGATCGGTCCAGAATGGGCCTCAAGTCCCCTGTTTTCTTTGGCACCAAAAAGAACCTGGAGTAGAAGCCCGATCCAGATTGATCTGGGGGGACGGTTTGGATGGCTCATTTTCCTAGCAGCTTGAAAATTTCCTGTGCTGCTGCCTCCCTTGGCATGGGTGGTACATCCGTGAAGTGCTTGGGAGGAACCACAAAGGGAATAGAGTATCCTCTGGATATGATCCGAAGCACCCAGTGGTCTGTTACGGACACCCATGATGCCAGGTGCAAGGACAATCGTCCCCAGACTGCCTCCAGAGTAGAGCAGTCTGGCAACCCCTCAGGGTTGCTGTCCGAGCAAGGTTAGAGACCCAAAATTCTTCGGACCCCCTCTACCTCTGGGCTGGCGTCCATTCTGTCCCCCTCTGCCTCTGGGGGAAGAAGAGCCCCAAGTGTCCCGGGAATACTGTGACTTCCAGAACCACATGTTCTTCTGCCCTCTCTGATTCCGGGAAAAGGATCTTTGAGGATTCAAGAAGCAGATTCCGATGGCAGACAGTGTCTTCCCGTCCTTCTCACTCTTGACTAAAGTCTCTTTGATGGTCTTACCAAAGAGAGTAGAGCCATCATAAGGGGCATTGACAAAGGATGTCTTGAAAGGTTCCAAAATCTGACAGTCCGATCCCACCGTTGCTCCTCAGGAACTCGCCAGACCCAGCCACCCTAGCTGCTTCTTCAGTAGCATGTGAAAGGAGTCGCATGGACGTGTTAGAGACTGCTTTCAAAGTGGCCATCCTTGTGGAGAAGAAGTCCCTGTCCTCCTGAGACATGGACTTACGGGGAAGACTCCACCAGCTCCTTGACCAGGTAGTGCTACAGTCTCGTGATGTGGGCCAGGTAGTTCAATGCCCTAATAGAACTGGTAGCTGACGCGTAAACCCACTTCGCTAAGCGGTCCATCATCCATGACTCTCGGTCAGGAGAATGAACCAAGGAACTCTCTTGGGCTAGTTTCTTCTTTGTAGCTGCTATCACCATAGCATCTACGGGGAAGCCCTGGTTCCACACTGGCCTATCTGAAGGTGGACTCAAGATCTTATCAGGCCTTTTAGGGATTGGTTCCATGGTGTCCGGCTCCTTCCAGGCCAGCGAGGTGACCAGGTCCACCAAGGGATCTGCGGATAGGGACACCCAGGAAGTAGATGGGCCTGTGCCGAAAGCATCCAGGAACACCGACTCATCAGAAGAAGGTTTGGGGGAGGACCAACCTCCCCACTGGCAAAAGATTTCCATGGCGTCTCCAAAGGAGACATCCTCAGGAGGTGACCTGGGGGAACCCTTCCCCATCATCCAAATCCGTATCCTCTGTGAGGGACTTGGGGGGGGGGTGTCCAAGTGCCTTCCCTCTTACACATATGCTTGCGAAGCACATCTCCAGTGGGGCTTTCAGGGGGGAGACTCTCAATCCACTTGTTCCTCGGGGGAAACCGTCTGGGGCTCCTCGAGCACAGGCTGTCTCTCTGATAAAATGAAATTCGTAAAAAGAGCCGAGGGGGTTGGGGATGAGTCAGAGGAGATCGTCAAGGGTCTCAATCCAGCAGAGAAGCTTTTCTACCACTAACACAGAGGGAGAACGAACCTCCTGGGGAACCAATAAGGAAGCCAGTCACCCAGATCCGATGTGAGAATCGGAGCCAGGCCCGAAGTGGATGGAGCTCCGAGGGAGGGAACTTGGCCCAACAAAGCTGTAGCCGATGAAAAAAGTTCTGCTCCCTCGGATCAGACACCCAAGCTCCAGCTCAGAGAGCAGCTTGGGTCAGACACTCCAGGCAGCTGTTGGCATCAAGGAAGCAGGTACCGTCGGCACCGCCCCCCCCCCCCCACGGCCATCCTCGGATCAGAGAAGGAGAAATCTGTGTAAAAAAGGAAAGCGAGCCCCCCCCCCCCTCCTGAGGGAGAGGGGGATTGGCAAGACCCCCATCTGGATCCAAGTATGAATAAACCTCCTCATTTTATCCATGTTGATGTCCGATAAGGACTACGTGGACCTCGACGAGGCTACAGACTCTGACCTAGCGGGTCGAGGAACCGAGGCCCTAGATGGACAGCGCGTCTCCTCCGGCTCCAGGGAAAATATCCGAGATTGGAGCAGAGGGGAGTCACGGATCCTAAGCTGACTTTTGGCTGGTGAAGGGAGGTCTGGGGACCTCCTACATTTCTCAGGTCTGGATTTTGGCTCTCTCTCCTTCTCTCTGCCTCTTTTCCGCTCCATTTCTGCAGGCTTTGAAACAGGAGGTTGAGTCCCAGAGAGGGAGAAGAAGCAAGAGAAGGAGAGGCGGCCACAGCAGCCGCTGTGACCGAAGCAGAGGATGAGGCAACCGCCTCAGAAGTGGGGAAAAAGGCCTTTCAGGGCCAACTTAGCCTTCCTGTCCTTGACTGCGCATGGGTTAAAACCCGTGCATATAGAACAGTCAGTAATTAGATGGGCAACGCCCAAGCACATTACACAAAGTGTGGCTATCTGCTGGAGACTATTTATGGCCATACTTAGTGCACCTTTTAAACACAGGCTTATCAGCCATCAGACAAAAGGGAAAACAAGGCAGAAAAAAATAAAATCACTAGTTTTCCCACAACCACTCGCCACACTCAAGCACACAAAATACACTGGGGGGGGGCAAGTACACAAACTAAGCTACACTACAACAAAGTTCAATATCACGATGCACCAGCGGGGGGAGGAGAAGAGGGAACAACACTACTAACACACTATACTAATATCTAGAGAAAAAAACTTTAGAAACTTACAAAAAGCCACTTACTACTCAGAGCTCAAGAGATCACGGTGCTTCAGCAAGCAGTGGCAAAGGAGATCTGGGGGCTGGAAGGTAGTGGAGGTGTATTATGGGTAAGGGGAGGTGCTTGGAGCAAATGCTAGTGAAACTGCCGGCTCGGATCCGATACAGATCTGGCATCCCACAGGTTGAAGACCAAATTAAGTAAACTACTTCAGATACAAATTTATTCCAGGTCATCTAGCCCTGCCTTCTGATGATGCATTAGAGGGTGAAATAGTTCCGTAGTGGTTTGCCATTTTCTCTGGAGTTTGCAACAGATTTTATTACAAAGTAACCGAAATGCAGCAGGCAGCTGCACAATCACAGAATAAAAGCAATACATAAACAGCTATATTCAAGGGAAAGGTAACAAAAGTAAGATGAAACAGGATAACATTCTTAGTAGGGTGTACACTGCTTGGCAAAAAAAAAAAAACTCTGCACTTGACCGTTAAGTAGTGCCCTCACTGCCACTTTGCTTGCACCAAATGGAGAATAGGTACACCTGGAATCCTTGCAGTCTTAGATGAGCTGCCACTACAGACATACATTTGGTAAACACCAGGGGGAATAGTGCTCTGAATTGGTAATGATTTGCTCCCAGCTGAAAAAGTAGAGGACTCCTGGGAGCACCTGTCGATCTTTATATGACAGTACGCAACCTGGGGATCTACTGAGCACATCCAATCGTCCTGGTGCAGCAATGGCAGAATGGACTGAACCATCACCATGCAGAACTTTGACTTCTTAACATATAAACTGAGTTCGCTCAGGTCCAATACAGACCGTAGATCCCCTGTCTTTTTTTGGCACCAAAAACAAGCACGAATAAGTTCCATATCCTTGTTGTTTGGTTAGGACCAGTTGGATGACTTTCTAGAAGTTTTAGAACTTCTTTTAAGGCCTGCTTCCTCTGACTGGGTGGAACCATAGAGGAGATTCTTTCCAGAAGGTGGGGGGGGGGGGTGTAGTAGCCTCTGGAAATCATATTTAGCACCCAGGAATTTTTTGTTAGTTTTGTGCAGGCATCTGAGTGCAAAGAGTCCACCCTTGACCATCCCCAGAGTAGACAACTGGGCAGCGCATCATAAAAGCTGATAGGGCTAGTCAGAAAAGGGTTCTCTGAAGCCCTGATTTTGCAGACCCCTCTGCCCCTAGGGCGGTGTCTGTTATTAAATCCTCGCCCTCTGCTTCTGGACAAGGAATCTTCATTAGTCTGAGAAAGAACTCAGATTTTTGGAACCAACATTTTTTCCCACTATACTGGTTCCTTGAAAAGGGCATCTGATGGGAATAAAACTTGATCCCTATAGCAGACCGTGTTTTTCTCACTTCCTCGCTGGAGGTGAGAGTTTCCTCAACTAATGGTCCAAATAAAGAAGATCCATCAAAGGGGGAATTAATGAAAAAAGATGCCTTAAAAGGTATCTACAAAGTCACAACCAGGAGCGTCTAAGGGTTATGCCAGAACAGGCCGCTCAAGAGGTACCTTCCACAGCATTGGGAACTCAGCCTCACAGATGAATTAGACAGTGAAGCAAGAGAACAGCTGGGGAAGATACCTTGGTGAGGTCCTTCAACATGCACTCAGCTGGTGGGTTCCTTGACCAAGTCCCTCTGAAGATACGTGAAGTGTGCCAAGCAGTTAAGTGCTCTTAGCGCAAAGGTTGCTGAGGCATAGACATGCTTCCAGTGTCTGTCCAGCGCCCAAGATGCCTTGTTTGGGAGTGGATAGAGCAGCTCTGTTCTGCTAGCTCTGGTGGCTGCTGACACGATTATGGCATCCACTGGAACACCTTTGCTCCAATGAGGTCGGTCTGATGGGGGGGGGGGTGGCGGCAAGAAAACACCTTTGCTCCAATTAAGTCAGTCTGATGGGGGGGGGGGGGTGGAGAAACTTGTCAGCACATTTAGAGATAGGGTCCATAGTGTCTGGCTCCTTCCAACCACAGCGGGAAACCAGATCGATAAACTCATCCACCAGTGGAATAAAGCTCATCCCAGGAGGTAGATGGGCCCGTCCCATACGCCTCTAGAAATACAGATTCCTCAGGAGTATGAGAAGACTATTCACCCTTTCATTTCAGAATCTCTACATCTCTGAAGGAGATGTCGTCGGGTGGAGACCAAGGGGATGCTTCTCCCTCATCAAAATCAATATCCTCAGTCAAGGACTCCAACGCAGGAGTCCACGTGCTTCCTCTTGCACGTCCTCTTCAGATATACCTTTCTCGGTGGACAGTCAGGGGAGGACTCTGAAAAGGAAGGGGCCTCCTGTAGATGCGTGGGCTGGAGGACCTCCTGAATAGGCAGACAGCAGACAGGACAACTGCGATCAAAGCTCGGACCGGATGAAGACTGCCTGGGATTGGGGGAGGGGGGGGTATGGATCTCTGGGCATAGTGAGTGCCCTCTCTTCCACCTGGAAAGCAGACAAACCTGGGGCTCATTCTCCCTCCCTCTTCAGGGCCGAAATACTCCCAAGATAAATGGAGGAGATCATCTCAGATTCGTGGCTTCCAGACAACACTAGCCCCAAACTGTCAAAAGCCAAAACCCCAAGGGAAAGAGATAGATCTGACCAAGTTGGAGACAAAACCATCCCCACAGTGTCTGCGCCTACGCCTCAGGCCCGGGACCCACCTTGCTCAGAGAGTCTCACAGCAGAGTCGGTCTGGGACAATGACTGAGTCAAGGAAATTACAATCTTGGTTCACTGACATCTCTAAGTATCCAGATCCTGGGGTTCCAAATTCAGTTGTCGAATTGGAAGAGGAGCTGGTAGAAAAGGTGACAGGGCTCTCACAGATCCAAGATGGTTGGAGACTGTAAAAGTCCCATCTTGAGCTGAGCCTTGAGCAAACTCTGCATCATCCTGTCCATCTCGGAACAGGAAAGTCTGGAAGACCTGGAAGAAACTGATGAATGAGAAGACCTAGCCAAAGAAGAGGACCTCCCACCACCCAATGCTTTGGTGTATGGCTCCTAGACCTCTGATCGGAACCTTCAGATCCGAGAAGGGCTTGGAAAGTGATGGGGAACTACAAATGAAGACTACTACTGTTGGATCTAACAAAACCTTAGGATCCAAAGCAGGTTGGGTTCTAGAAGGAATGTCTGATGAAAGAGGTGTCTGATAAGAGGAGCTCCTCTGCTCTGAGAAGGCCTGCTCCTCATTTGATCCAAAGACAACGGATCCGCCAGCTTTGGTTCTTTTCACAGGAGCTGAAGTCGAAGCCCCCATGGAAACTGCTGGGGGACGTTTCTTGGCTCTTTGGACACGCTGGGTTTAGCAGGTGTTTGAGCTCCAAATGAAGGTAAAAGCCTTCCCAAAATTGTTTGTTGCTGCAATCCGATAAGGACTGGGGATTGAATTCAGTACACATTTCGCATTCTTGAACTATGTGAGAAGCACCTAAAAGTACAGTTTTGTACCTACCATAAATGTAGATGTCCGATAGGTATGCATCTGCAGTCATAACATATGGGTTGTCCTGCCTCAGGCAGCCCTTCGGTCGGCCGGATTCCAAAGTCTGGGTCTGGCCTCTGCTGATGTCGCACTTCACCCGACGTCATAGCTCCCGGGGTATAAAGGCATCAGCCGACGCCATTTTCTTCAGTGTTTCTTGCCCCAGATGCCAGGTGCCCTCTAGGAAGGTTAAATTTGGATAAAGTAGAAAATTCCAAACAGTAGCAAGCAAAAGGAATATATATACATACATATATATATATATATATATATATATATATATATATATATATACATACAAACAAATACACCATAATAGATTCCCCCAGCTAGCTAAGAGAGGGGTAAGTACCCAAGGAATACCACAGAGGGGAAGGAGGGTGGGTAATCCTGACTGCAGATGCATACCTATCGGACATCTACATTTATGGTAGGTACAAAACTGTACTATGTCCTTCAAGGATGCATCTGCAGTCATAACATATGGGTAGAATACCATAGCCAAACTGGGGGAGGAGGCACTAAGATAATGATGGTGTAGTTAAGATCCCTTGTAAAACTGCAGTTGCAAAACCTGCTCGGGATCTGGAGTATAAAGGAAGATTGTAATGCTTGTCAAATGTATGCACGGAGCTCCAAGTAGCAGCTTCTAAAATGTCTTTGGTAGCCACTCCTCGTAGGAAAGCTGTAGTGGTGGCTGTAGCTCTTGTGGAGTGAGGTCTGATATTTTCATGAGTTGTCTTTCCATGAAAAGAGTAACAGAATCGAATGCAATTTCCTATCCATTTTGAAATTGTCTGTTTGGAAATTGCTTTTCCTTGCACTCCTGTTGCATATACTACCAGAAGCTGGTCAGTTTTTCTGTAGGTCTTAGTTCTGTTCAGATAGTAGCGCAGTTGTCTGTGCACATCCAAGGTGTGTAGTAGTTTTTCCCCGTTCTGTGGGTTAGGGAAGAACGTAGGTAAATGAATAGCTTGGTTCAAGGATACTCTGGATACCACCTTTGGCATGAAAGTAGGATTGGTTCTCAGAGACACTCTATCCTGGTGAAAGATAAGGAAAGGCTGCACTGCCATTAAGGCCTGTAACTCGGATACCCTTCTTGCTGAAGTGATTGCTAGAAGGAAGGCAGTTTTCCAAGATAAGAACTGTAAGTCTGCTGATGCTGCTGGTTCAAAAGGGGGAAGTGTTAATTTTTCCAGCACAAAATTTAGATCCCATGCAGGTAGAGGTGGTTTCCTTGGAGGTTTTACATTCTTGATCCCTCTTAGAAATTGTCTGAGGAGAGGTTGAGAGAAGATAGGAGGATCCATGTTGTACTCTGCTGAAATTGCTGAAGCATGAATCTTAATGGAAGAATAGGACAGGCCATTGTGGAACAGTTCTGCTAAGTATTCTAGAATGTGTGCTAGGTTTGCCGGTGTGACATCTGTTCCCTTTGATGCACTCCAAATGAGGAATCTCTTCCATTTGGCTGAGTATGTTTTCCTTGTGGAGGGTCTGTGAGCCTCCAGGATAATGTCCTTGACCCTCTGAGATAACACAGGTTGGTTTTCCTTTATGCAATTTTCCAGGTAGTTAGCTGCAGTGTTTTCAAGTTTGGATGCAGGGTCTTGTAGTTGTTCTGTGTTAGAAGTAAAGGCCATAGGGGTAGAGGCCATGAGTTCGCCCAAGACATGCTTCTCAGTAGTGGGTACCAATGCTGCCTTGGCCAGTCTGGAGCTATCAGAATTACCTTTAGCTGTTCCTCCCTGATCTTCAGTAGAACTTTGTACATCAATGTGAGAGGTGGAAAGGCATAAACTGTCATGGCCTTCCAGCTGAAAGAGAGGGAGTCCACCCTCCAGGCTTGCGGGTGGTATTCTCTTGAGCAGAATTTCTTCAGTTGGTGGTTGAGTGGGGAGGCGAACAGGTCTATCTCTGGCATTCCCCATGTCTTTGTTATGGTTTTGAAGATGTCTGGATGCAGCATCCATTTGTGAGCATCCGTGGTAGTTCTGCTTAATCTGTCTGCTAGTGAATTTTCTTTTCCTGGTACGAATCTGGCCTGCAGTCGAATGTTGAGATTCAGGCCTAGATTCCACAGATCCATTGCCATCCGGCATAGAGGGTAGGAATGCATGCCTCCCTGCTTGTTGATGTACCACACGACTGTGGTATTGTCCGTCCTTATCAGCAGGTGTCCTTGCTGGAGGAATGGTTTGAATGCCTCGATTGCATGCTTCACTGCCAGCATCTCCTTTAGATTTATGTGCAGTTTCAGCTGGTCCTGGGACCATAGGCCTTGGATACACTTGCCTTCCATGTGTGCTCCCCAGCCTAGGTCTGAGGCGTCCGTGGTGATGGTCTGCCTTGGTTGTGGTTTGTGAAAAGGCAACCCTCTGTTGGTCTGACAGGCCTGAACCCACCACAGGAATTCTTGTTTCAGGCATGGAATGATTGGTATCATTGTTTCTAGGTTGTGTCTGTGTTGAGACCATATATTCCTTAGGTACCATTGTAATTTTCTCATATGCAGTCCGGCATGTGGGATCAAGATTATGCAGGATGCCATGTAACCCAGGGCCTGCAGGACTTTCCTTGCAGTACGCTGAGTTTGTCTCGTCAATGCCATGAAGTAAAGTGGAAGCTGCTTTTGTTTCTCTTCTGTGAGAAAAGCCATCTGAGTTATTGTGTCCAGTTCTGCACCCAAAAATGTTATCCTTTGGGATGGCACTAGTCTTGATTTCTGTATGACTGTGTATCCCAAGGCTTGTAGCAGTTGTATGACATAGGCCAAATCCTTTATTATTTTTGTCTTGTTGTCCGCTTGTATTAGGCAGTCGTCCAGGTATGGATAGATTTGAATTCCCTGAAGCCTGCAATGTGCAATTACTGATGCCAGGCATTTCGTGAATACTCTGGGTGCAGTAGATAAGCCAAAGGGCAATGCTGAGAATTGATAATGCTCTGATCCTGCAAGAAATCTGAGGGGTCTTCTGCAATCTGGTCGTATGGGGACGTGCAGGTATGCCTCCTTGAGATCTAGAGTCACCAGCCAAGACTCCTTGCCCAACATGGGAAGAAGTTGCTGTAGGGTCAGCATCTTGAATTTTGGTACTATGAGATATGTGTTCAGTGCGGACAAATCGAGAATAGGCCTCCATTGAGTTTCTTTTCTTGGTACAAGGAATAGTCTGGAGTAAAATCCTTGGCCTTGTTCCATAGATGATACCTTTTCTATTGCTCTCATCCTTAGTAAGTTGGTGATTTGTTTTAGAGCCTCTGACTCCTGGCTTGATGGAAGATTTGGCATTCCTTTCTTTTTTGGTAAAGTGTGGAAGCGAAACCTGTAGCCTTTGTCTATTGTTTGCAAAGTCCATTTGTCTCCTGTAATGCAATGCCAGTTTTTTGAAAATAGAGCTAACTTTCCGCCCAAGGGTGCTTCCAGTTGTTCCCTGGTAGGCGGAATCAGAGCCAAGTCATTGTGTCTGTCCTGTGGAAGTGGTTGCAGTCGTAGCTGTGGCGGCACTCCTCTGGTTGTCAGTTTGCCACTGACGGCCCCTGTAGGCACCCCTTGTTTGGCCTCTGCCTCTTGGACGTCTATTTCTGCCTCTCTGTGCTCCGGAGGTATCTGGAAAGGACCAATTCTTTGAGGGCCAATTTCTGCTGAACCTCGGAGGTTGGACCTGCAGAAAATCCTTGACTGTTTGCACAGATTTTGCTTTTTCTTCCACCTTCTTTAGAACCTCCTGTGCAGGGGGGCCAAATAAACTTTGTTTCGCCATAGGGGCATCTAGGAGTTTAGACTTGACATGGTCTGGCAAGGATTGTTCTTTCAGCCAGGCATGCCTTCGAATCACTGCTCCAGTCATAGCTGATCTAAATGAAGCCTCCAGTGCATCATAGCCACATTTTAAGAAATGATTACTGACCTGCTGTGAGTTGTGTACCAAATCCTGAAGGGACTTGCGGTCTAAAGGTTCAGGAGAGGAAAGCTTTTTATTCAGCTGATCTAACAAAACTTCCTGGTACTGTATCATGTGAAATTGACAGTTTAAAGCTCTGGCTGAAAGAGTAGCAGATGTATAAACCTTTTTACCCCATCTCTCTAATGCTCTTGATTCTCTTTCAGAGGGTAGGGGGTTTTTGGCAGAGGCAGCTGCAACACCCTTAGGGCCCTGAGAAATGGTTTCAGGGTCTGCAGCGTGGGCCTTATACAAGTGGAAGTGAGAATCCGGGACCCTGTAATATCTGTCAGGTTTGGCAGGGGCTGGGGGAAGAGAATCAGGGGCAGAACTGGCATCATTGTATGACAACTGATAGTACAGGTGGAATGGCTAAAGGCCTATGTTGTGGTAAGTGTAAAAAAGTCCTAAGCCTTTTCCTAGATTCAGAAAAATCCTGACCCTGCCATTGGAAGTGTTCCCTCATTGAGTGTAGGGTTTCCCCAAATGAAAATTCTTCAAAGGGGGGGGGGGGGAGGCAGAAGGGATGGAGTCTTCTGCATCCGAATCCTCGTAAGGTGAGTAAGGTCCTTCCCGATGGTCTGATAGCTCTGATCCATCCGAGGAATAGTCAGAGGAGAGAGGTTCAGGGGGTTCAGTCCTACGCCTTTTTTCAGGAGGAGGATGACAGGCCCTGTCTGGGTGAAGTTGGGATCCCCTGATCAGAGAAATAAGGTCCTCAGCCAGGCTGAGAATCTGAGAACTAGAGGAAGGTCTGTGAGAGGGAGCTTTAGTAGGTAAGGCCTTGGAAAGTTTAGCTGCTTTAGCCCTGGAGAAGGCCTTAATAGACATAGAAGCAGGGGGCCTAGCTGCCCCACGTGCAGGAGTAGAGATGTCCAACGGAATGGTGTCGGACAATTCCTGTGTGCCTGCTTCTTCGGTAAGAATTTCTGTAGCTGACTCAGCCGGGGCCTGTGAGGCCTCGGTTGTCGGAGGCATGCTTGCGGCCGAAGGAAGAACAGAGGACTCTGTTTCGGCCGAAACCGAGACACTCGCGGTAGACCTAACCATGGTTTCAGCCGAAACCGCGGGCCGAGAGTGTCGGTCCTTTTCCTTGCGTTTCTTGGCTAAATGTGTAGTCGGAGTCTCCGACGGCATTTTATACGCAAAAGCGGGACCAAAAAACTCTTCAGCAAACTCCGACCGACGTCTAAGTGTCGGTCGGTTGAAGGAAGCACAGGCTAAACAAGCTGATACGTCGTGGTCTGGGCCTAAGCAAGGAAGGCAGTAAGAGTGGAAATCCTTATGAGGTATTTGTTTCCCACAAGTTAAACAATTATTTACTTTGTCTGACATCGGCTGAGGCAAGAAAGAGTCCCCAACGGGGTACTTAGCTTTTTTAGAAGTCTTCGGTAGCTGAAATCTCTGGATCTGACCGACCGGCACTTGCGAACAGCTTCTGCTTCGGGCACCGCGCGGCAAGAAAGACTCAGGAAAATGGCGTCGGCTGATGCCTTTATACCCCGGGAGCTATGACGTCGGGTGAAGTGCGACATCAGCCGAGGCCAGACCCAGACTTTGGAATCTGGCCGACCGAAGGGCTGCCTGATGCAGGACAACCCATATGTTATGACTGCAGATGCATCCTTGAAGGACATCAATAGATACACCTCTAGTGGGCAACCAAACTTGGAATTTAGTGCCCACAAGTGGTGCATCATTTAAAACCATTATCTTTTTCCAATACCTAAAATTAACAGGGAAAAAGAAACTACCCTTCTAAAAAGTTATGTCAGGAGAAGAGTACGAGTAGAAGAGAAGATTAGAAAAAATTAGATAGTTTAAACTCATCTTTTAAAGAAGCTATCCGGGAAGGAGGTAAATGAGATCTGAGGCATCAGGGCTGGTGCAGGGCATTCTAGAAGTGGGAGGAGCTTGAGACTTAAAGCAAGAGTCTTTTGGAATGGTCATATTTCTAAGACCCTATCGTGAGAAATAATGAAATTAACATCAGATGCAATATATGAAAAGTACAGTTTTGTACCTACCATAAATGTAGATGTTCGAGTGCTAATACAGCTGCAGTCATAACAGATGGGTTCTCCTGCTGTCAGGCGGGTCCTCGGTCGGCTGAATTCCAAAGTCTAGGTCCGGCGTCGGTTGTCGTCGCTTCCTCCCTGACGTCAGTGCGACAGGGGTATAAAAGAACCAGCCGACGCCATTTTCTTCAGTTTTTCTTGCCCCAGATGTCAGGTGCCCCCAGAAGGAAGGCAATACATAAAATAATGTAGTAATGCAATGCAATGTAATCAAAAAACAGTAGTTGCAAGCAAATACACCATAAAAGAATACCCCTAGAGGGGAAGGAGGGAGGGAAACCTGGACTGCAGCTGTATTAGCACTCGAACATCTACATTTATGGTAGGTACAAAACTGTACTATGTTCATCATGCATACAGCTGCAGTCATAACAGATGGGTAGAATCCCAAAGCTAAGAAAGGGGTGGTAGGCACTAGGTGGAACTAGGAGTCAAAATGCCCTGCAAGACTGCAGTGGCAAAGCCTGCTCTAGATTTGGAGTATAATGGTAGGTTGTAGTGTTTGGAGAAGGTATGCAGAGAACTCCAAGTGGCTGCTTCCAAAATATCCTTGGTAGGAACTCCTCTGAGGAAGGCTGCAGAGGTGGCTGTGGCCCTGGCGGAATGAGTTCTAATGCCTGTAGGTACAGTTTTGCCATGAAAGGAATAGCAAAAGCATATGCAGTGGGCTATCCATTTTGAGATTGTCTGTTTGGAAATTGGCTTTCCTTGAGCTCCTACCGCATAGGCCACAAAGAGCTATTCTGATTTTCTGAAAGGTTTTGTTCTGTCCAAATAATAACGCAGTTGCCTGTGGATGTCCAAGGAATGTAGTACTCTCTCCCCTTTGTTTTGAGGATTGGGATAAAAAGTAGGTAAATGTATGGCCTGATTTAAAGCTACCCTGGATACCACTTTAGGCATAAAGGACGGGTTGGTTCGTAAGGAAACTCTGTCCTGATGGAAGATGATAAAAGGCTGGACAGCCATGAGAGCCTGTAGTTCTGAAACTCTACGAGCTGAAGTGATAGCCAGAAGGAAAGCTGTTTTCCAGGACAAATATTGCAAATCTGATGAGGCAGTTGGCTCAAAAGGAGGCAAAGTCAGTTTTTCCAGAATGAAATTAAGATCCCAAGCAGGTATTGGTTGTTTCCTTGGAGGACTTAAATTCTTAGCCCCTCTGAGGAACTGTCTTAAAAGAGGGTGAGAGAATAAAGGAGGATCAGTGTTGTATTCCGCAGAAATGGCTGAGGGATGGATTTTGATGGAGAACGAAAGTCCACTGCTTAGCAGTTCAGCCAGATATTGTAGTATTTGAGGTAAATTCATTTTTCCAGGGTTCTGGCCCTTTTTCTCATTCCAGACACAAAAACATTTCCATTTTGCGAAGTAAGCTTTTCTAGTTGATGGCCTTCTGGCCTCCAAAATGACATCCTGCACCTTTCTTGGAGAGTAGGGCCTGCTGTGATGCTAAGGAATCTTCCATGCGGCTAGATTGAGTGTTTTTAGCGGACTGTGAAGAGTTTTGAAGCTGTGCCGAGTCAGAAGAGGCATTAGAGGCAGGGTCCATGGAGGGGAATGCATCAGGCTCCTCAGGAGTGGGTACCAGTGTTGCCTTGGCCAGTCCGGAGCAATGAGGATCATCTTTGGTCGGTCTGCTCTGGTCTTCAATAGGACTTTGGGCAGCAGAGGAAGAAGCGGGAAGGCATAAACTGTCATTGATGTCCAACTGAAAGAGAGCGTCCACTCTCCAGGCCTTTGGATGGAAGATCCTCGAGCAGAATTCTGTCAATTGATTTTTGTGGGAGGCAAAGAGATCTATGTCTGGCCTTCCCCATTCTTGGATTATTTCTGTAAAAATTTTGGATGCAACTTCCATTCGTGTGGATCTGTCATATTCCTGCTTAGGTTGTCTGCCAGCGTGTTTTCCTTGCCTGGCAAGTACTCTGCTTGTAGTTTCATTTGTAAGTCCATGGCCATGTTCCAAAGTGACATGGCCAGTCTGCATAGGGGATAAGAATGTGTTCCTCCCTGCTTGTTTATGTACCACATAACTGTGGTGTTGTCCGTTCTTATCAATAGTTGACCTGGTTGTAGAAGGTCCTTGAAAGCTATAATAGCATTTATTACTGCTAGCATTTCTTTTTGATTGATGTGAAGGTGCTTTTCTTTTTGGGACCATTTGCCCTGAATGCACCGGTCTGTCATGTGCACCCCCCAGGCGTAGTCCGAGGCGTCTGTTGTGATGACTTGATTTGCTTGAGGCTTGCTGAATGGAAGACCTGTGTTTGTTTGACATGCTTGAGCCCACCACAGAAATTCCTTTTGCAGACATGGAATTAATGGTATTACTGTTTCCAAACTGTGGCTGTGTTGAGACCATATGTTTCTTAGGTACCATTGTAGTTCTCATATGCAGCTTTGCACATGGGATTAATAAGATGCAAGATGCCATGAATCCCAGAGCCTGCAGGATTTTCCTTGCAGTCAGCCTGGTGCAATTTGCCAGTGTTCTGAAATATTGAATTCGTTGCCCCTGCTTCTCTGGCGTGAGGTAGGCCATCTGGGTGTTTGTGTCCAAATTGGCACCCAGGAAATTTATATTCCGAGAGGGTATTAGCCTTGATTTCTCTTTGTTGACTGTGTATCCCAGAGAGTTTAATAACATTATCACATAAGCCAGATGTTTCAGAAGAATGTGCTTGCTGTCCGCTTGGATCAGGCAGTCGTCCAAATAAGAGTATATCCGTATCCCTTGAAGTCTGCAGTAGGCAATTACTGATGCCAGGCATTTCGTGAATACTCTGGGTGCAGTAGATAAGCCAAAGGGCAATGCAGAGAATTGATAATGGGTTGAACCTGCAAGAAATCTGAGGTATCTTCTGCAATTTAGTCCGATTGGGACATGCAGGTATGCCTCCTTGAGGTCCAATGTTACCAGCCAAGACTCCTTGCCCAGCATGGGAAGAAGTTGCTGTAGAGTGAGCATCTTGAATTTTGGTACGAGTAGGAATGTGTTTAGGATGGAAAGATCCAAAATAGGTCTCCAATCTTTTCCCTTCCTTGGCACCAGAAATAGCCTGGAATAAAAAACCTTGACCTTGTTCGTGTGTAGGTACCTCTTGAATAGCTTTCATGTTTATAAGATCTGAAATTTGCTTTGGTGCCTCTGCCCTTTGATTGTGTGGCAGTTTTGGCATGCCTCTCATTTTTGGAAGGGTATGAAAATGGAATTTGTAGCCTCTGTTTATAATGTCCAGGATCCATTTGTCCTTTGTGACAACATGCCAATTTTTTGAGAATAGTGCCAGCTTTCCTCCTAAGGGTGCTGCCATTTGAGACCTGGTTGGCCTGCAAAGGGGAAAGTCATTGGGTTTGCTTTCTGAAAGATTGTGAGTTGTCCTCACCACCTCTTTGTGTAGGAGACTGCCATTGTCTGCCTCTGTACGATCCTTGTGATTGTCCTCTGCCCCTCGGGCGCCTGTATCTGCCTCTTTGGGGTCTGTCTGTGGCAGGAAAGGACCAGTTTTTGGAAGGCCAATTTCTACTAAAATGTGGGGGTTGAACCTGCAGAAATTCTTTCACAGTTTGCATTGATTTAGCTTTTTCCTCCATTTTCAGTAATACTTCCTCAGCATTTGCCCCAAATAGTACATCCTTTTGAAGAGGGGCGTCTAAGTAATTTAGCTTTGACATGATCAGGCAAGGCTTGTTCCTTGAGCCAGGCATGCCTACGTATGACTGAGCCTGTAACAGCAGCTCTACATGAGGCCTCTAGAGCATCAAAACCACATTGTAAGGTATGTTTACCCACTTGTTCTGCACTATGCATCAAATCCTGCAACTCTTTCAAGTCTGGTTGTTCAGGTTGTGACATTTTACTTTTCAATTGAGAACAGAAACTGTTGGTATTTTAGCATATGAAACTGACAGTTTAAGGCCCTCATGGTTAAGGTAGCCGAGGTATATACCTTTTTTCCCCACCTTTCTAAGGATCTGGAATCTCTCTCAGAAGGCAATGGATTTTTGGCTATGGAAGCCTTAACTCCCTTGGGCCCCTGTGAGATGGTTTCTAGGTCAGCAGCATGGCTTTTGTAAAGAAATTGGTGCGAGTCAGGAACCCTGTAGTACCTGTCAGGCTTAACTGGAGCTGGAGGTAGAGAGTCCGGATTAAGGCAGGCCTCCGAGTAAACATCATCTAGGATGTCCAAGACGGGAGATATAGCCAGAGGCCTGTGCTGGGGTAACAAAAGAAATTCCCTTAGCCTTTTCTTGGAATCTGAGTAATCCTGGCCTTCCCAGTGGAAGTGTTCCCTTAAGGTATGCAAAGTTTCCCCAAATGAGTAATCCTCAGGGGGGGATACAGAAGGAATAGACTCCTCTGCATCAGAGTCTTCAAAAGGGGAGTAAGACTGTTCCTGATCAGAGTGTTCTGAAATAATGGAGCCCTGATCAGAGGAGGGGGAGTCTTCCTCCACTCTGGGCCTTTTGTCCGGAGGTGGCGGAGAACCTCTGATTAGAGTAATTAAATCCTCAGCCATTTTAAGCATCTGTTTCTTAGGCATAGGGCCTGGAGATGGGCCCTGTGTAGCTGGTCTCTTAGGGTGCATGGTTGCTTTAGACTTGGTGAAAGCCTTGATGGAGAAAGAAGAGGAAGGTCTGAAGACACCTTGAGTGGAGGTGGACCTGTCCACATTCTGTTTCAACGCCAAGAGTGGCTTCGGTATCTGTAGTCGGGGTGTGGGCCGAGGAGCCTGCGACCTCGGGTACAGGATACACCGCCAAAGATGTGTCGTCGGTAATCAGGGGCTGCGTAGGTGCCTCACTGAGAACCGGACCATGTGTAGTCGGCTTTGGCATGGTGTCGGTAGAGGCCACGGACCTAGAGTGTCAGTCCTTGTCTTTGCGTTTTTTTAGACAAAACTGGAATCGGAGTATCCGACGACATGGTATAGTTAAGTGCTTTCCCAAAAAAATGCTGGGCGAACTCTGCCCGACGCTTAATAGTGCGTTTGTTGAATGCAGCACAAAAGTGACAGACCGAGACGTTGTGGTCTGGGCCTAAACAAGGTATACAGAGGGAATGGAAATCCTTATGCGGTATTTGCTTCCCACAAGAAATACAATTATTAACTTTGTCTGACATCGGTCTGAGGCAAGAAAAGTTTCCCCAACGGGGTACTTAGCTTTTAAGAAGACTTCGGTTTCCAAATTTTTCGTAATCTCAGGAGCTGGCCGACTGGCACTTGCGAACTGCTTCTGCTTCGGGCACCGCGCGGCAAGAAAGACTAAAGAAAATGGCGTTGGCTGGTTCTTGGATACCCCTGTCGCACTGACGTCAGGGAGGAAGCAACGACAACCGACGCCGGACCTAGACTTTGGAATTCGGCCGACCGAGGACCCGCCTGACGGCAGGAGAACCCATCTGTTATGACTGCAGCTGTATGCACGATGAACATCAGCTGTATTCAAGTGAAAGGTAACAAAAGTAAGATGAAGCAGGATAAGATTCTTTGTAGGGTGTACACTGCTTGGGGGAAAAAATTAGAGAGAGAAATGCCCCCATTGTGAACAGGGACACAAGCAACCCTTAATGACTCTGCTTGCACCAAATGAGAATGGGTGCACCCCTAGGTCAAGGAACAAGCTGAATTTAATAAGGGAAGGCTTGATGGTCAAAGGCACACAGGCAAAATAATCACAAAGAAACAATTACTACTAACCTGGAAAAGGAGCGAGTCTAGATGTAAAAGTACAAGCATCCAGCTGGAGATGACAGTATGTAATCACTTGGAAAGAATTATCAAGAATGAGGACATACAGGCCTTGACAAGAGGGAGCAATTCAGAATAGGATGGTAAAAAGAAGCTACATTATTGAAAAGGAGCATGAAGAGTGGTTAATACCAGCTGTGTTACATACAAAAGAAAATTAAATTTGTTTTGATATTGATGATCCTACTACACAGAGTATATGAAACCTGGTTCTCATTTTTAACTTTTGTCCTGCTTATGGGTTGACTACATTAAATATTTTGATGAAAACAGCAGCACAATGAATTGGCAAGTTAACTGCAATGAAATGCTTTGAGAGTAGAATACAGACGGAGTGATGATACACCAGTGGGACATTAACACAAGACCAATTAATGAAACCATACAAAGATTATATAAGTCAAAATCTGTTTACATGTACACTAAAAATCATGTACACCTTCATAAAAATGCAGTAAACAGCACAGGTGCACCCTATATGGGCTTCTGAAATACTTAGCAGCATTGCAACAAACAGGCTGACAGACAACACAGTTATTTATTTATTTATTTATTTATCATTTGTTGACCGGGAAAGTCCGACTAGGTTCAACAGAGCCTGTTTTCAGCGGAGGCCCGGGGAGAAATGCTCCAGATGCATCTTGAATGGAATGTGAGGAAACCGGAGTACCGGAGGAAGAAACCAACCCACACACAGAACAGAATGCAAACAACACACAAGGCACCCCAGAACCTGCGAAATGGAGAGCTTGCTTCTGTGGAGGTTGCAACCCACACCACTGCACCACTGTGCCGCCCAGTTCCATAAAGTTTAACATTGTACTGTGATTTTTGTCAAGTATGTGGCAAAACAATTGCAGAAAACACCAAACTGAGCTGGACCCACTATTTATTTCTGTTTTGCCCAAAAATTAATTCCGCAACTGGCTTTTCTTTAATTTCAATGAGGTTCTGTAACAGTGAAACAAAGAGTTCATAAGAAGCTACACCCCTTTCTCCCCTATGGGTATGTCAGTCCAGTCTGCAGACAACTCTTCCCCTTTTACACCTCTGCTCCCTAAAATACTTTTAGAAATTTGTCCAAGCAACAAACATTTGTCAGAACCCATTCTGGCAGGATTATAGCAAATGAAAAAACACACAATTCAAAAACAGTATTTCAGCATAAGGGGCATGCACCCCCTCCACCTCTGTACCAACTCTACCACTGCACAACAATGCTGGTAAGAAGAAACTCCCTTACATGCACCATCTGTTGATGTTTTCAGATTTCAACAAAACATTACATGCAATTCCTGTTCCAATAAAAACAAACTGCAAAGAACCATTGGTTATACGTGTATGCAGTCTTAATTTGCAACACTAAATAAATGGACAGATCACATGCAGATAACAAGGAGATAAAAGAATTGAACACACCAGTATAAAACATTGTAACAACCCATTATAACAAATCAAAATAAACAGAAAATTTCACAATTTAAAATACATTCTTCACCAGGTAAAATATTCAGTACTGGGAAAAATGAGGGAGGAGGTTAGAATTCAGACTGCACTTGCCCACAGAGAAGCTAAAGTAAACTATACCATAATGAAAGGATTGCAGCCTTCCCTCCCAAACCAGGAATATGCATACAATAGCAGACTTTTTCATTTTCACTGTGAAACTACAAGCACACTGCTTAATTAGAAAAGGGAGGCGTGGACTTCCTGCACCACCTGTCATATAACTGCAACGGCATAATGAACAAAGTTTGATTGTCAGTGTGGAGACTTGTACATCCTTCCCCATTGTTTTTTCTCCCCCCAGGGACTCTTCCTAAAATCCACAGAAGTGAGTAAACTAGTTTTCACTACACCTAGGTGTGTGCACATGCTGCCATGCCATACCAGACTCCATCGTGCCTTATACCTGCTGCTTGAAAGTCCAGAACCCTTGGCTGGATAAATCGGACAATAAAAATTCATGGACAAACTTAAAAATTGTGGCAGACTGTTGCAAATAAAAACAACCGTCATAAAGGTAGCAAAACCTCAAATACTAACTGAAGCATATACAATCTGAGATATGGCCTTAAGTGCATTTCCAGGCTAATACTTACATGCGAACCCTTCGGTTGTTTCAAATATATCAGATTAAGGGATTTTCCCCGTAATGATACGGCTACTTTAAAACCCTGAAAAGAAAAACAAAATGAACCACTTAAGATGACTTTGGAACACATCCAAGTCCTACTGTCAATTCTCAACAAGCTCTACTCTTCAGTTTAATCTCTACTGCAGAACTCAGACTGGATTAATTCCTTTAATAGTGATTATAGTTCTGTATCACACACAGACAATACATGTATGCAGAGAACCGTGCAGACACAAAACCTTACTTAAAATTCCCTGCATTTCAATAAATGCAAACGTTCTTTGCAAACTGTGACTTTTTAAAATAGTCCATTACTTCCTAGACATAAGCAGTACGAATCCTTGTTTGGTAAGAAGCGAGTTTTTAAACACACTTACTTTACAGACAAGGGGAAAAAACACTCCTGGCTGATATTCTACAATGTTGGAATGTTTATGCTCTATATATTTTAACTATTTAAAAAGTGGACATGCTATGTTGTACATCTGAGCAATAATCCACAACTGTGAGTATGTATATCAAGATTTACAGACTGGTGTGGCGTGATCAAGAGGCTGAAGCCCTAATGATTAAAGCCAACTGTGGATAAATCCTGATGTACTGACAAACCGGAACAGATTATAGCCATTATGCAATCACAATTATTTAAAAAAAATATATAAAACACATTCTTTAAGTAAGCTAAATGTACTTCAGTCATCTTCCGCGTTGTCTTCCCTAGACTAATGTACTGTGCTCGATTGGCACTAGCATTCCCATGCTGGCACAGTACATCAGTTAAGTATAGGAAAAGCAACAAAAAATTGTTGCAGACTTTTTCCTCAACAGTTTAAAAAAGGTTTTACAAGGGCCAATGCAAAAATGCAAGGAAAATCAGTTTTTTTTTTTTTTTTTTTTTGAAATAGTTTTGCAAAATGAATCAGATTTTTTCTTCTATTTTACTCTGCCCCTCAGCATATATCAATAGAAAATCTATCTGCTCAATGGTACATCACCTGCTGGACTTACTTCTCTTAGTCTATGCTCGATGCACAATGGGTATGCAGGCTGACCTGTCCAAACAAACAGCATTTCTTGTCCACAGTAAAAACTCTTAACCGGAACTCAAGCAACCAGAGTTCTCAAACAGGCAAAATAAAATGAAGAAATACAATACAGTATTAACTCAATTTTCATGTGTTGCACTCTGTCGTGCCCCCCACCCCCACCAGGCTTTTAACTACTACTACTACTTTTGGCTTTTCTCGGTTAGGGGTCGCCACAGCGGATCACCTGTCCACTCATGATTGGCAGTGGAGTTTTACGGTGTCAAGTTGCCAGCCCGGCACCCAACCTTCCACAGAAGGCAAACACACGCCCTCATGCCTAGGGCCAATTTAGAGTGTCCACTCCACCTACAGCACGTCTTTGGGATGTGGGAGGAAACCGGAGCAACCGAAGAAGCTAGAGATGAAAAGTCCAAATGGACATCTCTAGACTTGGAGAAAGCATATGACAAGATCCCAAGAAAGCTGACTGGGGAAATCCTATGGTGGTTTGGGGGCCCAGAAGCATTGGCAGAATTACTGCAGACCATGTGCAATGACCCAATGACTCAAGGACAAACTGTGTTCAGTCTCTCAGACTAGTTCCCAGTAGGAGTCTGTGTACATCAGGGTTCAGCTCTAAGCCCACTGTTGTTCATACTGTTGATGGACAACATAGGCAAACAGGTTGGAGGGAACAGATCAACAAAGCTAATGTATGCAAAATTATGTGGCATTACAGGCAGACTAAGCAAGAACTTCAGCAAAGGACAGGGGAATGGAATACACAATTGAAGGCACATGGGAGGAAAAGTACAGTTTTGTACCTACCATAAATGTAGATGTCCGATAGGAATGCATCTGCAGTCCTTACAAATGGGTTGTCCTGTCGTCAGGCAGCCCTTCGGTCGGCCGGATTCCAAAGTCTGGGTCTGGCCTTGGCTGGTGTCGCACTTCACCCGACGTCATAGCTGCAGTTATTCGGGTATAAAGGCATCAGCTGACGCCATTTTCCTCAGTGTTTCTTGCCCCAGATGCCAGGTGCCCTCTTGGAAGGCTAAATTTGGATAAATGCCAATGATTCCAAATAGTAGAGAGCAAGCACAAAAAATAAACATGTATGTACATATATACAAACAAATACACCATAATAGATCCCCCCCCAAGCTAGCTGAAGGCTGGCAAATACCCTAGGAGTACCTCAGAGGGGAAGGTGGGTAATCCTGACTGCAGATGCATTTATCGACATCTACATTTATGGTAGGTACAAAAAGTACAGTTTTGTACCTACCATAAATGTAGATGTCCGAACAGGATAGCATCTGCAGTCATAACAAATGGGTTGTCCTGTCGTCAGGCAGCCCTTCGGTCGGCCGGATTCCAAAGTCTGGGTCCGGCTTCTGCTGATGTCGCACTTCACCCGACGTCATCTCTGCTGGTCTTCGGGTATAAAGGCATCAGCCGACGCCATTTTCCTCAGTGTTTCTTGCCCCAGATGCCAGTTGCCCTCTTGGTAAGCTAAATTTTGGATAAATGCCCATGTTTCCAAAAAAGTAGAAGGCAAACACAAAAAATAACAATGTATGTACATATATACAAACAAATACACCATAAGAGACTCCCCCCCCAGCTAGCTATTAGGAGGGTAAATACCCTAGGAGTACCACAGAGGGAAGGAGGGTGGGTAATCCTGACTGCAGATGCTATCCTGTTCGACATCTACATTTATGGTAGGTACAAAACTGTACTATGTCCTTCAAGGATGCATCTGAAGTCATAACAAATGGGTAGAATACCATAGCCAAACTAGGGAGGAGGAAGAAGAATTATGGTGTAGTTAGGATCCCTTGCAGTACAGCAGTGGCAAACCCTGCTCGGGATCTAGAGTATAGAGGTAAATTATAATGCTTGGCAAATGTATGCACGGAGGTCCAAGTAGCCTCAATAATGTCCTTGGTTGCCACTCCTCGAAGAAAGCTGTGGTAGTGGCTGTAGCCCTTGTAGAATGAGGTCTTATGTTCTGTGGAATTGGTTTTCCGTGGTAGGAGTAACAGAATCTTATGCAATTTCCTATCCATTTGGAGATTGTCTGTTTGGAAATTGCTTTTCCTTCCCTTCCTGTTGCATAGGCTACTAAAAGCTGGTCAGTTTTTCTGTCACCTTTGGTTCTGTCCAGGTAGTAGCGTAACTGTCTATGTACATCCAAGGTATGCAGCAGTCTTTCTTCCCGTTCTGTGGATTGGGAAAGAAGGTAGGTAGGTGGATTGCCTGGTTTAAAGACACTCTGGATACCACCTTAGGCATAAATGTAGGATTAGTTCTCATGGACACCCTATCTTGATGGAAGATTAGAAAAGGTTGTACTGCCATTAAGGCCTGTAGTTCCGAAACCCTCCTTGCTGAAGTAATTGCCAGTAGGAAAGCAGTTTTCCATGATAGGTGTTGAAGATCTGCTGTTGCTGCTGGTTCAAATGGAGGGAGTGTCAATGTTTCTAGCACAAAGTTCAAGTCCCATGCTGGTAATGGTGGTTTCCTAAGAGGTTTTACATTCTTGATCCCTCTGAGGAACTGCCTGAGTAGAGGATGCGAAAAGACAGGTGGATCGAAGCTGTATTCTGCTGAAATAGCTGATGCATGTATCTTGATGGAGGAATAGGACAGGCCTGTATGTAGAAGCTCTGCCAAGTACTCCAGGATGTTAGCAATATCTATGTTCGACACATCTTTTCCTCTTTCAGTACTCCAAATGACAAATCTTTTCCATTTTCCTGCATAGTTCCTTCTTGTTGAAGGTCTGCGGGCTTCAAGGATAATGTCTTTAACCCTTTGGGATGGGTCTGGGTTAGTTGCTGCTATGTGATGTTCCAGGCAGTCAGTTGCAAGGTTTTTAGGTTTGGGTGCATGATGTTGTAGTTGTTCTGAGTTGACATCAAAGGCATCAGGGGTATTGACCACATTCTCCCCTGAGACATGCTCCTCAGCAATGGATACCAGTGTTGTCTTGGCCAATTCGGAGCTATCAGGATTATCCTTGTGCGTTCCTCTTTGATTTTCAGTAGTACCTTGTGCATCAAAGGAAGAGGTGGAAATGCATATGCTGTCAGGCCTTTCCAACTGAAGGATAGAGAGTCCACCTTCCATGCAAGTGGGTGGTATGTCCTTGTGCAGAATTTTTTGAGCTGATGATTGAGTGGGGATGCGAATAGGTCTATTTGTGGCATTCCCCATTTCTTTGTGATGGCCTTGAAGATGTCCGGGTGTAGCATCCATTCGTGAGCATCCGAGGTGGTTCTGCTTAACATGTCTGCTAGGGTGTTTTCTTTTCCCGGCACAAATATTGCCTGTAACTGGATGTTGTAACTCAGAGCCATATTCCAAAGGTCCAGAGTCATTCTGCATAGGGGGTATGAATGAGTGCCTCCCTGTTTGTTGATGTACCACATGACTGTGGTGTTCTGTCCTTATCATTAAATGGCCTTCTTTGAGGAATGGTCTGAATTTCTGGATTGCTAGTTTTACTGCCAGCATTTCTTTTTGGTTTATGTGCAGGTGCAGCTGGTCTGGAGTCCACAATCCTTGTATGCATTTGTCCAACATGTGCGCCCCCCAGCCTAGGTCTGAGGCGTCCGTTGTGATGGTTTGGCTTGCTTGAAAGTTGTGGAAGGGCAAGCCTGGGTTTGACTGGCATGCTTGAGCCCACCATAGGAACTCCTGTTTCAGGCATGGGATTAGTGGGATTTCGGTTTCTAAGCTGTGCCTGTGTTGAGACCATAAATTCTTTAGGTACCACTGTAGCTTTCTCATATGCAGTCTGGCATGTGGGACCAAGATTATGCATGATGCCATGAAGCCCAAGGCCTGCAGTATTTTTCTTGCTGTTAGTTTGTTCTGCTTTGTTAATGCCAAGAAGTAAAGAGGGAGTTGTTTTTGTTTTTCTGCAGTTAGGAATGCCTTTTGTTTTGCTGTGTCCAATTCCGCACCCAAGAATGTTCTTGTTTTGGATGGTATCAGTCTTGACTTTTGTAAATTGACTGTGTATCCCAGGGCTTGTAGTAAGCAAATGACCCTTTGTAAATCTGTTGTCAGCTTGCTTTTGTTGTCCGCTTGTAACAGGCAGTCGTCCAGGTATGGATAAATTTGGATTCCCTGTAGCCTGCAGTGAGCGATTACTGATGCCAGGCATTTTGTGAATACTCTGGGCGCAGTAGATAAGCCAAAGGGCAATGCTGAGAATTGATAATGCTCTGATCCTGCAAGAAATCTGAGGTATCTTCTGCAATTTGGTTGTATGGGGACGTGCAGGTATGCCTCCTTGAGATCTAGAGTTACCAGCCAACACTCCTTGCCCAGCATAGGAAGAAGTTGCTGTAGGGTCAGCATTTTGAATTTTGGGACAATGATGTATGTGTTTAAGACGGACAGGTCGAGAATAGGTCTCCAACTTTTCTCTTTCTTGGTACTAGGAAGAGTCTGGAGTAGAATCCTTTGCCCTGTTCTGTTATTGGTACTCTTTCCACAGCTCTTATCTTTGTTAATTGGCTATCTGCTTTAGAGCTTCTGTTTTTGATTTGGAGGTAGGTTTGGCATTCCTCTTTTACTGGTAAGGTGTGGAAGTGGAACCTGTAGCCTTGGTCTATGGTTTGCAAAATCCACTTGTCTTTTGTGATATAGTGCCAATTTTTGAAAATAAGGCTAACTTTCCGCCTAAAGGTGCTGTTATTTGCTCCCTGGTAGGCGGTGTCAGAGCCAAGTCACTGTGATTGTCCTGTTGCAGTGGCAGTGGTTGTGTCTGTGCCTCGTTATTGCCTTGCCACTGTCGCCCCATGTAGGCACCTCCTCTGGATTGATTTCTGCCTCTAGAGCGTCTATTCCTACCTCTGAGATTTTGAGGAGTCTGGGAAGGACCAATTTTGGCCAGGCCAGTTCCTGCTAAACCTTGGGGCTGAACCTGTAAGAAATCCTTAACTGTTTGTACAGATTTTGCCTTCTCTTCCATTTTCTTCATTACTTGCTGAGCAGGTGTACCAAATAGACTGGCCTTATCCATAGGAGCATCTAACAGCTTTGCTTTAACATGATCCGCAAGACCTGTTCTTTCAACCATGCATGCCTTCTTATCACTGTGCCAGTCATGGCTGATCTAAATGAAGCCTCCAGTGCATCATAGCCACATTTTAAAGAATGGTTACTAACCTGCTGAAAGTTATTCACCATTTCTAAAACATATTTCTTATCTAAGGAGTCATCAGTGGACAGCTTCTTAGTTAACTGATCAAGCATAAACTCTTGGTATTGGATCATATGAAACTGACAGTTTAAAGCTCTAGCTGAGAGAGTAGCAGAGGTGTAAACTTTTTCCCCATCTCTCTAAGGACCTGGATTCCCTTTCAGAAGGAATAGGGTTTTTGCTGAGGTCGAGGCTACTGCCTTAGGCCCCTGGGATATAGTCTCAGGATCTGCAAGTGGGGCCTTGTATAGGTGGTGATGAGTGTCTGGCACCCTGTAAAATCTATCTGGTTTGGCAGGGGCTGGAGGTAAAGTATCAGGAGCAGTGCAAACATCATTAAATGCATCATCCACAACAGGCAGTACTGGAGGTATAGCTAAGGGCCTATGTTGTGGTAAGTGCAGAAATGTCCTAAGCCTTTTCTTGAATCTGAGAAATCTTGTCCCTGCCATTGGAATTGTTCTCTCATGGCATGTAAGGTTTCCCCAAAGGAAAATTCCTCTGGTGGAGAGGCAGATGGAATGGATTCCTCAGCATCGGAATCTTCATAAGTAGAAAAGGAGCCTCTGGCTGGTCTGTAATGTCTGAGTCATCCAAGAATCATCAGAGGACACTGGCTCGGGGCTCTGCTCTAGGTCTCTTTTCTGGGGCTGAAAGGCCCTGTCTGGGTGAGATTGGGATCCCCTAATTAAGGATATTAAATCCTCTGCCAGAGTAAGCATTTGTGAACTAGAAGTGGGCCTGTGTGAGGGGGCTTAACAGGCACTGATTTAACAGTTTTGGCTGCTTTAGCCCTGGCAAAGGCCTTAATAGACATGGCTGCAGGAGGCCTAGCAGCACCACGTGCTGGGGTAGAGACATCCAAAGGAATGGTGTCTGATAAATCACTAGGAACCACAGTAGTAGGCAAAACTTCTGAGGCCGATTCAACTAAGGTAGCAGGAGCCTCAGTAGTAGTCATGGATTCGCTGAAGATTGACCGTTTTCGGTTTCGGCGAAACAGAGACACTCAAAGCTTGCTTAACCGTGGTTTCGGCGAAACCGCGGACCGCGAGTGTTGGTCTTTTCTTTGCGTTTTTAACAATTTGGGTAGTCTGAGGATCCGACGGCATAATGTACGCAAAATCTGAGCGAAAAACTGTTCAGCAAACTCCAACAGACGCCTAAGCGTTGTCGGTTGAAGGAAGCACAGACCGAACAGGCTGCTACGTGGTCTGGGCCTAAGCAAGGCAGGCAGTAAGAGTGGAAATCTTTATGAGGTATTTGTTTCCCACAAGTTAAACAGTTATTGACTTTTTCTGACATCGGCTGAGGCAAGAAAGAGTCCCCAACGGGTACTTAGCTTTTTAGAAGTCTTCGAAGTAGTATTCGGTAGTAGTAATCTCTGGATCTGACCGACCGGCACTTGCGAACAGCTTCTGCTTCGGGCGCTGCGCGGCAAGAAAGACTGAGGAAAATGGCGTCGGCTGATGCCTTTATACCCGAAGACCAGCAGAGATGACGTCGGGTGAAGTGCGACATCAGCCGAAGCCGGACCCAGACTTTGGAATCCGGCCGACCGAAGGGCTGCCTGACGACAGGACAACCCATTTGTTATGACTGCAGATGCATCCTTGAAGGACATCAGTACTATGTCCTTCAAGGATGCATCTGCAGTCCTTACAAATGGGTAGAATACCATAGCTAAACAAGGGGAGGAGGAAAGAGTAGTGATTATGGTGTAGCTAGGATCCCTTGCAAAACAGCAGTGGCAAAACCTGCTCGGGATCTAGAGTATAAAGGTAAATTGTAATGCTTGGCAAATGTATGCATGGAGGTCCAAGTAGCAGCCTCTATAATGTCCTTGGTAGCCACTCCTCGTAAGAAAGCTGTGGTAGTGGCTGTAGCCCTTGTGGAGTGAGGCCTGATGTTCTCTGGAGTTTTCGTTCCATGGTAGGAGTAACAAAATCTAATGCAATTTCCTATCCATTTGGAGATTGTCTGTTTTGAAATTGGTTTTCCCTCCTTTCCTATGGCATATGCTACCAGAAGCTGGTCAGTTTTTCTATTGGACTTAGTCCTGTCCAGGTAGTAGCGTAACTGCCGGTGTACATCCAAGGTATGCAAAAGTCTTTCTCCCCTGTTCTGTGGGTTTGGGAAGAATGTAGGTAGGTGGATAGCCTGATTTAATGACACTCTGGATACCACCTTAGGCATAAATGTAGGATTTCTTCTCATGGACACTATCTTGATGGAAGATCAGGAAGGGTTGTATTGCCATTAATGCCTGTAGTTCAGAGACCCTTCTTGCTGAAGTTATTGCCAGCAGGAAAGCAGTCTTCCAGGATAAGTATTGTAATTCTGCTGTTGCTGCTGGTTCGAAAGGAGGAAGTGTCAATTTTCTAGCACAAAGTTCAAGTCCCATGCTGGCAATGGTGGTTTCCTGGGAGGTTTTACATTTTTAATTCCTCTCAGAAACTGTCTGAGCAGGGGATGAGAGAAGACAGGAGGATCCAAGCTATATTGTGCTGAAATAGCTGATGCATGTATCTTGATGGAAGAATAGGACAGGCCTGTGTGGAAGAGCTCTGCCAAGTACTCCAGGATGTTGGCCATGTTTACCAGAGTCACATCTTCTCCCTTTGCAGTACTCCAAATGAGATATCTTTTCCATTTTGCTGCATAATTCTTTCTTGTTGAAGGTCTGCGCGCCCTCCAGGATTATGTATTTAACCCTTTGGGATAGGTTTGGGTTAATTGCTGTTATGTAATGTTCCAGGCAGTTAGCTGCAGAGTTTTCAGGTTTGGATGCAGGATGTTGTAGTTGTTCTGTGTTAACAGTAATGGGATCAGGGGTAGTGTCCATATTTGTTCCAGAGACATGCTCCTCAGCAATGGGTACCAATGTTGTTTTGGCCAGTCTGGAGCTATCAGAATGATCCTTGGACGGTCCTCTTTGATCTTCAGAAGCACCTTGTGCATCAAAGGAAGTGGTGGAAATGCGTATGCTCTCAGGTTTTTCCAACTGAAAGATAGGGAGTCCACCTTCCAAGCAAGTGGGTGGTACGTCCTTGTGCAGAATTTCTTTAGCTGGTGATTGAATGGGGATGCAAACAAGTCTATTTGTGGTAATCCCCATTCCCTTGTGATGGCTTTGAAGATGTCCGGATGAAGCATCCATTCGTGGGCATCTGTGGTTGTTCTGCTTAATATGTCTGCTAGAATGTTTTCTTTTCCGGGTACAAAAATTGCTTGTAACTGAATGTTGTAGCTCAGGGCCACATCCCATAGGTCCAGTGCCAGCCGGCATAGAGGATATGAATGGGTGCCCCCCTGTTTGTTGATGTACCACATAACTGTGGTGTTGTCTGTCCTTATCATCAACTGACCTTCTTGGAGAAATGGTCTGAATGACTGGATTGCCAATTTTACTGCAAGCATTTCCTTTAGATTTATGTGTAGGCGCAGCTGGTCGAGTCCATAAGTCTTGTATGCACTTGCCCTGCATGTGTGCTCCCCAACTGAGGTCTGAGGCATCTGTCGTGATGGTTTGGCTTGGTTGGCTGTTGCAGAAGGGCAATCCTGTGTTTGATTGACAGGCCTGAGCCCACCATAGGAACTCTTGTTTCAGGCATGGGATTATTGGGATTTTGGTTTCTAGGCTGTGCTTGTGTTGGGACCACAAATTCCTTAGGTACCACTGTAGCTTTCTCATATGCAGTCTGGCATGAGGGACCAGAATTATACAGGATGCCATGAAGCCTAGAGCTTGCAGTACTTTTCTTGCAGTTAGGTGGTTCTGCTTTGTTAATGCCAAGAAGTAGAGAGGTAGTTGCTCTTTCTTTTCTGCAGTTAGGAATGCCATTTGTTTTGATGTGTCCAGCTCTGCACCCAGAAAGGTTATTCTTTGGGATGGAATCAGCCTTGACTTTTTATATTGACTGTATATCCCAAGGCTTGCAGCAGGTAAATGACTCTTTGTAAGTCTTCTGCTAGCTTGCTTTTGTTGTCCGCTTGTATCAGGCAGTCGTCCAGGTAGGGATAAATTTGGATTCCCTGAAGTCTGCAATGAGCAATTACTGATGCCAGGCATTTCGTGAACACTCTGGGCGCAGTAGATAAGCCAAAGGGCAATGCTGAAAATTGATAATGCTCTGATCCTGCAAGAAATCTGAGGTATCTTCTGCAAATTGGTCTTATGGGGACGTGCAGGTATGCCTCCTTGAGATCTAGAGTTACCAGCCAAGACTCCTTGCCCAGCATGGGAAGAAGCTGCTGTAGGGTCAGCATTTTGAATTTTGGAACAATAAGGAATGTGTTTAAAGCGGACAGGTCTAGAATGGGTCTCTGTTTTCTTTTCTTGGTACCAGGAAGAGTCTGGAGTAAAATCCCTTTCCTTGCTCCATAGATGGTACCCTTTCCACAGCTCTCATTCTTAATAGCGGAGATATTTGTTTTAGAGCTTCTGTCCTTTGAGTAGGTGGTAGGTTTGGCATTCCTCTCTTCCCTGGTAGAGTATGGAAATGGAACCTGTAACCTTGGTCTATAGTTTGCAAAATCCATTTTTCCCTTGTGATGCAATGCCAGTTTTTTGAGAATAAGGTTAGTTTTCCGCCTAAGGGTGCTTCTAGTTGTTCCCTGGTAGGCGGTGCCACTGTCAAGTCACTGTGATTGAGTTGTTGTAGTGGTGGTGGCTGCGTCTGTGCCTCGCTGGTTGTTACCTTGCCATTGGCGTCCCCTGTAGGCACCCCTGGATTGGTTTCTGCCTCGAACGCCTATTCCTGCCTCTCTGAGCCTTAGAGGAGTCCGGAAAGGACCAATTCTTGGAGGGCCAGTTCCTGCTAAACCTTGGAGTTTGAACCTGTAAGAAATCTTTCACTGTTTGTACAGATTTCGCCTTCTCTTCCATCTTTTTTTTAGCACCTGCTGAGCAGGGGAACCAAATAAATTGACCTTGTCCATGGGTGCATCCAAAAGCTTTGATTTGACATGGTCTGGTAATGCCTGTTCTTTCAACCATGCATGTCTCCTGATAACTGTGCCAGTCATGGCTGATCTAAAGGAAGCCTCCAGTGCATCATAGCCACATTTTAAAGAATGGTTACTAACCTGCTGTATGTTATGTACCATTTCCTGAACATATTTTTTATCTAAAGATTCTTCAGAGGAAAGCTTTTTAGTTAACTGGTCAAGTATAAACTCCTGATATTGAATCATATGAAATTGGCAGTTCAAAGCCCTAGCTGACAAGGTAGCAGAAGTGTAAACTTTTTTACCCCATCTCTCTAAGGACCTGGATTACCTTTCAGAGGGGAGTGGGTTTTTGGTAGAAGTAGCAGCTACAGCTTTAGGGCCCTGGGCGATGGTCTCTGGATCTGCAAAAGGAGCCTTGTATAAATGGTGATGAGTGTCCGGGACCCTGTAGAACCTATCGGGCTTAGCAGGAGCCGGAGGTAATGAATCAGCAGTGCAAGCATCATTAAATGCATCATCTACAACAGAAAGAACTGGAGGTATAGCTAAAGGCCTATGTTGTGGCAAATGTAGAAAGGTTCTAAGCCTTTTTCTGGAGTCTGAGAAATCTTGGCCCTGACACTGAAATTGTTGCCTCATAGCATGCAAGGTTTCCCCAAAGGAAAATTCCTCAGGTGGAGAGGCTGAAGGAATGGACTCTTCAGCATCAGAGTCTTCGTAAGGAGAATAAGAAGCCTCAGGAAGGTCTGTATGCTCTGATTCATCAGAGGAACCATCAGTGGATACTGGTTCAGGGGGCTCTGCTCTAGGTCTCTTTTCTGGAGGAGGGAGAGAGGACCTGTCTGGATGAGGCTGGGATCCACGAACTAAAGAAATTAAATCCTCAGCCAAAGATAGCATATGCGAACTAGTGCTGGGCCTGTGTGAGGGGGGTTTGGCAGGCACAGATTTTGAAGCTTTGGCTGCTTTAGCCCTGGCAAAGGCCTTAATAGACATGGCTGCAGGAGGCCTAGCAGCTCCACGTGCAGGGGTTGAAATATCCAGGGGAATTGTGTCTGATAATTCCTGAGAAACCGCAACAGAAGGCTGGGTTTCAGAAGCAGATTCTACCAGGTTAGAGGAGGCCTCGTAGAAGGCATGGTTTCGCTGGAGAAAGAACCGCTTCGGTTTCGCGAAACAGACACTTTCGGTTTGCTTAATCGCGTTTCGCCGAGACCGCGGACCGCGAGTGTCTGTCCTTTTCTTTTCGTTTTGAAATTTGCTGTCGGAGGATCCGACGGCATAATGTAGGCAAAATCAGAGCGAAAATTTGTTCAGCAAACTCCGACCGACGTCTAA
The DNA here is from genome assembly GCF_019279795.1 of Protopterus annectens. Taxonomy (NCBI): domain Eukaryota; kingdom Metazoa; phylum Chordata; order Ceratodontiformes; family Protopteridae; genus Protopterus; species Protopterus annectens. The sequence continues at coordinate 284,172,185 of NC_056729.1, read as the reverse complement.
GCGTCCGTCGGTTAAAAGAAGCGCAGGCTAGACAAGCTGCTACGTCGTGGTCTGGGCCTAAGCAATGTATACAGTAGGAGTGGAAATCTTTATGAGTTATTTGTTTCCCACAAGATAAACAGTTATTCACTTTCTCTGACATCGGCTGAGGCAAGAAAGAGTCCCCAACGGGGTACTTAGCTTTTTAGAAGTCTTCGAAGTAGTATTCGGTAGTAGTAATCTCTGGATCTGACCGACCGGCACTTGTGAACAGCTTCTGCTTCGGGCGCCACGCGGCAAGAAAGACTGGGGAAAATGGCGTCAGCTGATGCCTTTATACCCGAATAACTGCAGCTATGACGTCGGGTGAAGTGCGACACCAGCCGAGGCCAGACCCAGACTTTGGAATCCGGCCGACCGAAGGGCTGCCTGACGACAGGACAACCCATTTGTAAGGACTGCAGATGCATCCTTGAAGGACATCAGTATAGATAATACAGTTGCAATGGCAGCAAATGGGGAAATCAGAAGCTCAGAACTGAGAAGGGAAAAAGTACAGTTTTGTACCTACCATAAATGTAGATGTCCGAGAGGTATGCATCTGCAGTCCTAACATATTGGTTGTCCTGCCTCAGGCAGCCCTTCGGTCGGCCGGATTCCAAAGTCTGGGTCTGGCCTCGGCTGATGTCGCACTTCACCCGAAGTCATAGCTGCTGTGAATTGGGTATAAAGGCATCAGCCGACGCCATTTTCCTCAGTGTTTCTTGCCCCAGATGCCAGGTGCCCTCTATGAAGGCTAAATTTGGATAAATGCAAATGATTCCAAACAGTAGAGAGCAAACAATATAAGCATGTATATACATATATACAAACAAATACACCATAATAGATTCCCCCAGCTAGCTACAAGATGGGCAAATACCCTAGGAGTACCACAGAGGGGAAGGAGGGTGGGTAATCCTGACTGCAGATGCATACCTCTCGGACATCTACATTTATGGTAGGTACAAAACTGTACTATGTCCTTCAAGGATGCATCTGCAGTCCTAACATATGGGTAGAATACCATAGCCAAACTGGGGGAGGAGGCACTAGGATGATTATGGTGTAGTTAAGATCCCTTGCAAGACAGCAGTTGCAAAACCTGCTTGGGATCTGGAGTATAAAGGCAGATTTATAATGCTTGGCAAATGTATGCACGGAGCTCCAAGTAGCAGCTTCTAAAATGTCTTTGGTAGCCACTCCTCGTAGGAAAGCTGTAGTAGTGGCTGTAGCCCTTGTGGAGTGAGGTCTGATGTTTTCTGGAGTTGTCTTTCCATGAAGAGAGTAACAAAATCTTATGCAATTTCCTATCCATTTTGAGATAGTCTGTTTTGAAATTGCTTTTCCTTCCATTCCTGTTGCATATGCTACCAGAAGCTGCTCAGTTTTTCTGTTGGTCTTGGTTCTGTCCAGATAGTAGCGCAATTGCCTGTGCACATCCAAGGTATGTAGTAGTCTTTCCCCCCTGTTCTGTGGGTTGGGGAAGAATGTTGGTAGGTGGATTGCTTGGTTCAATGATACCCTAGAGACCACTTTTGGCATAAAAGTAGGGTTAGTTCTCAAGGACACTCTATCCTGATGGAAGATAAGGAAGGGCTGTACTGCCATTAATGCCTGTAATTCAGAAACCCTTCTTGCTGAAGTGATTGCAAGCAGGAAAGCAGTTTTCCAAGATAAGAACTGTAATTCTGCTGTTGCTGCTGGTTCGAAAGGGGGAAGTGTTAACTTTTCCAGCACAAAGTTAAGGTCCCATGTAGGCAAAGGTGGCTTCCTTGGAGGCTTTACATTTTTAATTCCTCTGAGAAACTGCCTGAGTAGAGGATGAGAGAAGACTGGAGGATCCATGTTGCATTCTGCTGAAATTGCTGATGCATGAATCTTAATGGAGGAGTAAGACAGGCCATTGTGGAAAAGCTCTGCTAAGTATTCCAGGATGTTAGCTATGTTTGCTAATAATACATTTTCTCCTTTTGCTGCACTCCAAATGAGGTATCTTTTCCATTTGGCTGAATAAGTCTTCCTTGTGGAGGGTCTGCGAGCCTCCAGGATAATGTCTTTAACCCTCTGAGATAAATCTGGGTTATTTTGTTTTATGTAATATTCCAAGCAGCTAACTGTAGTGTTTTCAAGTTTGGATGTAGGATCTTGTAGTTGTTCTGTGTTAGCAATAAAGGAACTAGAGGTAGAGGCCATGCGTGTGTCCGAGACATACTTCTCAGTAGTGGGTACCAATGCTGCCTCGGCTAGTCTAGAGCTATCAGGATGATCCTTGGGTGATCTTCTTTGATCTTCAGTAGCACTTTGTGCATCAAAGGAAGAGGTGGGAATGCATATGCTATCAGGTTTTCCCAACTGAAGGATAGGGAGTCCACCTTCCAAGCAAGTGGGTTTTATGTCCTTGTGCAGAATTTCCTCAATTGGTGGTTGTGTGGGGATGCGAACAGGTCTATTTCTGGTAGTCCCCATTTCTTTGTAATGGTTTTGAAGATGTCTGGATGCAGCATCCATTCGTGGGCATCCGTGGTAGTTCTGCTTAAGGTGTCTGCTAGTATATTTTCTTTTCCTGGCACAAAATTGGCCTGGAGTTGAATGTTGAGGTTCAGGGCCACATTCCACAGGTCCATTGCCATCCGGCATAGAGGATATGAGTGTGTGCCTCCCTGTTTGTTGACATACCACATTGACTGTGGTGTTGTCCGTCCTTATCAGCAAATGACCCTGTTGAAGAAAAGGTCTGAATGTCTGAAGTGCCTGCTTCACTGCCAGCATCTCTTTTTGATTTATGTGTAGGTTCAGCTGGTCTTGTGTCCATAGGTCTTGTATACACTTGTCCACCATGTGTGCTGCCCAGTCTAGGTCTGAGGCGTCCGAGGTGATAGTCTGGCTTGGGTGAGGTTTGTGGAAAGGCAGTCCTCTGTTCAACTGATAGGCCTGAGCCCACCACAGGAATTCTTGTTTCAGGCATGGTACTATTGGAATCTGGGCTTCTAGGCTGTGCTTGTGTTGAGACCATACATTCCTTAGGTACCACTGCAACTTCCTCATATGCAGCCTGGCATGTGGAATCAATATTATGCAGGATGCCATGTAACCCAGGGCTTGCAGGACTTTCCTTGCTGTAAGCTGGTTCTGTGTTGTTAATGTCATGAAATAGAGCGGTAGTTGCTTTTGCTTTTCTGCTGTGAGAAATGCCATCTGATTTGATGTGTCCAGTTCTGCACCCAGGAATGTTATCCTTTGGGATGGTACCAGCCTTGACTTTTTCATGTTGACTGTGTATCCCAGGGCTCGCAGTAGTTGTATAACCTTTTCCAAATCTTTTGTTAATTTGGTCTTGTTGTCCGCTTGTATTAGGCAGTCGTCCAGGTATGGATAAATCTGAATTCCCTGAAGCCTGCAATGAGCAATTACTGATGCCAGGCATTTCGTGAATACTCTGGGCGCAGTAGATAAGCCAAAGGGCAATGCTGAGAATTGATAATGCTCTGATCCTGCAAGAAATCCGAGGTATCTTCTGCAATCTGGTCGTATAGGGACGTGCAGGTATGCCTCCTTGAGATCTAGAGTCACCAGCCAAGACTCCTTGCCCAGCATGGGAAGAAGTTGCTGTAGGGTCAGCATTTTGAATTTTGGAACAATGAGATGTGTTCAGAGCGGACAGGTCGAGAATAGGCCTCCATTGGTTTTCTTTTCTTGGTACCAGGAAAAGTCTGGAGTAAAATCATTGACCTTGTTCCATAGGAGGTACCTTTTCTATAGCTCTCATCCTTAGTAGGTGGTTGATTTGTCCTAGAGCGTTTGTTTTTTGGTTTGGTGGTAGGTTTGGCATTCCTCTCTTTTTTGGTAGAGTGTGGAAGTGAAACCTGTAGCCTTTGTCTATTGTCTGTAAAATCCATTTGTCTCCTGTAATGTAATGCCAGTTTACGGAAAATAAGGCTAGCTTTCTGCCTAAGGGTGCTTCCAGTTGTTCCCTGGTAGGCGGTATCAGAGTCAAGTCATTGTGTCTGTCCTGTGTAAGTGGTCGTAGCTGGATCTGTGGCAGTACTTCTCTGGTTGTTAGGCTGCCACTGACGTCCCCTGTAGGCACCTCTGGATTGACCTCTGCCTCTTGGGTGCCTATTTCTGCCTCGCTGTGCTCTGGAGGTGTCTGGAAAGGGCCAATTCTTCGAAGGCCAATTTCTACTAAACCTCGGAGGCTGGACCTGTAAGAAATCCTTGACTGTTTGGACAGATTTTGCTTTTTCTTCCACCTTCTTTAGCACTTGCTGTGCAGGGGAGCCAAACAAACTTTGTTTCTCCATGGGAGCATCTAGGAGCTTTGACTTTACATGGTCTGGTAAGGATTGCTCTTTTAACCATGCATGGCTTCTAATCACTGTTCCAGTCATAGCTGATCTAAAGGAAGCCTCCAGTGCATCATAGCCGCATTTTAAGGAATGATTACTGACCTGCTGAGTGTTATGTACCAAATCCTGAAGGGACTTGCGGTCTATAGGTTCAGGAGAGGACAGTTTTTTTTATTTAGCTGGTCTAACAAAAATTCCTGATACTGAATCATGTGGAATTGACAGTTTAAGGCCCTAGCCGAAAGAGTAGCAGAAGTATAACTTTTTTACCCCATCTCTCTAATGCTCTAGATTCCCTTTCAGAGGGGAGGGGGTTTTTGGCAGAGGCAGCTGCTACAGCTTTGGGGCCCTGTGAAATGGTTTAAGGGTCTGCAATAGGAGCCTTATACAAGTGAAAGTGTGTGCCCGGGACCCTGTAATATCTGTCGGGCTTGGCAGGGGCCGGGGGAAGAGAGTCAGGGGCAGTACAGGCATCATTATATGCATCATCAACAACTGTTAGTACTGGAGGAATGGCTAAAGGCCTATGCTGTGGTAAATGTAAAAAGGTCCTTAGCCTTTTCCTTGAATCTGAAAAATCCTGGCCCTGCCATTGAAAATGCTCTCTCATAGCATGTAAGGTTTCCCCAAAAGAAAATTCCTCAGGAGGAGAGGCAGAAGGAATGTAGTCTTCTGCATCAGAATCCTCATAAGGAGAATATGTGCCTTCTGGAGGATCTGAGTTTTCTGAATCATCCGAGGAATAGTCTGTAGAAACAGGATCCGGGGGCTCTGCTCTAGGCCTCTTCTCAGCAGGGGGTTGAGAGGCCCTGTCTGGGTGAGGTTGGGTTCCCCTGATCAAAGAAATGAGATCCTCAGCCAGGCTGAGCATTTGGGAACTAGAGGTAGGCCTGTGTGAGGGGGTTTTAGCAGGCAAGGCCTTAGAAGATTTAGCTGCTTTAGCCCTAGAAAAAGCCTTGATAGACATAGATGCAAGGGGCCTAGCAGCTCCACGTGCAGGAGTAGAAATGTCTAAAGGAATAGTATCTGATAAATCCTGGGTGCCTGCTACAGCAGGGGTAATTTCAGTAGCAGATTCAGCCATGCTGTGTGAGGCCTCGGCTATCGGAGGCATGCTTTCAGCCGAAGGAAGAACCGAGGGCTCAGTTTCAGCCGAAACAGTTGGCTTAACCGTGGTTTCGGCCGAAACCGCGGACCGCGAGTGTCGGTCCTTTTCCTTACGCTTTTTAGCTAATTGAGAAGTCGGGAGTCTCCGATGGCATTTTGTAAGCAAAAGCGGGACCAAAAAACTCCTCTGCAAACTCCGACCGACGTCTAAGTGTCCGTCGGTTGAAGGAAGCACAGGCTAGACAAGCTGATACGTCGTGGTCTGGGCCTAAGCAAGGAAGGCAGTAAGAGTGGAAATCCTTATGAGGTATTTGTTTCCCACAAGTTAAACAATTATTTACTTTTTCTGACATCGGCTGAGGCAAGAAAGAGTCCCCAACGGGGTACTTAGCTTTTTAGAAGTCTTCGGTAGTAGAAATCTCTGGATCTGACCGACCGGCACTTGCGAACAGCTTCTGCTTCGGGCACTGCGCGGCAAGATAGACTGAGGAAAATGGCGTCGGCTGATGCCTTTATACCCAATTCACAGCAGCTATGACGTCGGGTGAAGTGCGACATCAGCCGAGTCCAGACCCAGACTTTGGAATCCGGCCGACCGAAGGGCTGCCTGAGGCAGGACAACCCATATGTTAGGACTGCAGATGCATCCTTGAAGGACATCAGTGGAACAGCTTAACAGCTTCAGGTATCTGGAAGGGGTGGTTGAGAAGGAAAGTCTGAATGAGGAGTTCAAACCTAGAATCAGAACATCTGCAGCCAACTGGCACAAAATGTCAGAGGTCACCTATAGCAGAACGTCAAAGAAACCGAAAGGTAAATGTGTACGAAAACAGTGGTGCAACCAGAACTACTGTACATTACAGAAACCTGGGTAGTAAAAGCAGAGTAGTTGAGGAAGCTAGAGGTTATTGAGATGAAGTGCCAGAGATGTGCTAAGATGGACACTGTGGGACAGACGAAGAAATGAGGACACCTGAGCAGAAGCCACGGTAGCTCAAATTGCAGAAAAGATCAGAGAACAGATTACAGTGGTTTGGGCACAAGTGCAGGCATTCAGAAGATACGAAATGAGGACATCCTGCAAAGAGGTGGATGGACTGTGTGACAGAAGACCTGCTTCAGTCAGACAGGAGTGTCGAAGATAAGAGTGGCACTGAAGAGAGAGATTGTGACATTTGATGAGCACTCCAACTCCATGTACAAAATGGGAAAAAGGGAACGACAGACTGGGTTGGTCCTGCCAGCAAATTTCTTTGTGGAAAACAAAATATGGTTGTATAACAGCCTGATTCTCTGAAATCACTGCAGAGGCAAGTTACAATGAACAAGATTTTCCTGCACTGAACTTTTAAGTTAAATGACACTTCTGGTTAGCAGTGCTGGACTGCCAAGTTTCTAAATTTATCCTGCAGCAGGACTGAGTCTCTCAGCATGGTTCGAGTTTTTAAGGTACCACTAAGGAAGGCAATGGAAACCAGTAAGGATGTGAGGAAAAGTACATCTGTGTACACTTAACCATAAATGTAGATGGTAGAGTGTGTATTCACTGTTGCAGTCATCACCTGGGGTTATCCCTGCTGTGGTAGCCCTCGGCCTGCCCGAATACAAGAGTCAATGTTTTTCTGCTTTGGCTGCATTCGCCTGTGGACTGACGCCAGGTCATCAGTGTTATAAAGCAAGGCAGCCAGTGCCATTACATCAGATTTTCTTGCCCTAACCTGTCAGAAGCACAAGGAAATATGGTAAAGTGGTGCTGGTGGCAAAAGCCACAGTGAGAAGCTTACATCTCCCTAAGGAAAAGATGATATAAGGGGGAAGGGGGGAGGGAAACCAGGATTGCAACAGTGAATACACTCCAATATCTACATCTATGGTAAGTGTACACAACTGTACTATGTTCTTCATGTTTCACTGTTGCAGTAATCACCTGTGGGAGGATTCCCAAAGCTGAGGAGGGGGTGGAAGCGTTACTTGGAGACCTAGACATGGGTCAGCATGCCCTGCAGAACTGCAGAAGCAAACCCTGCCCTAGCCTTAGAGAAAAGAGGTAGGTGGTATTGCTTTGCACAGGTGTGGACAGAGGTCTGGGTGGCAGCTTCCAAGGTATCCCTGGTGAGAATTCCTCTGAGGAATGCTGTAGAAATGGAGGCTGCCCTAGTGGAATGGGTATGAACAGACTTAGGTGGTGGTTTCCCATGCAGTCTGTAGCAGAAATGGATACAGTGTGATATCCATTTGGAAATGGTTTGCTTGGAAATGGTCTTCCCCTCTACCACTGGGGGAAAGCTGACAAGAAGCTGGTCTGTTTTTCTGAAGGGTTTAGTATGGTCCAGGTAGTATTCCGAGCAGTCTGTGCATGTCTAGTGAGTGCAGAATTCTTTCCCCCTTGTTTTGAGGGTTAGGAAAGAAGGTGGGTACATGTATGGCCTAGTTAAGGGTCACATCAAATACCACCTTCAGCATAAAAGAGGAGTTTGTACATGGGAAGACCCTGTCTGCATGGAAAATGATGAATGGCTCAACAGCAATGAGTGTCTGAAGTTCTGAAACCCTTCTGACTGAGGTGATAGCTAGTAGGAAAGCAGTCTTCCAGGAGAGGTATCACCCTGCTGAAGCAGCAGGTTCGAAGGGTGGCAAGGTTAGTTTTTCCAAAACATAAAACAGGCCCCAGGCTGGCGTGGGTGGCCTCCTGTGAGGTCGGATATTAGAAGCCCCTCTGAGAAATTGTTTAATCAAAGGATGCGAGAAGAGGGGCTGATCTGTATTGAAATGAGCAGAAATGGCTGAGGCGTGATTTTAATTGAAGAGGAGGAGAGGCCACTATTGGAATAACTCCGCTAGATAGTCCAGTATAAGAGGGATGGAAGGTTGTGAGGTACTGCCCCCTCTGGACTGGCTCCAGCAGCAGAATCTTTTCCATTTCCGTAAGATTTTCTGGTGCTGGGCCTTCTGGCCTCTGTAATAATGTCTAGGACCTGTTTGCTTAACTAGGGCCCCTTGTTTGCTTTTAAACTTTTAGCGATTCTAACAGTTTCAGAGTCTGCAAGTCTGGGTGCAGCACCTGGGGGGGGGGGGCAAGAGGTCTGAGATCAGGGGAAGCTACTTGGGAGGCTGTAATGTCAGATTGTGCAGTAAGTGGTACCAATGCTGTCTGGGCCAATCTGGAGCAATGAGGATGGCCTTTGGTCTCTCCTCCCTTATCTTGATCAGTACCTTGGGAATAAGAGGCAGAGGAGGGAATGTGTACACAAAGAGGGAGTTCCAGGGGAAGGTCAAGGCATCCACCTTCCACGCTTGGTGGTAATGCTCTCTGGTACAGAATGTTTTCAGGTGGTGGTTGAGGTGCAAAGCAAAGAGAGCCACCTCCGGAGTTCCCCACTCCTGAGTAACTTGCAAAAAGATTTTTCTGTGGAGCTGCCATTCGTGGGGGACCAGTAAGTTTCTGCTTAGGTGGTCTGCCAGGGTGTTGTTGATCCCTGGTAGGTATTGAGCAATTAGGTGTAATTCCATGGAGGAGACCATCAGAAACAGGTTCATGGCTAGCCTGCAGATAGGATAAAATTGGGTCCCTCCCTGTTTGTTGATGTACCACACTACTGTAGTTTTGTCTGTTTGATAAGAAGAACCCCTGGCCTGAGATGGGGTTTGAAGGATGTCAGAGGCTTTTCTACTGCCATCATTTCCTTCTGACTGATGTGTAAAGGAAGGTGCTGGGCTTCCAAAGACCTTGGGTGCACCTGCCTGCTAGGTGAGCATCCCAAGCAATATCTGAGCCGTCGGTGGTGATGGTCCATCCAGTAGTGCAGAGGGTGAAGGAAAGACCCTTGTTCTTGGCACAGGCCCCTACCTACCAGAGAAACTTGGCCCTTATACAGGGGATCAGAGTGTGGTCTCTAGAGGCTGAGAGTGCTGACACCAAAGGTTGTTTAGATACCACTGAAGTTTTTTCATGTGATGCCTGCCAGAGGAATGAGAAGGATGCAAGATGCCATGTACCTAAAGGCTTGCAGGAACTTCCTCGCAATGAGGTGACTTCTGGAAGCCAGCTGGGTAAAAGAGAGGCAGGAAGCTCTGCTTTTCTGGGGATAGAAAGGCCATTTGAGATTCTCTGTCCAGCAGTGCTCCCAAGAAAATGATCTTCCTGGAGGGTGTTTGCTTTGATTTCTTCTCGTTGATGGTGTTATCCTAAAGGAGGTTAGGAGGGTTTTGACAAAGAGGTCTTAGAGTAGCTTTTCTTTGCACTCTGCCTGAACGAAGCTGTCATCCAGAGAAGGGTAAATCTGCATGTTCTTCTGTCTGCAAAAGGCTATGGACAGAGCTAAGCATTTGGTGAATACTCTGGGAGCAGTAGATAAGCTAAAGGGTAGCACAGAGAACTGAAAGTGTTGTGAGCCTGCTCTGAAGTGAAGTCATTTCCTGCAGGATTCCCTTATGGGGATGTGGAGGTAGGCATCTTTTATGTCTAGCGCAACTAACCAGGCATTTTTTTCTTAGCATAGGCAGCAGCTACTGCAGTTAGCATTTTGAATTTGGAGACCACCAGGGAGGTGTTCAGAATGGATAGATCCAGGATGGGGCGCCTAGTGCACTATTTTCTAGGAACAAGGAATAGTCTGGAATAAAAGCCTTTGCCTATTAGATCTGAGGGAACAGGTTCTACGTCCCCTTTGGATATGAGAGTTTGGACTCGTTTCAATGCCTCTGCTCACCGATTTGGAGGCAAGTCTGGGTACCCTCTTGGAATTGGGAGTTCGTTGAAAGAGAATTTGTATCCCTGAAAAATTATCTTTAAGACCCATTGGTCCTTTGTTACAGAAAGTCAATTTTCTTTGCAGAGGGAGAGCCTTCCTCCTAGTTTTTGGTGAGTGAAAAGAGGGCAGAAGGGGGGAAGAGGGAACCACAAAGTTTTTGCCATAGACGGATGGCTCAGAACACCCTGCCTTTGGAGCGGAAGTGGTCCACTGTTTGTTTCTCTGGTGTCTCTGGGATAAGAGACTGGGTGGTCTGCCCCTGCAGGGCTTAACTTGCCCCTGTCTGCTAGGTGCAGGAAAGGACTAGTGCTTTGAGGTAAAATTCCTGCTGAACCTTGGAGGTTGTACCTGAAAGAAATATTTTACTGTCTGCATAGATTTTGCTTTGTCTTCCATCTTTTTAAAGCACCTCTTCTGCTTTTACTCCAAACAAGCGGTCCTTATCCAAGGGTGCATCAATTAACTTAGACTTGACATGATCAGGGAGAGGCTGTTCCTTCAACCATGCATGCCTCATAATGACTGATCCTGGCACTGCTCCCCTGCTTAAGGCTTCATCCACAGTGTAAGGAGTGTTCGGCCACAAGTAGAGTGCAGTAAATCCGCTCTTTCAAAAATGGCACAGTCAGGAAAGGTTGAAATCTTTTGCTTTAATAGTTCGAAGTGTGTTGTTGACATTTTAAAATGTGGAACTGACAGCTGAGTGTGCTGATAGCGAAGGTTGCAGAGGTGTACACTTTTTTACCCCATCTGTCCAGAGCTCTGGAATTCTCACAGAAGGAATTTTTGCAGAACTAGCCTTGGCTCCTTTGGTCCCTGTGTAATGACCTCTGGGTCTGCACCAGGATTTCTGTACAGATATTTCTGAGAATCCATTACTCTGTAATACATGTCAGGTTTACTGGGAGCAAGTGGGAGGGCATCAGATCTAAGCTGGAGTTGACATCATTCACCACCTCTAAGATGGGGAGAATGGCCAAGGGTCTGTGCTGGGGCAGGTCTAGAAACTTGTTCTTTCTTAGACTGAGGGAAGTCCTGGGATTCCAGTGGAAATATTCCTGAGGGTGTGAAGGGTTTTCCCAAAGGAAAGATCTTCTGGTGGGGTGGCAGAAGGAATGGATTCCTCTGCATCTGAATTCTCACACAGAGATATTGTTCTTCAAAGTCTGAATAATCAAATTCCTCAAAATCCTATTCTATCAGTTTTTCAGGAGAAGGGTCTCTTCCTTTAGAAGTTGTGGCCTGACTACCCCTGATAAGGGAGAGAAGATCCTCCTCCATTTTAAGCATTTGGACTTGGGGTGGAGGAGCAGGAGTGGCTAAAGGTAGACTTCCTAGGAGTGGCCTTGCTTCTAGGCCTAAGAGTATCCATAGGTCTGAGGGAAACGGTAGTCGGATGAGAAGACATCTGTCTTTTGTCTAGATTCGTAGTGTGAAAAGCCTACTTGGACGCCAGTGCTTGCTCCGGACCCAACCAAGGCAGAGACAATCAAAGGCTCGGAGGACAAAGATTTCTGCAGCAAACCAGACTCCGAAAGGGTCTCGCAGAGGCCTGCGAAGGTATCTTATCGGGCATCAGGGGCTGAAGGCACCTCATTGAATTCCTGAGAAAGTACAGTTTTGTACCTACCATAAATGTAGATGCTAGAGTGTTCACACTGCTGCAGTCATTACACTTCGGTTATCCTGCCGCCAGGCGGTCCTGCAGTCGGCCTGAGTTCCAAAGTCTTGGTCCGCATCAGCTGCTGTCGCTTCTTCCCTGACGCCAGTGCCAGGGTATACAAGATGCATCTGACGCCATTTTCTTCAGTTTTTCTTGCCCCAGACGTCAGGTGCCCCCAAGTAGGTAGGCAATACATACTGCTAATCAAAAATATACAACAAAACAATACCTTCAGATACCAGCAAATACATCCCAAAGGTTGTATAGGATAGAAAGGTATAGATAAGTCCAGCTAGTTCAAAGGGGATGGAGGAGGGTTGGACTGCAGCAGTGTGAACACTCCAACATCTACATTTATGGTAGGTACAAAACTGTACCATGTTCATCGTGTTACACTGCTGCAGTCATTACACTTGGGTAGAATCCCAAAGCTGAGGTTGGGTGGCTGGTCTATAAAGAGTTAGGATTGGCTATGAGACCCTGCAGAACTGCAGTGGCAAAACCTACTCTGGATTTAGAGTAAAGAGGCAGGTGGTAATGCTTGGTAAAGGTGTGCACTGAACTCCAAGCTGCAGCCTCCAAAATTTCCTTGGTAGGTACTCCTTTGAGAAAGGCTGTTTATGGCTGTTGCCCTGGTGGAATGTGGACTAATGTTATTTGGGACTGATTTTCCATGCTGTGTGCAGCAGTACCGAATACAGTGTCCTATCCATTTGGATATAGTCTGCTTTGAGATAGCCTTGCCCTGTGATCCTGCAGTATATGCTACAAACAGTTGCTTAGTTTTCCTGAAAGCCTTTGTTTTGTCCAAGTAGAAGCGTAGCTGCCTGTGTATGTCCAAAGAATGTAGAAGTCCCCCCCCCCTTATTCTGGGGGTTTGGATAAAAAGTTGGCAAATGGATGGTTTGGTTAAGAGCCACACTAGATACCACCTTGGCATAAAGGTAGGGTTTGTCCTTAAAGATACCCTGTCCTGATGAAAAATTATAAAAGGTTCCACTGCCATTAATGCCTGTAGCACTGAGACTGTTCGTTGAAGTTACTGCTGAGCAGAGCTGTTTTCCAGGATAAAAATTTTAGATCTGCTGTATTGGCTGGCTCAAAAGGTGGTAGGGTCAGTTTTTCCAAAATTAAATTTAGGTCCCAAGTTGGTGTTGGTGCTCTCTGGGGCGGTCTTATGTTTTTAGCCCCTCTGAGGTACTGCTTTAGCAAGGGATGAGAGAATAAAGGAGGATCCATGTTGTAATGTGAAGAAATGGCAGAGGCGTGGATCTTAATTGATGAGGATAGGCCTCTGTCCAGCATCTCAGTCAAGTATTGTACAATCTGAGGAATGTTTGGAACAAGCCGGACCAAGACTTTGGAACTCAGGCCGACTGCGGGACTGCCTGACGGCAGGATAACCCAAGTGTAATGACTGCAGCAGTGTAACACGATGAAAATCTGACCTGCTTAGCAGTAGAGTCGTCGGAAGGCTTAGGCTTAGCCTTGTGTGGTCTGTCTATATCTTTACTTTTTTTGGAATGTCTACGGATTGTTGGATGACTGACGCCATTTCGGAATATGAAGATGGAAGATGAAAATAACTGGCTACAATAAACTCTATGACAAATGGTTCTCGTGTTAAAGAGGGCACAGAACGGGCAACGGGGGACGTTGTGGTCTGGGCCTAAAAAAGTGACACAGTATAAATGGAAGTTTCAGTGTGGGATCTGCTTTCCATTGGAAAGACAATTCTTAGTTTTTTCAGACATCGGTTAGTGCAAGAAAAAAGGATCACTAATTGGGTACTTGGCTTTAGACGCTTGCTGTAGTTCAAACTCTGGTAGCTTAATCGACCGTATACTTGCTAACTACTTCTGCAACGGGCTCCACGGCAAGAAAGACTGGTGTAATGGCATCGCTGCCTTGCTTTATAGCACTGACGACCTGACATCAGTCAACAAGTGACAGCAGCCAATGCAGAAAACACCGACTCTGGTATTCGGCAGGTGGCTATCACAGCAGGGATAACCCATAGGTGATGACTGCAACTGTGAGACATGAAGATCATCAAACATTCTCCTATTCCTGGAGTTTCTGCTTTGGAGGTGGCTTTGGAAATTCCAGTTGTAACAAATTATACTAATTCCTGTGGAATGAAGCATTCTGTTCCCACTGAAAAAAAAAAATCTTGTTTCATTCTGGTAACTGCTAGAGAAAGAAAATCCTTGGGACTGGCTGAAACCACTCTTTCCACAGAATCAGAAAGTACAGTTTTGTACCTACCATAAATGTAGATGTTCAAGTGTCTTCACTGCTGCAGTCATTACACTTGGGTTATCCTGCCATCAGGCGGCCTGCAGTCGTGTTTATCCTGCCATCAGGCGGGCCCGCAGCCAGCCTGAGTTCCAAAGTCTTGGTCCGGTGTCTGTTGCCGCCGCCTCTTCTCCGACGCCAGTGCCCCAGGGTATATAAGCAGCAGCCAATGCCATTTTATTCAGTTTTTCTTGCCCCAGATGTCAGGTGCAATTGGTAGACAATACATACAACCTTCAGTAACCAGGAAATGCACCACATAGGTAGTATAGGTTAGTCCCAGATAAGAAAGAGGGCGGGTGGGTAATTTGACTGCAGCAGTGAAGACGCCTAACATCTACATTTATGGTAGGTACAAAACTGTACTATGTTCATAGTGTTTCACTGCTGCAGTCATTACACTTGGGTAGAATCCCAAAGCTGAGTTTGGGTGGCTGGCTCTATAGAGGATGTGGTGTGGCTATGAGGCCCTACAGCACTGCAGTGGCAAAGCCAGCTCTGGATCTAGAATAAAGAGGCAAACATTAATGCTTGGTAAAGGTGTGCACTGAACTGCAAGTTGCAGCTTCCAAGATATCTTTGGTAGGTGGTACTCTAAGGTAGGCAGTAGACATGGCAGTTGCCCTGGTGGAATGTGGTCTAATATTACTAGGTACAGGTTTCAATGTTGTGTGTAGCAGAACCGGATACAGTGTCTGCACTTTGAAATGGTCTGCTTTGAAATAGCCTTTCCCTGTGATCCTGCAGCATATGATACAAATTATTGTTCAGATTTTCTGAAAGCTTTTGTTTTGTCCAAGTAAAAGCAATTGCCTATGATGTCCAAGGAATGTAGAAGTCTCTCCCTTTATTCTGGGGATTTGGATAAAATGTTGGCAAGTGAATAGTTTGGATAAGAGCCACACTGGATACCACCTTAGGCATAAAGGTAGGGTTTGTTCTTAAAGAAACCCTGTCTTGGTGGAAAATGATAAAAGGCTCCACTGCCATTAGTGCCTGCAGTTCTGAGACTCTTCGTATGAGGTTATTGCCAGAAGCAGAGCAGTTTTCCATGATATATATTTTAACTCTGCTGAATTGGCTAGTTCAAAAGGAGGTAAAGTGAGATTTTCCAAAACGAAATTGAGATCCCAAGTTGGTGCTCTCCGGGTCAGTCTTATGTTTTTAGCCCTCTGTGGTACTGCTTTAGCAATGGGTGAGAGAAAATAGGAGGATCTGTGTTGTAATGAGCCGAGATGGCAGAAGCTGCTAATCTTAATGGATGAGAAGGATAGTCCTTTGTCCAGCATCTCAGTCAAGTATTGTAGTATCTGAGGAATGTTAGGGACCAGAGGATCAAGGTTTTGAGCCTGGTTCCAGGCACAGAATCTCTTCCACTTTTCTGAATAAGATTTCCTGGTGCTAAGCCTCCTGGCCTCAAAAATGACATCCATAACAGTTTTAGAGAGAGAATTTGTCTGTTTGGCTAATGAATCTGCCATGCAGCCAGGTTTAAGGTTTTGAGCTGACTGTGCAGTATCGGATTGTTTTGCTGAGTCAGGTGTGGAATTTGAGGCAAAATCCAAGGTGGGCCTTGAGCCAAGTTCTTAAGATTGATACCAATGCTGGCGCAGTGGCTAGTCTGGAGCAATCAGAATCATCTGTGTTTTTCTTGTCTGGCTTTTAGGAGTACCTTTGTAAGGAGAAGCAGAGGTGGAAGGCATAAACATTTAGGCTTTTCCCGCTGAACGAAAAGAGCATCCACTTTCCATGCTTATGCTGTTAAGTCCTTGGTGCAGAATTTTTGTAGTTGGTAATTCAGTGGTGAGGCAAAAAGATCTATATCCGGGCTCCCCCATTTCTGCATTATCCTGCTGAAGACTTATGGATTTAATTTCCACTGTGGAGGATCCATGATGTTTCTGCTCAAGTAGTCTGCCAGAGTGTTTTTCTTCCTGGCAGGAATTGTGCTTGCAGATGAACTTGATAGGTTAGAGCTGTGTTCTACAAGGTCATGGCTTGTCTGCATAGGGGGTAAGAATGAACGCCCCCTTGTTTGTTTATATACCACATTACAGTGGTGTTGTCTGTCTTTAATAGTAATTGTCCTGGATGTAGATCATCCTTGAAAGCTGTAAGGGCATTTTGTACAGCCAACATCTCTGACTGATGTGAAGATGTATTTGGTCTGTGGTCCATTTGCCCTGAATACATTTTCCTGCCATGTGTGCTCCCCAGGCATAATCCGATGCCTGTTGTTAAAGTCTGCCTGGCTGTGGGAAGAGTGAAAGGCTGACCCTTGAGGTGACATGCCTGTGCCCACCATCAAAACTCCTGTTGCAGGCAGGGAATTAGTGGTATTACTGTCTCCAAGCTGTGAGAATGTTGAGACCAAACACTTTTAGGTACCATTGTAATTTCCTCATATACAGTCTTGCATATGGAATTACTAGTATGCAGGATGCCATGAATCCCAAGGCCTGCAGAATTTTTCTTGCAGGGAGTTGGGACTTTGTTGCCATCAATTGAAAATACTGAGTCAGTTTGTCCTTGTTTGTCTGGCGGAGATAAGCCATCTGGGCCATAGTATTTAAGCTGGCACCCAGGAATATTATATCTTGTGAGGGCACCAGTTTTGATTTCTTTTCGCTTACTGTGTACCCTAGGCAACTTAATCTTCTTACGTACGCCAGATGCTGTAGAAGAATGTCCTTGGTCTCTGCTTGAATCAGGCAGTCGTCCAGATATGGATATATTTAAATTCCTTTTGTCTGCAAAATGCAATTACTGGTGCCAGGCACTTGGTAAAGACCCTGGGCACAGTAGATGAGCCAAAGGGCAGTGCAGAGAATTGGTAGTGCATTGAACCAGGTACCTAATCTGCTGCAATTTTGTCTGATAGGGACATGCAGGTATGCCTGTGAGGTCCAAAGTAACAAGCCAAGCTTTCTTGCCCAACATGGGAAGGCGCTGTTGTACTGTCAGCATTTTGAATTTCGGAACATCCGGTAAGTATTTAGAGTGGAAAGGTCCAGAATGGGTCTCCAGGCTTTGTCCTTTCTGGGTACCAGGAAGAGTAGAGTAAAATCCTTGTCCTTTTTCCTGCTGTGGTACTTTTGAATAGCTCTCATGTCCATGAGAGCTGCAATTTGTTTTTGCGCCTCTGCCCATTGATTTTGTGGCAGGTCTGGCATTCCTTTTAGCCTTGGAAAAGTGTGAAAGTGGAACCTGTAACCTTGAGACACAATATTCAGCACCCATTTGTCTTGGGTGATTGCTTGCCAGTTTTGAGAAAAAAGTGCTAGCTTCCCTCAAGGGAGCTGCCAAAAGGAAAGAGTTTGGCATTGAAGGGGAAGTCAAGACAGTTTCCTGTAAGGTTGGGACTTGTCCTCACCTCCTTTTGGGTTTGTAGCACCCCACTGTTGTGGTCTGTAAGAGCCTTGTGGCTGAGATCTGCCTTTTGGCTGCCTGTATCTGCCACTTTGTGGCCTGCCTGACACTGAAAGGACCAATTTTGTAGGCCAATTTCTGCTAAATCATGGTGGCTGTACCTGTAAGAAATCCTTCACTGTTTGCATAGATTTTGCCTTTATCCTCCATTTTCTTTAATACCTCTTCTGCCTTAATACCAAATAAATTATCTTGCTGCAAAGGAGCATCCAATAATTTCGCTTAACATGATCTGGTAAACTTTGTTCTTTTAACAAAGCATGCCTTCAAATCACAGATCCTGTAACTGCTGCTCTACAAGAAGCTTCTAATGAATCAAAACCACATTGCAAAGTATGCTTTCCCACTTGTTCAGCTGCATGCAATAAATACTGCATTTCCTTATCAGTGTGTTCTGCATTCGCATCATTTTCTGTTTTAATTGAGACAGTAAGTATCGTTGATATTTAAGCATGTGAAATTGGCAATTTAGAGCCCTCACTGCTAAAGTTGCAGAGGTGTAAA
Organism: Protopterus annectens; assembly: GCF_019279795.1. Lineage (NCBI taxonomy): Eukaryota > Metazoa > Chordata > Ceratodontiformes > Protopteridae > Protopterus > Protopterus annectens. The sequence continues at coordinate 284,154,066 of NC_056729.1, read as the reverse complement.
TTTTCTTTCCCCATCTGTCTAATGCTCTAAAGTCCCTATCCGAGGGAACTGGATTCTTAGCCGAAGCCTTAACCCTTTGGGACCCTGGGAAATAGTTTCTGGGTCAGCAACAGGGTTTTTATAAAGAAATTTGAGAGAGTCAGGGACACTGTAGTACCTGTCTGGCTTGACTGGAGCTGGGGGTAAAGAATCAGAATTTAAACTAGATTCAGAGAACACATCATCCACAATGTCCAACACTGGCGAATAGCAAAGGGCCTGTGTTCAGGCAATAAGAGGAAATCCCTGAGCCTTTTCTTGGATTCTGAGTAATCCTGGCTTTCCCAATGGAAATGCTCCTCATGGTATGTGAAGTTTCCCCAAACTAATAATCATCAGGAGGAGAGGCTGAAGGGACAGATTCTTCAGCATCAGAGTCCTCATAGGGAGCTAGAGAGTATCCATGGACTGAAGAGGAATCAGAGGAAATGAAAACCTGATCAGAGGAGTCATAGTCTGTATCCTGCCCAGGCCTTTTCTCAGGAGGGGATGGGAACTCCTGATTAGAGTAATGAGGTCTTCAGCCATTTTAAGCATCTTTTTCTTAGGCATGGAGAACTGTCCAGGAGAATGCTGTACTTGTTTCTTTGTCTTTAATGGTACCTTTGTCTTGGCTGTTGTTTTAATGGTAAGTCGTGAAGGTCTGAAAACACCCTCAGAAGCCGATGCCTGCTCAGCTGCCCGACCCATCTGAGGGATTAGTTTCTAGGCCCAATACCTTGAGTTTCCAGAGGCCTAGATGTCTCCACGTGGGAGTCGGAAGCGGCCTGTGGCCTTTTATCAGGAGGGGGATGGGAACCTCTGATCAGAGTTACCAAGTCTTCGGCCATCTTGAGCATCTGTTTTTTTAGGCATGGAGGCCTGTCCAGGTGAATGCTGTACTTGCTTCTTTGCCTTTAATGCAGGCTTAGTCTTGGTTGTAGTTGCAATGTTAAGTTGAATAGGCTTGAAAACACCCTCAGAAGCCAATGCCTGCTCAGCTGCCCGACCCATCTGAAGGGTTAATCTCCGTTGGCCCAACACCTTGAGTATCCAGAGGCCTAGGCACCTCCGCGTGGGAGTCAGTCGCAGCCTGTGGTTCTGAGGTAGTGGATATCAGGGGCTGTGAAAGCGCCTCACTGAAAACCAGGGAACCGGCGACTGGCCTAGAAGAGGTTTCATCAGTTTTGGGCCTCGGATGCCTTTCTTTATCTCTGCGTTTTTTGTGCATTCCGGTCGGTTGTTCCGACGGCACTGTATAATTAAACCTTCACCCAAAGTAATGGCGAGCAAAATCAAACAAACGTTTTATAGTGCATTTGTTAAATCTAGCACAAAACCGGCAACTAATGACGTCGTGATCTGGGCCTAGGCATCGAATATAGTAAGAATGAAAATCCTTATGCGGTATTTGCTTCCCACAAGAAATACAATTATTAACATTTCCTGACATCGGTCGGAGGCAAGAAAAAGTTTCAACAGGGTACTTAGCTTTAATGAAGACTTCGGTTCTGAAATCAATTTGAAATCTTAGGAGTCGGCCGACCAGCACTTGCCAACTGCTTTGCTTCAAGGCTGCAAGACTGATGAAAATGGCGTCGGCTGCTTCTTATATACCCCTGGCGCACTAACTTCAGGGAAGAGGCGACAGCAACCGACGCCGGACCAAGACTTTGGAACTCAGGCTGATCATGGGCTCGCCTGACGGCAGGATAACCCAAGTGTAATGACTGCAGCAGTGAAACACCTAACATTTGGAAATCTGTGGAGACAAAAATAATCCCTTCAATCATTTTAGAGGTTCAATTATTGAACCTCTTCAGAAGAATCCTCTTTACCAGAAAAAGACATACAGGAAGGATCACGAAGGCACTAAACCCTGAGCTAAGCCCAAAACTACTTCCTGTCCAGAGAAACAGATACAGAACACCACACTGTGTTTCTTTAGGAATTCTTGACAACAGACGGACCCCAGTATTGCCAAAGACTTCTTGGGACAGAAAAACTTTCTGGCTAGACAGACGATTCCCTGCCACTTCACATAGGACTAACAAGAGCGGTCTCCTTTGCCCACCAAGGAAACTCCAACGGGTTGTAGAGGAAGTCTTTAACCCCAGCCAATGGTAACTAAAAACTACACCAGCTGGCCCCAAGGAAAAAGCAGCCCAAGGAACCAGCTTTGGCCAAGGCAGAGTCATCCACTTGCAGATGAGGCACTTCAGTAGCCTGCTGTGGTGGCTAAGGCTATTCAATAATTTTCTTTTCTTTATTTGTGGCTGGAGGAGGAATAACTTGAGGAATCAGTAGCTTGTTACATGGTTAAGTCAAAAAGTTGCCTGATTTCAAGGGGAAGCCTAGCAGCTATAGACAATAAAATAGGTAAAAAGTAACTTTTTATGATAAACCCCAAGGAAAAAACACGATACACTAACCCTAGCCTCCTAAACCGAAATGAGCTTTCTCTGAAGTTCTAACAACATTTTACTTGTTGTTGGTCTTTTTCAGCTTTTCCCGGTTAGGGGTCGCCATAGCGGAACTCCGTCTGCTAATGACTGGCAGTAGATTTTTTATGGTGCCGAAGTTGCCAGTCTGACGCCCAACCTTCAGCAAAGGCACGCCCATTCACACGCCTTCGAGGCCACCCGACCGCAAGGAGGAAATGCAGACTCCACACAGGAGGCTCTCCAGCCGAGAATCGAACAGGAGAACCTCTTGCTGTGAGGCAACAACGCTACCGCTGTACCACAAAAAGTCAAAAGAGATGCTCCCATTTAAACGTAATTAAGTCAAGAGTCATTTTTCCAGCTTTAAAAATATTTTACAGAAAAAAAGTACCAATTTTGTAATAAAAAGTAAAGTAGAAGGTTCCCCCATCCCAAAGGGAAATTATCTGCTCAGCAATGGAACATTAGCTGACCAATCCTTGAAAGCCTGCAGAAGAGCTCTTTCCTCTGCTGCAAGAAAACTCCATGTCTTGGTGTCCAAGCCTGCCTTTGGACAGCTCAGCTCTCTAATGTGTCGGGTGGAAGGTGCCTGAATATTTGGATGCAGGCTAGCTGTTCTAGCCTTAACAGAATACAATCCAAATGGCTTAGGCTTCTAGTGACTCCTTATGAAGAAAGTACAGTTTTGTACCTACCATAAATGTAGATGTCCGAACAGGATAGCAACTGCAGTCCTTACAAATGGGTTGTCCTGTCGCCAGGCAGCCCTTCGGGTCGGCCGGATTCCAAAGTCTGGGTCTGGCCTCGGCTGGTGTCGACTTCACCCGACGTCATAGCTGCAGTTCTTCGGTATAAAGGCATCAGCCGACGCCATTTTCCTCAGTGTTTCTTGCCCCAGATGCCAGTTGCCCTCTTGGATAGCTAAATTTTTGGATAAATGCCAATGTTTCCAAATAGTAGAAGGCAAACACAAAAAATAATCATGTATGTACATATATACAAACAAATACACGATAAGAGCGCCCCCCAGCTAGCTATGAGGTGGGCACATACCCCAGGAGTACCACAGAGGGAAGGAGGGTAATCTTGACTGCAGATGCTATCCTGTTCGGACATCTACATTTATGGTAGGTACAAAACTGTACTATGTCCTTCAAGGATGCATCTGCAGTCCTTTTTACAAATGGGTAGAATACCATAGCCAAACTAGGGAGGAGGAAGAAGAAATTATGGTGTAGTTCGGATCCCTTGCAAAACAGCAGTGGCAAACCCTGCTCGGATCTAGAGTATAATGGTGTTATAATGCTTGGCAAATGTATGCACGGGAGGTCCAAGTAGCAGCCTCTATAATGTCCTTGGTAGCCACTCCTGAAGAAAGCTGTGGTAGTGGCTGTAGCCCTTGTAGAATGAGGCCTTATGTTCTGTGGAATTTGCTTTCCATGGTAGGAGTAATAGAATCTAATGCAATTTCCTATCCACTTGGAGATTGTCTGTTTGAAATTGCTTTCCTTCCTTCCTGTTGCATATGCTACCAGAAGCTGGTCAGATTTTCTATTGCCCTTGGTTCTGTCCAGGTAGTAGCGTAACTGTCTATGTACATCCAAGGTATGCAGCAGTCTTTCCCCCCTGTTCTGTGGATTGGGAAAGAAGGTAGGTAGGTGGATTGCCTGGTTTAAAGACACTCTGGATACCACCTTAGGCATAAATGTAGGATTAGTTCTCATGGACACTCTGTCTTGATGGAAGATTAGGAAGGGTTGTACTGCCATTAAAGCCTGAAGTTCCGAAACCCTTCTTGCTGAGGTAATTGCCAGCAGGAAAGCAGTTTTCCAGGATAGGTGTTGAAGATCTGCTGTTGCTGCTGGTTCGAAGGGAAGTGTCAATTTTTCTAGTACAAAGTTCAAGTCCCATGCTGGTAATGGTGGTTTCTTAGGAGGTTTTACATTCTTAATTCCTCTCAGAAACTGCCTGAGTAGAGGATGCGAAAAGACAGGTGGATCAAGCTGTATTCTGCAGAAATAGCTGATGCATGTATTTTGATGGAGGAATAGGACAGGCCTGTATGGAAAAGCCTGCCAAATACTCCAGGATGTTGGCAATGTCTACCTTTTGACACATCTTTGCCCCTGTCGGTACACCAAATGAGAAACCTTTTCCATTTTCCTGCATAGTTCCTTCTTGTTGAGGGTCTGCGGCCTCAATGATAATGTCTTTAACCCTTTGGGATAAATCTGGGTTAGTTGTTTTATGTAATGTTCCAGGCAGTCAGTTGCAGAGTTTTCAGGTTTGGATGCAGGATGTTGTAGTTGCTCTGAGTTAACATCAGGGGAATCAGGGGTAGTGTCCACATTCTCCCCCGAGACATGCTCCTTAGTAATGGGTACCAATGTTGTCTTGGCCAGTCTGGAGCTATCAGAATTATCCTTGGGCGTTCCTCTTTGATTTTCAATAGCACCTTGTGCATCAAAGAAGAGGTGGGAATGCATATGCTGTCAGGCCTTTCCAACTGAAGGATAGAGAATCCACCTTCCAAGCAAGTGGGTGGTATGTCCTTGTGCAGAATTTCTTGAGCTGGTGATTGAGTGGGATGCTAATAGGTCGATTTGTGGCCGCCCCATTTCTTTGTGATGGCCTTGAAGATGTCCGGTGTAGCATCCATTCGTGAGCATCCGAGGTAGTTCTGCTTAATATGTCTGCTAGGATGTTTTTTCCTGCACAAAATTGCTTGTAACTGAATGTTGTAACTCAGAGCCATATTCCATAGGTCCAGGGCCATTCGGCATAGAAGGTATGAATGAGTGCCTCCCTGTTTGTTGATGTACCACATGACTGTGGTGTTGTCTGTCCTTATCATCAACTGGCCTTCTTGGAGGAATGGTCTGAAATTCTGGATTGCAAGTTGTACTGCCAGCATTTCTTTTGATTTATGCGCATAGCAGCTGCTCTGGAGTCCGTAAGCCTTGTATGCACTTGTCCAGCATGTGGGCCCCCCAACCGAGGTCTGAGGCGTCCGTTGTGATGGTTTGGCTTGGTTGAATGCGGTGGAAGGGCAAACCTGGTTGACCTGGCATGCCTGAGCCCACCATAGGAACTTTGTTTCAGGCATGAATTAGTGGTATTTCGGTTTCTAAGCTGTGCCTGTGTTGAGACCATAAATTCTTTAGGTACCACTGTAGCTTTCTCATATGCAGACTGGCCTGAGGCACCGTGCTTATGCAGGATGCCATGAAGCCCAAGGCCTGCAGTACTTTCCTTGCTGTTAGTTTGGTCTGCTTTGTTAATGCCAAAAGTAGAGAGGAAGGTTCTTGTTTTTTCTGCAGTTAGGAATGCCATCTGTTTTACTGTGCCCAATTCTGCACCTAAGAAGGTTATTGTTTGGGATGGTATCAGTCTTGACTTTTATATTGACTGTGTATCCCAGGGCCTGTAGTAAGCAAATGACTCTCTGTAAGTCTTCTGTTAGCTTATTTTGTTGTCCGCTTGTATCAGGCAGTCATCCAGGTATGGATAAATTTGGATTCCCTGAAGTCTGCAGTGAGCGATTACTGATGCCAGGCATTTCGTGGAACACTCTGGGCGCAGTAGATAAGCCAAAGGGCAATGCTGAGAATTGATAATGCTCTGATCCTGCAAGAAATCTGAGGTATCTTCTGCAATGTGGTCGATGGGGACGTGCAGGTATGCCTCCTTGAGATCTAGAGTTACCAGCCAATACTCCTTGCCCAGCATAAGAAGTTGCTGTAGGGTCAGCATTTTGAATTTTGGAACGATGATGAATGTGTTTAAATGACAGGTCGAGAATAGGCCTCCAATTTTTTCTTTTCTTGGTACCAGGAAGAGTCTTGCATTGTTCCATAGGTGGTACCCTTTCCACAGCTCTCATCCTTGCTAATTGAGCTATTTGTTTTAGAGCTTCTGTCTTTGATTTGGGGGGTAGGGTTTGGCATTCCTCTTTTTCCAGGTAAAGTGTGGAAATGAAACTTGTAGCCTTGGTCTATAGTTTGCAAAATCCACTTGTCTCTTGTGATATAGTGCCAGTTTTGAAAATAGTGCTAACTTTCCGCCTAAGGGTGCTGCTATTTGTTCCCTGGTAGCGTGTCAAAGCCAAGTCACTGTGATTGTTCTGTTGCAGTGGTAGTGGTTGTGTCTGTGCCTTGTTGGTTGTTACCTTGCCACTGGCGTCCCCTGTAGGCACCTCCTCTGGATTGATTTCTGCCTCTTGAACGCCTATTCCTGCCTCTCTGCGTTTTAGAGGAGTCTGGAAAGGACCAGTTTTTGGAAGGCCAGTTCCTGCTGAACCTGTAAGAAATCTTTTACTGTTTGTACAGATTTTGCCTTCTCTTCCATTTTCTTCAGTACCTGTTGGGCAGGAGAACCAAATAAACTGACCTTATCCATAGGAGCATCTAATAGCTTTAACATGATCCGGCAAGACCTGCTCTTTCAACCATGCATGCCTTCTTATAACTGTGCCAGTCATGGCTGATCTAAATGAAGCCTCCAGTGCATCATAGCCACATTTTAAGGAATGGTTACTAACCTGCTGAATGTTATTCACCATTTCTAGAACATATTTCTTATCTAAAGAATCATCCGAGGACAGTTTCTTAGTTAACTGATCAAGCATAAACTCTTGGTATTGGATCATATGAAACTGACAGTTCAATGCTCTAGCTGAGAGAGTACCAGAGGTGTATACTTTTTTTACCCCATCTCTCTAAGGACCTGGATTCCCTTTCAGAAGGGAGAGGGTTTTGTTGAGGTCGGCTACTGCCTTAGGCCCCTGGAGATAGTCTCAGGATCTGTGAAAGGAGCCTTGTATAAATGGTGATGAGTGTCCGGGACCCTGTAGAACCTATCGGGCTTAGCAGGGGCTGGAGGTAAAGTATCAGGAGCAGTGCAAGCATCATTGAATGCATCATCCACAACAGGTAGAACTGGAGGAATAGCTAAAGGCCTATGTTAGTGTAAGTGTAAAAAGGTCCTAAGCCTTTTCCTTGAATCTGAGAAATCTTGCCCCTGCCATTGAATTGCTCTCATGGCATGTAAAGTTTCCCCAAAAGAAAATTCCTCTGGTGGAGAAGCAGAAGGAATCGATTCTTCAGCATCTGAATCTTCATAAGGAGAAAAAGGAGCCTCTGGATGGTCTGTATAGTCTGTATCAGAAGAGTCATCTGAGGACACTGGCTCAGGGGGCTCTGCTCTAGGTCTCTTTTCTGGAGGTTGAGAGGCCCTGTCTGGGTGAGATTGGGATCCCATTATTAAAGAGATGAGATCCTCTGCCAGAGTAAGCATCTGGGAACTGGAACTGGGCCTGTGAGAGGGGCTTAACAGGCACAGACTTAGAAGTTTTGGCTGCTTTAGCCCTGGCAAAGGCCTTTATAGACATGGCTGCAGGAGGCCTAGCAGCACCACGTGCTGGGGTGGAAACATCCAAAGGGATGGTGTCCGGATAAGTTCTTGTGAAACCACAGAAGTAGGTAAAACTTCAGAGGCCGATTCAACTAGGGTAGAGGGGCCCCGGTAGTAGTCATGGATTCGGCTGAAGATTGAACGCCGTTGCTCGGTTTCGCCGAAACCGAGACACTCGCGGTTTGCTTAACCGTGGTTTCGTCAAAACCGCTGACCGCGAGTGTCGATCCTTTCTTTGCGCTTTAACACTTGAGTAGTCGGAGGATCCGACGGCATTATGTACACAAAATCTGAGCCGAAAAACTGTTCAGTAACTCCGACCGACGCCTAAGCGCTCACGGGTTGAAAGAAGCACAGGCTAAACAAGCTGTTACGCCGTGGTCTGGGCCTAAACAAGGTAAGCAGTAAGAGGGAAATCTTTGGTGAGGTATTTGTTTCCCCAAGTTAAACAGTTATTCACTTTTTCTGACATCGGGCTGAGGCAAGAAAGAGTCCCCAATGGGGAACTTAGCTTTTAGAAGTCTTCGGCGTAGTATTCGGTAGTAGTAATCTCTGGATCTGACCGACCGCACTTGCTAACAGCTTCTGCTTCGGCACCACGCGCAAGAAAGACGGAGGAAAATGGCGCCGGCTGATGCCTTTATACCCAAGAACTGCAGCTATGACGCCGGTGAAGTGCGACACCAGCCAAGGCCAGACCCAGACTTTGGAATCCGGCCGACCGAAGGGCTGCCTGACGACAGGACAACCCATTTGTAAGGACTGCAGATACATCCTTGAAGGAGATCATGTATCCTTAAATTCTTTCCAACTTAGGTCTTTGGGAATAGGTTCCATCAACCCTGGAACAGCACCTAATCCACAATAGAGGAGAAAGAACAGCGAGGTCTGACATGGGGGTGTAGAGGAAGCCCTTTGAAGGAATCACACTGCTAGCTGGTAACCTTTTTAAATGAATCACCTCCAGAATCAAAGAGTCTGATTTGATGAGACACCAAAAAGGAAAGTGAAGCTCAGGAATCTGGGACAGCTTTACATAGACTGCTGGAGGAGCTGAGTAAGTAATCCATTTTTTTCAGCTGGTTTTGGGAGGACCCACCTTAAGGCCTTGAATCTACCAGTCACTGTTTGAGGTTTTTTTGTTTAACCACTGCCTTGTTGGGAAACTTTGCTCTGTTTTCTGAAACAAAAGCCTGAACAAAAGAAAAGTTTTCAAAAGGGAGAGTTGAAAATCAAGGTACCCCCCATGACTAAACTTTCCCCTTCAAATCTTTTAGGGGCCTCCAGCAGAATTTGGTCCAAGTAACACTGCGAAAGGACTTGCCTGCCTCATGGTCCTAAGAAGTGACTACCTTTAAGTTACTTACAAAAGAACATCAGGCTGGCCAAGGGAAAGAAGTGCTCCAAGGAACCAGATGACCACAACGGAGTCACCCACCAGCAGCTGAGGCAGAGGAAAAACAGATTAAAAAGTCAAAGCCTCTCCTGATAATGAGAAATCATTACATTTATCAGCAAACATGTCATTGCTAAAAAGAGCACTTCAACTGTGCAGTGGAGCCTCGTGACAGTCACTCTGTTGAGGAAAAAAAAAAAATATCTGAGAGGTAGTGTTTTTTTTGCCAAGGTTTACAAAAACCCCAGCCCCTCACTACACTTATGCACAAAAAGCACAATTTTCCATTAAAAACACAAACTACCACCACCACAGGGACCCTAGATGAGTGCTAAATGAAAGATTTCTGACAAGCTGTTACAAGGAGCTTAAATGAGTTCGTAGCAATGTGACAGGAACTAGAAATGGAGATAAAGTTTTAACAGACCACCCTCAAAACCAAAAGTCTAAGCCCGGACAAAATTTGGAAGTAAAACTGAGATTTTCTTCACAAAATTTAAATATTTAGAAGAGATTCCACCTCAAGGAACCATCAGATAAAACACAAGATTCTGAGGTAAGAAGTTTAGTGACAGCCACTGAAAAATCTTCACACTACTTCAAAGAAAAACTTCTTGACTAAAGTAAACTGTTTCCTGCTGAAATGTTAACTTGTGGAAGGTAATTCCCATGGGGAACTAATCTGCCCAGTCTTGTAAAAGCACTAACAATCAAATCACCCAAAGCCTGAAGAGGAGCTCTTGTAGGCAGTAGAAAGTTTGAAGTTTTGGGTACCCAAGACACTGGCTTTACATGGTTTCCTTGCATATAAAAAGCATTGACTAGGGCATGTGAAAGATGCCCAAAGCTTTACTAGCTGCCTAGCTGGTCCAATTCTTGGCAAGATGTCCCATATATAGCTTAGGCTACCACAGCAGCCATCCAATAATGAACATCTCTAGTCAACTGACAGATCCATCAATTACAAGTGACCCCACTACAGAGAAGTTGTTATGTATCTCACCATAACGCTCAATGTATGTAGTCCATCTCACCTCACATTCTTAGTTCTCCTTGGGTTCGGAGCCAAATCTGAAACGTCTCCACTCGGGTCATAATCCCATGCTGCAGTGTGCCTATCTCCAGATCTTGTTTGCTGCAAGCTCACATACACACACACACCAACATGACAGTAAGAACCAACCCAACTAATCAAAAAGGAGTGCTGAAAACAGGAGACTAAACCTCTAGGTCCTCCTGCAGGAGGGGTAGGTGGGTGGGTTAATAAGAATGTGAGGCGAGATGGACTACATACATCAAACGTTACAGTGAGTACATAACTTCTGATGTTATGTAATCCAATCCCGCATATACATTCTACTCTTGGGAAGCGTGCCCTAGCACCTAAACCTTAGGGTGGCTCACTGGAAAATACTCCTGAGCACTGTGGAACTGAAAAGGAAGATCTGCTCTCTAGATACTCAGATCCAATTTGTAGTGACTAATAAAGGTGCGAGGCGATGCCAACATGTGGCTGCAGCACAAATATCATCCAGAGATCCTAGCCTGGAAAAGCAATAGAGGTAGACACTGATAGAGTGAAGAATGAGCCTTCACTGGGTAATTCCTTGCCATTGAAGTATAAATGAAGGAGATGCAACTAGAAATCCATCTGGACAGAGTTACTGTAGAAACTGGAGCCCCAAGTTCAGTTTGTCTGGGAGAACAAGACAAAGAGAGCTGATCGATTTCCTAATATCTTTAATTCTATGTAAACAGAAATGCAATTGTCTGTGAACATCTGCTGATGAAACTTAAATTCTGGGCCCTGTTAGAGAATTTAGGGAAAAATAGAGGCAGCTCAATGGACTGGTGGAGGCTGACAACCGAAGCAAACTTAGGCATAAAAGGAAGGATTAGGTCTCATCCTTCTGAAATACCAAGTAAGGGGCTGAACCGATAAAGCTTGAGTTAGAGACCTGCCTAGCCAAAGTGATGGCTGTCAAAAAAAAAAGATAGTCTTCCAAGACAAAAATTTAATGTCACAAGTTGCTGGGCTCAAAAGAGAGGCGAAGTTAAGCCACTATACCACAAAACTGAGGTCCCATGGCATTACAGGATCAAAGATTGAGGTTGAAGTAGCTAGTCCCTTTTAGAAAAGTCCTACAAAGTCTGTGCACCATTAGATTGGGTTCATTAAAGCAACATGAAAAGTAGAAATGGCTGCAAACTGCACTTTGATAGTTGCCGCGAGCTGATCCATGGCTGAGCAGCTGAGAAAAACTCTAAAAATGAATAAATGGGAGCTGTACAGGGATCGATCTGCCTTTCATGAGCCCAAATGGAGAATCTCTTCCACTTACTGGAATACATCTTCTAGTAGAAGGCTTGGGGAAGAACTTTACAGAATATGAACCACCTCGGGGAAAAATCATGGCAAGCCTGACTAGGGACGGAATTGGAGCACCCATGCTGTCAACTTGAGGGTCTGAATGAGGATGGAACTGCCCTGACATACGAAGTCAACAGATCTGGCTCTGGGTCCAGAATCCCACGGATCGCCCATTAGATATGGGTGGAGAAAAGGAAACCAAATCTGATGAGGCCAGTGTGGTGCAATCAGTATCATCTTGCTTCCCAAGGATTGTGCTTTCTGAATAACCTTCATTATCAGGGGACTGGGCGGAAGGCATAGAGAAGACCGGCGGGCCAATGCAGTGAACTAGAGCGCCCTGGGTGCCTCCCCTTCTGGGGAATAAGGGTGAAGTAGCTGCTGCATTTGGCATTGAGGGGCTGGTAAACAGATTGCAGCAAGGCTAACCCCATCTGCGGAAAATCCACTCTGCCATTTGTTCGCTCCAGGGACCACTTTCCTGAGACATCAGAATAGCTCTGCTCAATACCAAACGGCAATCACGTGCTGCACTTCCCAGTATGTGCGTTGCCACTAGAAAGTGTCGGGAAGATACTCGCCCACTGCCACACTTTAAGTGCCTCTCTGCAAAGGGATACGACCTGGTTCCTCCCTGTTTGTTCAGATACCATACCACTGACATGCTGTCTGGAAGTAGATTGCAATTGTCCCATGAGGAAGAAAGCCCTCAGCGCTTGGGCAACCTAATAGCACCGCCTCATCTCCAAGACACTGATATGCAAATTGGTCCTGTGCTCTTGCCATGTGCCTTGGACTGTCCTGCGAGATAATGCCCCCACCTGATCTGGGAGTGTCCTGGTCACCGTGGCAACTGGAGGAAGGAAGAACGAAAGGCATGCCCGCTGCTTGAGATTATTGCTGGTCTGACGCCACCAGCACAGATCCTGCTTGTACTTGTCTGTAATCAGAACAAGATAGGAGAGTGTGAGATGCTGTAGAGACCATTGGGCAAAGTAGCCACTGAAGAATCCTCATGTAGTCTCAAGCAAGATGAACTAGCATAATCGCGGCAGCCATGGTCCCTAACCAACTTGAGGACCACTTTGCCTTGACCTTTCTTTAATGGTAGCAAAGCGTAGGACCTGCTGCTTTAAAACCTGAATTCTCTCTTCTGGTAGGAGAGGCCTCATGAGCACAGTGTCCTGAATTAAGTGATTGATAAAGGCAGCACGCTCAGCGAGAGCAAACAAGGTAGACTTTTCCCAGTTCAGAGTAATTCCTCAGACTTTTTGCACAGTGCAATAGTGGCGCCCCTGGTCTGTAGCAGTAGATGCCTGGTGAGGTGGCAGAGACAGAAGCCAGTGGGCCAGGTATGGAAACACTTGGAATCCCTGACATCTCAAGTGAGCCGTTACCCCTGCCATGCATTTGGTGAACACCCTGGGGGCTGTGGTGAGACCAAAGGGCAGGGTGCAAACTGAAAACGACTGGCTCCTCAGCCAGACGTAGTGACTTCTGGATGTCCCTGTCCATCTTGATATGGTAGCAGTAAGCATCCTTGAGGTCAATGAAGCACATCCGCACATCTTTCCCTAATAACGGGAGAATTAACTGGTAACGTGACCATGCAGAACTTGGACTTGTCTGGCATGAAGGTTCAAATGGCTGAGATCCAAGATGGGTCTCCGGGTCCCTGTTCTTTTGGCACCAAAAAGTATCTGAGTAAGTCCCTTAATCCTACTTGGTCTGAGGGGACAGGCTGGATGGCTCCCTTTGACAGCAACTTTTGTACTTCTAAGAAGATACGGAATCCCTTTGACTGGGTGGAACGTCTGGGATTCTTTTGTTTGGTGGGGTATAAGAAAGAAGGGCAATATGATAACCTCCAATACTCACTGTAGCCTTTTGGGTGATGTCTCGCCAGGCTTCTGGGTATAGAGAAATATGACCCCCAACTGGCTCCAGAGACGACATTGTGTCAGGCCTCCCGGCTCAGGAGAGCTGAGTAGGGAGAACCACCTGAGAAAGGAATCACAGTCCCCTGGTTACGCTGGGCCTCCTCTGCCTCTAGGGTGGCGCTCTACCTGAATTTCCACCCCTACTCTGCCTCTGGAGGGGAAATCACTCAAAAAGCCATTGAAATAACCTGTGCAACTTACTGAACCACATTTTTTCACCCTTCTGCCCTTTAGTAAGGTCTAGAAGGCATGGAAAAATGGACTTCAATGGCAGACAGGGTTTTTCCTTCCTGCTGCGCACCTAGTGAGTGTCCTTCAACTTGGTTCCAAATAGGATGAACCGGAAGGGGCGTTGGTGAAAGACTTGAAAGCATCTGCGATGTTCCACAGGCGCATCCAGGAGTGTCTCCTAAGAGACTCCTGAACCCAAGAAGCCCTGCTCACCAGCCTGCGTAAGAAATCAGCCTCATGGAGGAGTTGGTAATAGAATTTAGGTGTTACATCTGAGCATTGCCTTCTGAGCCATTAAAAGCATCAGAACGCAAGGCACCCTGTAGGAGAATCTCCCAGCTCTTTAGGAGATCTCTCTGGAGCCGCAGTAAAATGCGATTAGCTGAATAGTTCAGCGACTGCAGTGTAAAGTGTCGCTGAAGAAACACATGGTTCCCATACCTGTCCATAGCCCTGGACTCCTTGTTAGGAGGATGGATGGGAATGGTAGTTTCTGCAAGTTCCTTCTTGGTGGCTGCTGCCACCACCATGGCATCTACTAGAACGCCTTCGTAAGAAATTCTCTGTCAGGGAGTGGACAAAAACTTGTTGGGTTTCCTAGTGTGTGGACCAGTTCCACAATGTCTGGAGTTTCCCACACCTTTCAACAAATGAGGTCCAAGAGCTTGTCTAACAGGGAGAAACCCAAGAGGCGGAGGGTTGAGACTCAAAGGCCTTCAGGAATACTGACTCCTCCTCAGAAGGGGCTTTAGAGGGACAGTCGCTGTCTCAATATTTCCAGGATATCTGAGAAGAGATATAGTCAGAAGTCATTTTGGGGACCCTCTGACTCTCGAGGTCGGGTGTCAGACGTGAGAGACTGGTCATCTTGGGAGTCAATGTGCTTACTACTTGCACACACTCTTCTGGGGGCCCCTCGGGTAAAAACTGTGGGGAGGCCACAAAGTTGGGGGCCACTCATGGAGGTATCCTGAGGCCTTGGGTCTCCAGCTGTCCCTGGATAGATGGTGATCTGAGACTGATATCGGTGCTGAAGGGGGAAGAGTGTCTCAGCCATAAGATGCAGCTGACTACCTGGCCAAAAGGCACACTCATGACCTCAAAAAGTTGAGATCCCCCGGCTCCTGAAGGTCTACTAACTGTACGTAGAGAAGATACGTTAGTAGCCCACAGAGCACAGGAGATGAGATCTGGGAAGCCAACATGTTGGGCCCACACTCACCAGAGTCGAAGCACAGTTACAGCGCCGGTGAAGGCTAGGAGCCGAAGATCGATCCAAGACCTCCCTCTTGGGTCTGACCAAGTGAACTGTGAATCCTGGACCCCGTGGACGGCACTGACTGGGTCGGAGCGGAGATCAGAGCAGAGATGCCAGAAGGGCTACTGAACTGACCTCACAGCGTCCGGGACGGAACAGACGAATCTCTGTCTCCAAAGAAAGGTTCGGAGGAGGAATAGCCAAAGATGAAGGAATAATGGGCTCTGGAGAGCCGACTGGGCCGGAGCCAAAACAATTTAGGGCAGCAGCACCGATGACTGGAGCAGTTTCTTCACCACTCTATCGACATCCAGAAAGGGTCCTAGAGGGATACAATTCGAGGATCTGATCTCCCTGCAGAGGGAGACCTGTGAGTCGACAAACCGGGTCGAAAAACTGGAGACTGGCTCCAAACTGGATATCGTCACTGGCTCCAAGAGACTGGGAGCCGATGTCGACATAATAGATGCTCTGCCTTCTGTCAGCCCCTGAAGCCAGTGGAGCCAAAGCAACTATAGTTCTGGTGATTTTCTCTAGCGGCTCCGAGAAACATGACTGAGCCAGAGAGCATTTGAGGATTTTTGTCTTTTTGTCCAGTTTGGAAGGAGAGGATCTGGAACTAGACCACCTCTTCAAGTCTTACTCAAAGGAAGGTTTCTGCAATCCTTTTAAAATAAGCTTATTCTCTACTCTCTTGCTTGCACACGGGGACTGAAAGTGTGGCAGAACAAGCAGGATTCTTGGAGATGAATAGCCCCAAGCAATGTACATGCACACTGAATGCCCCAAGCAATACATGCACACTGAATGCCCAACAGTCAATGACATATTACATTTCACACACTTTCTAAAGTCTCGAGAAGGCCTGTGTGCACTTTTAGAACCTTGGACATGCCGACAGAAAAAACACAGACAGGGAAAAACTGTAGGGACACCTTCACCAAAAATAACCAACGATAGAGCGTGGGAAACTAGAGCCTCTAACTGAAAAAACGGCCTAGAGACCACAGGATAACCACAGGGAGGACTAGATCCTCCGTTAAACAGGCCTAGCCCAAGGAATAAGCAGGGAAAAAAAACACTGTTAACAGGCACACAACAAAACCAGCTAATGGGTGTACTACAAAAATAGAGAGGACTAGGTCCTTCCTAGATAAAACGTGTGGCCTAGCCCATACACACCAAAAAGGAACGAGATACCAAGAAAAAAGGGGCACAACAGAGCAGGCCACACAACCAGCAAAAAGCAATACACACACTAGCTATGAAAATAGCTTTTGGAGCTACAATAATGAGAAATAAATCTAAAAATTATACTTTGCCAAGGCCAAGAATCGAGACCACGTCCGAACATACTGAAATGGGCGTAAAAGAGATCTGGAGATAGGAGAGTTGCAGCATGTGATAGCTGAGCCACGAACCAATTGAAGACTTCGAGCTAGAGTATGGCCCAGAGTCGGAGCCGAGGTTCGCTCCAAACCCAAGGGTAAGAATGTAGGCTAGATTTGACTACATAATATCAACAGCGTTGAACTGCAACACAAAATTTAAAATAAAATCAGGTGAGGAAATTAGAGTGGCGGTATCAGCAAAAATTTAAAGACACTGGGCTCCAACTCTCTCCAATGTGCAAAGTAGTGGAGTGGAGGCTTGAGGCTAAGTGTATTGCATGGAAAAACATGCTGCATCTCAGAGTAACCAATTTAAAAAAGAAATTGGATGTCTAGACCCCATAGACCCGTAAATGTATGGAGTCAAGATGTTCTTGGTTTCAAGATCTGAGACTTACATGAAGCAATGCTACTGAGGCAAAAGTCTCTACGGTAAAACCTCTTACAATACAGGAGTCTTGAGGATGCATGCAAATCATCCAGGCTAGACATCCTGGAGAGAAGCAGGCTGATCTGAACCAACACCACCAGTTCTTTTGGAGTTTTAATGGGAGAGGGCTGTACAAGAATAACTGCAGATAACTGAATGACCACAAAATTTAAATTTCACACAAGCTAAAAATTCTGCAAGAGTAAGAATACCGACATTATTATCCACTAAATGCAGATAGCATACCTCTCAACCTGAAACATCAAAAATCTGGACAACGCCCATGAAAAGTAGGTACAAATCTGTATGCTGATTAACATCTAATTTGCATACATAATTATGCAACTCCACCCACTCCAATGGAATTCAGGGATACCAACTTTCGAGATGCAAACTGAACAGACAACCAATGACAGTAGAGGGGGTCCGGCTTCACTAAAACTATTAGTTTTGGAACTTTATTGGCAAATCAGGTTGGAATCTTACCATCCCCCTGGTTTAAATGAAGCATGTTCTATAGGCTGCCTCCTCAGTGTGTTAAGCCTAAAGAGATAGACTTTTTAACGTTACAGAAATACATTACCCAAAGAACTAATAATATACTTGAGTAGTAAATTTCATATCCTGTTGATTACATATTTTCTTGAATGTCAATGTAAAAAGGACTTTTAAAACAAAGTTTTTCATTTTTCACCATTGTCTTTTTAAATGTCTAATGAGTATTCACTTGGGTTATTAACCAATTATGTGTTTTGTATAAAATGGTATGGTTAGAATATGTTTCTTTATTCTGAAAAAGTTTGCCAAAATTGGTAGCAGACGAAAAGCGCTTTAAATTCTTTTTGGATTTATCTTCTGCTGCACTGCACTTATTTTTTGATGCTGTTTGGTTCGATTCAAGCACCATATTTGTGTTTCAACAGTTTGGGAAGTACTCCGAGGCTTGCTTATTTTTGTTTGAACAGACATCCAAAACATGGCACCAGAGCCTGATTCTCTGAAATCACTGCAGAGGCAAGTTACAATGAACAAGATTTTCCTGCACTGAACTTTTAAGTTAAATGACACTTCTGGTTAGCAGTGCTGGACTGCCAAGTTTCTAAATTTATCCTGCAGCAGGACTGAGTCTCTCAGCATGGTTCGAGTTTTTAAGGTACCACTAAGGAAGGCAATGGAAACCAGTAAGGATGTGAGGAAAAGTACATCTGTGTACACTTAACCATAAATGTAGATGGTAGAGTGTATTCACTGTTGCAGTCATCACCTGGGGTTATCCCTGCTGTGGTAGCCTCGGCCTGCCGAATACAAGAGTCAATGTTTTTCTGCTTTGGCTGCATTCGCCTGTGGACTGACGTCAGGTCATCAGTGTTATAAAGCAAGGCAGCCAGTGCCATTACATCAGATTTTCTTGCCCTAACCTGTCAGAAGCACAAGGAAATATGGTAAAGTGGTGCTGGTGGCAAAAGCCACAGTGAGAAGCTTACATCTCCCTAAGGAAAAGATGATATAAGGGGGAAGGGGGGAGGGAAACCAGGATTGCAACAGTGAATACACTCCAATATCTACATCTATGGTAAGTGTACACAACTGTACTATGTTCTTCATGTTTCACTGTTGCAGTAATCACCTGTGGGAGGATTCCCAAAGCTGAGGAGGGGGTGGAAGCGTTACTTGGAGACCTAGACATGGGTCAGCATGCCCTGCAGAACTGCAGAAGCAAACCCTGCCCTAGCCTTAGAGAAAAGAGGTAGGTGGTATTGCTTTGCACAGGTGTGGACAGAGGTCTGGGTGGCCAGCTTCCAAGGTATCCCTGGTGAGAATTCCTCTGAGGAATGCTGTAGAAATGGAGGCTGCCCTAGTGGAATGGGTATGAACAGACTTAGGTGGTGGTTTCCCATGCAGTCTGTAGCAGAAATGGATACAGTGTGATATCCATTTGGAAATGGTTTGCTTGGAAATGGTCTTCCCCTCTACCACTGGGGGAAAGCTGACAAGAAGCTGGTCTGTTTTTCTGAAGGGTTTAGTATGGTCCAGGTAGTATTCTGAGCAGTCTGTGCATGTCTAGTGAGTGCAGAATTCTTTCCCCCTTGTTTTGAGGGTTAGGAAAGAAAGTGGGTACATGTATGGCCTAGTTAAGGGTCACATCAAATACCACCTTCAGCATAAAAGAGGAGTTTGTACATGGGAAGACCCTGTCTGCATGGAAAATGATTAATGGCTCAACAGCAATGAGTGTCTGAAGTTCTGAAACCCTTCTGACTGAGGTGATAGCTAGTAGGAAAGCAGTCTTCCAGGAGAGGTATCTCAATTCTGCTGAAGCAGCAGGTTCGAAGGGTGGCAAGGTTAGTTTTTCCAAAACATAAAACAGGCCCCAGGCTGGCGTGGGTGGCCTCCTGTGAGGTCGGATATTAGAAGCCCCTCTGAGAAATTGTTTAATCAAAGGATGCGAGAAGAGGGGCTGATCTGTATTGAAATGAGCAGAAATGGCTGAGGCGTGATTTTAATTGAAGAGGAGGAGAGGCCACTATTGGAATAACTCCGCTAGATAGTCCAGTATAAGAGGGATGGAAGGTTGTGAGGTACTGCCCCCTCTGGACTGGCTCCAGCAGCAGAATCTTTTCCATTTCCGTAAGATTTTCTGGTGCTGGGCCTTCTGGCCTCTGTAATAATGTCTAGGACCTGTTTGTAACTAGGGCCCCTTGTTTGCTTTTAAACTTTTAGCGATTCTAACAGTTTCAGAGTCTGCAAGTCTGGGTGCAGCACCTGGGGGGGGGGGGCAAGAGGTCTGAGATCAGGGGAAGCTACTTGGGAGGCTGTAATGTCAGATTGTGCAGTAAGTGGTACCAATGCTGTCTGGGCCAATCTGGAGCAATGAGGATGGCCTTTGGTCTCTCCTCCCTTATCTTGATCAGTACCTTGGGAATAAGAGGCAGAGGAGGGAATGTGTACACAAAGAGGGAGTTCCAGGGGAAGGTCAAGGCATCCACCTTCCACGCTTGGTGGTAATGCTCTCTGGTACAGAATGTTTTCAGGTGGTGGTTGAGGTGCAAAGCAAAGAGAGCCACCTCCGGAGTTCCCCACTCCTGAGTAACTTGCAAAAAGATTTTTCTGTGGAGCTGCCATTCGTGGGGGACCAGTAAGTTTCTGCTTAGGTGGTCTGCCAGGGTGTTGTTGATCCCTGGTAGGTATTGAGCAATTAGGTGTAATTCCATGGAGGAGACCATCAGAAACAGGTTCATGGCTAGCCTGCAGATAGGATAAAATTGGGTCCCTCCCTGTTTGTTGATGTACCACACTACTGTAGTTTTGTCTGTTTGATAAGAAGAACCCCTGGCCTGAGATGGGGTTTGAAGGATGTCAGAGGCTTTTCTACTGCCATCATTTCCTTCTGACTGATGTGTAAAGGAAGGTGCTGGGCTTCCAAAGACCTTGGGTGCACCTGCCTGCTAGGTGAGCATCCCAAGCAATATCTGAGCCGTCGGTGGTGATGGTCCATCCAGTAGTGCAGAGGGTGAAGGAAAGACCCTTGTTCTTGGCACAGGCCCCTACCTACCAGAGAAACTTGGCCCTTATACAGGGGATCAGAGTGTGGTCTCTTGAGGCTGAGAGTGCTGACACCAAAGGTTGTTTAGATACCACTGAAGTTTTTTCATGTGATGCCTGCCAAAGGAATGAGAAGGATGCAAGATGCCATGTACCTAAAGGCTTGCAGGAACTTCCTCGCAATGAGGTGACTTCTGGAAGCCAGCTGGGTAAAGTAGAGAGGCAGGAAGCTCTGCTTTTCTGGGGATAGAAAGGCCATTTGAGATTCTCTGTCCAGCAGTGCTCCCAAGAAAATGATCTTCCTGGAGGGTGTTTGCTTTGATTTCTTCTCGTTGATGGTGTTATCCTAAAGGAGGTTAGGAGGGTTTTGACAAAGAGGTCTTAGAGTAGCTTTTCTTTGCACTCTGCCTGAACGAAGCTGTCATCCAGAGAAGGGTAAATCTGCATGTTCTTCTGTCTGCAAAAGGCTATGGACAGAGCTAAGCATTTGGTGAATACTCTGGGAGCAGTAGATAAGCTAAAGGGTAGCACAGAGAACTGAAAGTGTTGTGAGCCTGCTCTGAAGTGAAGTCATTTCCTGCAGGATTCCCTTATGGGGATGTGGAGGTAGGCATCTTTTATGTCTAGCGCAACTAACCAGGCATTTTTTTCTTAGCATAGGCAGCAGCTACTGCAGTTAGCATTTTGAATTTGGAGACCACCAGGGAGGTGTTCAGAATGGATAGATCCAGGATGGGGCGCCTAGTGCACTATTTTCTAGGAACAAGGAATAGTCTGGAATAAAAGCCTTTGCCTATTAGATCTGAGGGAACAGGTTCTACGTCCCCTTTGGATATGAGAGTTTGGACTCGTTTCAATGCCTCTGCTCACCGATTTGGAGGCAAGTCTGGGTACCCTCTTGGAATTGGGAGTTCGTTGAAAGAGAATTTGTATCCCTGAAAAATTATCTTTAAGACCCATTGGTCCTTTGTTACAGAAAGTCAATTTTCTTTGCAGAGGGAGAGCCTTCCTCCTAGTTTTTGGTGAGTGAAAAGAGGGCAGAAGGGGGGAAGAGGGAACCACAAAGTTTTTGCCATAGACGGATGGCTCAGAACACCCTGCCTTTGGAGCGGAAGTGGTCCACTGTTTGTTTCTCTGGTGTCTCTGGGATAAGAGACTGGGTGGTCTGCCCCTGCAGGGCTTAACTTGCCCCTGTCTGCTAGGTGCAGGAAAGGACTAGTGCTTTGAGGTAAAATTCCTGCTGAACCTTGGAGGTTGTACCTGAAAGAAATATTTTACTGTCTGCATAGATTTTGCTTTGTCTTCCATCTTTTTAAAGCACCTCTTCTGCTTTTACTCCAAACAAGCGGTCCTTATCCAAGGGTGCATCAATTAACTTAGACTTGACATGATCAGGGAGAGGCTGTTCCTTCAACCATGCATGCCTCATAATGACTGATCCTGGCACTGCTCCCCTGCTTAAGGCTTCATCCACAGTGTAAGGAGTGTTCGGCCACAAGTAGAGTGCAGTAAATCCGCTCTTTCAAAAATGGCACAGTCAGGAAAGGTTGAAATCTTTTGCTTTAATAGTTCGAAAGTGTGTTGTTGACATTTTAAAATGTGGAACTGACAGCTGAGTGTGCTGATAGCGAAGGTTGCAGAGGTGTACACTTTTTTACCCCATCTGTCCAGAGCTCTGGAATTCTCGTCAGAAGGAATTCTTTGCAGAACTAGCCTTGGCTCCTTTTGGTCCCTGTGTAATGACCTCTGGGTCTGCACCAGGATTTCTGTACAGATATTTCTGAGAATCCATTACTCTGTAATACATGTCAGGTTTACTGGGAGCAAGTGGGAGGGCATCAGATCTAAGCTGGAGTTGACATCATTCACCACCTCTAAGATGGGGAGAATGGCCAAGGGTCTGTGCTGGGGCAGGTCTAGAAACTTGTTCTTTTCTTAGACTGAGGGAAGTCCTGGGATTCCAGTGGAAATATTCCCTGAGGGTGTGAAGGGTTTTCCCAAAGGAAAGATCTTCTGGTGGGGTGGCAGAAGGAATGGATTCCTCTGCATCTGAATTCTCACACAGAGATATTGTTCTTCAAAGTCTGAATAATCAAATTCCTCAGAATCCTATTCTATCAGTTTTTCAGGAGAAGGGTCTCTTCCTTTTAGAAGTTGTGGCCTGACTACCCCTGATAAGGGAGAGAAGATCCTCCTCCATTTTAAGCATTTGGACTTGGGGTGGAGGAGCAGGAGTGGCTAAAGGTAGACTTCCTAGGAGTGGCCTTGCTTCTAGGCCTAAGAGTATCCATAGGTCTGAGGGAAACGGTAGTCGGATGAGAAGACATCTGTCTTTTGTCTAGATTCGGTAGTGTGAAAAGCCTACTTGGACGCCAGTGCTTGCTCCGGACCCAACCAAGGCAGAGACAATCAAAGGCTCGGAGGACAAAGATTTCTGCAGCAAACCAGACTCCGAAAGGGTCTCGGCAGAGGCCTGCGAAGGTATCTTATCGGGCATCAGGGGCTGAAGGCACCTCATTGAATTCCTGAGAAAGTACAGTTTTGTACCTACCATAAATGTAGATGCTAGAGTGTTCACACTGCTGCAGTCATTACACTTCGGTTATCCTGCCGTCAGGCGGTCCTGCAGTCGGCCTGAGTTCCAAAGTCTTGGTCCGGCATCAGCTGCTGTCGCTTCTTCCCTGACGTCAGTGCGCCAGGGGTATACAAGATGCATCTGACGCCATTTTCTTCAGTTTTTCTTGCCCCAGACGTCAGGTGCCCCCAAGTAGGTAGGCAATACATACTGCTAATCAAAAATATACAACAAAAACAATACCTTCAGATACCAGCAAATACATCCCAAAGGTTGTATAGGATAGAAAGGTATATATAAGTCCAGCTAGTTCAAAGGGGATGGAGGGAGGGTAACCTGGACTGCAGCAGTGTGAACACTCCAACATCTACATTTATGGTAGGTACAAAACTGTACCATGTTCATCGTGTTACACTGCTGCAGTCATTACACTTGGGTAGAATCCCAAAGCTGAGGTTGGGTGGCTGGTCTATAAAGAGTTAGGATTGGCTATGAGACCCTGCAGAACTGCAGTGGCAAAACCTACTCTGGATTTAGAGTAAAGAGGCAGGTGGTAATGCTTGGTAAAGGTGTGCACTGAACTCCAAGCTGCAGCCTCCAAAATTTCCTTGGTAGGTACTCCCTTTGAGAAAGGCTGTTTAAGTGGCTGTTGCCCTGGTGGAATGTGGACTAATGTTATTTGGGACTGATTTTCCATGCTGTGTGCAGCAGTACCGAATACAGTGTCCTATCCATTTGGATATAGTCTGCTTTGAGATAGCCTTGCCCTGTGATCCTGCAGTATATGCTACAAACAGTTGCTTAGTTTTCCTGAAAGCCTTTGTTTTGTCCAAGTAGAAGCGTAGCTGCCTGTGTATGTCCAAAGAATGTAGAAGTCCCCCCCCCCTTATTCTGGGGGTTTGGATAAAAAGTTGGCAAATGGATGGTTTGGTTAAGAGCCACACTAGATACCACCTTTGGCATAAAGGTAGGGTTTGTCCTTAAAGATACCCTGTCCTGATGAAAAATTATAAAAGGTTCCACTGCCATTAATGCCTGTAGCACTGAGACTGTTCGTGCTGAAGTTACTGCCGGGAGCAGAGCTGTTTTCCAGGATAAAAATTTTAGATCTGCTGTATTGGCTGGCTCAAAAGGTGGTAGGGTCAGTTTTTCCAAAATTAAATTTAGGTCCCAAGTTGGTGTTGGTGCTCTCTGGGGCGGTCTTATGTTTTTAGCCCCTCTGAGGTACTGCTTTAGCAAGGGATGAGAGAATAAAGGAGGATCCATGTTGTAATGTGAAGAAATGGCAGAGGCGTGGATCTTAATTGATGAGGATAGGCCTCTGTCCAGCATCTCAGTCAAGTATTGTAAAATCTGAGGAATGTTTGGAACAAGCCGGACCAAGACTTTGGAACTCAGGCCGACTGCGGGACTGCCTGACGGCAGGATAACCCAAGTGTAATGACTGCAGCAGTGTAACACGATGAAAATCTGACCTGCTTAGCAGTAGAGTCGTCGGAAGGCTTAGGCTTAGCCTTGTGTGGTCTGTCTGTATCTTTACTTTTTTTGGAATGTCTACGGATTGTTGGATGACTGACGCCATTTCGGAATATGAAGATGGAAGATGAAAATACCTGGCTACAATAAACTCTATGACAAATGGTTCTCGTGTTAAAGAGGGCACAGAACGGGCAACGGGGGACGTTGTGGTCTGGGCCTAAAAAAGTGACACAGTATAAATGGAAGTTTCAGTGTGGGATCTGCTTTCCATTGGAAAGACAATTCTTAGTTTTTTCAGACATTGGTTAGTGCAAGAAAAAAGGATCACTAATTGGGTACTTGGCTTTAGACGTTTTCTGCTGTAGTTCAAACTCTGGTAGCGACCGACCGGTATACTTGCGAACTACTTCTGCAACGGGCTCCACGGCAAGAAAGACTGGTGTAATGGCATCGGCTGCCTTGCTTTATAGCACTGACGACCTGACATCAGTCAACAAGTGACAGCAGCCAATGCAGAAAAACACCGACTCTGGTATTCGGGCAGGTGGCTATCACAGCAGGGATAACCCATAGGTGATGACTGCAACTGTGAGACATGAAGATCATCAAACATTCTCCTATTCCTGGAGTTTCTGCTTTGGAGGTGGCTTTGGAAATTCCAGTTGTAACAAATTATACTAATTCCTGTGGGAATGAAGCATTCTGTTCCCACTGAAAAAAAAATCTTGTTTCATTCTGGTAACTGCTAGAGAAAGAAAATCCTTGGGACTGGCTGAAACCACTCTTTCCACAGAATCAGAAAGTACAGTTTTGTACCTACCATAAATGTAGATGTTCAAGTGTCTTCACTGCTGCAGTCATTACACTTGGGTTATCCTGCCATCAGGCGGGCCTGCAGTCGTGTTTATCCTGCCATCAGGCGGGCCCGCAGCCAGCCTGAGTTCCAAAGTCTTGGTCCGGTGTCGGTTGCCGTCGTCTCTTCTCCGACGTCAGTGCCCCAGGGGTATATAAGCAGCAGCCAATGCCATTTTATTCAGTTTTTCTTGCCCCAGATGTCAGGTGCAATTGGTAGACAATACATACAACCTTCAGTAACCAGGAAATACACCACATAGGTAGTATAGGTTAGTCCCAGATAAGAAAGAGGGGCTGGCGGGTGGGTAACCTGGACTGCAGCAGTGAAGACGCTCTAACATCTACATTTATGGTAGGTACAAAACTGTACTATGTTCATAGTGTTTCACTGCTGCAGTCATTACACTTGGGTAGAATCCCAAAGCTGAGTTTGGGTGGCTGGCTCTATAGAGGATGTGGTGTGGCTATGAGGCCCTACAGCACTGCAGTGGCAAAGCCAGCTCTGGATCTAGAATAAAGAGGCAAACATTAATGCTTGGTAAAGGTGTGCACTGAACTGCAAGTTGCAGCTTCCAAGATATCTTTGGTAGGTGGTACTCTAAGGTAGGCAGTAGACATGGCAGTTGCCCTGGTGGAATGTGGTCTAATATTACTAGGTACAGGTTTCGCATGTTGTGTGTAGCAGAACCGGATACAGTGTCTGCACTTTGAAATGGTCTGCTTTGAAATAGCCTTTCCCTGTGATCCTGCAGCATATGATACAAATTATTGTTCAGATTTTCTGAAAGCTTTTGTTTTGTCCAAGTAAAAGCGCAATTGCCTGCGTATGTCCAAGGAATGTAGAAGTCTCTCCCCTTTATTCTGGGGATTTGGATAAAATGTTGGCAAGTGAATAGTTTGGATAAGAGCCACACTGGATACCACCTTAGGCATAAAGGTAGGGTTTGTTCTTAAAGAAACCCTGTCTTGGTGGAAAATGATAAAAGGCTCCACTGCCATTAGTGCCTGCAGTTCTGAGACTCTTCGTGCTGAGGTTATTGCCAGAAGCAGAGCAGTTTTCCATGATATATATTTTAACTCTGCTGAATTGGCTAGTTCAAAAGGAGGCAAAGTGAGATTTTCCAAAACGAAATTGAGATCCCAAGTTGGTGCTCTCCGGGGCAGTCTTATGTTTTTAGCCCTCTGAGGTACTGCTTTAGCAATGGGTGAGAGAAAATAGGAGGATCTGTGTTGTAATGAGCCGAGATGGCAGAAGCGTTAATCTTAATGGATGAGAAGGATAGTCCTTTGTCCAGCATCTCAGTCAAGTATTGTAGTATCTGAGGAATGTTAGGGACCAGAGGATCAAGGTTTTGAGCCTGGTTCCAGGCACAGAATCTCTTCCACTTTTCTGAATAAGATTTCCTGGTGCTAAGCCTCCTGGCCTCAAAAATGACATCCATAACAGTTTTAGAGAGAGAATTTGTCTGTTTGGCTAATGAATCTGCCATGCAGCCAGGTTTAAGGTTTTGAGCTGACTGTGCAGTATCGGATTGTTTTGCTGAGTCAGGTGTGGAATTTGAGGCAAAATCCAAGGTGGGCCTTGAGCGAAGTTCTTTAAGATTGGATACCAATGCTGGCGTGTGGCTAGTCTGGAGCAATCAGAATCATCTGTGTTTTTTCTTGTCTGGCTTTTAGGAGTACCTTTGTAAGGAGAAGCAGAGGTGGGAAGGCATAAACATTTAGGCTTTTCCCGCTGAACGAAAGAGCATCCACTTTCCATGCTTATGCGTGTTAAGTCCTTGGTGCAGAATTTTTGTAGTTGGTAATTCAGTGGTGAGGCAAAAAGATCTATATCCGGGCTCCCCCATTTCTGCATTATCCTGCTGAAGACTTATGGATTTAATTTCCACTCGTGAGGATCCATGATGTTTCTGCTCAAGTAGTCTGCCAGAGTGTTTTTCTTTCCTGGCAGGAATTGTGCTTGCAGATGAACTTGATAGGTTAGAGCTGTGTTCTACAAGGTCATGGCTTGTCTGCATAGGGGGTAAGAATGAACGCCCCCTTGTTTGTTTATATACCACATTACAGTGGTGTTGTCTGTCTTTAATAGTAATTGTCCTGGATGTAGATCATCCTTGAAAGCTGTAAGGGCATTTTGTACAGCCAACATCTCTGACTGATGTGAAGATGTATTTGGTCTGTGGTCCATTTGCCCTGAATACATTTTCCTGCCATGTGTGCTCCCCAGGCATAATCCGAGGCGTCTGTTGTTAAAGTCTGCCTGGCTGTGGGAAGAGTGAAAGGCTGACCCTTGAGGTGACATGCCTGTGCCCACCATCGAAACTCCTGTTGCAGGCAGGGAATTAGTGGTATTACTGTCTCCAAGCTGTGAGAATGTTGAGACCAAACACTTTTTAGGTACCATTGTAATTTCCTCATATACAGTCTTGCATATGGAATTACTAGTATGCAGGATGCCATGAATCCCAAGGCCTGCAGAATTTTTCTTGCAGGGAGTTGGGACTTTGTTGCCATCAATTGAAAATACTGAGTCAGTTTGTCCTTGTTTGTCTGGCGTGAGATAAGCCATCTGGGCCATAGTATTTAAGCTGGCACCCAGGAATATTATATCTTGTGAGGGCACCAGTTTTGATTTCTTTTCGTTTACTGTGTACCCTAGGCAACTTAATCTTTTTACGTACGCCAGATGCTGTAGAAGAATGTCCTTGGTCTCTGCTTGAATCAGGCAGTCGTCCAGATATGGATATATTTAAATTCCTTTTTGTCTGCAAAATGCAATTACTGGTGCCAGGCACTTGGTAAAGACCCTGGGCACAGTAGATGAGCCAAAGGGCAGTGCAGAGAATTGGTAGTGCATTGAACCAGGTACGAATCTGCTGCAATTTTGTCTGATAGGGACATGCAGGTATGCCTCTGAGGTCCAAAGTAACAAGCCAAGCTTTCTTGCCCAACATGGGAAGGCGCTGTTGTACTGTCAGCATTTTGAATTTCGGAACATCCGGGTAAGTATTTAGAGTGGAAAGGTCCAGAATGGGTCTCCAGGCTTTGTCCTTTCTGGGTACCAGGAAGAGTAGAGTAAAATCCTTGTCCTTTTTCCTGCTGTGGTACTTTTTGAATAGCTCTCATGTCCATGAGAGCTGCAATTTGTTTTTGCGCCTCTGCCCATTGATTTTGTGGCAGGTCTGGCATTCCTTTTAGCCTTGGAAAAGTGTGAAAGTGGAACCTGTAACCTTGAGACACAATATTCAGCACCCATTTGTCTTGGGTGATTGCTTGCCAGTTTTGAGAAAAAAGTGCTAGCTTCCCCCCTAAGGGAGCTGCCAAAAGGAAAGAGTTTGGCATTGGAAGGGGGAAGTCAAGACAGTTTCCTGTAAGGTTGGGACTTGTCCTCACCTCCTTTTGGGTTTGTAGCACCCCACTGTTGTGGTCTGTAAGAGCCTTGTGGCTGAGATCTGCCTTTTGGGCGTCTGTATCTGCCACTTTGTGGCCTGCCTGACACTGGAAAGGACCAATTCTTTGTAGGCCAATTTCTGCTAAATCATGGTGGCTGTACCTGTAAGAAATCCTTCACTGTTTGCATAGATTTTGCCTTATCCTCCATTTTCTTTAATACCTCTTCTGCCTTAATACCAAATAAATTATCTTGCTGCAAAGGAGCATCCAATAATTTCGCTTTAACATGATCTGGTAAACTTTGTTCTTTTAACAAAGCATGCCTTCAAATCACAGATCCTGTAACTGCTGCTCTACAAGAAGCTTCTAATGAATCAAAACCACATTGCAAAGTATGCTTTCCCACTTGTTCAGCTGCATGCAATAAATACTGCATTTCCTTATCAGTGTGTTCTGCATTCGTACTCATTTTCTGTTTTAATTGAGACAGTAAGTATCGTTGATATTTAAGCATGTGAAATTGGCAATTTAGAGCCCTCACTGCTAAAGTTGCAGAGGTGTAAATTTTCTTTCCCCATCTGTCTAATGCTCTAAAGTCCCTATCCGAGGGAACTGGATTCTTAGCCGTGGAAGCCTTAACCCCTTTGGGACCCTGGGAAATAGTTTCTGGGTCAGCAACAGGGTTTTTATAAAGAAATTTGAGAGAGTCAGGGACACTGTAGTACCTGTCTGGCTTGACTGGAGCTGGGGGTAAAGAATCAGAATTTAAACTAGATTCAGAGAACACATCATCCACAATGTCCAACACTGGCGAAATAGCAAAGGGCCTGTGTTCAGGCAATAAGAGGAAATCCCTGAGCCTTTTCTTGGATTCTGAGTAATCCTGGCTTTCCCAATGGAAATGCTCCCTCATGGTATGTGAAGTTTCCCCAAACGAATAATCATCAGGAGGAGAGGCTGAAGGGACAGATTCTTCAGCATCAGAGTCCTCATAGGGGAGCTAGAGAGTATCCATGGACTGAAGAGGAATCAGAGGAAATGAAAACCTGATCAGAGGAGTCATAGTCTGTATCCTGCCTAGGCCTTTTCTCAGGAGGGGGATGGGAACTCCTGATTAGAGTAATGAGGTCTTCAGCCATTTTAAGCATCTTTTTCTTAGGCATGGAGAACTGTCCAGGAGAATGCTGTACTTGTTTCTTTGTCTTTAATGGTACCTTTGTCTTGGCTGTTGTTTTAATGGTAAGTCGTGAAGGTCTGAAAACACCCTCAGAAGCCGATGCCTGCTCAGCGGCTCCGGACCCATCTGAGGGATTAGTTTCCCTAGGCCCAATACCTTGAGTTTCCAGAGGCCTAGATGTCTCCACGTGGGAGTCGGAAGCGGCCTGTGGCCTTTTATCAGGAGGGGGATGGGAACCTCTGATCAGAGTTACCAAGTCTTCGGCCATCTTGAGCATCTGTTTTTTTAGGCATGGAGGCCTGTCCAGGTGAATGCTGTACTTGCTTCTATGCCTTTAATGCAGGCTTAGTCTTGGTTGTAGTTGCAATGTTAAGTTGAATAGGCTTGAAAACACCCTCAGAAGCCAATGCCTGCTCAGCGGCTCCGGACCCATCTGAAGGGTTAATCTCCGTTGGCCCAACACCTTGAGTATCCAGAGGCCTAGGCACCTCCGCGTGGGAGTCAGTCGCAGCCTGTGGTTCTGAGGTAGTGGATATCAGGGGCTGTGAAAGCGCCTCACTGAAAACCAGGGAACCGGCGACTGGCCTAGAAGAGGTTTCATCAGTTTTGGGCCTCGGATGCCTTTCTTTATCTCTGCGTTTTTTGTGCATTCCGGTCGGTTGTTCCGACGGCACTGTATAATTAAACCTTCACCCAAAGTAATGGCGAGCAAAATCAAACAAACGTTTTATAGTGCATTTGTTAAATCTAGCACAAAACCGGCAACTAATGACGTCGTGATCTGGGCCTAGGCATCGAATATAGTAAGAATGAAAATCCTTATGCGGTATTTGCTTCCCACAAGAAATACAATTATTAACATTTCCTGACATCGGTCGGAGGCAAGAAAAAGTTTCCCCAACAGGGTACTTAGCTTTAATGAAGACTTCGGTTCTGAAATCGAATTTGAAATCTTAGGAGTCGGCCGACCAGCACTTGCCAACTGCTTTTGCTTCGCGCGGCAAGACTGATGAAAATGGCGTCGGCTGCTTCTTGTATACCCCTGGCGCACTAACTTCAGGGAAGAGGCGACAGCAACCGACGCCGGACCAAGACTTTGGAACTCAGGCTGACTGCGGGCCCGCCTGACGGCAGGATAACCCAAGTGTAATGACTGCAGCAGTGAAACACGAACATTTGGAAATCTGTGGAGACAAAAATAATCCCTTCAAAATCATTTTAGAGGTTCAATTATTGAACCTCTTCAGAAGAATCCCCTCTTTTACCAGAAAAAGACATACAGGAAGGATCACGAGCGTGCACTAAACCCTGAGCTAAGCCCAAAACTACTTCCTGTCCAGAGAAACAGATACAGAACACCACACTGTGTTTCTTTAGGAATTCTTGACAACAGACGGACCCCAGTATTGCCAAAGACTTCTCTTGGGACAGAAAACTTTCTGGCTAGACAGACGCATTCCCTGCCACTTCACATAGGACTAACAAGAGCGGTCTCCTTTGCCCACCAAGGAAACTCCAACGGTTGTAGAGGAAGTCTTTAACCCCCAGCCAATGGTAACTAAAAACTACACCAGCTGGCCCCAAGGAAAAAGCAGCCCAAGGAACCAGCTTTGGCCAAGGCAGAGTCATCCACTTGCAGATGAGGCACTTCAGTAGCCTGCTGTGGTGGCTAAGGCTATTCAATAATTTTCTTTTCTTTATTTGTGGCTGGGAGGAGGAATAACTTGAGGAATCAGTAGCTTGTTACATGGTTAAGTCAAAAAAGTTGCCCGATTTCAAGGGAAGCCTAGCAGCTATAGACAATAAAATAGGTAAAAAGTAACTTTTTATGATAAACCCCAAGGAAAAAACACGATACACTAACCCTAGCCTCCTAAACCGAAATGAGCTTTCTCTGAAGTTCTAACAACATTTTACTTGTTGTTGGTCTTTTCAGCTTTTCCCGGTTAGGGGTCGCCATAGCGGAACTCCGGTCTGCTAATGACTGGCAGTAGATTTTTTTTATGGTGCCGAGTTGCCAGTCTGACGCCCAACCTTCAGCAAAGGCACGCCCATTCACACGTCTTTCGGAGGCCACCCGACCGCAAGGAGGAAATGCAGACTCCACACAGGAGGCTCTCCAGCCGAGAATCGAACAGGAGAACCTCTTGCTGTGAGGCAACAACGCTACCGCTGTACCACAAAAGTCAAAAAGAGATGCTCCCATTTAAACGTAATTAAGTCAAGAGTCATTTTCCCAGCTTTAAAAATATTTTACAGAAAAAAAGTACCAATTTTGTAATAAAAAGTAAAGTAGAAGGTTCCCCCATCCCAAAGGGAAATTATCTGCTCAGCAATGGAACATTAGCTGACCAATCCTTGAAAGCCTGCAGAAGAGCTCTTTCCTCTGCTGCAAGAAAACTCCATGTCTTGGTGTCCAAGCCTGCCTTTTGGACAGCTCAGCTCTCTAATGTGTCGGGCGTGTGGAAGGTGCCCTGAACATTTGGATGCAGGCTAGCTGTTCTAGCCTTAACAGAATACAATCCAAATGGCTTAGGCTTCTAGTGACTCCTTATGAAGAAAGTACAGTTTTGTACCTACCATAAATGTAGATGTCCGAACAGGATAGCATCTGCAGTCCTTACAAATGGGTTGTCCTGTCGTCAGGCAGCCCTTCGGTCGGCCGGATTCCAAAGTCTGGGTCTGGCCTCGGCTGGTGTCGCACTTCACCCGACGTCATAGCTGCAGTTCTTCGGGTATAAAGGCATCAGCCGACGCCATTTTCCTCAGTGTTTCTTGCCCCAGATGCCAGTTGCCCTCTTGGATAGCTAAATTTTGGATAAATGCCAATGTTTCCAAATAGTAGAAGGCAAACACAAAAAATAATCATGTACGTACATATATACAAACAAATACACCATAAGAGATCCCCCCCCCCAGCTAGCTATTAGGTGGGCAAATACCCTAGGAGTACCACAGAGGGGAAGGAGGGTGGGTAATCCTGACTGCAGATGCTATCCTGTTCGGACATCTACATTTATGGTAGGTACAAAACTGTACTATGTCCTTCAAGGATGCATCTGCAGTCCTTACAAATGGGTAGAATACCATAGCCAAACTAGGGGAGGAGGAAGAAGAAATTATGGTGTAGTTCGGATCCCTTGCAAAACAGCAGTGGCAAACCCTGCTCGGGATCTAGAGTATAATGGTAAGTTATAATGCTTGGCAAATGTATGCACGGAGGTCCAAGTAGCAGCCTCTATAATGTCCTTGGTAGCCACTCCTCGTAAGAAAGCTGTGGTAGTGGCTGTAGCCCTTGTAGAATGAGGCCTTATGTTCTGTGGAATTTGCTTTCCATGGTAGGAGTAACAGAATCTAATGCAATTTCCTATCCACTTGGAGATTGTCTGTTTGGAAATTGCTTTTCCTTCCCTTCCTGTTGCATATGCTACCAGAAGCTGGTCAGATTTTCTATTGCCCTTGGTTCTGTCCAGGTAGTAGCGTAACTGTCTATGTACATCCAAGGTATGCAGCAGTCTTTCCCCCCTGTTCTGTGGATTGGGAAAGAAGGTAGGTAGGTGGATTGCCTGGTTTAAAGACACTCTGGATACCACCTTAGGCATAAATGTAGGATTAGTTCTCATGGACACTCTGTCTTGATGGAAGATTAGGAAGGGTTGTACTGCCATTAAAGCCTGAAGTTCCGAAACCCTTCTTGCTGAGGTAATTGCCAGCAGGAAAGCAGTTTTCCAGGATAGGTGTTGAAGATCTGCTGTTGCTGCTGGTTCGAAAGGGGGAAGTGTCAATTTTTCTAGTACAAAGTTCAAGTCCCATGCTGGTAATGGTGGTTTCCTAGGAGGTTTTACATTCTTAATTCCTCTCAGAAACTGCCTGAGTAGAGGATGAAAGACAGGTGGATCGAAGCTGTATTCTGCAGAAATAGCTGATGCATGTATTTTGATGGAGGAATAGGACAGGCCTGTATGGAAAAGCTCTGCCAAATACTCCAGGATGTTGGCAATGTCTACCTTTGACACATCTTTGCCCCTGTCGGTACTCCAAATGAGAAACCTTTTCCATTTTCCTGCATAGTTCCTTCTTGTTGAGGGTCTGCGGGCCTCAATGATAATGTCTTTAACCCTTTGGGATAAATCTGGGTTAGTTTCTCTTATGTAATGTTCCAGGCAGTCAGTTGCAGAGTTTTCAGGTTTGGATGCAGGATGTTGTAGTTGCTCTGAGTTAACATCAAGGGAATCAGGGGTAGTGTCCACATTCTCCCCCGAGACATGCTCCTTAGTAATGGGTACCAATGTTGTCTTGGCCAGTCTGGAGCTATCAGAATTATCCTTGGACGTTCCTCTTTGATTTTCAATAGCACCTTGTGCATCAAAGGAAGAGGTGGGAATGCATATGCTGTCAGGCCTTTCCAACTGAAGGATAGAGAGTCCACCTTCCAAGCAAGTGGGTGGTATGTCCTTGTGCAGAATTTCTTGAGCTGGTGATTGAGTGGGGATGCGAATAGGTCGATTTGTGGCCGTCCCCATTTCTTTGTGATGGCCTTGAAGATGTCCGGGTGTAGCATCCATTCGTGAGCATCCGAGGTAGTTCTGCTTAATATGTCTGCTAGGATGTTTTCTTTTCCCGGTACAAAAATTGCTTGTAACTGAATGTTGTAACTCAGAGCCATATTCCATAGGTCCAGGGCCATTCGGCATAGAAGGTATGAATGAGTGCCTCCCTGTTTGTTGATGTACCACATGACTGTGGTGTTGTCTGTCCTTATCATCAACTGGCCTTCTTGGAGGAATGGTCTGAAATTCTGGATTGCTAGTTGTACTGCCAGCATTTCTTTTTGATTTATGCGCAGGTGCAGCTGCTCTGGAGTCCGTAAGCCTTGTATGCACTTGTCCAGCATGTGGGCCCCCCAACCGAGGTCTGAGGCGTCCGTTGTGATGGTTTGGCTTGGTTGAATGCGGTGGAAGGGCAAACCTGGGTTTGACTGGCATGCCTGAGCCCACCATAGGAACTCTTGTTTCAGGCATGGAATTAGTGGTATTTCGGTTTCTAAGCTGTGCCTGTGTTGAGACCATAAATTCTTTAGGTACCACTGTAGCTTTCTCATATGCAGTCTGGCATGGGGGACCAGGATTGTGCAGGATGCCATGAAGCCCAAGGCCTGCAGTACTTTCCTTGCTGTTAGTTTGGTCTGCTTTGTTAATGCCAAAAAGTAGAGGAAGTTGTTCTTGTTTTTCTGCAGTTAGGAATGCCATCTGTTTTACTGTGCCCAATTCTGCACCTAAGAAGGTTATTGTTTGGGATGGTATCAGTCTTGACTTTTTTATATTGACTGTGTATCCCAGGGCCTGTAGTAAGCAAATGACTCTTTGTAAGTCTTCTGTTAGCTTATTTTTGTTGTCCGCTTGTATCAGGCAGTCATCCAGGTATGGATAAATTTGGATTCCCTGAAGTCTGCAGTGAGCGATTACTGATGCCAGGCATTTCGTGAACACTCTGGGCGCAGTAGATAAGCCAAAGGGCAATGCTGAGAATTGATAATGCTCTGATCCTGCAAGAAATCTGAGGTATCTTCTGCAATGTGGTCGTATGGGGACGTGCAGGTATGCCTCCTTGAGATCTAGAGTTACCAGCCAATACTCCTTGCCCAGCATGGGAAGAAGTTGCTGTAGGGTCAGCATTTTGAATTTTGGAACGATGATGAATGTGTTTAAAGCGGACAGGTCGAGAATAGGCCTCCAATTTTTTTCTTTTCTTGGTACCAGGAAGAGTCTTGCATTGTTCCATAGGTGGTACCCTTTCCACAGCTCTCATCCTTGCTAATTGAGCTATTTGTTTTAGAGCTTCTGTCTTTTGATTTGGGGGTAGGGTTTGGCATTCCTCTTTTTCCGGGTAAAGTGTGGAAATGAAACTTGTAGCCTTGGTCTATAGTTTGCAAAATCCACTTGTCTCTTGTGATATAGTGCCAGTTTTTTGAAAATAGTGCTAACTTTCCGCCTAAGGGTGCTGCTATTTGTTCCCTGGTAGGCGGTGTCAAAGCCAAGTCACTGTGATTGTTCTGTTGCAGTGGTAGTGGTTGTGTCTGTGCCTTGTTGGTTGTTACCTTGCCACTGGCGTCCCCTGTAGGCACCTCCTCTGGATTGATTTCTGCCTCTTGAACGCCTATTCCTGCCTCTCTGCGTTTTAGAGGAGTCTGGAAAGGACCAGTTTTTGGAAGGCCAGTTCCTGCTGAACCTGTAAGAAATCTTTTACTGTTTGTACAGATTTTGCCTTCTCTTCCATTTTCTTCAGTACCTGTTGGGCAGGAGAACCAAATAAACTGACCTTATCCATAGGAGCATCTAATAGCTTTGCTTTAACATGATCCGGCAAGACCTGCTCTTTCAACCATGCATGCCTTCTTATAACTGTGCCAGTCATGGCTGATCTAAATGAAGCCTCCAGTGCATCATAGCCACATTTTAAGGAATGGTTACTAACCTGCTGAATGTTATTCACCATTTCTAGAACATATTTCTTATCTAAAGAATCATCCGAGGACAGTTTCTTAGTTAACTGATCAAGCATAAACTCTTGGTATTGGATCATATGAAACTGACAGTTCAATGCTCTAGCTGAGAGAGTACCAGAGGTGTATACTTTTTTTACCCCATCTCTCTAAGGACCTGGATTCCCTTTCAGAAGGGAGAGGGTTTTTAGCTGAGGTCGAAGCTACTGCCTTAGGCCCCTGGGAGATAGTCTCAGGATCTGTGAAAGGAGCCTTGTATAAATGGTGATGAGTGTCCGGGACCCTGTAGAACCTATCGGGCTTAGCAGGGGCTGGAGGTAAAGTATCAGGAGCAGTGCAAGCATCATTGAATGCATCATCCACAACAGGTAGAACTGGAGGAATAGCTAAAGGCCTATGTTGCGGTAAGTGTAAAAAGGTCCTAAGCCTTTTCCTTGAATCTGAGAAATCTTGCCCCTGCCATTGGAATTGCTCTCTCATGGCATGTAAAGTTTCCCCAAAAGAAAATTCCTCTGGTGGAGAAGCAGAAGGAATCGATTCTTCAGCATCTGAATCTTCATAAGTAGAAAAAGGAGCCTCTGGATGGTCTGTATTGTCTGTATCAGAAGAGTCATCTGAGGACACTGGCTCAGGGGGCTCTGCTCTAGGTCTCTTTTCTGGAGGTTGAGAGGCCCTGTCTGGGTGAGATTGGGATCCCATTATTAAAGAGATGAGATCCTCTGCCAGAGTAAGCATCTGGGAACTGGAACTGGGCCTGTGAGAGGGGGGCTTAACAGGCACAGACTTAGAAGTTTTGGCTGCTTTAGCCCTGGCAAAGGCCTTTATAGACATGGCTGCAGGAGGCCTAGCAGCACCACGTGCTGGGGTGGAAACATCCAAAGGGATGGTGTCCGATAAGTCTTGTGAAACCACAGAAGTAGGTAAAACTTCAGAGGCCGATTCAACTAGGGTAGAGGGGGCCTCGGTAGTAGTCATGGATTCGGCTGAAGATTGAACCGTTTGCTCGGTTTCGGCCGAAACCGAGACACTCGCGGTTTGCTTAACCGTGGTTTCGGTCGAAACCGCGGACCGCGAGTGTCGATCCTTTTCTTTGCGTTTCTTAACAATTTGAGTAGTCGGAGGATCCGACGGCATTATGTACACAAAATCTGAGCCGAAAAACTGTTCAGCAAACTCCGACCGACGTCTAAGCGTTCGTCGGTTGAAAGAAGCACAGGCTAAACAAGCTGTTACGTCGTGGTCTGGGCCTAAACAAGGTAAGCAGTAAGAGTGGAAATCTTTATGAGGTATTTGTTTCCCCCAAGTTAAACAGTTATTCACTTTTTCTGACATCGGCTGAGGCAAGAAAGAGTCCCCAATGGGGAACTTAGCTTTTTAGAAGTCTTCGAAGTAGTATTCGGTAGTAGTAATCTCTGGATCTGACCGACCGGCACTTGCGAACAGCTTCTGCTTCGGGCACCACGCGGCAAGAAAGACGGAGGAAAATGGCGTCGGCTGATGCCTTTATACCAGAAGAACTGCAGCTATGACGTCGGGTGAAGTGCGACACCAGCCAAGGCCAGACCCAGACTTTGGAATCCGGCCGACCGAAGGGCTGCCTGACGACAGGACAACCCATTTGTAAGGACTGCAGATACATCCTTGAAGGACATCATGTATCCTTAAAATTCTTTCCAACTTAGGTCTTTGGGAATAGGTTCCATCAACCCTGGAACAGCACCTAATCCACAATAGATGAGAAAGAACAGCGAGGTCTGACATGGGGGGTGTAGAGGAAGCCCTTGGAAGGGAATCACACTGCTAGCTGTAACCTTTTTAAATGAATCTCAGAATCAAAGAGTCTGATTTGATGCGACACCAAAAAGGAAAGTGAAGCTCAGAATCTGGGACAGCTTTACAAGACTGCTGGAGTGGAGCTGAGTAAGTAATCCATTTTTTCAGCTTGGTTTTGGGAGGACCCACCTTAAGGCCTTGAATCTACCAGTCACTGTTTGAGGTTTTTTTTTTTTTTTGTTTAACCACTGCCTTGTTGGGAAACTTTGCTCTGTTTTCTGAAACAAAAGCCCGAACAAAAAGAAAAGTTTTTCAAAAGGGAGAGTTGAAAAATCAAGGTACCCCCCCCCCCCATGACTAAACTTTCCCCTTCAAATCTTTTAGGGGCC
Organism: Protopterus annectens; assembly: GCF_019279795.1. Lineage (NCBI taxonomy): Eukaryota > Metazoa > Chordata > Ceratodontiformes > Protopteridae > Protopterus > Protopterus annectens. Next base: position 284,115,486 of record NC_056729.1, on the reverse strand, counting down.
TCAGCAGAATTTGGTCCAAGTAACACCTCGCAAAGGACTTGCCTGCCTCATGGTCTAAGTGACTACCTTAAGTTACTTACAAAAGAACATCAGGCTGGCCAAGGGAAAGAGAAGTGCTCCAAGGAACAGATGACCACAACGGAGTCACCCACCAGCAGCTGAGGCAGAGAGGAAAACAGATTAAAAAGTCAAAGCCTCCCTGATAATGAGAAATCATTACATTTATCAGCAAACATGTCATTGCTGGAAAAAGAGCACTTCAACTGTGCAGTGGAGCCTCGCACAGTCACCTGTTGAGGAAAAAAAAAAAATATCCGGAGGTAGTGTTTTTTTTTTTTTTTTTTTTTACAAGGTTTACAAAAACCCCAGCCCCTCACTACACTTATGCACAAAAAGCACAATTTTCCATTAAAAACACAAACTACCACCACCACAGGGACCCTAGATGAGTGCTAAATGAAAGATTTCTGACAAGCTGTTACAAGGAGCTTAAATGAGTTCGTAAAGCAATGTGACAGGAACTAGAAATGGAGATAAAGTTTTAACAGACCACCCTCAAAACCAAAAGTCTAAGCCCCGGACAAAATTTGAAGTAAAAACTGAGATTTTCTTCACAAAATTTAAATATTTAGAAGAGATTCCACCTCAAGGAACCATCAGATAAAACACAAGATTCTGAGGTAAAAGTTTAGTGACAGCCACTGAAAAATCTTCACACTACTTCAAAGAAAACTTCTTGACTAAAGTAAACTGTTTCCTGCTGAAATGTTAACTTGTGGAAGGTAATTCCCCCATGGGGAACTAATCTGCCCAGTCTTGTAAAAGCACTAACAATCAAATCACCCAAAGCCTGAAGAGGAGCTCTCTTGTAGGCAGTAAGAAAGTTTGAAGTTTTGGTACCCAAGACACTGGCTTTACATGGTTTCCCTTGCACATAGCATTGACTAGGGCATGTGAAAGATGCCCTAAAGCTTTGCTAGCTGCCTAGCTGGTCCAATTCTTGGCAAGATGTCCCATATAGCTTAGGCTACCACAGCAGCGATCCAATAATGAACATCTCAGTCAACTGACAGATCCATCAATTATGACCCCACTACAGAGAAGTTGTTATGTACTCACCATAACGTTCAATGTATGTAGTCCATCTCACCTCACATTCTTAGCCTTGGGTTCGGAGCCAAATCTCGGCTCCGACTCGGTCATAATCCCATGCTGCAGTGTGCCTATCTCCAGATCTTGTTTGCTGCAAGCTCACATACACACACACCAACATGCTGACAGTAAGAACCAACCCAACTAATCAAAAAGGAGTGCTGAAAACAGAGACTAAACCTCTAGGTCCTCCAGGAGGGGGTAGGTGGGTGGGTTAATAAGAATGTGAGGCGAGATGGACTACATACATCAAACGTTACAGTGAGTACATAACTTCTTGATGTTATGTAATCCAATCTCGCCTACATTCTTACTCTTGGGACAGCGTCCCTAGCACCTAAACCTTAGGTGGCTCACTGGAAAATACTCCTGAGCACTGTGGAACCAAAGGAAGATCTGCCTCTAGATATCAGATCCAATTTGTAGTGACTAATAAAGGTGCGAGGCGATGCCCATGTGGCTGCAGCACAAATATCATCCATAGAGATCCTAGCCTGAAAAGCAATAGAGGTAGACACTGATCGTGAAGAATGAGCCTTCACTGGGTAATTCCTTGCCATTGAAGTATAAATGAAGGAGATGCAACTAGAAATCCATCTGGACAGAGTTACTGTAGAAACTGGAGCCCCAAGTCTATTGTCTGAGAACAAGACAAAGAGCTGATCTGATTTCCTAATATCTTTAATTCTATGTAAACAGAAATGCAATTGTCTGTGAACATCTAGCTGATGAAACTTAAATTCTGCCCTGTTAGAGAATTTAGGGAAAAATAGAGGCAGCTCAATGGACTGGTGGAGGTTGACAACCGAAGCAAACTTAGGCATAAAAGGAAGGATTAGGTCTTATCCTTCAGAAATACCAAGTAAGGGGGCTGAACCGATAAAGCTTGGAGTTAGAGACCTGCCTAGCCAAAGTGATGGCTGTCAAAAAGATAGTCTTCCAAGACAAAAATTTAATGTCACAAGTTGCTGCGGGCTCAAAAGGAGGCGAGTTAAGCCACTATACCACAAAACTGAGGTCCCATGGCATTACAGGATCAAAGATTGGAGGTTGAAGTAGCTTAGTCCCTTTTAGAAAAGTCCTACAAAGTCTGTGCACCATTAGATTGGGTTCATTAGCAACATGAAAAGTAGAAATGGCTGCAAACTGCACTTTGATAGTTGCCGCAGCTGATCCATGGCTGAGCAGCTGAGAAAAACTCTAAAAATGAATAAATGGGAGCTGTACAGGGATCGATCTGCCTTTCATGAGCCCAAATGGAGAATCTCTTCCACTTACTGGAATACATCTTTCTAGTAGAAGGCTTGGGGGAAGACGACAGAATATGAACCACCTCCGGGGAAAAATCATGAAGCCTGACTAGGGACGGAATTGGAGCACCCATGCTGTCAACTTGAGGGTCTGAATGGAGGGATGGAACTGCCCTGACATACGAGTCAACAGATCTGGCTCTGGGTCCAGAATCCACGGATCGTCCATTAGATAAGGGTGGAGAAAAGGAAACCAAATCTGATGAGGCCAGTGTGGTGCAATCAGTATCATCTTGCTTCCCAAGGATTGTGCTTTCTGAATAACCTTCATTATCAGGGGGACTGGCGGGAAGGCATAGAGAAGACCGGCGGGCCAATCGTGAACTAGAGCGCCCCTGGGTGCCTCCCCCTTCTGGGGAATAAGGGTGAAGTAGCTGCTGCATTTGGCATTGAGGGGCTGGTAAATAGATTGCAGCAAGGCTAACCCCATCTGCGGAAAATCCGCTCTGCCATTTGTTCGTTCAGGGACCACTCCTGAGACATCAGAATAGCTCTGCTCAGCCTGTCGGCAATCACGTTGCACTTCCCCCAGTATGTGCGTTGCCACTAGAAAGTGTCGGGAAGATACTGCCCACTGCCACACTTTAAGTGCCTCTCTGCAAAGGGGATACGACCTGGTTCCTCCCTGTTTGTTCAGATACCATACCACTGACATGCTGTCTGAGTAGATTGCAATTGTCCCATGAGGAAGAAAGCCCTGAAGTGCTTGCAACTCTAATAGCACCGCTCTCATCTCCAAGACACTGATATGCAAATTGGTCCTGTGCTCTTGCCATGTGCCTTGGACTGTCCTGCCGAGATAATGCCCCCCACCTGATATGGGAGGCATCCGTGGTCACCGTGGCAACTGGAGAAGGAAGAACGAAAGGCATGCCCGCGTTGAGATTGCTGGTCTGATGCCACCAGCACAGATCCTGCTTGTACTTGTCTGTAATCAGAATAAGATAGGAGAGTGTGAGATGCTGTAGAGACCATTGGGCAAAAAGTAGCCACTGAAGAATCCTCATGTGTAGTCTCGCAAGATGAACTAGCATAATCGCGGCAGCCATGGTCCCTAATAACTTGAGGACCACTTTTGCCTTGACCTTCTTTAATGGTAGCAAAGCGTAGACCTGCTGCTTTAAAACCTGAATTCTCTCTTCTGGTAGGAAGGCCCTCATGAGCACAGTGTCTAATTCGGCGGTGATAAAGGTAACACGCTGCGAGAGCAACAAGGTAGACTTTTCCCAGTTCAGAGTAATTCCCAGACTTTTGCACAGTGCAATAGTGGCGTCCCTGGTCTGTAGCAGTAGATGCCTGGTGGTGGCAGACAGAAGCCAGTCGTCCAGGTATGGAAACACTTGGAATCCCTGACATCTCAAGTGAGCCGTTACCACTGCCATGCATTTGGTGAACACCCTGGGGGCTGTGGTGAGACCAAAGGGCAGGGTGCAAAACTGAAAATGACTGGCTCCCAGCCAGACGTGTGACTTCTGGATGCCCTGTCCATCTTGATATGGTAGTAAGCATCCTTGAGGTCAATGAAGCACATCCGCACATCTTTCCCTAATAACGGGAGAATTAACTGTAACGTGACCATGCAGAACTTGGACTTGTCTACATGAAGGTTCAAATGGCTGAGATCCAAGATGGGTCTCCGGTCCCCTGTTCTTTTTGGCACCAAAAAGTATCTGGAGTAAGTCCCTAATCCTACTTGGTCTGAGGGGACAGGCTGGATGGCTCCCTTTGACAGCAACTTTTGTACTTCTAAAGATACGGAATCCCTTTGACTGGGTGGAACGTCTGGGATTCTTTTGTTTGGTGGGGTATAAGAAAGAAGGGCAATATGATAACCTCCAATACTCACTCGCCTTGGGTGATGTCTCGCCAGGCTTCTGGGTATAGAGAAATATGACCCCCAACTGGCTCCAGAGACGCACAGTCAGGCCTCCGCTCAGGAGAGCTGGTAGGGAGAACCACGAAAGGAATCACAGTCCCCCTGGTTACGCGGGCCTCCTCTGCCTCTAGGGTGGCGTCTACCTGAATTTCCACCCCCTACTCTGCCTCTGGAGGGGGAAATCACTCAAAAGCTTCGTGAAATAACCTGTGCAACTTACTGAACCACATTTTTTCACCCTTCTGGCCCTTGGGGTAAGGTCTAGAAGGCATGGAAAAATGGACTCCCACGGCAGACAGGGTTTTTCCTTCCTGCTCGCACCTAGTGAGTGTCCTTCAACTTGGTTCCAAATAAGGATGAACCGAAGGGGGCGTTGGTGAAAGACTTGAAAGCATCTGCGATGTTCCACAGGCGCATCCAGGAGTGTCTCCTAAGAGACTCCTGAACCCGCAAGCCCTGCTCACTCAGCTGCGTAAGAAATCAGCCTCATGGAGGAGTTGGTAATAGAATTTAGGGTAGACATCTGAGCATTGCCTTCTGAGCCACAGCATCAGAAACGTTACCCTGTAGAGAATCTCCCAGCTCTTTTAGGAGATCTCTCTGGAGCCGTGTAAAATGCGACAAATAGTTCAGCGACTGCAGTGTAAAGGTCGCTGAAGAAACACATGGTTCCCATACCTGTCCATAGCCCTGGACTCCTTGTTAGGAGGATGGATGGTAGATGAAGTTTCTGCAAGTTCCTTCTTGGTGGCTGCTGCCACCACCATGGCATCTACTAGAATGCCTTTCGTAAGAAATTCTCTGTCAGGGGGAGTGGACAAAAACTTGTTGGGTTTCCTAGGGACCAGTTCCACAATGTCTGGAGTTTCCCACACCTTTCAACAAATGAGGTCCAAGAGCTTGTCGAACAGGGAGAAACCCAAGAGGCGGAGGGTTGAGACTCAAAGGCCTTCAGGAATACTGACTCCTCCTCAGAAGGGGCTTTAGAGGGACAGTCGCTGTCTCAATATTTCCAGGATATCTGAGAAAGAGATATAGTCAGAAGACGACTTGGGGGACCCCTCTGACTCCTCGAGGTCGGTGTCAGACGTGAGAGACTCATCTTGGGAGTCAATGTGCTTACTCTTGCACACACTCTTTCTGGGGGGGGGGGCTCCTCGGGTAAAAACTCTGGGGAGGCCTCAAAGTTGGGGGCCACTCATGGAGGTATCCTGAGGCCTTGGGTCTCCGCTGTCCCTGGATAGATGGTGATCTGAGACTGATATCGGTGCTGAAGGGGGAAGAGTGTCTGTGCCATAAGATGCAGCTGACTACCTGGCCAGCACACTCATGACCTCAAAAGCTGATCCCCCCCCCCGGCTCCGAAGGTCTACTAACCGTAGAAGATACGTTAGTAGCCCACAGAGCACAGGAGATGAGATCTGAAGCCAATGTTGGGCCCACACTCACCAGAGCCGAAGCACAGCGAGGAAGGCTAGGAGCCGAAGATCGATCCAAGACCTCCCTCTTGGGTCTGACCAGTGAACTGTGAATCCTGGACCCCGTGGACGGCACTGACTGGGTCGGAGCGGAGATCAGAGCAGAGATGCCAGAAGGGGCTACTGGAACTGACCTCACAGCGTCCGACGGAACAGACATCTCTGTCTCCAAAGAAAGGTTCGGAGGAGGAATAGCCAAAGATGAAGGAATAATGGGCTCTGGAGACGACTGGGCCGGAGCCAAAAACAATTTAGGCAGCACCGATGACTGGAGCAGTTTCTTCACCACTATCGACATCAGAAAGGGTCCTAGAGGATACAGTCGGGGATCTGGATCTCCCTGCAGAGGGAGACCTGTGAGTCGGACAAACCGGTCGAAAAACTGGAGACTGGCTCCAAACTGGATAATCTGTCACTGGCTCCAAGAGACTGGGAGCCGATGTCGACATAATAGATGCTCTGCCTTCTGTCAGCCCTGAAGCCAGTGGAGCCAAAGCAACTATAGTTCTGGTGATTTTCTCTAGCGGCTCCGAGAAAACTGACTGAGCCAGAGAGCATTTGAGGATTTTTTGTCTTTTTTTGTCCAGTTTGGAAGGAGAGGATCTGGAACTAGACCACCTCTTCAAGTCTTACTCAAAGGAAGGTTTCAGCAATCCTTTTAAAATAAGCTTATTCTTACTCTCTTGCTGCACACGGGGACTGAAAGTGTGGCAGAACAAGCAGGATTCTTGGAGATGAATAGCCCCCAAGCAATACATGCACACTGAATGCCCCAAGCAATACATGCACACTGAATGCCCAACAGTCAATGACATATTACATTTCACACACTTTCTAAAGCCCGAAGGCCTGTGTGCACTTTAGAATCCTTGGACATGCCGACAGAAAAAAAACACAGACAGGGAAAAACTGTAGGGACACCTTCACCAAAAATAACCAACGATAGAGCGTGGGAAACTAGAGCCTCTAACTGAAAACGGCCTAGAGACCACAGGATAACCACAGGGAGGACTAGATCCTCCAAGTTAAACAGGCCTAGCCCAAGGAATAAGCAGGGAAAAAAAAACACCAGCACAGGCACACAACAAAACCAGCTAATGGGTGTACTACAAAAATAGAGAGGAGGACTAGGTCCTCTAAGTAAAACGGGCCTAGCCCATACACACCAAAAAAGGAACGAGATACCAAGAAAAAAGGGGCCAACAGAGCAGGCCACACAACCAGCAAAAGCAATACACACCAGCTATGAAAATAGCTTTTGGAGCTACAATAATGAGAAATAAATCGAAAAATTATACTTTGCCAAGGCCAAGAACGAGACCACGTCCGAACATACGAGCGGCGAAAGAGATCTGGAGATAGGAGAGTTGCAGCATGTGATAGCTGAGCCACGAACCAATTGAAGACTTCGAGCTAGAGTATGGCCAAGTCGGAGCCGAGGTTCGGCTCCAAACCCAAGGGTAAGAATGTAGGCGAGATTTGACTACATAATATCAACAGTTGAACTGCAACACAAAATTTAAATAAAATCAGGTGAGGAAATTAAGTGGCAGTATCAGCAAAAATTTAAAGACACTGGGCTCAACTCTCTCCAATGTTAGCAGGAGTGGAGGCTTGAGGCTAAGTGTATTGCATGGAAAAAACATGCTGCATCTCAGAGTAATCCAATTTAAAAGAAATTGGATGTCTAGACCCCATAGACCTAAATGTATGGAGTCAAGATGTTCTTGGTTTCAAGATCTGAGACTTACAGAAGCAATGCTACTGAGGCAAAGTCTCTACGGTAAAACCTCTTACAATACAGGGAGTCTTGAGGGATGCATGCAAATCATCCAGGCTAGACATCCTGGAGAGAAGCAGGCTGATCTGAATCCAACACCACCAGTTCTTTTGGAGTTTTGCATGGGAGAGGGCTGCAAGAATAACTGCAGATAACTGAATGACCACAAAATTTAAATTTCTACACAAGCTAAAATTCTGCAAGAGTAAGAATACCGATTATTATCCACAAATGCAGATAGCATACCTCTCAACCTGGAAACATCAAAAATCTGGACAACGCCCATGAAAAGTAGGTACAAATCTGTATGCTGATTAACATCTAATTTGCATACATAATTATGCAACTCCACCCACTCCAATGGAATTGTGGGATACCAACTTTCGAATGCAAACTGAACAGACAACCAATGACAGTAGAGGGGGTCCGGCTTCACTAAAACTATTAGTTTTGGAACTTTATTGGCAAATCAGGTTGGAATCTTACCATCCCCCCGGTTTAAATGAAGCATGTTCTATAGGCTGCCTCCTCAGTGTGTTAAGCCTAAAGAGATAGACTTTTTAACGTTACAGAAATACATTACCCAAAGAACTAATAATATACTTGAGTAGTAAATTTCATATCCTGTTGATTACATATTTTCTTGAATGTCAATGTAAAAAGGACTTTTAAAACAAAGTTTTTCATTTTTCACCATTGTCTTTTTAAATGTCTAATGAGTATTCAATTGGGTTATTAACCAATTATGTGTTTTGTATAAAATGGGTATGGTTAGAATATGTTTTTATTCTGAAGAAGTTTGCCATTAGTAGCAGACGAAAAGCGCTTTAAATTCTTTTTGGATTTATCTTCTGCTGCACTGCACTTATTTTTTGATGCTGTTTGGTTCGATTCAAGCACCATATTTGTGTTTCAACAGTTTGGGAAGTACTCCGAGGCTTGCTTATTTTGTTTGAACAGACAACCAAAACATGGCACCAGAGTCCCCCTGCAGCCATTTCAATGTCCCGTTACCTGGCTATTTCACCCCATTTACCATAAACACTAAATGTATGCATACTGCTTTACTTCCACAATGATTTGGATTTTATTTTTACATTTTACAGCACAACAACGCAGAAACACTAAAAGACATCTGGTAAACAAAGCAATACAGTCTCACAATGAAAATAGGCTTGACAATAAAACTTCTTTCCCTTGAAACTCACATTCATTGAAACAGCGTTGAAACCCACACCACATCCAAAGAAAATGCATCTGACCAGTGGTGGATAAAGATAACCTTTGGGCTGTTTTCAAATCACTGGCCCCTTGCACACAAAACAAGAAACATACATGTGTTCTTTTCTTTATACACCTTCCGGACTTTATTAAATTGTATTCCTTGTATAACACAACACACATGTTAGAGCGCATTTTAAATTTGTTTGAACATTTTACCAGTAATCTGTACTGTAGGCAATGAAACAAAACTTTTAGTTATGTACTTACCATAACGATAGATGTGATCCATCTCGCCTACATTCATTACCGACGGGTTCGGAGCAGAGAGTCAGCTCCGACTCTGCCACTATAACTAGCACGAAGTCTCTCATTGGCTGGGCTAACCCTGTATCCCAGGATGCATCACACCCAAACCCCCAGATCTTGTTTGCCCCAATATGATTTTCCCACATACACCATACCACAAGGATACATATGTAAGAGGAGAGAAAAAAATAATATCCTTGGAGAATTCAAAATACAAGTTTCCTCCAAGTCCAACAGGTAGGGGGAAGGAGGGCGGGTACGCAAGAATGTAGGCGAGATGGATCGCATACATCTATCGTTATGGTAAGTACATAACTAAAAGATGTAATGTGATCCTATCTCACCTACATTCATTACTGACGGGACAGCGTCCCTAGCACCTAAATCCTGGGAGGCTCACTGGAAAACACTCCTGGGCACTGTGGAAACAAAGGAAGCCTGACCTCTAGAGGCCACGTCCAGTTTGTAATGAGAAATAAAGGTATGTGGAGAAGTCCAAGTAGCCGCTGCACATATCTCATCTATGGATAGTCTAGCATGAAAGGCCACTGAAGTTGATATAGCCCTGGTAGAATGCGCTTTAACTGGAAAGGGAAGATCCTTACCCGCTAATGCATAAATAAATGAGATGCAGTCTCTAATCCACTTAGCTATAGTGCCCTTCGTTACAGATCTGCCAATTCTATTGTCCAAAAACGACACAAACAACTGATCTGATTTCCTCTCCTGTCGTGTCCTATTTAAATAAAACCTCAGTTGTCTATGCACATCCAACTGGTGAAATTTGTATTCCACTTTGTTGGAAAAACTTGGGAAAAAGACCGGAAGCTCAATAGACTGATGGAGACAAAGAGCAGAAGAGACCTTAGGGAGAAAAGGATTAAATCGCAGAGATACTCTATCTTTATGAAAAATTAAATAAGGAGGTTTAACAGAAAGGGCTTGAAGCTCCGTTACTCTTCTGGCTGAAGTTATGGCTACCAAAAAGGCAGTCTTCCATGACAGAAATTTCAATTCGCAGGAGGCTGCCGGTTCAAAAGGAGAGGACGTCAAAGCTCTGAGCACCACATCTGATTCCCACGGCAAGACGGGTTGCGAAATCGGAGGGCGCAGCAACCAGGCTCCTTTCAGAAAGGCTTTACACAGCATATGAGCCATGAGAGAAGGCTCATGTGCAACATGATAACTGAAGATTGCTGCCAACTGAACCTTTATAGTGGAGGCAGCCGAGCCTTGTCTAAAGAGTGTAGCTAAGAAATCTAACACCGCCGACACCGGGGCTGTAAGGGGGTCAAGATCACGTTGCTGAGTCCAAATTGCAAATCTCTTCCATTGACTAGAGTATATTTTCCTAGTAGAGGACTGTGGGAGGAAAACAGAACATGTACTACTTCCGGGGTAAAAATATGCTGTCCGACTAAGGTCAGAAGGGGAGGAGCCAGGCAGCGAGCTTGAGTGTTCGTAGGGATGGAGATGTCCTGAATGATGAGTCAATAGGTCTGGAGCTGGGTCCAAAATCCAAGGACCATCCACTGCATACTTCCGAAGGAAGGGGAACCAAACTTGACGGGGCCAGTGTAGTGCGATCAAAATCATTTTGCTTCCCAAGCAGGTAGCCTTCTGAATCACTCTGGGTAGAAGAGGGACCGGCGGGAAGGCGTAGAGCAGACCGGAGGGCCAATTGTGGACTAGAGCATCCCTGGGTGACTCCCCCTGTGGGGGGATCAGAGTGAAAAAATTGCTGCACTTCGCATTCAGGGGGTTGGCAAAGAGGTCGCAGCAGGGAAGGCCCCACTTGGAGAAGATTTGCGCAGCCACTCTGTCGTTCAGGGACCACTCGTGAGGCTTCAGAATAGCTCTGCTCAGCCTGTCTGCTATCACATTGGACTTCCCCGGAATGTGCGTTGCCATTAGAAAGTGCTGGGAAGCGATTGCACAATTCCACACTCTCATGGCCTCTCTGCAAAAGGGGGTAGGACTTGGTTCCTCCCTGCTTGTTCAGATACCAGACAACTGACATTGTCAGAAAGAATCGCAATAGTTCCCCTGGGAAGAGAGCTGTGAAGTGCCTGCAACGCTAGACGCACCGCTCTCATCTCTAGAACATTGATATGCAAGTGAACCTCGTGGTCTTGCCACGTACCTTGGACAGTCTCGCCCAGATAATGCCCCCCACCCTATCTGGGAGGCGTCCATGGTTACTGTGGCAATAGGGGACGGGGGGCTCAAGGGTCTCCCTTGATCCAGATTGGACGAGAGAAGCCACCAACGCAGATCCTGCCAGCATTTCTCCGTGATGAGAATCAGATGGGACAAGTGGTGTTCCTGATATGACCACTGGGCCGAAAGAAGCCACTGAAGTATCTGCATGTGTAACCTAGCTAGCGGAACTAAAAAAATGGTAGCCGCCATTGATCCCAACAACTGAAGAACCATCCTGGCTTGGGCTTTTTCCCGGGGTAGTAAAGCCAAGACTTGGGCCTGTAACACTTTTATTCTCTGTCAGTAGAAAAGTTCTCATTTCTACAGTCTAGCTCTGCGCCGATAAAGGCAACACGCTGTGATGGCAGCAATACAGACTTTGCCCAGTTGAATGAAATCCCTAGAAGATGGCCCAATTTGACAGTAGCTCTCGTGGCTTGAACAAGTAGATGCCTGGTGAGGAGCCAGTCATCTAGATAAAGAAACACCTGGAATCCTAGACGTCTCAGGTGAGCTGTCACCACTGCCAGACACTTGGTGAACACCCTGGGGGCTGTGGTGAGACCAAAGGGCAGGACCCGGAATTGAAAATGACAGGCTCCCAGCCGGAAGCGTAAATGATTCCTGGAGGCCTTGTTTATAGAGATGTGATAATAGGCATCCTTGAGATCCAGGGAGCACATCCATACTCCTTTTTCCAGCAATGGGAAAATGGATTGCAAGGGGACCATTCGGAACTTGGACTTCTTTACAAAGCTGTTTAGACGGCTGAGATCCAGAATGGGTCTCAAGTCCCCTGTTCTTTTTGGCACCAAAAATAACCTTGAGTAAGTTCCTAATCCGATTTGGTCTGTGGGGACAGGTTGGATGACTCCTTTTTCTAGCAGCTTTGAAACCTTTATTGCTGCCTGATCTCGTTGACTGGGTGGAACGTCCGGAATTTTTATTGATGGCGGGGGGGGGGCGAAAAAAGGGAATGGTGTAACCTCCAGTGAGGATACGAAGCACCCATCGATCCTGAGTGATGGACTCCCAGGCCTGAAGATGCTTCGAAAAACGACCCCCGACTGGCTCCGAAGACGCACAGATGGGTAATCCCTCAGGGGACGTTGGTAGGAGGAACCACGAAAGGACTCGCAGTCTCCTGCATTGCAGGGGCCTCAGACGTCTCTAGGGCGATGCCTTCCATTAAAATTCCCCCCTCCTCTGCCCCTGGAGGGGGGGGGTCACTTTGATGGGCAGGGGAAGACTTTTGAGACTTTCTGAACCACATTTTCCCTCCCCTCTGAGCCTTGGGATAAGGTCTAGTGGGAAGCGAAAAACAGGCCCCAACAGCAGACAAAGTCTTACCCTCCTGCTCACATCTAGTGAGGGTGTCTTTCACTTTGGGTCCAAAAAGGGAGGACCTGTCGAATGGGGCTTCCATGAAAGAAGACTTGAAAGCCTCCGCAAAATGACACAAGCGCATCCAAGCTTGCCTCCTAAGGGCTACGCCCAAACTCGCTGTTCTACCCGCCCCCTCGGCTGCATAAGATATGAGCCTCATGGACAAGTTGACGATGGAAGAAAGGGTAGACAGCTGGGCGTTAACAGGCTGGGCCAACGCCTCAGGCAAGTTACCTGACAGAGCATCTCCCAACTCCTTTATGAGATCCCTTTGGAGCCGCGTAAAATGACAAGTAATTCAGCGACCGCAATGTAAAGGCCGCTGAAGACAAGGAACGCTTCCCACACCTATCCATACACTCGGACTCCTTATTAGGAGGATGGATGGAAGTAGTAGCCTCTGCCATGTCCTGCTGGGTGGCAGATGCCACCACCATGGCATCCACAGGTACTCCCTTGGTCAAAAATTATTTTCCAGGAGGTGCAGATAATTTATTGGGGCAGCTAGGAACTGGCTCCACAGAGTCAGGGTGTTCCCACACCCTTCGACAAATAAGATCCAATAATTCATCGAAGGGTGGAGACACCCAGGAGGAGGAAGGCTGGGCTCCGAAGGCCTTGAGGAAGACAGACTCCTCCTCAGAAGGGTTTTTGGATGGCCAGTCGCCCCGCTGTCCCAAGATCTCCAGGATATCAGAGAACGAGACATCATCAGAGGATGACTTCGGGGACTCTTCTGCATCATCGAGGTCAGTGTCCAAGGTGACAGACTCATCTGGGGAGTCTACGTGCTTCCAATTACACAACTTCTTCCTGGGAGGCTCTTCAGGCACAGACTCTGAAGGGTCCTCAAAGTAGGGGACCACACATGGAGGTATCCTCAGGCCTAGGAGCCCCGCTGTCCAGAGATAGGGGGGCACCAGAAGCTCTAGTCGCAGCATCTAGGGAAGGAGTTGCTGATTCAGGTGAAGTCACTATGGACTTGGCCAGCACGCTCCTCATAGCCTCGAAGGCAGGTCCACCAGAATCGGACGAAAACCTGCCTGCGAGACCATGACCGGAGTCGGGGTACCCCTAGCCGAAGCACCAAGAGGAGACTCTGAGCCGCAGTCTGAAGCCCTGATGTATCCCCCTCGGGTTCGACTGAGGACACCAGAGTACCGAAACCTGTAGAAGGAATGGAAAAGGTTGGAGCCGATGTCGGATCCGAAAGACTCGCAGGTGGTTTCGGAGCCGACCCAGGGACTTCACTCGATTCGGCAGACTCTGGCTTAGACGACACCGAAGTTGTCGGAGGAGGAAGAAATGAAACAGATATAGTAACTGGCTCTGGAGCACACTGGGCTGGAGCCGAAAATAATTTAGTCAACACTGGCGACTGGAGGAGCCTCTGGACCACCCTATCGACATCCGAATCTGACAGCCTGGAGGACTCAGACGGGGGTCGCGAAACCTTCTCAGTCGGAACCAAGACAAGACTGGGAGAACGGCTCCAAAAGGATCGGAGCCGAAGCAGGCTCGAGAACCACTGCAACCTCCTTCGGCGCAGACGACCGTGGAGTCGAAGAAGCAGACTCCGCAACAGACAATACTTCCTGCGGCTCCGAGACCAATGGAGCCGAGGAAGGAGACAGCCTTGGACCGTGATTCCTTCGGCTCAGAGACCAGTGGAGCCGAGGAAGGAGATGTAGATTTTGACCTTTTCTCCAGAGGCTCCAAACTAGTTGGAGCCGGAGACTTCATTTTAGACTTGGATATGGATTTCTCAGAGGGAGGAGAGGACACCAAGGTTTCCTCAAAGGAGGGTTTAATAAAACCCTTGAGGATAAGTTTATTTTTTCTCTCCTGTAAAACCCTGGCAGAGAAAGCATGACACACACTGCAGGATTCCTGCAAGTGTATGGCACCGAGACAATATACACAGATGGCGTGGCCGTCAGTCAGCGACATCTTGTACGCACATCTGGCGCATTTTTTAAAGTCAGATGGCTTATGTTCTTTAGGTTCTTTGCCCGACATAAGGAACACAATCCACAAACAGCAACAATACTTCAAATTTGCCCAATAAGCACAAGCACACTCAGCAACACAAGGTAGGGAGGGAAAGGGCTCTAATTTACACGCCCGAAAAGTAACACAAGATAGGGCAAAGGCCCTCTAACTAAAACGGGCCTAGCCCACCAAACAGAAGGATTATACCACAACAAACACAATCAGTCACAACAATGGATAAAAAGGACAACGTAGCTATTAGAATAGCTTTTTTTGGTATAACAACTCGAAGCTATAGCTCAAAAAACGAGAGGGTACTTAGCCACAGCCAAGTCGAGACCACGTCGTTACTCTAGGAGCGGCAAATGAGATCTGGGGGTTTGGGCGTGATGCATCCTGGGATACAGGGTTAGCCCAGCCAATGAGAGACTTTGTGCTAGTTATAGTGGCCGAGTCGGAGCAGACTCTCTGCTCCGAACCAGTCAGTAATGAATGTAGGCGAGATAGAATCACATTATATCACATGAACCAATAATGACAAAACTGCCCAATTCAGAACTTTTCCATCATAAAAGTCTGCTTCCACACCCACACTATAAATAGAATGACAGTAGTGTAAGCCATAGGCATCTTGCACAGTGTCTCTCACTTATTTTCAATTTCATTTTTGGGGGGGGGGGTACAAAAAGTCAAAAACCAGGGACACATTTTAAACATTGTTTGTATAATTTTGTAACGTTCCTAGAATAAAATGTGTTACCATCATGCATTTCACTGGCAGGTTTTGAACCCAGGACTCTATACACTAGTCAGAACAACATACCACTATGCCAAATCAGCAGCTGCCTGAAAAATAGGAAGACTGAAACTTAATAGCCATCATTTAGTGAATTCATTTCACTTCTTAACATAGCTCTTAACCTCAACACAAAAAACATGGACAAACAACAAAGCCAATAATGGGGGAATACAAATTCAGTTCTCACTCACCATATCTCTGAACTGTTAGCACAAAAACAATAATGGGGGAATACAAATTGTGTTCTCACTTCTCATCATAGCTCCCAACTCACTCAGAAATGGTGGTGGCTAGGGATAGTAGGCTCTTTTTACCCTGTACCAAAGGTACGGGGTTTGAGCCTGAATACCTGTAGCCACCAAGTGTATTATATGGGGGCATTTACACATACACACACACACACACACACACACACACACACACACACACACACACACACACACACACACACACACCTGAACAAGTGGTTCCTTACCCTGAGTAGTTGACATTCTTCTGTCGATGCTGCCATTAATCCCTGCTCTGCTCGTACACACTGTCCTGAGTAGTTCCCGGTTCGGCAAACTCTGCAATTTCAGCTTCCTGGCCTGCACACAAGTTCCTCTGCTGTTCTGTTCTTCCTGTACACAAGTTCCTCTGCTGTTCTGTTCCCCATTCCCGCCGTTTCAGCTTCCTGACCGCACACAAGTTCCTCTGCTGTTCCCCATTCTTGCCAGCTTGCAATTCAATTCAGCCAGCCGGAAATGATGATGTTAGCTCCTTGAGCTCAATTCCAACTGGCTGGTAGCCTGACGGAGCTGATGTCATTGCGCACATGATTACGTCCGCTCCGACAGCGCGAAAATTTAAAAAAAAGCAAAGAAAATCGGAAATGAAGGGGTGCCACTCTGGAATCGTGGCACCCCTTCATTTGGACCCAAAAGCTTGGTAAAAACCAGGTAACTCAGAACGGTTGGGAGGTCTGGCAGATGGGCATTATCCCAGAGATGAGTACAATAATAGAAAAAGGGATTACAAGGTGGCAATGAAGGAGCAACAGTTTAAAAACTGTACTACACAGTTAAATAAGAATAGGCCGGTCAGAAAAAAAGATCAAACAGAATGAAATCACAAAAGGTACTGCAGATAAGAAAAAGATGGGAAGGCAGAAAACACACACCTGAAAACAGTGACATCTTGTGGCCGTTCTCCAATGGGAAATTTTTTGTTTTGTTATGGGGGGGTTGGAGACTTTCAGAAGGGTCCTTTCCAGAAGATACTGGGTAAACAGGTGCCCCCCCCGGACAACGAGGGTAACGTATTCACAGCCTGGTCAAGTTTTATCAGTCCTAGCCCGGAAGGTAATGACAATGGATCTGTAATCCTTCCACAAATGAGCTTTTATTAGAGCTTGATAAGTGCTTTACAAAACATGTGAAATTCAAACAAGCAGTTTTTTTTTTTGTTTTTTTAAGTTACGAAAAAATAACAAAGTGTGTACCAAGTTAATTTGCTTAATGCACAGGTAACAAAATGCTCAGTTAACTATCAAACTCTAACAATAATCCAGTAACAATGCATTCAATCAGAACCATCCTCTAACAAAAACAGAGGCAAACCAGCACCAAGACTGCTCCACAAAATCTCTTTCTTAGGCTGACAAAACACCATATCAAAATGCACAGTGTGATGTCTAGTCACCCCAAATTAGAGATGTGATGCACAAAGTTGAAAGAATTACAGTATTCACGCAACCAAATATATGTCACAGACTGGAATGATGGTGTTAAATATAATCTCCTCTTCCAGATTATAGTAAATATATAATTTTGTTTGGTAAAATAAGTCCATCCTCTAATTATTAAAAGAGCCTCAAAGTGTTTCTACGTGTCCCCTTCATGGGAATTCCCCCTAATTTCAGAGGCCCCAAACAAGACTTGAACATCAATTTACAACCCTTTGCAAATACACTGCGATAAAAGATCTAAAGCTGCATTTCTGGAAAAAACAGTGGTGTAACTACTGTTCTAGGTGAAGAAGCTTTTGAGGAAAGAGGCTTATTGCAATTACAGAAGAATGTAATACAGGTCAGAACCATCTTCCCAGTACAATCTTAGTTAACTTTCTGACCCAGATTTATCTTAAAAGGAGAGAGGATCTCCTACAAGTCCTAAAAAGCAACATTAATGCCCCCCATCTCCCCAGACAGAGAGACAAAATTGAATAAGTTGTCAGATTCCTCAAATATCCACCAGAGCCCATCTGAAACCTCCCATGTTCAGGGTTGTGCCCCTACACCTCCCAAAGATGAAGACATCTCCACATTTATTCAACAGAAACTCGGAATTAAAAAAACTCTGGTAAAAAAGAACTCGCATTAGAGAGAGAATTCTGATTTTGTGGAGTTGAGAACAGGGGAGTTACGACTTACTGACTGGCAGATCTGACACACTGCTTTCTCTGTAAACAGACTTAATAGTCTAGATTGTGAAGACAGACTGTGCATCAATACTTCAGCAGATTAAAACTATTGAAAAAAAAACGTCATGGCATATACTGGTCAAGGTTATATGCAGTAGCAACTTCTGCATAAAGAAAAGTGATCTATGTGGCCTGTACCTTGAACTTCAAGTGATTTATTGCACATGTAGCAGGGCAGAGCCAGTGTTAACATTTTTGGGAGCCCCCAACACACTTCCAGTTTAAGTATTACCCTGTCATTGCTACTTTTCCTAATCAACATTTTACTTCATGATACGTTTTCATTATGTTTTAGGAGTAATATGCACAGATTGAACTGCAGCTGACACTAAAATTAACATAGGCCTGTGAAACATGCAATGTTGGATCACCTCAGAGAGGGAAATTCAGTGAATCAGCTGCATTGATGTTAAATTACAACAAACTTATGTACAAGTTTGGTTTTAGGTGAAATGGTTCCCTCGGCAATGGTCTTCATGGCTTCTCCCAACTTGCTAATCCTTTCACCCTCTCCACCGCATAAACTCATCATGTGCTCCCTCCCATTTTCTCCAATCCCAGGGCTCTCCATACGATGTAGATGGCCTTTTTTCCCCTTTTTTCACATAATCTTTTATTAGTCAGCTTTTTCCAGAAGACGCTGCTTTCTAGATGCTCTGAAAAGCATTTTGTTTTTTTAAACAATTTTAATCCACTGATGGTTTAAACAAAAATACATCTACAAAAAATGTACTGCCACTGTTCATAGGTGTGTACTAGGCTAATGGCACTACAGCCTTTACAAGCCTAGCCCATAGAAGTGCCCTGGCATCGTGCCACCCAAAGTAGATTCCCAATGCCTCCATCAAGTAGAGCCACTGGAGTGATATCTGGGGTGAACTATTTCCCATCCACTCAAGATTTCGCTTGAAGAGGGCCAGTGAGGTGCTCTACTTGACATGTATGGGAAGTCTATTCCAGAGCATGGGCAGTCTCTGGGTTATGAACCTGTCCCTCCAGCATGTTCTGTTGATTGGGGTAATGAGGTTGGGGTCCCTAGAGCGTGTGTGCAGAGGGATTGGGATTTCTTTAGATGCAGCATTCCTAACAGAGCTGAGTCAAGACATGGCTTTGTAAGTCAAGCAGAGATTGCCTCTTAGTAGACAATATGATACACAAAACATCTAGAGTTTGTGTCTGTCCATGTCAGACATGTGTTTAAGGCCTAGGCTCCTCTCTGTGAGGTACTTTTGTGACCTTTCCAGCTGTTGCACATGTTTAGCAAGGTGCATGCCAAATGGGGCATTTTACTCAATGACTGGCCTAATAAGGGATGAGTAGGTTCATAGGTGTGTACTAGGCTAATGGCCCTGGAGCATTTACAAGCCTAGCCCTTAGGATTACCCTGGCATTGTGCCATCCAACCTTAGTTCCTAGTGCCTCTGTCGAGTAGAGCTACTGGAGTGACCCTCGGGCTGAATGCTCCATTTCCCATTCACTCAAGATTTCTCTTGAAGAGGGCCAGTAAGGTGGTCTGCTTGACATGTATGGGAAGTCTATTCCATAGCATAGGCAGTTTCTGGGTTATGAACCTGTCCCTACAGCATATGTTCTGTTGATTGTGGTAATGAGGTTGAGGTCTCTACAGCATGTGGTGCAAAGGGATTGGGATTTCTTTAGATGTGGCATTTCTAACAGAGTTGGGTCAGACATGGCTTTGTAAGTCAAGCAGAGATAGCCTCTAAGTAGGCAATATGAGACAGATAGAGAGAGGATGACCTCTTTCTTCATGGATGCAACACACTTGGTAATGAGATGTGCCACACAAGACTTTCTGACCACAGTAGTAATGTGGTGGTTGAAGGAGAGGTTGCTGTCAACCTGTGTTCCCCAGATCTCTCATATGTTCATAGAGTGGTACTAGGCTATCAGCCCTAGGGCCTATACAAGCCTAGCCATAGCAATTCCCTGGCTATTTCTTCCCACACTATTTACTTCTTAAAATGCCTTCAGTGTTCAGTGGGCTCCCATCGATGCAGTAATTAGTGGGAACTGAATTTTTCCCAAAGGGGGTGACTCATTTTTTTGACATTAAGCTCAAGGTCATGGTTTCGACACCAGTCACTGGTCTCAGTGAGACCTTTCTGTAGGATGTCTGCATCACTTAGGGAGTTAATAATGGCTCCCAGTTTGCAGTAGTCTGTGAACTTGGTCAGCCAGAGTCCCTCCATGTTGGCCTGGACTTCTGAGAAGTAGATGCCAACAGGAGAGGACCTAGGACTGATCCCTGTGGGACTCCACTAGTGACTGGTCAACAGTCTGACTTGGAGTCAGTTACTTTCGCATTGTGGATTTTATCTGAGCCAATTTGCAACCCACCTAGTGATGTAGGTGTTGATGCCTAGTTTGGGGAGTTTATCAATAATTCCTGCGTGGGGAATGGTATAAAAGGTCTTGGCCAGATCGATGTAGGCTGTATGAGCTACCTTGCCCTCATCCATAGCTCTGGTGACGGACTCAAAGAAGTCAACCAGGTTGAGCAGGCATTATCAACCTTTCACAATAAGAAATTGCATGGGATCTACAGTTTGGATATTCCCTATATCCTTGTTAATTAGGTCCATGATGTGCTCCATAACCTTACATATCAGACTCGTCAGGCTAATGGGGCGATAATTCCCAGGGTCTGTAGTCACTCCCCCTTTATGGAGAGAGATGACTGTAGCAGTGTGCCATTCGCTATGGACAAAGTCTGAGGTGAGGCTGTGAATGAACAGGGCACATAGATGTGGTGCCAGTTCACTTATTAGCTCATGTAGAACACATCCAGGGTTATTGGCTGGTCCCATGGAAGCTGTACTCTTGGCCTTGGACAATGCAGCTATAACCTGTGCTCCAATAATGCTGGTGCCCGACATTCCTCCGGTATTGTGATTGGCCCTTTACTGGGGGAGAGAGGGGTAAAGTTGACACTGAATCTGTTGGCCAGTACATTGGCAATATCTGCTGGGTCAGTATAGGAGGTACCATTGTGCAGTAACTCAGAGCAAACCTGGGTACTGCCGCAGAGATTCTTGCTATAACTACAGAAGATTTTGTGGTTTTTAGTGTCTGCCGCAATTCTGCCTTCATAGCTGGCTTCAGATGTTTTGATTAGGGATCTCAACTTTTTGTTGAGGCTAATAAGGGAGTTTTTCCAGTCTTGGAACTTCACCTTTTTTCTGCAACAGTTTCTTTCTTCTGTTGTAGAGTTTATTAATGGCAGGGGACCACCAGATTGGCTTCCTTTTTTTGGAGAGCATCTTGGTTCTGTTGGGTATGGCTAGTTCCATGCATGTATGTATGTGTTCGTACAGGGCATTGGTGCAAGATTTGGCAGTCATGCATCTATTTTCCATTGACATGGGTGCTGTGAAGTTAGCCACCTCCGCTTTTAGGAGCCCAAAGTCAGCTTTGGAGAAGTTTTTCATGGGGGTTACCTTTGCGGGGGCTGTGGGTGATATGTGGATTTCCATGGTGATTAGTTTGTGGTCGGATCTAACCAGGGAGGAATTGACTACTGGTGTACAGCAACAATTGCCCGTGTTAGTAATAACCAGGTCAAGGATGTTGCTTCCTCTAGTGGGGGGTACGAATTAGTTGGCCCAGGGCAGTGATGAATTCCAGAAAGCGTTGGGCTAGTGTATTGGTGCACGAGCAGTTTTCCTAGTTGATGGAGGAGATGAAGTCACCTAGTTTGAGTGTGTTGGGTTGGACCCCAATAGTTTTCCAGGGTGGTTCCAGGGTGCTTAGGAACATGGAGTGAGTCTTGGGACATGGTTGGGGGACTTATAGCAGGCTACGACCTGAACTGCAGTCTTACCCAGTGTTAGTTGGTACCTGAAGTATCCCAGATGCATTATGCTGGGCTACTAGTCTGAAGGTCTGCATATTCTTTATGAATATGGAGACACCACCACCTTTGGAGTTTCGGTCCATATTCTGGGGCTGAAAGGTGTAGAATTGAGTTATAACCTTGTAGCGCAGGGTGCTTTCTGCTGCTATAAACCGGGTCTCAATTACAGCACAAATGGAGATGTTCTCCATTTTGAGGAGTGCTTCGAGCAAGTGCATCTTGAGAGTTAGACTTCTAGCACTGAGCAGCATGACCCTCAGATTGAATTTATTTACGGCTGTTACGGTGGTAATTTGGTCTTTGGAACATCGCTTAAAAAAGGTACTACAGGGGGTGGCAAGAAAGTACAGTTTTGTACCTACCATAAATGTAGATGTTAGAGTGGTTATGCTGCTGCAGTCATCACACTTGGGTTATCCTGCCATCAGGCGGTCCCGCAGTCGGCCTGAATTCCAAAGCCTTGGTCTGGCGTCGGTTGTCGCTTCCTCCCTGACGTCAGTGCGGCAGGGGTATAAAAGAGGAAGCAGATGCCATTTTCTTCAGTTTTTCTTGCCCCAGATGTCAGGTGCCCCAAACTAAGAAGGCAAAATAAGAAGCTTGCAAAACATACCTTAGTGCAAAACAATGGTACTAGTTGTAAGCAAATACACCATATAGACATGCATCCCAAAGGTTGAAGTACATGTAGGTATAAGAAAAGCCTTGTTAGGTAGAGGGGATGGAGGGAGGGTAACCTGGACTGCAGCAGCATAACCACTCGAACATCTACATTTATGGTAGGTACAAAAAGTACAGTTTTGTACCTACCATAAATGTAGATGTCCGAACAGGATAGCATCTGCAGTCCTAACAAATGGGTTGCCCTGTCGTCAGGCAGCCCTTCGGTCGGCCGGATTCCAAAGTCTGGGTCTGGCCTCGGCTGGTGTCGCACTTCACCCGACGTCATCTCTGCTGGTCTTCGGGTATAAAGGCATCAGCCGACGCCATTTTCCTCAGTGTTTCTTGCCCCAGATGCCAGTTGCACTCTTGGGAAACTAAATTTTGGGTAAATGCCAATGTTTCCAAAAAAAAAGGTAGGCAAACACAAAAAATAAGCATGTATGTACATATATACAAACAAATACACCATAAGAGATCCCTCCCCAGCTAGCTATTAGGAGGGTAAATACCCTAGGAATACCACAGAGGGGAAGGAGGGTGGGTAATCCTGACTGCAGATGCTATCCTGTTCGGACATCTACATTTATGGTAGGTACAAAACTGTACTATGTCCTTCAAGGATGCATCTGCAGTCCTAACAAATGGGTAGAATACCATAGCCAAACTAGGGGAGGAGGAAGAAGAATTATGGTGTAGTTAGGATCCCTTGCAATACAGCAGTGGCAAACCCTGCTCGGGATCTAGAGTATAGAGGTAAGTTATAATGCTTGGCAAATGTATGCACGGAGGTCCAAGTAGCCGCCTCAATAATGTCCTTGGTAGCCACTCCTCGTAAGAAAGCTGTGGTAGTGGCTGTAGCCCTTGTAGAGTGAGGTCTTATGTTCTGTGGAATTGGCTTTCCATGGTAGGAGTAACAGAATCTTATGCAATTTCCTATCCACTTGGAGATTGTCTGTTTGGAAATTGCTTTTCCTTCCCTTCCTGTTGCATAAGCTACTAGAAGCTGGTCAGTTTTCTATTGCCCTTGGTTCTGTCCAGGTAGTAGCGCCAACTGTCTATGTACATCCAAGGTATGCAGCAGTCTTTCCCCCCTGTTCTGTGGATTGGGAAAGAAGGTAGGTAGGTGGATTGCCTGGTTTAGAGACACTCTGGATACCACCTTAGGCATAAATGTAGGATTAGTTCTCATGGATACTCTATCTTGATGGAAGATTAGGAAGGGTTGTACTGCCATTAAGGCCTGTAGTTCCGAAACCCTTCTTGCTGAAGTAATTGCCAGTAGGAAAGCAGTTTTCCAGGATAGGTTCATAGGTTCATAGGTTCATAGGTTCATACTAGGCTATCTGCCCGAGGGCATTTACAAGCCTAGCCCATCGTTTTGTGGCTTAGGCCACCCCTTTAGTATGGGGAACTATACCCATTATTTTTCTGTGCCTCTGTCGAGCAGTGACACTGAGGTAATCCCTGGGGTATATCTGCGATCTCCCATCCATTGGTCAAGATTTCTCTTGAACAAGGCCAGCGAGGTGCTCTGCCTCACATGTACCGGGATTTTGTTCCACAGCATAGGGAGTCTTTGGGTGATGAATCTATCCCTCCAGCACGTCCTATTAATAGCCGTGTCAAGGTTTAAGTCTCCCGCCCTTGTGGCTCTGATGGATCTAGATTTTTGAGGTGAAGCATATTCATCAAATCTGGGTTTGACATGGCCTTGTATGTTAGGCAAAGGTCACCTCTGAGCAAGCGGTAGCGACTGAATAGAGCTGGAGTTCTTTCAGTCGGGCAGCATAGGACAGATTTTGAGACCCTTTATCCTTTTGGTGAGGAACTTTTGTGGCCTCTCCAGCTGCTGCAAGTGTCGGGTCAGATACATTCCGAATGGGGCATTGTACTCAATCATTGGTCTGATGAGTGATGAGTAAAGGGAGACTATGACCTCCCTTGATCTAGATGAGAATCCCTTCATGATAAGGTGGGCAATGTAGAAGGTCTTCCTAACTACTTTAGCTACATGGGTGTCGAATGACAGACTACTATCAACCTGGGTCCCCAGGTCCCTGATAACTTCTTCTGTGCTCAGTGGATTGCCACCTATTTGGTAGCTAGGGGTAACCTTGTTTTTCCCGAAGGGTATGACTATGCATTTTTGGCATTTAACTTTAGGCCGTGGCTCTGGCACCAGTTATCCGTTTCTGTGAGACCCTTCTGAAGGATATCTGTGTCAGATGTGTTTTCTACTATGGCCCAGTTTGCAGTCATCTGCAAACTTTGTCAGCCATAACCCTCCTGTGTTTGCTTGTACTGGAAAAGTAGATGCCAAACAAGAGTGGGCCCAGGACTGAGCCCTGTGGGACACCACTTGTGACAGGCTTTGAGTCTGACATGGCGCCAGTAGCTCTGACCCTGTGGGTTCTGTCACTCAGCCAGTTTGCAACCCATCTTGTGATGTATGGGTTGACATTTAAGCTGATGAGTTTTTCAATGATACCGAATGGGGTATTGTATCAAGGCCTTAGCCAGATCGAGGTAGGCTGTATGGACTGCCTTTCCCTCATCAATGGCTTTGGTGACTGTTTCAAAAGTCAACCAAGTTTAAAAGGCATGATCTGCCTTTGACAAAGCCAAACTGGGTTGGATCCAAAGTCTGCAAATTCCCTATGTCTTTATTTATGAGGTCCATTATGATCCTCTCCATGGCGTTGCAGATAAGGCTTGTCAAGCTAATGGGCGGTAATTTCCAGGGTCGGTGGAGGCACCGCCTTTGTGAAGTGGTACCACAGTTGCAGTGCGCCACTCCTGGGTATCCAGAGGTAAGACTTTGATTAAACAGCTGTCCTAGCTGTGGGTTTAATTCCTCATTGAGTTCATGGAGCACACAGCCGGGGACACCATCAGGTCCCATGGATGCTGTGTTTTTGCTTTGGAGAGAGCAGTTCTCACTTGGCTGGAGATGTTTGGGGGCTGCAATCGTTTGGTATAGATATCTCTCCTTTGGGGAGGGGAGAAGTTTGCACTGAACCTGTCAGCCAGTATGTTGGCAATGTCTGTAGGATCAGTAATCTTCACATCATTTTGAACTAGCTCTGAGCATATCTGGGAGTTTCCTCCCAGGTTTCTAACATAGCTAAAGAAGGCCTTATGATTGTCTTTTGAGTCTTTAGCTATTTTTCTCTCGAAATTTGCTTTGGATGATTTTATGAGAGCTCTTAGTTTTTACTTATAGTGATCAAGGGTGTCTTACCTTTTAAGGATTTTGCTCTATCTTGTAGTAGCTTCCTCCTTTTGTTGTAGAGTTTGTTTATGGCTGGGGTCCACCAGACTGGATGCTTGCCTTTGGTACAAAGAGTCTTTGTTTTGCTTGGGATTGCCTTATCCATGCAGTCCTGCAGGTACTGGTAGAAGGCATTTGTAAGTGATTCAGCGGCTTGAGTACTGTTTTCCAGCTCGGGGGCCTTAAAGGAGACCACACTAGTCTTAGAAGTGTGAAGTCGGCTTTTGAGAAGTTCTTTACTGTGGTCTTTTTTATTTCAGGTGGGGGTGGGATGAGGACCTCCAGCGAGATTAGTTTGTGGTCTGATCTCACCAGTGAGGGGTACACCTCCGTGTTGAACATTGTGCTCCCATGTTCGTGATGATGAGATCAAGTATGTTATCTCCTCTTGTGGGGATGGTGACTAGTTGTTCCATGGCATTTGAGTTTATGAATTCCAGGAACTTTTGGGCTAGGGTGTTTGGGCTTGAGTAGTGTTCCCAGTCTATATTAGGGTAATTGAAGTCACCTAGTATGATGGTGTTTGGTGATACATTTATCCTCTAGTGTTTTCAGGAAGGCCATGTGAGGTTCCTGAGTTTGTGAGGTGGCCTGTAACATGCTACAATTTGCAGAGCAGTCTTGCCTATGGTTAATTGCACCTGGATGGTCTCCGATGCATCGTCGTTGCCACCAGTCTTGAGGTGTGGGTGTCCTTGATGAATATGGATACCCCTCCTTTCTTGGTATTGTCCAGATTTTGGGGCGGAACGCATGATATGAGGTAAAACCTGATAGCCGGGTGCTCTCAGGAGCCTTGAACCAGGTTTCTGTCACAGCACAGACATCGATGTTCTCCATACTGAGAAGGGCCTCGAGTGCGTGCATTTTGAGATTTAGACTTCTGGCATTGAGCAGCATTACCCTTAGTTTTTTCCTTTTTGTGTTCTAGGGTGGTAGGTTTAGAATTTGAGCCTTGCCTAAAAAGGCACTATGGGGTGGCAAGAGCCTTTGCCAATATCCGGAATCCCAGGGTGACAGGTGCAAGCCGTCCCTTGCGGCAGCGTGGCTTGTCCAGCATGTCATCCCAGGCAGACAGACACTGGATCCCCTTTGAATGACACCAGTGTTTAAGCCAATTGTTAAAGCTGATCATCTTATCTCTGTATTGTGGCATCATTCTTGGTGAAGGTAGGATACTGCTCAAGGTCAGGGTCATACCTGTCTGGGCTACATAATCAGAGAGCTCCTCAATGTCTCTTTTCATGTAGTCCAAGGAGGTGCCTCAGGTCGTTTACACCAGCGTGGACAATGACTGAGTCATATTTGTACCTGCTGTTGAGACCTGAGTGCTTGCGTTATGTGGCGGATTCTAGCGCCCGACAGGCAGCTTACTGTGACCTTCTCCTTACTCAGTCTGGTGAGCGGGACGTCAGTGTGTCTGACTATGGAGTCACCAATGACTAGTGTGTCTGGCATTGTGTTTGGCCTTAAGGGCTGTGACTGTTTGACACTCTGACTGTGAGGTCTATGTGTTGCAGGTGTTGTGTTCTGAGGTGGTGGTTGTTTGGGTGTCTGCTTTGGTGGCCTCTGCTGTTTTGGTAGATTTTGATCAGAGCCTCAGTATGTCTTTGTGTGTTTATGTGTATGATTTGAGGTTGTAATGGTAATATGTGAGACTGGGTCTATAGTGTGTGTGGTAACCTTCTCCTCCTGACTGGTCTTGCCAGTCCTATGTTGAAGAGCTCAGCCTCCAGTTTGGCTGTAGTTGCATCTCGCATGTATTTGTGTTTTGTGGGAGGAGGAGAGGGTTGTCTGTGTACATGAGGCAATTGTAACATTGCCTCAATATTCCCAGGTTCACCAGCTGAGCAGGAGAGGACACTAGCAACTGATCCCTCGACATGCTAGAAGGAATAGACAAAAACTTTAAAAAGATTCCGGGGACGTGGGTGACCGAGAAATGGGGTTGCCTTTGGGGTACTATCTATGACAAGAGTGCCGTATCAAGGTAATAAGTACTGTAGGAGCAAGTGCTACGTTTAACAGATAGAGAATAGTCTACTTGGAGTCAAGTAGAGATGATCTTTTAATTATAGGATACGCTGATTAGATCAGTAGTATAGTTCGAGGAAGGTAGTTTTAAGGAAAATTTGAAGAGTGGACTTTAGGTAGCCCGAATAGTTTAAACCTGCTTAACGGCTGCCCTAGTGTGCAACAGTAGCAACTCCGCTAAATCGGGCTAAATCGCTAAAGCGTGCTTTATAGCAGGGGCTGGATAAGACAGGAAATTACCCAAATTGGCCAACAAACCACAAGTCACTGCCTAAACCACTCCTCCGAGGACAAATGAAGGAGTTATGGAAATGACCCTAGTGGCCAATAAAACTACAGTTTCAAGTCAGTAACCACCTCTCCGGGGCAGGGAAGCTGCTCAATGTTAGTCACTCCCACTGATAAACACAGAGACCCTCCTTCAGCCCAAGCAAAATGGCCTCACAGAAACTTTCAAACAGTTCAGGAACAGCAAGCCTGTAACTGAACTTTTTAACTCTCAGAAAAGTGGGAAAAAGCAAGATTTTTTTTTTGTTTTGTTTTTACAGAGATAGCAGAGGTTCACAAGTAATATCAAGTTATAACAGTGCAGTAAATGACCCCACACAAGAGTGCTAGGTCAAGGACAGAAAATATGCAAGTTTTAAGAAAAAAACGATTTAAAATTAAGTGCAAACAGGAAATTCAGCAAACAGCTTTTGGTTGTGCTCTAAATACAGCTACTAATACAGAAATCAAGTTTAACAAGCCAGAAAATGCTCAAGCTAGGCAGCTATGCAGAAAAACTTAGCAAATAAACAGAGAAAAAATACTTAAAATCTCAAAAGTGGCTCCCTTCTTCTCTCAGCGTTTTTTCCTCTTGGAGGGTGCTTCACCAACAGCCAACAAGCTTGTTGAAGATCTGCTGTTGCTGCTGGTTCGAATGGAGGGAGTGTCAATTTTTCTAGCACAAAGTTCAAGTCCCATGCTGGTAATGGTGGTTTCCTAGGAGGTTTTACATTCTTGATTCCTCTGAGGAACTGCCTGAGTAGAGGATGTGAGAAGACAGGGGGATCGAAGCTGTATTCTGCAGAAATAGCTGATGCATGTATCTTGATGGAGGAATAGGACAGGCCTGTATGGAGAAGCTCTGCCAAATACTCCAGGATGTTGGCAATATCTATCTTTGACATCTTTTCCTCTTTCAGTGCTCCAAATGACAAACCTTTTCCATTTCCCTGCATAGTTCCTTCTTGTAGAAGGTCTGCGGGCCTCCAGGATAATGTCTTTAACCCTTTGGGATAAATCTGGGTTAGTTGCTGTTATGTAATGTTCCAGGCAGTTAGTTGCAGAGTTTTTAGATTTGGATGCATGATGTTGTAGTCGTTCTGAGTTAACATCAAAGGCATCAGGGGTAGTGTCCACGTTTTCCCCCCGAGACATGCTCCTCAGCAATGGATACCAGTGTTGTCTTGGCCAATTTGGAGCTATCAGAATTATCCTTGGACGCTCCTCTTTGATTTTCAGTAGTACCTTGTGCATCAAAGGAAGAGGCGGAAATGCATATGCTGTCGGGCCTTTCCAACTGAAGGATAGAGAGTCCACCTTCCATGCAAGTGGGTGGTATGTCCTTGTGCAGAATTTCTTGAGCTGGTGATTGAGTGGGGATGCGAATAGGTCTATTTGTGGCATTCCCCATTTCTGTGTGATGGCTTTGAAGATGTCCGGGTGTAGCATCCATTCGTGAGCATCCGAGGTAGTTCTGCTTAACATGTCTGCTAGGATGTTTTCTTTTCCCGGTACAAATATTGCCTGTAACTGAATGTTGTAGCTCAGAGCCATATTCCATAGGTCCAGAGTCATTCGGCATAGGGGGTATGAATGAGTGCCTCCCTGTTTGTTGATGTACCACAGGACTGTGGTATTGTCTGTCCTTGTCATCAAATGGCCTTCTTTGAGGAATGGTCTGAAATTCTGGATTGCTAGTTTTACTGCCAGCATTTCTTTTTGATTTATGTGCAGGTGCAATTAATCTGGGGTCCATAATCCTTGTATGCATTTGTCTAGCATGTGTGCCCCCCAACCTAGGTCTGAGGCGTCCGTTGTGATGGTTTGGCTTGCTTGAAAGTTGTGGAAGGGCAAGCCTGGGTTTGACTGGCATGCTTGAGCCCACCATAGGAACTCTTGTTTCAGGCATGGGATTAGTGGTATTTCGGTTTCTAAGCTGTGCCTGTGTTGAGACCATAAATTCTTTAGGTACCACTGTAGTTTTCTCATATGCAGTCTGGCATGGGCGACCAGGATTATGCATGATGCCATGAAGCCCAAGGCCTGCAGTACTTTCCTTGCTGTTAGTTTGTTCTGCTTTGTTAATGCCAAGAAGTAAAGAGGGAGTTGTTCTTGTTTTTCTGCAGTTAGGAATACCATCTGTTTTACTGTGTCCAATTCTGCACCCAAGAATGTTCTTGTTTGGGATGGTATTAGTCTTGACTTTTTAAATTGACTGTGTATCCCAGGGCTTGTAGTAAGCAAATGACTCTTTGTAAGTCTTTTGTCAGCTTGCTTTTGTTGTCCGCTTGTATCAGGCAGTCGTCCAGGTATGGATAAATTTGGATTCCCTGTAGCCTGCAATGAGCGATTACTGATGCCAGGCATTTTGTGAATACTCTGGCGCAGTAGATAAGCCAAAGGGCAATGCTGAGAATTGATAATGCTCTGATCCTGCAAGAAATCTGAGGTATCTTCTGCAATTTGGTCGTATGGGGACGTGCAGGTATGCCTCCTTGAGATCTAGTGTTACCAGCCAACACTCCTTGCCCAGCATGGGAAGAAGTTGCTGTAGGGTCAGCATTTTGAATTTTGGAACAATGATGAATGTGTTTAAGGTGGACAGGTCGAGAATAGGTCTCCAACTTTTCTCTTTTCTTGGTACTAGGAAGAGTCTGGAGTAGAATCCTTTGCCCTGTTCTGTTGGTGGTACTCTTTCCACAGCTCTCATCTTTGTTAATTGAGCTATCTGTTTTAGAGCTTCTGTTTTCTGATTTGGAGGTAGGTTTGGCATTCCTCTTTTACTGGTAAGGTGTGGAAATGAAACCTGTAGCCTTGGTCTATAGTCTGCAAAATCCACTTGTCTTTTGTGATATAGTGCCAATTTTTGAAAATAAGGCTAACTTTCCGCCTAAGGGTGCTGCTATTTGTTCCCTGGTAGGCGGTGTCAGAGCCAAGTCACTGTGATTGTCCTGTTGCAGTGGCAGTGGTTGTGTCTGTGCCTCACTGGTTATTGCCTTGCCACTGGCGTCCTCTGTAGGCACCTCCTCTGGATTGATTTCTGCCTCTGGAACGTCTATTCCTGCCTCTCTGAGATTTAGAGGAGTCTGGAAAGGACCAATTTTTGGAAGGCCAGTTCCTGCTAAACCTTGGGGGCTGAACCTGTAAGAAATCTTTAACTGTTTGTACAGATTTTGCCTTCTCTTCCATTTTCTTCATTACTTGCTGGGCAGGAGAACCAAATAGACTGGCATTATCCATAGGAGCATCTAACAGCTTTGCTTTAACGTGATCCGGCAAGACCTGTTCTTTCAACCATGCATGCCTTCTTATAACTGTGCCAGTCATGGCTGATCTAAATGAAGCCTCCAGTGCATCATAGCCACATTTTAAAGAATGGTTACTAACCTGCTGAATGTTATTCACCATTTCTAAAACATATTTCTTATCTAAGGAATCATCAGAGGACAGTTTCTTAGTTAACTGATCAAGCATAAACTCTTGGTATTGGATCATATGAAACTGACAGTTCAAAGCTCTAGCTGAGAGAGTAGCAGAGGTGTAAACTTTTTTACCCCATCTCTCTAAGGACCTGGATTCCCTTTCAGAAGGGAGAGGGTTTTTGCTGAGGTCGGCTACTGCCTTAGGCCCCTGGGAGATAGTCTCAGGATCTGCAAGTGGGGCCTTGTATAGGTGGTGATGAGTGTCCGACCCTGTAAAACCTATCGGGTTTGGCAGGGGCTGGAGGTAGGGTATCAGGAGCAGTGCAAACATCATTAAATGCATCATCCACAACAGGCAGAACTGGAGGTATAGCTAAGGGCCTATGTTGCGGTAAGTGTAGAAAGGTCCTAAGCCTTTTACTTGAATCTGAGAAATCTTGTCCCTGCCATTGGAATTGCTCTCTCATGGCATGTAAGGTTTCCCCAAAGGAAAATTCCTCTGGTGGAGAGGCAGATGGAATAGATTCTTCAGCATCGGAATCTTCATAAGTAGAAAAAGGAGCCTCTGGATGGTCTGTAATGTCTGAATCATCAGAAGAATCATCTGAGGATACTGGTTCTGGGGCTCTGCTCTAGGTCTCTTTTCTGGAGGCTGAGAGGGCCTGTCTGGGTGAGATTGGGATCCCCTTATTAAAGAGATGAGATCCTCTGCCAGAGTAAGCATTTGAGAACTGGAACTGGGCCTGTGTGAGGGGCTTAACAGGCACTGATTTAGCAGTTTTGGCTGCTTTAGCCCTGGCAAAGGCCTTAATAGACATGGCTGCAGGAGGCCTAGCAGCACCACGTGCTGGGGTAGAGACATCCAAAGGGATGGTGTCCGATAATTCTAGAGGGACCACATTAGTAGGCAAAACTTCAGAGGCCGATTCAACTAGGGTAGCAGGAGCCTCGGTAGTAGTCATGGATTCGGCTGAAGATTGACCGTTTGCTCGGTTTCGGCGAAACCGAGACACTTGCGGTTTGCTTAACCGGTTTCGCCAAAACCGCAGACCGCGAGTGTCGGTCTTTTCTTTGCGTTTTTAACAATTTGAGAAGTCGGAGGATCCGGCGGCATAATGTACGCAAAATCTGAGCGAAAAACTGTTCAGCAAACTCCGACCGGCGCCTAAGCGTCGTCGGTTGAAGGAAGCACAGGCTAAACAGGCTGCTACGTGGTCTGGGCCTAAACAAGGTAAGCAGTAAGAGTGGAAATCTTTATGAGGTATTTGTTTCCCACAAGTTAAACAGTTATTTACTTTTTCTGACATCGGCTGAGGCAAGAAAGAGTCCCCAACGAGGTACTTAGCTTTTTAGAAGTCTTCGAAGTAGTATTCGGTAGTAGTAATCTCTGGATCTGACTGACCGGCACTTGCGAACAGCTTCTGCTTCGGGCGCCACGTGGCAAGAAAGACTGAGGAAAATGGCGTCGGCTGATGCCTTTATACCCGAAGACCAGCAGAGATGACGTCGGGTGAAGTGCGACACCAGCCGAGGCCAGACCCAGACTTTGGAATCCGGCCGAAGGGCTGCCTGACGACAGGACAACCCATTTGTTAGGACTGCAGATGCATCCTTGAAGGACATCTGTACTATGTTCATCGTGCTATGCTGCTGCAGTCATCACACTTGGGTAGAGTCCCAAAGCTATGGTTGGGTGGTAGGAGCTAAACTGGGTTAGGTGCAGCTAAGATGCAGTGGCAAACCCAGCTCTGGTTTTTGAGTAGAGAGGAAGGTGGTAATGCTTGGTGAAGGTGTGCACTGAACTCCAGGTAGCTGCCTCCAGAATGTCCTTTGCTGGGACTCCTCGGAGGAAGGCTGCTGAGGTTGCAGTAGCCCTGGTAGAGTGAGACCTAATACTAGCAGGCACTGCTTTCCCGTGGTGTGAGTAGCAAAAGCGGATGCAATGTGCTATCCATTTGGAGATGGCCTGTTTTGAAATAGCCTTTCCTTCTGAGCCTGGTGCATAGGATACAAGGAGTTGGTCAGATTTTCTGAAGGCCTTTGTCCTGTCCAAATAGTAACATAACTGTCTGTGAATGTCCAAAGAGTGAAGGAGTCTTTCTCCTTTATTCTGTGGGTTTGGATAAAAGGCGGGCAAGTGTATGGTCTGATTGAGAGCCACACTGGATACTACCTTTGGCATGAAGGGTTGGTGCGTAAAGATACTCTGTCCTGATGGAAAATGATGAAAGGTTCCACTGCCATAAGTGCCTGCAGTTCTGAGACTCTGCGTGCTGAGGTGATAGCCAGCAGCAGGGCTGTCTTCCATGACAAGTATTGAAGCTCTGCTGAAAAGGCTGGTTCGAAAGAAGGAAGTGTTAACTTTTCCAGAACAAAATTTAGATCCTAAGTTGGAGTAGGTGGTTTTCTGGGGGGTCTTATATTTTTTGCCCCTCTGAGAAACTGCCTTAGCAAAGGATGAGAGAAAATGGGAGGAACCGTATCATATTGAGCTGAAATGGCAAGCATGGATCTTTATGGATGAGAAAGAAAGGCCTTTGTGTAGCATCTCAGTTAGATATTGGAGTATGTGCAGAATATTTGGGATGCCAGGATTTACGCTTCTGGCCTGGCTCCATACACAAAATCTTTTCCATTTGTCTGAGTAAGTTTTTCTGGTGCTGGGCCTCCTGGCCTCCAAAATGACATTCTGGACGTCCTTTGAGAGAAGTGGTGTTTGACAATTCAAGGTATTTTCCATGCAGCTAGATTTAAGGTCCTTAGGTGACTGAAGGGTCTGAGAGTTTTGTTGGGTTAACAGCAGAGAGAATTGGGGTAAGATCCATGGAGGGCTGTGAATCAAGTTTCGTAGTAGTGGGTACCAGTGTTGACGTGGCCAGTCTGGGGCAATGAGGATCATCTGTGGTCTTTCTGATCTGGTTTTCAGTAATACCTGGGTGAGTAGAGGCAGAGGTGGGAAGGCGTAGACTGACAATGCTGTCCAACTGAATGATAGGGCATCCACTTTCCAGGCCAGGGGATGGTAAGTCCTTGTGCAAAATTTTTGTAGCTGGCAATTGTTAGTTGGAGGCAAACAGATCTATGTCTGGTGGTCCCAACCTTTGAGTTATCATTGAGAATACTTGTGGGTGTAGTCTCCACTCATGAGGGTCTGTCAAATTTCTGCTTAATTTGTCTGCCAAAATGTTTTCTTTTCCTGGCAGGAATTGTGCTTGGTAAGTTAATGCTGTGTTCCACAAGTCTATTGCCTGTCTGCATAGTGGATAGGAGTGCGTCCCTCTTGTTTATGTACAACATAACTGTGGTGTTGTCTGTCCTTATTAGAAGTTGTCCTGGATGCAAAAGGTCCTTGAAGGCTGTTAGTGCATTTTTTACAGCTAGCATCTCCTTTTGATTGATGTGTAGTTGCCTTTGGTTTGCAGACCATTTGCCCTGTATGCATTGTCCTGCCATGTGTGCACCCCAGGCGTAGTCTGATGAATCTGTTGTCAAGGTTTGGTTTGGAGGAGGTGAGACAAAAGGAAGGCCCTTGTTTGCTTGGCATGCTTGAGCCCCACCATAGAAACTCTTTTTGAAGGCAGGGAATGAGAGTTATAGTTGATTCGAGGCTGTGTGTTTTGGGACCATACACTTTTTAGGTACCACTGCAGTTTTCTCATATGCAGCCTTGCACATGCAATTAGTTGAATGCAGGATGCCATGTACCCCAATGCCTGCAGGAATTTCCTTGCAGTGAGCTGGGTAGAAGTTGCCATCTTTTTGAAGTATTGAGCCAGTTGTTTTTGCTTGTCTGGCGTGAGGTAAGCTATCTGGGCCATTGCATTCAAGCTGACAGCCAGGAAAATTATTTCTTTGGAGGGTATTAGTTTTGACTTCTTTTTGTTTACTGTGTACCCTAGGCAACTTAGCAACTTTGTTACAAATGCCAGATGCTGTAGTAGGATGTCTTTGCTGTCCGCTTGGATCAGGCAGTCGTCCAGATATGGATAAATTTGTATTCCTTGTCTGCATTATGCAATTACTGATGCCAGGCATTTTGTGAATACCCTGGGCGCAGTAGATAAGCCAAAGGGCAATGCAGAGAATTGATCATGCGTTGTGCCTGACAAAAATCTGCGGAATCTTCTGCAATCTTGTCTGACAGGGACATGCAGGTATGCCTCTTGGGGGTCCAACGTTACCAGCCAAGACTCCTTGCCCAGCATGGGAAGAAGCTGCTGTAGTGTGAGCATTTTGAATTTGGGAATGTCCAGGTACGTGTTCAGAATTGAAAGGTCTAAGATGGGTCTTCAGGCTTTGTCCTTTCTTGGTACTAGAAACCTTGAGTAAAATCCTTGACCTTGCTCTTTTGTAGGTACCTTCTGAATTGTTTTCATGTTCATGAGAGCTGAAATTTGCTTTTGTGCCTCTGCCCATTGGTTTGTTGGCAGATTTGGCATGCCTCTCATCCATGGTAAAGTGTGAAAATGAAATCTGTAGCCTCGGGTAATACTATCCAGAACCCATTTGTCCTTTGTTATGATGTGCCAATTTTGTGGGAAAAGAGCCAGTTTTCCTCCTAGAGGTGCTGCCTGGGCAATTTTGCTTGGCAGGCGAAGAGGAAAGTCATCGAGTTTGTTTTCTGAAGGGTTGAGATCTGTTGTCTCCTCTCTTTGAGTTATTGTTTGCCATTGTCTAGGCCTGAAGGTACAATGTGCCTGGCCTCTGCCCCTAGGGCGTCTGTACCTGCCCCTTTGGGGTCTGTCTGAAGCAGGAAAGGACCAGTTTTTTGATGGCCAGTTTCTGCTGAAGCGAGGAGATTGTACCTCTAAAAAATCTTTAACTGTTTGCATTGATTTTGCCTTTTCTTCCATCTTCTTTAAAACTTCCTCTGCTTTGACACCAAATAATGCATCCTTTTGCAGTGGAGCATCCAGTAACTTTGCTTTGACATGTTCTGGTAAGGTCTGCTCTTTTAGCCAAGCGTGTCTACATATTACAGACCCTGTGACTGCTGCTCTACATGAGGCCTCCAAAGAATCAAAACCACACTGCAAGGTATGTTTTCCCACTTGTTCTGCTGCATGCAACAAATCTTGCATCCCTCTGAAAACTAGTTGATCTGTTTGAGGGATCAATTTCTGTTTTAACTGAGTAAGGAAGTACTGCTGGTATTTAATCATGTGGAGTTGGCAGTTTAATGCCCTCATGGTCAAAGTGGCAGAGGTATACACTTTTTTCCCCCATCTTTCCAATGCCCTGGAATCTCTTTCCATAACCCCTTTTGGACCCTGGGAAATGGTTTCTGGGTCTGCAGCAGGGCTTTTATATAAAAACTTGTGAGTGTCAGGGACTCGATAGTATCTGTCTGGTTTAGGTGGTGCTGGAGATAAGGAATCTGGATTTAGACTGGATTCAGTGTAGACATCATCCAGAATGTCTAAAACAGAAGGAACGGCTAGAGGTCTATGCTGAGGCAAAAGAAGAAACTCACAGAGTCTTTTCTTGGAGTCAGAGTAATCTTGTCCTTCCCAGTGGAAATGCTCTCTCATGGTGTGCAGGGTTTCCCCAAAAGAGAAGTCTTCAGGGGGGAAACAGAGGGAATACACTCCTCAGCATCTGAGTCTTCATAGAGAAGGAAGGGGTAATCCTGTTCCTCAGTCTGCTGAGGAAATGGATTCCTGGTCAGAAGGAGGTAAATCTTCCTCCAGTCTAGGCCTTTTGTCAGGAGGGGGCTGGGAACCTCTGATAAAGGTAATCAGGTCCTCCACCATTTTGAGCATCTGTTTTGTTAGGCATAGGGGCCTGTATGGGAGTCTGTAGACCCGGTTTCTTAACCTTTGGTAGCTTAGCGTATGACTTAATGGAAAGAGTCGTCGGTTTAAAGACTCCTCCTGAAACCGAAGGCCTGTCCATAGTCTCCGGATCGCCACCAGGGCTGGCGTCCGTGAGTTGAGGAGGAACCGGCTCCAGTGGCCCAGTTGATTCTGAATGAGAGGTAGTCGTATTTTCTAAATCTGCGGTAGTCAGGGGGCTGCGTAGGCGCCTCACTGAATACCGAAGATCCGGCGGCAGGCCTAACAGAGACCTCGGTATCTGGCCTAGGTCTAGGCTGCCGGTCTTTGTCCTTGTGTTTTTTTAAACATAACGGTAGTTGGAGGTTCCGCCGACATAGTGTAGTTGAATTTTCTGCCAAAATAATGTCGGGCGGTAACAGCCCGACGCTTAATAGTGCGTTTATTGAACCTAGCGCAAAACCGACAACCAGAAATGTGGTCTGGGCCTAGGCAAGGAATAGGCAAGGAATACAAGAATGAAAATACTTATGAGGTATTTGCTTCCCTCAAGAAATACAATTATTAACTTTGTCTGACATCGGTCTGAGGCAAGAAAAGTTTCCCCAACGGGGTACTTCGCTTTATAGAAGACTTCGGCTGAAAATCTGTTCGAAAATCTCAGGAGCTGGCCGACCGGCACTTGCGAACTGCTTCTGCTTCGGGCACCGCACGGCAGGAAAGACTGAAGTAAATGGCATCAGTTGCCTCTTTTATACCCCTGCCGCACTGACGTCAGGGAAGAAGCGACGACCACCAACGCCGGACCAAGACTTTGGAATTCAGGCCGACTGCGGGACCGCCTGACGGCAGGATAACCCAAGTGTGATGACTGCAGCAGCATAGCACGATGAACATCCTTAAGACAGTATCCGGAAACCCAGGGATGACGGACGCAGGCCATTTCTGGCAAAGCATCGAGGTCCGTCAGTCATGTCATCCCAAGCAGACAGATACTGACCCCCTTAGAATGACACCAGAAACTTAGCCAATTGTTGAAGTCAATTTTCTGCTTGGACTGCTGCATCATTCTGGGCTACAGTAGGATGCTGCTCAGGGCTAGGGTCACACCTGCCTGGGACACAACCTGAGAGCTCCTCCATGTCTTTTTTCATGTAGTTCAGGGAGGTGCATAGCAGGTCATTCACACCCACACAGACAGTGAGAGTCACACTTGCTGTGCAGTGACCCGACTGCATGGGTTATAAGTTGGACTCTAGCACCCGATAGACAGCCGACTGTTAACTTCGCCTTATTCAACCTAGTGAGTGGGACATCCGTGTGCATCACTAGAGTCACCTATGAGTAGCGTACTGGGCAAGCTGTTTTGCCATAGGGGCTTAGGCTGAGGGGCACACTGTGTACGCGAGCAATACGTCTTGTGGTTTGTGCTGTGCTGGTCAAGTGCGTTTCTGCCTTGGCGGTCTCTGCTGTTTGGATAGATTTCTACTACTGAGCCTCCGCGAAGGTGGGTGTGTAGTTTGTGTTTTTATGTCAGCTGTGATAGTGGGTGTTCTGGAGGGCTGTGTGTTGCATGCGGTGTAGTGCAGGTGTTGTCCTTCTCCTCTTGACCAGCTATTCCAGTCATGGCTTGAGTGTGCCTGGCTTCCAATTTGGATATATAAGTGCATCTCTCAAGTCTGAGTGTTGGGAGGTAACAGGAGAAGGTTATTTGTATAAATGAGGCAGTTGCTACATTGCCTCAGAATGCCAAAGTTCATCAGGTTAATAGGAGAAAGCACAGGGAACTGACCTTTAGACATACCAGGAGGGGTGGTCATTATTATCAAGTACTGCAGCAGTTTCCTTATATATTCCTTTTACAGGAAAAATGTCACTCAAGGTGTCTATCTGTACAGAGCACTGCCAAACACTTGAGGGGAAACTAATACGCACACCCTGAAAATTTAAGGATGAAGTACTTAGGCAGATATTCTGAAGTCAGAAAGAAATCAAGCAGCACTTACTGAAAAATAAAGAATTGATTGTCAAGAATGATGAAAAGAGGCGAGTCACATGAATGGCTACTACTAACGCTCAGCTTCACTCTGTTGGGATACAATACTCCTTTGCTTTTTCTCTCACCAGAAGCAAAATGTTAGCACCAGTCCCAAGAAGAGAAGCAAGCCATGGCTTGTTTAGTGATCCACAGTCTTGTCCCAGAGGATGCAAGGGTCTGCAGGCTTATAGCCTTTTTCCAGTAGATTTTATTTATTTTTTTTACATTTGTTAACATGGAAAGTCCGACTGGACACGTCCTTTTTTCACCAGAGGCCCGGGAAGAAAAGCTCCATGTACACAGTAAAATACTACATTACACAGTTGATATACAGTTAGAGTACATGCAATCATATACAGTACTCATACATTTTTTTTCTATTAATAATGCTGTTGAAAAATAATACCTTAAAAAGAAAGTTTAGACATCAAATACTTCACAGTAGTTAGGATATATACACATTATAAAATAGCTGGTAGGATGAAATATGTATAAAATGATAGACTGGATAGGAAGGGTTCTGAGCAGAGGGGAGATGATAGGTGTAGATAGGGAAATGAGTTGAAAGTGGAGGTGTTGATAGAGAGTAGTAAGTGGCAAGGTCTAAAGGTAGGGTAAAGCAGGAAGGTTGCAGACATACAGAGGGAGAGAAATAATTCAAAGGGTGTAAGTAATGATAGTACTTGTGGGTGTACATAAAAGTCAGTTGGACATAGGAAAGGAAGAGGGAGAAGCAGAAAGATGCAACAGGAGAAATGATACTGGGAAGTAGAGCAATGAAGAAGTACTGGAGTGGGAAAATATAGAGATGTATTGGTAGGCTTAAAGTACTAGTAGGAGATTAGCTGTTGCAGTTACATAACCAAAGATGCTAAAGATGGGATTTTATGACTTTTTAAGGGGGTGAGAGTAGTTATAGTTGTGATACTGGGGGAGGGGGGCTGTTCCACTGCTTAGCAACAGATTTGCTGTAGAGGAAAGTGACGGAGTTATTGGTTTTTATTATCTCTAGTAGGAGTTTCTGATTTGATCGCAGAACTCCAGCTTTGGTGCTTGGGTGAAGCAGGTTTTGTGGAGCAGGGATTTTGTCAGAGCAGTGAAGACGTTTGTGGGTTGTTTTAAGTTGGTTATAAAGAATGAGGTTGGGAAGTTCCAGCCAATCAAGAGCTTTTAGAGGAGTGCAGTGATGTGTTTGATGGGGCATATTTATTGCAAATTTGGCAATTTTATTACAGCAAGTTTGAAGAATGACAAGGTCCGACTTTCTGAGATTGGTGAATATTGGTGATGCATAAGAGTGTGTGGAAATAAGGTGGGTATGTGCAATGGTGAATTTCGTGGAGTCGGTTAGGAAAGTACAGCTGTGTACACTTACCACAAATATAGATGTTAGTGTGTATTCACTGTTGCAGTCATTACATTTGGGTAATCTGCTGACAGGTTGCCCTCAGTCGGCCTGATTAACAAAGTCTTGGGTCCTGCGTCGGTTGCTGTCCCTTCTTCCATGACGTCAGGTCGTCAGGGGTATAAAACATGCAGCCGACGCCATTACATCAGTTTTTCTTGCCCCAGATGTCAGGTGCCCCCTAGTGGGAAGCAATTAAATATAAAAGTACAATGATATACCTCCAACAAAAAAGCAAATACACCAAAAAGGCTTTTAAGCATAGTAAAGGAAAGCAGAGGAATAGCCAAAAAAAGTTAGGGGGCTGGAGGGAGGGTAAACAGAACTGCAACAGTGAATACACTTGAACATCTACATTTACAGTAAGTGTACACAACTGTACTATGTTCTTCGTGTTTCACTGTTGCAGTTGTTACATTTGGGTAGATTCCCAAAGCTATGGTTGGGAGGAGGAATTTAGATAGCATTAAGGCCCGCTATAAGGCTCTGCAAGACTGCAGTGGCAAAGCTAGCTCTGCATTTAGAGAAAATTGGCAAATGATAATGCTTGGTGAAAGTATGTACAGAATTCCAGGTAGAAGCTTCTAGGATGTCCCTGGTAGCGACGCCTCTGAGTAAGGCTGTAGAGGTAGATGTAGCCATGGTGGAGTGAGGTCTGATCCCCTGGGGGATAGGTTTTCCATTGTGCTTATAGCATAAATTAATGCAATAGCTTATCCATTTAGAAATGGTCTGCTTTGAAACAGCCTTCCCCTCTGCCGCTGCAGCAAATGCCACCAGCAGTTGTTCAGATTTCCATTGAGGTTTAGTCCTGTCCAAGTAGAATCTGAGTTGTCTGTGCACATCTAAGGAATACAATATCTGTTCCCCTTTATTCTGTGGATTAGAAAAAAAGGTTGGCAAATGAATGGACTGATTAAGAGCCACACTGGATACCACCTTGGGCATGAAGGATGGATTGGTTCGGAGGGACACCCTGTCCGCATGAAAGATGATGAAAGGCTCCACTGCCATAAGGGCCTGTAATTCAGATATCCTTCTAGCTGAAGTGATTGCTAAAAGGAAAGCTGTTTTCCAAGAAAGAAATTTTAAGTCTGCAGTAGCAGCTG
Organism: Protopterus annectens; assembly: GCF_019279795.1. NCBI lineage: Eukaryota > Metazoa > Chordata > Ceratodontiformes > Protopteridae > Protopterus > Protopterus annectens. The sequence goes on along the minus strand of NC_056729.1, from coordinate 284,073,667 downwards.
GCTTGAAAGGAGGTAGAGTGAGTTTCTCCAAGGCAAAGTTAAGGTCCCAGGTTGGGGTTGGAGCTCTCCTGGGTGGTCTCAAATTTTTGGCCCCTCTGAGGAACTGCTTTAGCAGTGGATGTGAGAAGAGGGGAGGTTCTGTGTTATAATGAGCTGAAATGACTGAGGCGTAGATTTTAATGGAAGAAATAGACAGGCCCTTGTGAAGCATCTCAGTTAAGTATTGCAAAAATCTAAGGTAAATTGGGCGCTGCTGCGCTCATGCCTTCAGATTGGTTCTAGGCATAGAATTTTTTCCATTTTTCAGCATAAGATTTTCTAGTACTAGGCCTCCTTGGCTCTAAAATGATATCCATCACAGGTTTGTTGAGGGATGGTAAAGGAGAGATTAAGTAATTAGCCAGGCTGCAAGGTTCAGTGTTGGAAGCTGAGGGTGCAGAATCTGGTTCTCCGGCTGAGACAGCAGGGAAGGCATCTGAGGCAGATGCCATGGGGATAATCGTGACACACTGCGCAGGAGGGGGTACCAGTGTTTGTGCGGCCAGTCTGGAGCAATCAAAATCATCCTTGGTTTGTCCAGTTTGATTTTTTGTAGTACTTTGGAGAGCAGAGGCAAAGGGGGGAAGGCATAGAATGATAGATTTTTCCAGCTGAAGGACACAGCATCCACTTTCCAGGCTTGTTTGTGGGGAGTCCTTGTGCAAAATTTGTCCAATTGGTAGTTCTGGGGAGAGGCAAACAGGTTTATATCTGGGCTCCTCCACTTGCTTGTCAACATGTTGAAAATCTTTGGTTCCAGTTTCCACTCATGTGGGTCCATGAGGTTTCTGCTTAGTCCATCTGCCAGTGTATTTAATTTTCCTGGCAGGAACTTAACTTGTAGGTGCAATTGGTAGCTCAAGGCTGTGTTCCACAATGCCATGGATAGTCTGCAGAGGGGATAAGAATGTGTACCCCCCCGCTTGCTTATGTACCACATAACAGTGGTGTTGTCTGTCTTTACCATTAGTTGTCCTGGAAGAATGTGGTCCTTGAAGGCTGTCAGAGCATTCTGTACAGCTAACATTTCTTTTTGATTGATATGCAGGTGCATTTGACTTGGGTTCCACTTGCCCTGAATGCACTTGCCTGCCAGGTGAGCCCCCATGCATAGTCTGATGCATGCATCTGTTACGGTTTGGGCGTCAGGGGTGTGTGACAGGTAGGCCCTTGTTTTGGTAGCAGGCCTCTGCCCACCAAAGGAACTCTAGGTGTAGGCAAGGTATGATAGGAAAGTACAGTTTTGTACCTACCATAAATGTAGATGTTCGAAGATCCACATTGCTGCAGTCCTTACATATGGGTAGTCCGCTGTCCTCGGTCGGCCCGAATACCAAAGTATTAGGCTGACGTCGGTCAAGGCGCTTAAAACTGACATCAGGACGTCAGGGTACAAATGCGCATGACCGATGTCATATCCTCAGTCTTTTCTTGCCCCAGATGTCAGAAGGCCCTAAAAAGAAAAGACAAAAAACAGCAAAAAAAAAACAACCACCCCTGCACTAATCATATTTACAATATTTACAATATTCACAACCCAAACCACACAACCACCTCCAACTACAGAGGGGAAGGAGGGAGGGTAAATTGGACTGCAGCAATGTGGATCTTCGAACATCTACATTTATGGTAGGTACAAAACTGTACTATGTTCTTCATCTCACATTGCTGCAGTCCTTACATATGGGTAGAATCCCAAAGCAGAGGTAAGGGAGGATGGCAACACTATAAAGCATTAGGAGCTGCCAAAATGCCCTGTAAAATTGCAGTGGCAAAACCAGCCCTAGATTTAGAGTAAAGTGGAAGGTGGTAATGTTTAGAGAAAGTATGCACTGAACTCCAAGTAGCTGCCTCCAAAATATCTTTAGTAGCCACCCCTTAAAAACCTGTAGAAGTGGCAGTAGCCCTAGTGGAATGAGGCCTAATCCCAGCTGGAATCTCCTTACCATGATGGGAATAACAGAAAGCGATACAAAACCCAATCCACTTAGAAATAGTCTGCTTTGAAACAGGTTTGCCCTGAGAACCCAAAGCAAATGAAACAAACAACTGCTGAGACTGCCTGAACCCTTTAGTTCTGCTCAAATAATATCGCAACTGTCTGTGTATATCCAAAGTGTGCAAAATCTTTTCCCCTTTATTTTGGGGGTTTGCATAAAAAGTAGGCAAATGAATAGTTTGGTTTAAAGCCACACTAGAAACCACTTTAGGCATAAAGGAAGGGTTAGTACGCAAAGATACCCTGTCCTTGTGGAAAATTAGGAAAGGCTCAACCGCCATAAGGGCCTGTAATTCAGAAACCCTTCTCGCAGAGGTAATGGCCAACAAAAAAGCAGTCTTCCATGATAAATATTTCAACTCGGCAGTCGCTGCAGGCTCAAAAGGTTGTAGACTGAGTTTCTCCAACACAAAATTGAGATCCCAAGCAGGAGTAGGAGCTCTACGTGGGGGTCTTATATTCTTTGCCCCTCTAAGGAATTGCTTAAACAAAGGATGAGAAAATAATGGTGGGTCACAGTCATAGTGAGCAGAAATTGCTGCAGCATGAACCTTAATAGAGGAGAAGGACAAACCTTTGTCCAATAACTCAGTAAGGTATTGAAGAGCAACACTTAAATTAGGTTTAGAAACATCAAAGTCCTTTGCTGTACTCCAAATTAAAAATCTCCTCCATTTATCAGCGTAAACTTTCCTTGTACTAGGCCTCCAAAATAACATTCAAAACTTGTTGCGGAAGTTGAGACCCTCCAGAGTTTAAAACAGAATATGCCAGGCTGTTAGATGTAGAGAGTGAAGTTTGACATTGAGTAAATGACTGTTCTCCTGAGACAGCAGGTGTGGAATCGAAGGCAAAGGCCATGGAGGCTCCCGTACCAGACTTCTCAGTAATGGGTACCAGTGCTGTAGAGGCCAATCCGGAGCTATTAAAATCATGGTTGGCTTGTCCTGTCTGACCTTCAGGAGTACCTTTGGGAGGAGAGGCAGTGGTGGAAAGGCATACACATGAAGATTGCTCCAATTGAATGAGAGAGCATCCACTTTCCAAGCTGTGGGATGAAACCTTTTGTGCAAAACTTGCAGCTGGTAATTTAGAGGAGAAGCGAACAGATCTATGTCTGGAGTTCCCCATAACACTGTCAGTTTTGAAATACATGAGGATCCAATTTCCACTCGTGGGGATCCATAATTTGTCTGCTCAACACATCTGCTAAGGAGTTCTGTGCTCCTGGCAGAAACCTTGCCTGAAGATTCAGCTGTAAACTGAGAGCAGTCTCCCACAAAATCATTGCTTGTCTGCATAGAGGATAAGAATGTGTCCCCCCTTGCTTGTTTATGTACCACATGACAGTTGTGTTGTCTGTTAGAATCAACACCTGCCCTGGAAGAAGCAAATCCTTGAAAGCTATCAATGCAAATTGGACTGCTAACATCTCCTTCAAGTTGATATGTAAATGTTGAAGTCTGGCAGGCCACGTGTCTTGTATCCACTTTCCATTCAGATGAGCTCCCCAAGCTTTGTCTGAGGCATCTGTCGTTAGAATCTGACTCGCCTCTGGTCGGGTCACAGAGAGTCCCTTGTTTAGGTGACATTCCTGAGCCCACCACAAAAATTCCTTTTGGATGCAAGGTATTATCTGAATGACAGTGTCCATATCTTGGCAGTGCTAAGGTCCATACATTTTGAGATACCATTGTAGCTTCCTCATATGCAGTTTGGCATTGGGAAGTACCAGAATACAAGATGCCATGAACCCCAAGGCTTGAAGGACTGTCCTTGCAGTCAGCCTGGACTGACGAGACAATTGATGGAAGTAAAGAGAAAGATTCTTTTGTTTGTCCGGGGTCAAAAAGGCCATCTGGGATGCTGTATTCAGTCTCACACCCAGAAAGCACATGTCCTGAGAGGGTACTAGACTGGACTTTATTTCGTTCACAGAATACCCTAGGCATCTTAACACTGCCATCACATACTGTAAATGATGAAGAAGTTCGTCCTTTCCTTGAGCCAGAATCAGGCAGTCGTCCAAATAAGGATAGATTTGTATTCCTCTTAGCCTGAAGAAAGCTACCACTGGAGCCAGAACCTTTGTGAACACTCTGGGTGCAGTAGATAAGCCAAAGGGCAATGCAGAGAACTGATAATGAAAAGTCCCAGCCCGAAAACGCAGATGCTTCCTGCAACAGGGCCCGATAGGAATATGAAGGTAAGCCTCCTTGAGATCCAGAGTCACCATCCAGTGATCTTTGCCCAGCAGAGGTAAAAGCTGTTGTAGCATCAACATTTTGAACTTGGGAATGTCCAGATATGTGTTGAGGATAGATAAATCCAAAATTGGTCTCCACGTGTTCCCTTTCTTCGGTACTAGAAACAGGCGAGAATAAAATCCTAGGCCCACTTCTGGCAGAGGGACCGGTTGTATAGCTCCTATTTGTAGCAGAGAAATCTGTTTGTGAGCCTCTAGCCTTTGTTGAGGAGGAACGTCTGGCATGCCTTTGAAAGGAGGCAAGGTATGGAAATAAAATTTGTAACCTTGGTGTATGATATCCAATACCCATTTGTCTTGGGTAATTAAAATCCAATTTTCCTTGAAGAGTGCCAACCTTCCTCCCAAAGGTGCTGCCAGGCAAGAAGGATCTGGCAGCTGAAAAAGTAGGTCATTGGGCCTGTTTACGAAAGGACTGGCCCCTGCCCTCACTTAAAGACTGTGCAGGTGAACTCCATGTTCTAGGTCTGAAGGAACTCTGAGCTCTGCCCCTACCACGTCTAGATCTACCCCTAGACTGAGAATCAGAGGAAGGATACGTCCACCCCTTAGCAGGCCAATTTCTACTAAACTTTGGAGGTTGAACTTGCAAAAAATCTTTAACAGTCTGCATAGACTTAGCCTTGTCTTCCAATTTCTTCAGGACTGATTCCACAGGTGGACCAAACAACACTTCAGACTGCAAAGGAGCATCCAAAATCCTTGTCTTAACATGGTCAGATAAATTCTGATCCTTAAGCCAGGCGTGCCTGCGAAGAACTGAACCAGTGGCAGCCACCCTAGAAGAAGCCTGCACAGCATCAAAACCACACTGTAAAGAATGCTTACCCACCTGTTCAGAGACATGCACCAAATCTTGTAATTCTTTACAGTCAATGCCTTCTGCCAGAGCATCCACCTTAGATTTCAATTGCGAAAGGAGAAAATTTTGATATTTCAACATATGAAACTGGCAATTCAACGCCCTCATAGCTAAGGTAGAAGATGTATAGACCTTCTTTCCCCATCTATCCAAAGCTCTGGCCTCTTTATCTAGAGGAACCGGATTCTTTACAACAGAGGCCTTGACCCCCTTAGGTCCTTGACTAACAGTTTCTGGGTCCGCCCTAGGACTCTTATAGAGATATTTATGAGCCTCAGGCACCCTGTAATACCTATCCGGTTTAACAGGCGCAGGAGGCAGAGAATCAGGATTAAGTGAAGCCTCTGAAAATACATCTTGCACAACATCCAGAACAGGGGGTATAGCTAAGGGCCTATGTTGAGGTAAAAACAAAAGTTCCCCAAGCCTTTTCCGTGAATCAGAGAAGTCCTGACCTTCCCACTTAAAATGCTCCCTCATAGAATGAAGTGTCTCTGAAAAAGAAAAATCCTCTGGAGGAGAAGCAGAAGGAGTGGAATCTTCAGCATCAGAATCAGAATAAGGAGAGTACTCCTGCAAGTCTTCAGCCGAAGACTCTGAAACATCCGAAGCCTGCTCAAAACTTTCCAACTCTGGCTCCACCCTAGGCCTCTTCTCAGGAGGGGGCAAAGAACCTCTAATCAGAGTAATCAAATCTTCTGCCATTTTAAGCATGTGCTTCTTAGGCACAGACCCTGCTGAACTAGGACTGACACCAACAGAAGCTAAACCTGGCCTGCCTCTGGAAGAAGCCTTGGAAACAGAAGGAGAGGGTCTAACCACCCTGGGAAGGGAGGGGAGTACAGAAACCTGAGAAGCCCCTTCAGCCTGACCTGCCTCTTGAGAGGCCACATCCTGCAAAATCAAAGTCTCCCCGAGACTCCAGAGAAGCCTCCATCGGAACCACCGGTTCCAGTGAAGCCTCTAAAGAACCGGCGTCCGGAACAGACGACTCATCTTGCCTGGGTTTAACTGCTTTGTCTTTGCGCTTCTTCGTGGAAGCGGGCGTCGGAGTATCCGACGGCATATTATAATTGCACCGCTTTCCGAAGACCAGCCTAGCACAATCTAACCTTCGCTTAATAGTGCGTTTATTAAACCTAGCACAAAAGCGACACCCGACTACGTCGTGCTCAGGCCCCAAACAAGGAATGCACAAAGAATGATAATCCCTATGCGGTATCTGTTTCCCACAAGAAATACAATTATTCACTTTTTCTGACATCCGGTAATACACTGAGGCAAGAAAAAACCAAAATATTCTAACGGGTACTTAGCCAACTTGGATTCGGTCTGAAACTCCGAACTCGAAAAATTTCAGAACGCCGAACGGCACTTGCAACGCTGCTTCTGCATCGGACCATGCGGCAAAAAAGACTGAGGATATGACGTCGGTCATGCGCATTTGTACCCTGACGTCCTGATGTCAGTTTTAAGCGCCTTGACCAACGTCAGCCTAATACTTTGGTATTCGGGCCGACCGAGGACAGCGGACTACCCATATGTAAGGACTGCAGCAATGTGAGATGAAGAACATTCATTGTTTCTAGGTCTTGAGAATGTTGACACCATAGGCTTTTTAGATACCACTGTAGTTTCCTCATATGCAGTCTTGCATATGGAATTAGAAGAATGCAGGAGGCCATGAACCCCAAGGCTTGCAATATTTGTCTTGCACATAGCAGGGTTTTTGTGGCCACTTGTTTGAAGTAGGTTGTCAAATGAATTGGCTTTTCTGGCGTGAGGTAAGCCATCTGGGAAACTGTATTCAAGCTTGCTCTCGGAAATATAATTTGTTGACAGGGTACCAGGTGTGATTTCTTTTCATTCATGGTGTACCCCAGACAAGTTGGAACCCTTTTTACAAAGGCCAGATGATTCAAAAGTATGTCCTGGCTTTCTGCCTGAATTAGACAATCATCCAGGTATGGGTATATTTGAATATTTCTTTGCCTGCAAAATGCAATAACTGGAGCTAGGCACTTTGTGAATACCCTGGGCGCAGTAGAGAAGACAAAGGGCAGTGCAGAGAACTGATAGTGCGTGTAACCTGCTTTGAAGTGTAGGTATCTTCTGCAAGATTCCCTGATTGGGATGTACAGGTATGCTTCTTTTAAATCTAGTGTTGCCAACCAGGCATCTTTGCCTAGCATAAGAAGTAATTGAAGAGTCAGCATCTTGAATTTTGGAATCTCCAAAAGGTATTTGGAATAGACAGGTCCAGGATAGGACACCATGAATGGTCTTTTCTGGGTACCAGGAAAAGTCTCTAGTAGAAACTTTGTCCCTTTTCTTCTTCTGGTACCAGTTGAATGCTTAAGAGAGAAAGTACATGTTTTTGGGCCTCTGCCCACTGACTTGAGGGTAAGTCCGGCCACCCACTTGGTGTTCGCAACGTGTGGAAGTGAAATCTGTATTCCCTGGGACACTATATTTAAAACCCATTTGTCCTGGGTAATGAGTTCCCAATTCTTTGCATGAAGAGCAATCTTTCCTCCCAAAGGGGCAGTCAGGCGAATAGTGCTTGGAAATTTTAAAAGGAAGTCACTGAAACAGTTTACCATAGGGGGCAGTCTTGTTATTCCAAGATTTGGAAGTGGAGACCCCCCACAGCTTAGTTCTGCGAGTCCCCTGGGACTGAAACCTGGGGTTTTTGCTGTGTCTGGGTTTGGCTTGAGAAAATCTGGAATGGGCTGGAAAGAACCAATTCTTAGAGGGCCAGTGCCTACTAAATTTAGGAGGCTGAACTTGTAAAAAATCAGTTTGCATAGATTTAGCTTTATCTTCCATCTTTTTAAGAACTTCCTCAGCCTTGTTGCCAAACAGGTGGTCCTGATTTAAAGGAGCATCCAACAATTTAGCTTTAACATGATCAGGCAAAGATTGCTCCTCAAGCCAAGCATGCTTTCTGATTACAGACCCAGTAACAGCCGCCCTGCAAGAGGCCTCTAATGAATCAAAACCACATTGCAAAGTACATATTCCAACTTGTTAGGCAGAATGCGTTAAATCCTGCAATTCTTTATTTTCCACACAGTCAGGAATCAACATCATTTTCTGTTTAAGCAGTCCAACAACATGTGGCTGATATTTTAACATATGAAAAAGGCAGTTTAAAGCCCTAATGGCCAAGGTTGCAAAAGTGTAAACCTTCTTACCCCATCTATCCATCGCCCTGGAGTCTCTATCGGAAGGGGTAAGATTTTTAGCAGTAGAAGCCTTAATGCCTATGGGACCCTGCAAAATGGTCTCTGGATCTGCAATAGGATTTTTGAAAAGGAACTTGTGGGACTCTGGGACCCTGTAGTATCAGTCAGGTTTTTTGGGAGCAGGAGGCAAGGAATCAGGGGCCAAACTAGATTCCAAGAAAGCATCATTGACAACGTCTAGTACTGGAGGAATAGCTAAAGGCCTATGCTGAGGTAGGAGAAGGAAATCCCTAAGCCTCTTTTTTGAATCAGAAAAATCCTGGCTTTCCCAGTGGAAATGCTCCCTTAAGAGTATGTAAGGTTTCCCCGAAAGAAAAATCCTCCGGAGGGGAAGCAGTCCTCTGCATCAGAATCCTCTTAAGTAGATAAGGGCAAATCCAGATCAGAAGAGTCAGAAAAAACAGAATCCTGATCAGAAGATTCATAATTAGCTTCAGTCCTAGACATCTTAGAAAGGGGGGGGGGGGTTGGCAACCCCTGATTATAGTTGTTCGATCTTCAGCCATTTGTTTTTTAGGCCTAGAGGCCTGAGCATGTGGCCTGGGCGTCAGTTTTTTTAGAAATGGATCGAGATTTAGGCCCAAGTAAAGTAGGAGGCGTCGGTTTAATATGCAAGTCCATAGGCCTGAATACACCCACAGAAGCCAGTGCCTGCACAGCAGCTCCGGACCCATCCAAGGTAGAGACATACGTGGGTTCCATAGTTTAAGCATCTCGCAGCATACCGGACTCCGAATGAGTCTCAGTAGAAGCCTGCGAATCAGACATAGCGAGTATCAGAAAGCGCCTGAGTACCGGCGAACTGGCGACTGGCTTAGGAGAAGCGTCGTCGGCAGTTTTGGACCTCGGCAGCCTGTCTTTATCTTTGCATTTTTTCGGAATCCCAGTAGTCGGATGGCTAACAGATGACATTTCTGGATAATTACACAGAGAACCGAAATATTAAGAGGTGAAAATATACAGACGACAGATAGTGCGCTGATTAAATAAGGCACAAAACCGACAGCAAGGTACGTTGTGGTCAGGGCCTAGGCAAGGAATACAGTACGAATGAAAATCTTTATGAGGTATTTGCTTTCCACAAGTAATGCAATTATAACTTTTACGGACATCGGTAAGGAGCAAGAAAAAGTTTCCCCAACGGGGTTACTTATCTTTAGTTGAAGACTTCGGTTCTGAAACTTGAAAATTTCAGGAGTCTGCCAACCGGCACTTGTGAACTGCTTCTGCTTCAGACATGGCAAGAAAGACTGATGTAATGGCGTCGGCTGCATGTTTTATACCCTCTGACCTGACATCATGGAAGAAGGGACAGCAACCAACGCAGGACCCAAGTCTTTGTTAATCAGGTCGACTGAGGGCTACCTGTAAGCAGATAACCCAAATGTAATGACTTCAACAGTACTAAGAACATGTTTGTTCCTGTACAGCATGGCAAGCTTTTTATGCACCTTTTTGTGGTGGTAGTGGACATATGTATGTCAAATTTCAATTGGCTGTCTATGATAACCTCAAGCAGTTTTGTGCGAGTGACTGGTGATATGATTGTGTTACTGGAGGTTAAAGTTAATAGTATGGGAGGAGTGTTGTGTGGGTGGGAAAATAAGCAGTGTCTTATTGGGGTTTAGTATTAGATGAGAGTCTGAGTCAATGCTCAACAGTTAAGAAGAGAGGAATGCGTTTGGCGATGGAGGGTCTCAGGGGACGGAGGCGCCCAGATGAGAATGGAATCATCTACATACTATATGATGGGGGCATTGAGTGTGGCTGTGTGTAGTTTTGTCGGTAAAGATAGAAAACAGTAGTGGCCAAAGGAATGAACCTTGTGGGACCCCTAGTGAGACTACTAGTAGTGAGGAGAGTGCCTGTTGCCATCTTACTGCCTGTTGTCTGCCTGCTAGATAATTTCTGAACCAGGAAGTGGTAGATGGGCTCAGATTTAAATGCGTGTGTCGAAGAGTTTGTCATGGTTTACCATATCAAAGGCCTTGGAGAGGTCCAACGATGTGGCTACCATTGTTTCTGTGTTTGTTGACTGTGTGCAAAGACATAAGAGCTGTAGTGGTGCTGTGTGAAGGCCTGAAGCCATGCTGTGTTTCAGTTAGTAGATTGTGAGAGTTTAGGAAAGTTAAGATGTGTGTGTGTGCGTGTGTGTGTACACATCTTTCAAGTATTTTGGATAATGGAGAGAGTATGGCGATTGGTCAATAGTTGGTTAGTTCTTTGGCGTTACCTCCTTTGTGGAGTGGGGTGATGTAGGCAATTTTCCAGGAGGTGAGGAACTAAGCTTTCAGTTACAGAGCGATTAATGAGGATTGCTATGGGACATGCAATAGCATTAGCAGTAATCTTTAGGAATTCAGCTGGTAGATTGTCTGCAGAAAGGCCTGTAGGTTTAAGTTTTGTAAACATCTTTTTAATAGTGGAGACTGGAACAGGTTGCAGTGAGAAGCAGAGGTCAGTGGTATTGAGGCTGGGTGGTTGATGGTAGCTGGGGGTGTACAAGATTTAGCTAGGGTTAGAACAGAGTCTGAAGAATTTGTTGAACTGGGTTGCTATGTTTGTTGAGTTGTCTGAGTTAACAGGAGCAGATGTGCTAGCTTTACCTGGATGGAATAGATTTGCAGCTGTCTAAAACTTTTTAGGTTTATTTTGATATCTGTTTCGAGTGCGGTGGTGGTAGTAGTTTGTTTTATCAGTCTTGATTAATTTCTTAGCTTTATTCCTGAGCTTGAGATATTTTTTTGTCTGTCAGTATTGGTACCGGTCTTTTTCCATTTTGCCCAAATTTTGTCCTTGTTATATAGCAGTGATTTAGTCCTCTTTGGATAACCAGAGAGCATAGCTAGAGTTGATTTGAACGGTTCTTTGGGGGGGGGGGGTGCGTGATGTTCTAGTATTGAGAGGAAAGTTGAGTTAAAGAATGCCAATATCATCATCCAAGTTAAGTGCCAATTACAACTTGATAGAGCAGGAGTAAAGCTATTGGGTTTGAAGTACTTTTTACTTCTTATTTGTTAGCAGATGGTGGATTTTACTATATGGGTTTGACTTCTGATTAGATAGGTTGGGAGGTGGTCACCAAGGCTGTCAGAGAGATGGATGGTTTTACTAAATGTTGTTTGGCAAGATCCAATATTATAGATTCCTTTTTTGTGATTTTACCAACTCTGGTTGGGTGGTGAATAAGCTGAGAAAATACACAGAGGTTTAGGAAGTTAGTAGGTTTAGAGGAGTTGCAAGTTTGCCAGTCAATATTAAAATTTCCTGGTAATATGGTCTCTTGTGGTAGTGACAGATGCCCAGCTGAGCAGATTTTCTACTATGTCAAATTTATTACCTGGTGGAAGGTAGCAGCCAATTAGGTCAATAGTTTTTTTTGTTGTTCAGGTATAGTTTAATGAGTAATATTTCGGTTGTTTTTAAAGTGGGTAATGGAGGGCTAATTATAACTGGTTCTTAAATAAGATAGCAATGCCTCCACCTTTTCTTTGTTATATCGTTACGCAGAATGTTGTAGCCAGGATGAATTCATGGTTAGTTACTTCTGGTTTTAGCCATGTTTCAATAAGAACTAAAATATCAGGAGAGTAGTGGGAGAGATGAGCATGTAGGTTGGAGATTTTGTTCATTATACTTCTGATGTTAATAGTATGTACGAGTAGGCCAGATGGTTTTTGAGAAGATGTGAAGTATGGTGGGTTGGGATACGAGTTGCTGGGTGCTTAAGTGTAGCTTTGGGACCAGGGTTTGGGTGTATATCACCACAAAGGGGTACTTTTGACAAGTTGTAGTACAGTATGGAACAGGTTAGTAATATGAATGTATTTTATTGTGGGAGTGCTGGTATGGATTGCTGGAAGTGGGTGCGTTGTTCTTAGGTGAACTAGAGGAATATGGAGGAATGAATGTAGATGTTAGCATGAATATTAGGGGTAATGACAGAGGTAGTGGTGGCATAGTGAAGAGGTGTTTTGGGATTAGTGAGGTAGTAGGATGTAGCTTGTGCCAGAAAGATGAGGCTTAAAGTTACCAGATTAAGTAAATACATAGCTGAACTAGAGTTGTGTGGGGATGTGTGTGCAAAGTGAAGGATATGTTGGTGGACTGTGTAGTGATGCTATTAGGAAGGATAAGTGTAGATGTAGGGTAATAATAGTAAAACGGAAGGGTAAGTTCTTGCTGTGAGTTAGTATTATAATGGAGTTTTCCTTAGAAGAGTTTGTAGGTGTTGGGTAATGAGTGGTTGAGGAGGTATGTGGGAGTAGCTAGTGTGTTTGTGTGTGTGTGTGTGTGTGCTGGACAATGCAGATTTGTGTGGGTGGAGAGTTTGGTGCCATCAAAGAATTAAATTAAATGAAAGTGGGGGTGGGTGGGAATGGGGGGTAGGATAAGGGAGCGAAGTGACCCCAAGCATAGCAAGGGCAACTGGAGCATGTTGAACCAGGTTCCGAAACAAGCAAGGTGAGTGAAAAAGTTAACAGTGAGCGAGAAAATATGCAAGTGTTTCAGTGCTCACTCAATTAAGTTTGTTTTTTTTTTACAAGTTTTAAATACTTTGCTTAAAAACTTTAAAATAATGGCTAGAGCATATATCTGAGCTGTCTTAGGGGGCTTACAGTAGGTCAGAGACCTGTGGAGCACCAGGTGGGGGTGCTAAAACTGATGCAACACTAACATATAAATGCCCCTCTGGCCAAATAAAGAACAGGAGAATGGAAAGTTACAATATAGTGTTAAGAGTTGGGGGGGCGATTACAGAGAGGTTAGTGGCAACGGCCCCAGCGCTTGTGCACGCCCTTCCAGATTTTTATCGTACTTAATTTATTTTATTAAAACACAGTCACAAGTTAACCAGGAGTTTACTGTAAGCAGCAGGATAACACATCTTACAAGGTCTGTAAAGATTGCAGCAAAGATATGCTAACAACCTACTTTAGTAGGCTTTATTCAGTTCTGGTTTTGTACTTTCTTGGCTGGCAATGTCAGTGCATACTGTTCAGGTGAAGGGGGGCAGTCGTGCAAGTTCACAGATGCAGGTTGGTTCTGACCAACTTCTTTTCTTTTTATCTTCCTTCTTCCTTTTCTTGTCTTAGCAACCAGACCAATCAGGTATGTTAAGCACAGACACTCACTCTCCAACCAGAAAGAGTAAGGAATCAATACACTCTACTATAACTCTCACCAGGATCAGAATATAAGCACAGTTTCCAAGCTGTCACCTATAAAGCAATTAAGGCTTTCTGGTGATCAGCAGTCTCCAGGAAATAAAGTACCTGCACTCCATCTCTCAACAGAAAAAAACAGAAGCACTTCTCCCAAGATGACTACTGAGAGGGAGAATGTGGGCTCTCCAATAACTGGTGGTCTTGCAATAGATGCTTAAAGGTAAGATGAAAAAAATGTTCATCCTAAACACTGCAGTGTGCACTAGAGGAGTTAGATAGTTAGCTACTTTCACCTATCGAAAAAGTAAGTTTTAGTAGAAAGTCACTATTTTTAAAACCGCAAGCTAGATTGAAAGGGGGTGGTGACTTTTGTACTCTGGTACTATGGAATACAGTAGGATGGCCAATAAATTTAAATAGTTGAAGGGGAGTGATTTCTCAAAATGATAATTTTGTGCTTAGTCACACCAGTCAGTAAAAGCAGAGAGGAAATGAGATGTATGGTCAAATTAACATAAGGGGCAGGCAACTAAAAACAGTGGTGTTTAAGAACACAACAGTAACCGGGTGGGAAAGTTTCTGTCCGACTCACAAAAGACAGAGCTGTGGTCTCTTTTCAAGTTTGAATATGCAGTTAAAAGCAGAAAACTAAGTAAAACACAGTGCAAAGAAAACGAATCACAGTATACACCATAGAAAAAGGCAATAAAGTAATACAAATAAAAAGCAAACTAACCCTTCCCTCACAGCAAACTAACAGTATCTGGTGAGCCTTTCTAGTAAAACTCTGAAATGTTTTATTTTACCCCTTAAATAGAAGGTATTTCCTAGCTCCACCCCCTCAGTTCACAGATTTCTTAACTGATCTGTTCTAACTTATGTGCGACTCCTTAACTGACCTGTTCTAATTTCTGCCCGACTCACAAGAGACAGAGCTGTGGTCTCTCCAAGTTTTAATATGCAGTTAAAAGCAGAATACAAGTAAAACACAGTGTAAAGCAGTGGTGCATAGTGTCCGGCCCAGGGTCAAATCCGGCCCACCACACAATGCCATCCGGCCCCCAGAGAATAACCAAAAAATTTAAAAAAGTGAAAAAATACTATGCCTTACTCCAGTCATGCAGACTTTCCAGCACGTGCTTACTTACCTAATTGACTGCAGTTGCACACACCAATAATTTTAGCCGCAGAAGTAACTTTTTTCTTGTTTATAACTTATAGTCTGTAAACAGTAGTAACTTTCTACAGGTGTTTGTAATAAGTCATGGTTGCAAGCCAGAATAAAAGTTAAATGCAAAGCTGATGTAGAAAACAGGCAATTTCATGACTGCTGTCTGAAGTAAAAATGCCAGTCACCTGTACCTATTGTTAACCTGCTATGTTTTGAGGTGGCCTGCAGATGCATTAAGAATTCTTGCAGTGGCCCTCCCCACAAAAAGGTTGTGCACCACTGGTGTAAAGAAAACAAATTGCAGTATACAAAATGGCAATGAAATAATACAAAATACAACAAATAAAAAGCAAACTAACCTTTCCCTCACAGCAAACTGTAGCAGAGTCTGGGTAAGCCTATCCAGTAAAGCCAGTTCAAAGTTTCCCTGCATCCTTTAAACAAACCCTAACTGGCCAACAGAGCACAGAAAGAACTCTGTAGGAAATGACTTATTTCAGCAAGGGGTCGAGGGGCTGTAAGATGCTCTGATGTACAGATGAGAGCCCATCCTAACCTTTTGATCCCTGTGATGGTCTGAACAAAAATAACAAATAAGAAAAGAAATTCAGCCTTTTTTCCCCCCTTTCAAAAAAAAGCGTGTCCAAGGCTTAATGTTCAAATACGACAAAACAGTCATAGCTGCCATTAAACTCAATGTAAATGAACGAAGATCATTCCAAGTTGCCAGTCTCTAGTGGTTAAACATTGGCCCGTGTTCATTCACGGATTACTGACTTTACTGTAACAGGGTCATATCACAACCTGGTTTAGGATAAAAAATGTAATCAGAGAATGAATAATCTTTTGTTAATTTTACTGGGGAGAATGCCCACCAATAGGATTTAACTTAGTCAAAGGCACTATGTCAGTGGCAAAACATTTAATGAAATTATGAAGCTTGCTACTTGAAAAAAATACTGTCACTACAACCAGAGATATCTAAAGAGAGAATAAGTGGTGCCAGTCCTTATGTTTCTTCATCCTAAGAGTGATTACTATCCACTTAGAGGATTAAGTACACAAGACAGGTTCAGTGCAAACTTCACCCCCCTCTCCCCCCCTAAAGGAGAGATAACTATCCCAGCAGAGTGTAGCCTCACAGACATCTCAAATGCGCAGGTGAAAGCTGCTCTCTCTAAAGCTAAAAACACAGCATCAATGGGACCGGATGGTGTCCCCGGCTGTGTGCTACACGAGCTAAATGAGGAATTAAACCCGCACATAAGGCAGCTGTTTAATCTCAGCCTTACCACAGGATACGTGCCCAAGGAGTGGCGTACGGCAACTGTGGTCCCACTCCACAAAGGCGGTGCCTCTACGGACCCTGGTAATTACCGCCCCATAAGCTTAACAAGTCTAGTCTGCAAAGCTATGGAGAGGATCATAATGGAGCTTATAAACAAAGATATAGGGAACTTGCAGACATTGGACCCAACCCAGTTTGGCTTCGTCAAGGGCAGATCATGCCTTTTGAACTTGGTCGACTTCTTCGAAACAGTCACCAAGGCCATTCATGAGGGAAAGGCAGTCCATACAGCCTACCTTGACCTTGCAAAGGCCTTCGACACAATACCCCACTCGGGTATTGTAGAAGAACTTACCAGCTTAAATGTAAACCCATATGTCACAAGATGGGTTGCAAACTGGCTTAAGGACAGAACCCACAGGGTCAGAGTTGCTGGCGCTATGTCAGACTCCAAGCCGGTCACAAGTGGTCTCACAGGGCTAAGTCCTTGGCCTCCTATTGTTCGGCATCTACTTCTCAGCAGTACAGGCCAACATGGGAGGACTCTGGCTGACAAAGTTTGCAGACTACTACAAACTGGGCGCCATAGTGGAAAGTGCATCGGACACGGATATCCGATGAAGGGACTCACGGAAACAGATAGCTGGTGCCAGAACCATGGCCTGAAGTTAAACGCCAAAAAATGTATAGTCATACCCTTTGGGAAAAACAAGGTAACCCCAAGCTACCATATAGGTGGCAATCCACTAAGCACAGAAGAGGTTATCAGGGACCTGGGGACCCAGGTTGACAGTGGCCTTTCTTTTGACACTCACGTTGCTAAAGTGGTTAGAAAGACCTTCTACATTGCCCACCTGATCATGAAGGGATTCACATCCAGATCTAGTGAGGTCAATGTTCCCCTGTACTCTTCACTTATCAGACCAATGATAGAGTACAATGCCCCATTCGGGATGTATCTCACCTGACATCTGCAGCAATTGGAGAGACCCCAAAAGTTCCTCACCAAAAGGATAAAGGGACTCCAAAATCTGTCATATGCTGCCAGATTGAAGAAACTCCAGCTCTATTCAGTTGCATACTGTCTGCTCAGAGGTGACATGTGCCTGACAAACAAGGCCATGTCCAACCCGGAATTAATGGACATGCTCCACCTCAAAAAAATCCAAATCCACCAAAACCACTACAGCAAGCGACTTAAACCTTAGCACGGATACAAATAAGACGTGCTGGAGGGATAGATTTATCACTCAGAGACTCCCTATGCTGTGGAATAAAATCCCGATCCATGTGAGGCAGAGCACCTCGCTGGCTCTGTTCAAGAGAAATCTTGACCTGTGGATGGGACATCGTAGGTTTATCCCGGGAATCATCTCTGTGTCACTGCTGGACAGAGGCACAACAAACTAATGGGCACAGTATTTTTTCATATAAAGGGTGGCGTAAGCCACAAAAATTTGGGCTAGGCTTATAAATGCCTTAGGGCAGATAGCCTAGTATAAACCTATGAACCTATGAACCTATAAGACTACTGTACTATAGCTTGTGTTGTATTGACAAGCATGTAAAGAGGATCAAAGTAAGAACTTGCTGTAGTTGCCCCCCCCCCCCCCGACCAAGGGGTCCTCAGCAACTGCATGGTTCGCTGGTAACTAAAGTCAGCCATGGTAGCAGGTTCTAATCTTGACTGGCAGACTGACTGCAATTGTCCAATAAGAACTTGTACCACTTCTGTCCTTAGGGACATGAGCTGGTTGCCTACTGCCAAGTCCAAGGGGTCTTTAAAAATGTAATGCTCAAGTCACTCTTCTGCCTTGCATGATATGGGTCCTGTCTGACAGCTCCTGCCCAGGCAGCTTCAGTCATACGCTGTGGGGCTTTCTGGACATTTTAAAGGAAAGACTGAAATGATCAGATAACATGCATTTTTCATTTCTTGCTCCGATTCTGTAAAACAGGCTAACATCTCAAAGTTTGACTTTTTTGGAGATCTGTAATATTTCATCTGTTTGGGAGAGTCTATTGAGTTTGACAATTTATATCAATTTTTTCATAATGTTTCAGTCTATAAACCGAACCAGAAATGTTACAATTTAGGTGACAGTGAAGAACATTATTCCCTCCTACACCCAGATGTGCATGAGCAAATTCTGCAGACAAATAAATTAAAGCACCCCCTTTACTGCTGTGTATTGCATACTTAATGAATATTCACGACTTACATGAATACAACACAGAAGGTAGACAATGCGTTTCTGACTGTAGCAACTGATTAACACTGTACTTCACTTCCGTTGACAAACATTTTGCTGTAGTGTGTTCTTGTGCAAGGACATTGTTATTACTGCACTTAGTTAATGTTTAGAGTTTGCATCAACGGGCATTTTCTGAACAATGAGACAAAACTTTGGGGCAAAAATCTGGAACTTTGTTTGCTAAAGAATCTGGGACAAATACCAAAAACAATATAAAAAACGAATATTTACTTACCATAAATGTTCCACCCGTGTTGTCCATTTTCAGTTTTCCACAACTGATGGGTTCAGATCCAATCCTTGGATCAGACTCAGCAAGTTACCTTATCTTGCGACTACAAAAAAGCTTTAGTCACTCCCCTACTCATAACGCACCATCCCCTTCTGTACCTCAAATCTTGTTTGCAGTTTTACAAAAAAGTAGAACATTACTATAGAAATTTCCTAATAAAACAAACCATATCTGGGGCGCAATAAAAAGGACAGTAGTGTGTCTATTTTACCTCGTTCTTCCAGAAATTTACTGTGACAAAGGCAGGGGGCTGGTGTGCGAGGAGTTGAAGAATGAAAATGAATACCACAGATGGAGCATTATGTTAAGTACATAACTTATTTACCGGATGTTGTCAATTTTCATTCTATCCTCACTGATGGGACAGAGTCCTCCGCTACCTAAATTCTTGGGTGGACTAAGCAGGAATATTCCTAGGCACAGCTGAGCCAAAGGCTACTCTTCCACTTGAGACTAGATAGAGTTTGTAATGGAGTAATAAAAGGCATGGGGATGGCCCAAGTAGCAGCTGCACATATGCCGTTCATGGAAACCCTAGACAGGGACACTGGAGAAGCTGCCATGGATCTAGCTAAATGAGCTCTTAGAGGCTTTGGTAAGGATAAACATAATTTGCTGTATACAGATGAAATGAACTCAGCCAGCCATCTGGCTAAAGTTACCTTTGCAAATGATTTTCCCAATTTAGAATCTGCACAGGACACACATAAGTGGTCTGTCTTTCTAATATCTTTTGTTCTTTGTAGGTAAAAACATAGCTGTGTACATTTAATAAATGTAACAAGCACCTTTGCAAACTTGGGAACGATTACTGGCAGACTAATGGACTGATTAACATTGGATTCTGACACCACCTAAGGAAGGAAAGAAGCCTTCGTAAGTAATGTTTCTCTAACCTTATAAAAGATCAAGTAGAGGAGGCTTCGAGGACCATGCTTGAAGCTCTGAATTTCTTCCAGCAGAGGTAATAATCACTAGAAGGATAATTTTCCAGGTCAGGAATTTAAGAAGATTTAGCTGCTGGTTCAAAGAGAGAATGAATGAAAGCCTGCAGCACCAGATTTAAATCCCATGATGGAGTAAGGTCTTTATAGGGAGGTCTCAGCATAAGGGTGCCTCTTTAAAAGGGTTTACAAAGCTTAGATGAAGTGAAGGATGAATTCTCAAATCCAATATGAAAATTAGAGACTACTAACTGAACTCAGATTGTTAGAGAGCTAGCTCCCTCATTAAAAAAAGTTACCAAACATTCAAGAACACTTTGTGCAAGAGCTAAAAAGGGATCTATGTAGTTCTGCTATGCCCAAAAACAAACCTTTTCCATTTACTTCTATAAAACTCTCATAGAAGCCTTATGGGAAGACAAAAGAATTTTGCCTTCAGGGGAAGACTGCACTGGTTGTCTGGCTATTAAAGGAATTAGAGAAATCACACTGTTAGCTTGAAGTTCGAAATATCCGGATGAATCATGTCTGTCAGATGAGACAGGAGGTCTGGAATTGAATCCAGAAACCAAAGTGGATTGAGTACGAGGCCAAAGGAAGGGGAACCAAATCTGTGAGGCCACTAAGGTGCAAGGATAACGCTGCTCTTCAACCAGGCAGCTTTCTATAGGAATTTGGGGAGTTGGAGGGTAAGCATACAGAAGACCAGGGAGCAATCGTGAAGCAGACCATCCCTCAGCAATTGCCCCAGTGGGGGGATGAGGGCAAAGAAGCTGCTGCACTTGTTTAGTGGAGAAGTAAAAAGGTTGCACCAAGGCTGCCCCCCCCCCCCCCCCCCCATTGAGAGAAAATCTGACACTGTTGCGTAGAAAGACCACTAGTGAAGTAGAATGGACCTGCTCACAGTCTGTCTGCTGTCATGTTGGACTTCCCCGGAATGTGCATTGCCATTAGAAAGTGGATGGAAGAAAATCACCCATTGCCACACTCGAGGGCTTCTAAACACACAAGGCAAGACCTGGATCCCTCCCATTTGTTGATGTACCAAAACAACTGACGTCTGCCTCAATCGCAAATGTCCCAGAAGGAAGAGTCTTGGAATGCCTGCAACACTAACAGCACTACTCTCAGTTCCAGGACACTGGTGCATGTTGGCCTCTCTTCAGGGGACCAAGTGCCTTGGACTGTGTCCCAGAAAATGCCCCCACCCAATCTAGGAAACATCCATGGTTTCTACAGCCTTGGGCTGAGGGAGGATGAAAGGACAACCTTGTAAAACCTGATGTGACAGAATTAATCACCAAAAACATTTCTTGCATGTCCGAGTGATTCTTATTTTTACTGGTGTGTGCTGATAAAAGAATCAACCACAGTACAACACAACATCCACTGAAAAATTCTCATGTGAAATCTTGCTAACGGAACTAGAATTACAGCCGGTGATATTGATCCCACACAGCCTGTAGGATCAACTGAGCTGAAATTTCGGTACTGCAAATCATCTTCCTGACCTGAAATCAGGATGGTCTGTACTCTTGACAGAGGAACAGAAGCAGTCACCGATGTTGTGTTGAATACTGCCCTTATGAATTCCAGTGTTTGAGTCTATTGTATTTGAGACTTGTTATAGTTTACTGTTACTTCTAGTTGAGAACAAATCCAGAACACCTGCTTTTGGCTTTTATTAGCAGACGCTTGGGTCAGGGCGGTACTTATCTAGGTATGGAAACACTCAGAATTCCCTGTAGTTTCAAGTGAGCTGCTACCACTGACATGCATTTGAACACCCTGGGGACTGTGGTGAGCCCAAAGGGCAGTGTTCTGAACTGGTAGTGACTGGCTCCCAGCCAGAAGCGTAAAAACCTTCTTGATTGTCTGTTCATTTTTATACGACAGACCTTCAAGATGTCTAATATTGAGCACATCCAGTCATCCTTGCCCAGAAAGGGCGGAATGGACTGAACCATGACCATGCGAAAATTTGAGTCGCACTGACTTTAAGTCACCGAGATCCAAAATCTGTTTCCAGTCTTATTTTCTTTGGTGGGACCTCTAGAAATATAAAAGTTGCTGGAAAAAAAAAAAAAAAAAAAAAAGTTGCGTCTTACCGTAACGTTCCATTTCAGTTATCTTCTTCCAGTCATCAATGATGGGTCCAGTTACAAGCCCTCGGAACTGAGTCGGCCTTATACCAAGCTTGCATGCACCAAAAACTCTCGAGCTAAGCTGCTACCCACAATGCACTTTACTCAGTTACTTCAGATCGAGTTTGTATGCAACATAAAGAACAGAGTCAGAGGCCATCTCTGCGCAGAAACCCTGAAACACCACAAAGACCCAGAAGCTCCGCCAGGAGCCTTTGGTGGGGACCGGTGGGAGGGTGTGATGACTGGAAGATGATCAACAACTCAGATGGAACGTTATGGTAAGACATAACTTCTTTATCTGAAGTTGTTAATCTTCGTCCTATTCATCACTGATGGGACAGAATCCCAAGCTACTTGGAGAACCTGGGTGGCCCTTATGGAAGAACATTCCTGAGAACCATTGAGCCAAAGGCCGCTCTTCCCCTGGAGATCAGATCCAATTTGTAATGCCTGATGAAGGTATGGGGTTTTAGCCCAAATGGCTGCTGCACAGATGTCATCCATGGAGGCCCTAGAGTGAAAGGCAACAAATGCTGTGATAGCCCTAGTTAAGTGAGCTTTGACTTGAGCAGGCTTAGGCTCATTCGTAAGTGAAAACGAGAAGGTAATGAAATCCCTGAGCCATTTTTGACAAAGTAACTTCAGATACCAAACACCCCATTCTAGGGCTAGAAAAGGAAATGAAAAGTTGGTCTGACTTGCGAAAGGACTTAGTTCTGTCCAGGCAGAAACGTAGTTGTCTATAAACATCCAATGAATGCAGGCAGTATTCGCACTTGTTTGAATAATTTGGAAAGAATACAGGGAGCTCAATGGACTGGTTGACAGAAAAGTAAGAAACCACCTTGGGGAGAAAGGATGGAGTAGTACGAAGTGATACTCTGTCCTTATTGAAGATCAGGTAGGGACTCTATGCACAAGGCTTGCAACTCAGACATTCGTCTGGCTGAAGTGACTGCCACCAAAAACAAGGATTTCTATGACAGAAATTTTAGATCACATGTCACAGCAGGTTCAAAGGGGGGGTAGAGAGAGACTGTAGAACCCGTGAGATTCCATGCCTCCACCGGCTGCCTGATAGGCCTGCTAAAGAAAATTCCCTTGAAGAAGGTCTTGCAAAGTTGGGTGGAAATAAGCAAGACTCCATCTGAACAAATATGGAAGTTGGAAATAGCTGCTAAATGGACTTGAATGGTGGAAGCTGATGCACCATTGTCAAACAACTCTGAAAGGTAATGAAGAATAGTAGATACAGGAGTTGAGCAAAGTAGCTGCTGCATTTTGTGTTTCGGGGGAGGCAAAAAGGTCACAGCATGGCTGGCTCCAACAGCTGAAGATTTCTGCAGTCACACTCAGAGACCACTCGTGGGGACAGAGGATGCACCTAATCAGCTTGTCCGCAATCACTTTGGAGCTCCCTGGGATATGCGTTACGTTCAGAAACCGGTTGGAAGCTATCGCCCAATGGCAAATTCTCATGGCTTCGTGATATAGGGGGTAGGATTTGGTCTCTTCTTGTTTGTTGATGTACCAGACGACAGACAGACCGACTGGATAGCAATCATTCCTGATGGAAGGAGCAGATGGAATGCATGCAACGCCAATAGCATCACTCTTAACTCAAGGACATTGATATGCAAGTTGACCTCTATGCTGGACCACGTGTCTAGGACTGACTTTCCCTTGAAGTGGCCACCCCACCCTATCAGGGAAGCATCCGTGGTCACCGTGGCGCTGGGTTGGGGAGGCTGGAAGGGGCAACACCAAAGATTTTCATCTATACTCATCCACCAGAGATAATCTTATTTGCAGGAGTTGGTGATGAGAATCTGTGAGCTCAGGGGATGAAGACTGGATATCCACTGGGACAGGAGGAGCCATTGTAGCAGTCTCATATGTAATCTGGCGAGAGGAACAATTAGGATACCCGCCGCCATAGACCCCAGAGCCTGAAGAACTTCCCTGGCAGACACCTTTCTCTGGCAGAGTATCACTTAAACTTGTGCCCTTAATCTCTGAAGCCTGTGAGGGGGAAGAGAGACCAGACATGAGTGTTGAATACTGCCCATATAAATTCCAAATGTTGTGAGGGCTGAAGGTTAGATTTTCCCCAGTGAATGGTGAGGCCCAATGACTCTGCCAGTACTAGAGTGTAGCGAAGGGCCCTGACCAGGAGGCGCTTGGTGGGGGCGGAGAGGAGTTTATCATCTAAATATGGAAACACCTAGAATCCCTGAAGTCTCAGATGAGCTGTGAACACTCTGGGGGTCAAGAGACCAAATGGCGGGGGCTCTGAATTGGTAATGATTGGCTCCCAGCTCGAGCGAAAGAGACTCATGCAGCGTTTGTCCATTTTGATGTGGTAATACGCATCCCAGAGGTCTATTGAGCACATCCACACACCCTCCCGAAGAAAAAAGGGAGGATGGATTGAATCGTGACCATCCGGAACTTGGTCTGAACCACTGATTTGTTTAGCTGGCTGAGATCCATAATGGGCCTCCAGTCCCCGGTCTTCTTTGGTACTAAAAAAAATCTTGGAGTAAAACCCTGATCCGCACTGGTTTGGGAGGATCTGCTGGATGACTCGTTTTTGACAGCTTTCGAATTTCGGAAGCTGCTTCCTCCCTTTGACTGGGTGGAACATCAGGAAGGGATTTCAAAGGTCTTGGGTAAGAGATTAGGGGAATGCGACAGCCTCTGGAAATTATTCTCTGCACCCACTGATAGTATGCAATAGAGAGCCAGGCATCTTGGTGCAGTGAGAAACAAGCCCTGACTGCTTTCAGAGGAAAGCAATCGGGCGGCACTTAAGGAGCACTGATACGGTCTTTCCAGAGAAAGAATCTCGAGAGTCCTGATTTCTGGGCATCCCCTCTGCCCCAATAGGGACATCTTCCATTACTGGAACCCCCTCTGCCTCTGGGGGAGTCCTCACCATGTGCCTCACAGAAAGGATCTTGAGACTTTGTGCCACATCTTTCCACTCCTCTGGTTCCTGGAGAGGGAGCGGCAAAGCTCTGCATCGAGAAGAAGCTCGAGACCAACCTATCTCCCACAATCCCCCTCTGCCTTTACCTCAGATCTAGTTTGCAAACAAACCAGAACTCAACGCGAGTGAACATAACACATACATGCAAAGCATAGCTGAAACACAGCCGCAACTGAACAAAAGCAGAAGCTGGAGAACCAAACCAGACACCTAAACTGGACGTTCTTCCTGAGGGTGGGAGGGTGGGAATGTAAGAACAAAGGCGAGATGAACACTCCACATGGAACGTTATGGTAAGGACATAACTTCTATATGTGAGTGTTCAATCTCGCCGTTTGTTCTTACACCTGGGTAGCGTCCCTAGCTCCGTGTTCCTGAGGAACTCACGGGAGAACGTTCCTGAGCACAGTGGAACCAAAGGTTGCCCTGTCCCTGGAAACCCTATCTACTTTGTAATGAGTAATGAATGTATGTGGCTTAGACCAAGTGGCAGCCGCACAAATAGTGTCCAACGGTAGGCGGGCTGCATGAGCCAGGGATGTAGATATTGATCTTGTAGAATGCCCTTTGGGCTTGACAGGTAAACTCTGCTCAGAGGCAGTATAAACAAAAATAATACAATCGGAAAGCCATTTGGAAAGGGTTCGTTTTGTAACTGCCATGCCCTTTCTGCTGTCTGCAAAGGCTATAAAGAGCTGATCTGTTTTTCTGTGATCCTTTGTTCTATCCAAGTAAAACCTGAGTTGTCTATGAACATCTAACTTGTGTAACATATATTCCAACTTATTGGAATGGTTCTTGAAAAATGTGGGGAGCTCAATGGACTGATTAATGTTATTGACAGAGCAAACTTTGGGAAGAAAGGATGGATTAGTGCTAAGAGATACTCTATCAGGGTGAAAAATCATATATGGGTGTTTAAAGGAAAGAGCTTGAAGTTCCGATACCCGTCTGGCTGATGTGATAGCTACCAGAAAAAGGGTTTTCCATGAAAAAAACTTCAAAGAACAGGAAGAGGCTGGTTCAAAAGGTGGTAGCATTAGCTGTGATAATAGAAGGTTCAAATTCCAAGGTGATGTAGGAATTCTAACTGGTGGCCTGATATGGAAAGATCCTTTTAGAAAGGCCTTACAAAGTCTATGAGCCGTAATAGGCGCCCCATTTTCTCCCACATGAAAGTTTGAAATGGCAGCCAATTGAACTTTCAAAGTGGCAGGAGAAGCTCCTTGGTGGAAAAGTACGGATAAAAACTCCAAGACTCTGTTTAGTGAGGCTATTACGGGATCCAATTGTTGTGTAGTTGCCCAGTGTACAAAACGCTTCCACTTACTAGTGTAAATCTTTGTAGTGGAAGCCTTATGAGAAGCCACTAGAATATTTTGAACTGCAGGGGAAAGAAGATCAGACCTGGCTAAGAAGGAAGGAGCAGCCAAGCTGCTAGTCTGAGGGAGAGTAGCGACGGGTGGGGAGCCCCTGACGAGTGGGTCAGTAGATCCGGCTCCGGGTCCAGGATCTAGGGTTCCTGAATTTGGTGTGCTTGAAGAAAGGGAAACCAAATTTGACAAGGCCAGAATGGGGCAATGAGGATTATTGTCCTCTCCAGGTTGTTGGCTTTCTGTAGAAATTTTGCAATCAGAGGAATAGGAGGAAAGGCGTACAGGAGGCCCGGGGGGCCAATCGTGAATCAGAGCGTCCCTGGGGACTTCCCTTGGAGGGGGTAATAGGGCAAAATAGCTTCTGCATTTGGCGTTCACTGGAGACGCAAACAGATCGCAGCAAGGCTGGCCCCACTTGCGAAAAATCATGTCCGCAATTGTTCGTTTGAGGGACCACTCGTGAGGTAACAGGATGGCTCTGCTCAACCTGTCCGCTATGACGCTGGACAACCCCGGGATGTGCGTTGCTATCAGAAAGCGACCCGTGGACTCTGCCCATTGCCAAATTCTCATGGCCTCTCTGCATAGTTAATAAGACTTGGTTCACCCTTGTTTGTTTATGTACCAGACTACGGACATGTTGTCCGACTGAACTGCAATGGTCCTTAGAGGGAGAAGGGGAGAAAAGTGTTGCAACGCCAGAAACACTGCCCTCATCTCTAGAACATTGATGTGCAGATTGTACTCCCATTTGGTCCATTCGCCTTGGACTGTCTGTCCCTGAAAGATGCCCCCCCACCCTATCAGGGAAGCGTCCGTGGTCAGCGTAGCTGTCGGCGTGGTTAGCACAAATGGTCGTCCGGCGGAAAGATTGCAAGTCTGAAGCCACCAAGACAGGTGCGATTTGCAGATGTTTGTGATGTGAATTTCGTGTGTCAGGGGTAACTGTTGGAACGACCATTGTGCAAACAGTAGCCATTGAAGAACTCATGTGCAGTCTTCCCAAGGGTATCGCAATGAGGGAAGCTGCCATGAGACCCAAAACCTTCAGAACCAGTTTTGCTGGGGATTTTTTGGACAACAGGAGAAGATATATATGGTTTTGTAGGGAGGCTATTCTTTCTGGAGGAAGCCTTAGGATTAAACAACACGTATCCAATTCTGCTCCTATGAATGAGATATACTGTGATGGCTGTAATACAGATTTTTCGAAATTTACGGAAATTCCGAGATGAACACAGAGTTGTAGTGTGTAATCCCTGGCCTGAATCAGTCGACACTCGGTGGTGGCAGAAAGGAGCCAGTCGTCCAGATACGGAAACACCTGGAATCCCAGGCGTCTCAAGTGAGACGCTACCACTGCCATACATTTGGTGAAAACCCTGGGGGCTGAGGTCAGACCAAAGGGCAGGGCTTGAAACTGAAAGTGACTGGCTCCCAGCCGGAAGCGCAAGTGATCCCTGGATGCCCTGGCCATTTTGATGTGGTAGTACGCGTCCTTTAGATCTATTGAGCACATCCAGTCGTCCTTCTGTAAGAATGGAAGGATCAATTGAAGCGTGACCATCCGGAACTTTTCTTTCTTGACGAAGGTATCGAGTTTGCTTAGGTCCAGAATTGGCCTCCAGTCCCCTGTCTTTTTTGGAACTAAAAAGAACCTTGAGTAAGTTCCGAATCCTCTTTGGTCCGCCGGGACTGGTTGGATGACTTTTTTCTAGCAGCTCTGAAATTTCTATAGCTGCAGGGTCTCGCAGATGGGGCGGTACATCTGGGAGTCTTTTCTGCGGAAATGGGGGCAATAGGAAAGGAATTCTGTAACCTCTGGTAACAATGCTTTTTACCCAATTGTCTGATGTAAGACTTTGCCAGGCCTGAGGCTATAAAGCTAAGCGACCCCCGACTGCCTCCAGAGCAGGACAGTCGGGCCTCCTCTCAGGAGTGCTGGAAAGGTTTCCCGGGGAGTGTATCCCTGTCACCTTGATTTTGCAGACCCCCTCTGCCGCCAGGGCGACATCTTCCACCTCTGCCCCCTCCTCTGCCTCTAGAGGGGGCATCACCCTGTGTGCCTGGGAAAGAGCCTTGGGGTTTCGAAACCACATTTTTCCACCACGTTGCCCTTTGGGGTACGGTCTGGATGGGGTGGAAAAACGGACTCCGACAGCAGACAGAGTCTTTCCCTCTTGCTCACACCGGGTAAGGGTCTCCTTTACTTTTGGGCCAAAGAGAGTGGCACCGTCAAATGGGGCGTTCGTAAAGGAAGACTTGAAGGCTTCCGCAAAGGAACATAAGCGCATCCAGGATTGTCTACGAAGAGCAATCGCTGAAGCCGCAGCCCTACTCGATCCTTCGGCTGCATATGAAATCAGCCTCATGGACGAGTTCACAATAGATGTAAGGGTATTGAGTTGTGCTCTAACTTTCTCCAAGACAGCAGCATCTGTAGTACCCTGGAGGGTATCTCCCAACTCTTTGATTAGATCCCTCTACAACCGTGTGAAATGGGTCAAACAGTTCAGGGATCGCATGGAAAAAGCCGGTGAACTAAAAATGCGCTTCCATACCTGTCCATAGTCCTAGAATCTCTGTTAGGCGGATGGCCAGATGAGGAAGATTCAGACATCTCCTTTTTAGTGGCCGCTGCCACCACCATAGCATCCACTGGAACTCTCTTTGTAAGATAAGCCTTGTCTTGAGGGGCAGTAATATATTTATTAGGCTTTCTAGGGACTGGCTCCACTGTGTCAGGTGTCTCCCACGCCCTTCGAGCAATCAGTTCCATCAACTCATCGAAGGGCGGAGTGACCCAGGAGGAGGAAGGGCGAGCACCGAATGCCTTCAGCAAGACTGACTCATCCTCAGAAGGGGGTAGGGCTTGCCAATCACCTCTCTGTTTTAGGATCTCCAGGATGTCAGGAAAGGAGACATCCTTTGAGGGTGATTTTGGGGACGCTTCTGACTCATCTAAGTCAGTGTCCGATGTCAGGGATTCTTGTGGAGAATCCAAGTGTCTCCTCTTACACAACCTTTTCCTCGGAACTTCCTCGGGGGAGCATCCGATGAAGCCTCCGAGGAAGAGGGGGCACCCTCTGGGGGCGGCTGAGACACCGGTGCTCGACGCTTTGACGCAGCCGTGGGTGCAGAGGAGGATAACGGACCCTTATGGGAAGGAGAAGCTGTTTCTGCTGAAGTGGCTGTCTGAGTCGACAACACCTTCCTCATGAGGTTGAAGGCCCCCGGGTCTCGAGTCGAGGAATCCCTCGGATCCGAGGAAAGCGGAGGAATCCCCGAGACGGGAACCGAGGGCATCGACCCCGAGGACGGAGCAGAGTCAATCCGAGCAGAGGCTCCGAGAGGGAGAGTCGGAACCGAAACGTCGGTTCGACTCTCGGTCCCAGAACCAAGGATGGATCTTCGGCTCTGCGATTCCGGTAATGGGTCCGTCGGAGTCGAGGTGAACGGTGCCGACCGAGAGAAGGACGGTTCCGGCACAGAGGGCTCCGCAATCATCAGATCAGCCTCTCCCGGCTCCGAAGACTGTAGGCCTCGGAGGAGGAACAGATGGAGATAAGGGCAGGCCTTCGAGTCTGAGATGAGTTTGGACAAGGCCGTATTCTCCATTAATTTCTGCACCACGCGGTCTACATCGGTGTCGGAGAGGGGCCTAGAAGAACACGAAGGAATCGAAGACGGAGCCGACCTCAAGAGCACAGGAGGTGGAAGCTACGTCACCGGTTCCAAGACTCGAGGCTCGGTAACGGACAAAAGTTCAACACTCGGCCCCGAGGTCTGTGGAACCGGTGAGCGAACCTTAAATGAAGAGCTCGGAGCCGATGACATGGGCTCCGACGTCTTCGATTCCTTCGAGGATTTAGATGTCTGGTCCGATGCACCCAGAGCCTCTTGGAATGCAGGCTTCAAAAGGCCTCTATCCATAAGTTTCCTGCGCCTATCTGTCATGACCCTTCCACTGAAAGAATGACAGATGGAGCAGTCTTCTTGCAGATGGAGAGGGCCAAGACAGTAGACGCAGGAACTATGATTATCTGCGACAGACATTTTCTGTCCACATTGGCACCGTTTGAAGCCTGATTTAGCTTTTTCAGACATGGTAACACTAAAGTCAAATCCAAAAAGTTACAGTGCACAGAATTGAACAGTAATAGCCAGTAATAAAGTCAAATCCAGTAATATATGTCAAATCCGGTAGTTAAAGTCAAATCCAGAAGTTTTGTAGGATATAAAGTTTAAAGGGTGGGGTAGGCCCCGAGGGAACTAACTTAATATAAGTATATAAAAATTATATACGTACTCGAGAAAGCCCTCGACTCACTACACACACACACACACACACACACACACACACACACACACACACACACACACACACAAAACAACAACTTTAAGTAAGGTAGAAGAAAAAATTATCCAAAATTATTAGATAAATATAATCTTAGCTTTCAGGTAGTCCGAGCATCAAAAATGATGCGAACGTTGCAGCGGCAAACTAGATCCGAGGTAAAGGCAGAGAGGGATTGTGGGAGATAGGTTGGTCTCGAGCTTCTTCTCGATGCAGAGCTTTGCCAAGCAGCCGACACGGAGCCGAGGATCGGCTCCAAACCCAGGTGTAAGAACAAACTGCGAGACTGAACACTCTCACATCTGATGGTTCGATAGGGGCATTTAGAAAGACTTGAGTCCGCAAGGTCACAAATGCGCATCCAGGCATGGCGTCTCAAAACTACGTCTACACCCACAGCTCTAGCAGCTCCTTTGGTTGCGTGTAACAGCAACCTCATTGACGAGTTGGAAATTGGCACGTTGGGAAGCAACTTTATCACGTGCCCCATTAGAAACTTGACCTGCAAGGGTTCCAGAGAGCTCGGTGATGAGATCTCTCTGGAGCCTCGTAAAATGTGCCAAAAAGTTCAGAGACCTAACAGCAAAGGTCCTTTACACAAAAACACCCTTCCCTAACCTGTCCACCACCCGGGACTCTGTTGGACTGGTGGACAGCAGGACTTTCCTCCGCAAGGTCCTTTATTGTGGCCGCCACCACCACCATAGTGTCTACTGGCAAATTTCTAGACCAATGGGGTTGATCCCATCTCCTAGGGATGGCCTTAATGGTATCTGGATTCATCCATGCCCGCTGCACGATGAGCTTGACCAACTCATCAGCAGCAAAGGGGGGGGGGGGTCACCCAAGAAGTAGAGGGCCGAGAGCGGAAAGCCTGCAAGAATATGGATTCCTCCGAGGAAGGGTTGAAGGGCTTCCAGTCACCCCTCTGCTTCAAGATTTACAGGATGCTTCCAAATGACACATGGTCAGGGGGTGACTGGTGACCCTTCCCCATCACCGTAGTCCGTATCTTCCATGAGGGACTCCTATGGGGAGTTCATGCATTTCCTTCTACACGCCCGTTTTGGAGGGGGTTCTTCAGTGGGAGGAGGATTGCTCAAAGCAAGCACCCTCTCCATCACACGGACGGAAAGCAGGCCCACCTAAAGAGGAATGGGAGCCCGGAACAGAATAAAACAATTTCAGAACCAGAGTCACACCCCGCTTCATGCGGTCCACTCCCGGGGAATGGAGCCTCAAGCAAAACCAGGGTGGGAGTCATCCTTGGACCCGAAGAAGGAACCGGAACTGTGGTCGGAACTGCAGGGTCCACCCCCCCCCCCCAAGCATGAGATTGAGGAAGGGTGGGTTCCGATGGAACAGACACCAAAAGGGGCCTAGGAGCCTCAGATATGGTCATTGGCTCAGAGGCAAGGGATTCTCTCATAGATATTGGAAAAATAAGCCTTGGAACAGAGGGATTCAAGGGAGGAAAATATGTGGGGGTCGCCAGGGTAATAGACCCAAAACACAGAGTGGGATGGGCTCTAGAAAAATTTGTAATTCCCCTGGCGATCAGCAGCTGATCAAAGACGCACACCAGATCCAATTCAGAGAGGCTCCTGGTGGACCTTACCGATGCCCCTGAGGGGGAAATAAGGCCGGTTCAAAAAGGAGCTGAAGGCTTGTCCAGCAAATGGATCCGCAGACCGGAAGTACTGGGTACGTGAAGTATTAAAAATCGGCACAGAGGATTCCAGTTTACGAACCGGCAGCAGGGGAATAATCGGAGCAGAGAACGGGCTCGGAGCTGATGTCACAGCTAGGGTGGTGGTCAATAACGGCTCGGAAAATATCGGAACAGACACCTGAGTGGAGATGGGGGACATAGGTGCCAAAGTAGAGGTAGACAAACTGGCTGGAACAGAAGTTGCACCGTGAGACGTAGTCATGGCGCCGACGAGGCGATCATGGCAACTTCTGTATGAACCACTGGAGCAAAACTCGGAGCCGAGGTGGTCGGAACAGAGGAGGCGATTCGATGCTCAGAAGTCTTATGGGCCTTGTGCTTATGAGGCTTGCCCCCATCACCGGCCAGTGAAGAGGGGTCAAAAAGTACAGCTGTGTACACTTACCATAAATATAGATGTTAGAGTGTATTCACTGTTGCAGCCATCACATTTGGATTATCTGCTTGTAGTAGCCCTCAGTCTGCCTGCTTATCAAAGTCTTGGGTCCTGCGCCGGTTACGGTCTTCATCTTCCAAGACGTCAGGTAGTCGGGGGTATAAAGCATGCAGAAGACACCATTACATCAGTCTTTCTTGCCGTGCAGTGCCCGAAGCATGAAATTTTCATTTCCGAGTTTCAGAACTGAAGTCTTCAGCTAAGCTAAGTACCCCATTGGGGAAACTTTTTCTTGCTCTAAACTGATGTCAGTAAAAGTTAATAATTGTATTTCTGATGGAAAGAAATACCTCAAAGACTTTAATTCGCACTGCATTCCTTGCTTAGGCCCTGACAATGACGTACCTAGCTGTCGGTTTTGTGCCTTATTTAAACAGCAAACTGTTCGTTGTCAATTTATTTACATTTCTAAATATTTTGGTACTCCGTTCAATTATCCAGATATGGCTTCGGTAAGCCACCAGACTAGCGACATTCTGAAAAAACGCAAAGATGAAGACAGACCGACTGCATAGGTTCAACGCTGCCACTGATGCTTCGGGGATGGACAGAGGAACTTTGTTCAGCAAGTTCCTTCTTGGTGGCCACCACCACAACCATGGCATTCATGAGAATTACCTTATTTTAGAATTTCATCCTGATAAATGGAGCCAGAATCTGCTGGTCTCTTAGGGACTGGCTCAACTGAATCAGGTTCCTTCTACGCCAGCCTAGAGACCAAATCAATGAGCTCCTCAGTGGGCGGAGTAGCCCAAGAGGTAGAAAGGTCAGCTCCAAAGGCTTACAGAAATACTGATTCCTCTGGTGAAGGGTTGCTGGAGGACCAGCCACCTCTGCTCAAGGATCTCAAGAAGGTCTTCAAATCGGACGTCTTCCAGATATTATTATGGGGACGACTCCTTAATCGAAATCAGTATCCCCAATGACAGACTCCGTATCCCCAATGACAGACTCTTGCAGGGCCAAGTGCCTCATCTTGCTCTTCCTCTTCCTAGGGACTTCCTCAGTGTAATGTTCGTGTGAAGTATTGTAAGAGATTGTAAAACCCTGCTGGGTGGTCTGTGGGGCCTTTAGCTGTCTCTCCCTGTGGCGCAGAATGATGTGGCTCTAAGGGCAGACACATCTAAGAAACCGATGGGAGAATTTGAGGGGGTTGGATCCATCCATCATGCCAGAGCAGAAGGTACTCTTCACTATCTCGAAGGCAGATTGCACCAGGGAAAAGAAAAACAGATTCAATATGACGGGCTTCTGGACAGTTGCTTCCCTCTGCCCCAGGAGAACCTCCCAGAGGCACAAGTCGGAGTGGAGCTGTCCAATGCAGAGGCTCCAAGTGGCAGAGACGGCTCGGAAACTTTCTGAGTCAACTCCAATGTCTCTGATCAGACAAATCCGCTTCAGCTCCAACAGTCATCAGGATCCAAGGATGTCAGAGTCAGTACAGTCAGCAAAAGCTTTGCATCCAAAGACAAAAGTATCTTCAGATCAGAGCCAGATGGACCTGGAAGGTTTACATCCAAGGACTCAAACAGCTGGTCAGATCAAAGAAGGAGCAGCTAAATGTGGTGTGATAGATGGATGGGCTTCCTGACCCGAAGAGGTAGGAGGTAAGAGCCAGAATACCCATCTGTGTTTTGCACCAAGAGGAATCTCATCATTCTGCCCATGTCTTCTTCAGTCAAACTCCTGGAAGAACGAGATAAGGCCAGGGATGGTGACTCTCCAAAACAGGAGAGGAAACCCTGGAAGGTACCAAGTCCAATGAAGGAGAGTACCCTGTCCTAGGTAAGATTTTCGGATCGGAGGAACTTGGATCCATAGATTTTTTTTTTGGTTGGATCCAAATGAGAGTGGATCAGACCTGGCATCGAATCCAGCTTTGGCTTTTCTTCTAGACAGCTCCAAAGCTGGAGTCAAAGCAGAAGGCCTTGGAGACTTGGTCAAAGACTTGGATTTAGACTCTGGGGCTTGAGCCCCAAAAATAGCTTCAAAGGATGAAGGAAGCAACCCGTTTAAAATCAATTTATTCTTGATGTCCGATACAGTTCTATGGTAAGTTTTGTCATACTGAACAATCTTCTTGGAGATTTTCCACGCCCAAACAGCATATACAAAGCATGGGGATCAGAAAGGGTCAATTTACGCAAAAACATAGTATTTTTTTAAAACCGGAAGGCCCTTTTTATCAGGCATACCGGCAAAAAAGTGAAAGGGGACATTTTTTTTTTTAAGATGACAAAATAAAGGAAAAGAATACCAGCAATGGTATCAAAGACTATACTCGCATGTAACAAATAGAAAGGAAAAGTATATTTACTAACGATGGCAGTAAAGTATTACACCAAGTGTAAAAGGTAAGGGACTTGAGACAAAAAAAAACTAGGAAAAGAAAACATTAGACCAATCGAGAGCTCAGGATGACCAAGTATTTTCACAAAAATTGACAAACGAGATCTGGGGTATGTTAGGGGTTGGTGCACTATGGGTAGGGGAGTGACCTGACAGCTTTTTGGTGGTCAAAAGCTATGGTAACCGTAGAGTCAGACCAAAGGATTGGGCCAAATCCATCAGTTTTGGATATGATGAAAACTGACAGATTATCACTACACTAATGCACAAAAAAAAAAAAAAAAAAAAAAAAAAGGTAAATAAGTCAAAAATTTAAGAAAATCAGAGAGAGACTCTCAGATTCTCACTCTATGCATCTTCATTAGTCAACATGTTGATGAATAGGCACAAAAAATAGCTGCTTATGAAACATGCCCATTACTGTGAGCAGGCAACCTGACAAAGATTAATTTACGCATGACAAAATGGATTTGCCAAGTTCACCACATTAGAAACACCTAAACCTGTATGAACTGAAGGTGGGATAGTATTAGACATTTATACACATTTTAACGTCTTATGTAAGTCTTAACGCACATTTTGAAAGTACAAGCATAGTGACAAACACTAAACATTAAATAAATTAAAACTTGTCACTGTGTACCTGGAGAAGCAATGCAGTTTACATAAGGGATGAATGTCTGTTTTAAGTTTTTCTTATTTGTGCACTAACAGTATCAGAGATCACCAAAACAAAATGTACTTGTTGCATCTGAATCTAAAATGCATAAATTCTACTGCTAAGTTATGAACTCATTTCCTCATGAGATTAAAGGAGACACAAACAGCATTCTCCAAAAAAAAAATATCTAGAAAATTACCTCTCAACCAAGTAGAAATATGCAGACATTTTCAAACTATAAGGAAGGATGCCTTGCACATTTCTCGCATACCACATCTACTATACCACAGTGAAGATTCCTACTTCCCAATACCACACTCTTACTGCTCTTTCCTTTCCCCATTTCTCTTCTGTAAACTTCCACCCTTTCACTCCACTTCTCTTCCACCTCCCTCTACTTTCTACTCCTTCCTGCAATTCCACCTCCCTCTACTTTCTACTCCTTCCTGCAATCCCATTAATCTTATTTCTACCTGGACATCAGTGAATGCACAACAGTACAAGCATCACCATACAAGATATACACAAGGTCAACACAAAGTATATGCTACTCAATGAAACTGAAGTCACTGTCAATGCTTAGCTTTTCAAGGATTTACTGCTTTTACATCCATGCTCAAACACCGTATTGCTAAATAATGTGATTATGTATTATATCTGTACTTTTTACAGACATGTACAAATACTGCAGTACAAAACTGTCAGGGTAACCAACTTCTAGATATGGTATGCTGTTTTTACCTCTGCAGCTTCTCTCTCGCTGGAACTTCACTGCAAAGAGCAATTACCCATCAGATTCCCCCAATAAATAAGTGATTGGGTTTAGTTTCTTGCTTAGTCAATGTACACAAGTGTGAGACCAACTAAATAAGCAAAGTCAAACACATGCATACAATGCAATAAGTACACTGGACCCGTCTCAGCTTGGATTCATCAAGAGCAGGTCATGCTTACTTAACCTGGAAGATTTTTTTAAATAAGGTCAGCAAAGCAATTGATGAAAGTGAAACAGTACACATTGCATATCTCGGCCTCCCCAAAGCTTTTAACATAACTCACCACTCAGACATAGGGGTTTATCTAGCTTTTGCTATGTCACCCACTGGACTGCTAACTGCCACACAGACAGACTAACATAACCAAAATAGGGGAAATAACCTAAAGTAAGAGGGCGGGATTCTGTGCTTGGACTTCTGTTGGGCAGCATCTTTTCTGAAGTAAAAGCCAATACCACAAATCACTGGCCAAGTTTGCAGATCACTGAATCCCAAAATGACTTTGCCGTCCTGCAGGAATGTTTGTCACAAACAATTGGTGCCAAAATCATGGACTGAAACTAAATACCAAAATACACATTATTGTATCCTTTGGGAAGTCATCTACCCCAAGGAAAGTACAGTTGTGTACACTTAGCATAAATGTAGATGTTACTATCGCGATCATCACATTTGGGTCATCCTGCCAGGGGTAGCCCTCAGTCGGCCCGAATACCAGAGGCTTAGTATTTCTACGTCGGTTGCTGTCGCTCCAATAGTGACGTTAGGTCATCAGTGGTATAAAATCAGGCAGCCGACACCATTACATCAGTTTTTCTTAACCAAACTGTCAGAAGCCCCCAAATAGGGAGCTAGGTTATGGTGGAAGAATACCACCAGTAGAAAGTAAATACCAAAAATTCCTTGTAAAGGGAAGAGGAAAAGATAGAGACAAGG
Organism: Protopterus annectens; assembly: GCF_019279795.1. Lineage (NCBI taxonomy): Eukaryota > Metazoa > Chordata > Ceratodontiformes > Protopteridae > Protopterus > Protopterus annectens. The sequence continues at coordinate 284,036,373 of NC_056729.1, read as the reverse complement.
GGGATGGGGGGGGGAGGGGGCACCAGGACTGCAACAGTGAATACACTCGAACATGTACATTTATGATAAGTGCACACAACTTTACTATGTTCTTCGTGTTTCACTGTTGCAGTCATCACATTTGGCTTGATTCCCAAAGATGAAGGAAAGGGTGGAGGCAGTCAAGACTGGGGGCTGGCTAGGATGTTCTTGCAAGACTACGGTGGCAAAGCCTGTCCTGCATTTGGAAAAGATAGTAAGGTGGTAATGCTTGGTAAAGGTATGAACAGGATGTCCCTGGTGGGGACCTCTCTGAGAAAAGCTGCAGAGGTGGAGGTTGCCCTGGTGGAATGTGTCGTGACCCCCCTTTGGGGAGGATGGTTTCCCGTGCTGTTTGTAGCAGAAATGGATGCAGTGTGCTATCCATTTGGAGATAATTTGTTTGGATATGGCCTTGCCCTCTGCCCCTGCTGCGAAACAGACTAGCAGTTGGTCAGTTTTTCTAAAAGATTTGGTCCTATCCAGACAGAATCTGAGCTGTCTACACTCATCTAGAGAGTGCAGAATCCTTTCCCCCTTGTTTTGTGGGTTAGAGAAAGGTGGGAAAATTAATGGATTGGTCGACAGCCACACTAGACACCACTTTAGGCATGAAGGAGGGGTTAGTCCTGAGGGAAACCCTGTCAGCATGGAAAATGATGAAGGGCTCTACAGCCATGAGTGCTTGTAGCTCTGAAACTCTTCTAGCTAAAGTGATGGCCAGAAGCAAGGCTGTTTTCCGAGAGAGGAATTTTAATTCTGCTGAAGCTACAGATTCAAAGGGGGTAGGGTGAGCCTTTCCAACACAAAGTTAAAGTCACAAGCTGGGGTAGGAGCTCTTCTGGGTGACCTTAAGTTGTTAACCCCTCTTAGGAGTGGTTTGATGAGAGGGTGTGACAAAGTACAGTTTTGTACCTACCATAAATGTAGATGTTCCAAGTGTTCACACAGCTGCAGTCATCACACTTGGGTTATCCTCCCGTCAGGTGGTCCCCACAGTCGGCCAGAGTTCCAAAGTCTTGGTCCGGCATCGGTTGCTGTCGCTTCTTCCCTGACGTCAGTGCGCCAGGGGTATATAATAGGCATCCAACGCCATTTTCTTCAGTTTTTCTTGCCCCAGATGTCAAGTGCCCCCAAGTAGGTAGGCAATACATATTTCTAATCAAAAATATACATATAAAATAAAAACAATACCTTCAGTTACCAGCAAATACACCCCAAAGGTTGTATAGGATAGAAGGGTATAGATAAGTCCAGCTAGTTCAGAGGGGATGGAGAGAGAGTAACCTGGACTGCAGCAGTGTGAACACTCGAACATCTACATTTATGGTAGGTACAAAACTGTACTATGTTCATCATGTTACACTGCTGCAGTCATCACACTTGGGTTGAATCCCAAAGCTAAGTTTGGGTGGCTGGTCTATAAAGAGTTAGGATTGGCTAAGAGGCCCTGCAGAACTGCAGTGGCAAATCCTGCTCTGGATTTAGAGTAAAGAGGCAGGTGGTAATGCTTGGTGAAGGTAAGCACTGAACTCGAAGTTGCAGCCTCCAAAATTTCCTTGGTAGGTACTCCTCTGAGAAAGGCTGTTTAAGTGGCTGTTGCCCTGGTGGAATGAGGCCTAATGTTATTAGGGACTGATTTTCCATGCTGTGTGTAGCAGTACCGAATACAGTGTCCTATCCATTTGGATATAGTCTGCTTTGAGATAGCCTTGCCTTGTGTTCCTGCATCATATGCTACAAAGAGTTGATCAGTTTTCCTGAAAGCTTTCGTTTTGTCCAAGTACAAGCATAGCTGCCTGTGTATGTCCAAAGAATGCAGAAGTTTCTCCCCTTTAATTTGGGGGTTTCGATAAAAAGTAGGCAAATGGATGGTTTGGTTAAGAGCCATTCTAGATACCACTTTTGGCATGAAGGTAGGGTTTGTCCTTAAAGATACCCTGTTCTGATGAAAAATTATAAAAGGTTCCACTGCCAGTAATGCCTGTAGCTCTGAGACTCTTCGTGCTGAAGTTACTGCCAGGAGCACAGCTGTTTTCCATGATAAAAATTTTAGATCGGCTGTATTGGCTGGCTCAAAAGGTGGTAGGGTCAGTTTTTCCAAAACGAAATTGAGATCCCAAGTTGGTGTTGGTGCTCTCCGAAGCAGTCTTATGTTTTTAGCCCCTCTGAGGTACTGCTTTAGCAAGGGATGAGAGAATAAAAGAGGATCAGTGTTGTAATGTGCAGAAATGGCAGAGGCGTGGATCTTAATTGATGAAAAGGATAGGCCTCTGTCCAGCATCTAAGTATTGTAAAATCTGAGGAATGTTTGGAACAAGAGGGTCAAGGCTGTGAGCCTGGTTCCAGGTGCAGAATCTCTGCCATTTTTCTGAGTAAGCTTTCCTGGTGCTAGGCCTCCTGGCCTCTAAAATGACATCCATAACAGCTTTAGAGAGAGCGGTGTTGCCTGTTTGACCAAAGTCTCTGCCATGCAGCCAGATTTAGGGTTATGAGCCGACCGTGCAGGATCTGATTGTTTTGTTGAGTCAGAAAGTGTGGAATTTGAGGCAAAATCCATGGTGGGCCCTGAGCCAAGTTCCTTAAGATAGGGTACCAGTGCTGGCGTGGCCAGCCTGGAGCAATCAGGGTCATCTGTGTTTTTTCTTGTCTGGCTTTTAGGAGTAACTTTGAAAGGACAGGCAATGGTGGGAAGGCATAGACTTTTAGGTTTTTCCAGATGAACACAAGAGCATCCACTTTCCATGCTTGTTTGTGATAAGTCCTTGTGCAGAATTTTTGTAGTTGGCAATTCAGAGGGGAGACAAAAAGATCTATGTCTGGGCATCCCCATTTTTGTGTTATGTTGAAGATTTGTGGATTCAATTTCCATTCGTGAGGGTCCATGATATTTCTGCTTAGGTCGTCTGCCAGAGTATTTTTCTTTCCTGGCAGGAATTGTGCTTGCAGGTGAACTTGGTACGTTAGAGCTGTGGTCCACAAGGTCATGGCTTGCCTGCATAGGGGATAAGAATGAGTGCCCCCTTGTTTGTTTATGTACCACATTACTGTGGTGTTGTCTGTCTTTAGTAATAGTTGTCCTGAATGTAGAAGGTCCTTGAAAGCTGTTAGGGCATTTTGAACAGCCAACATCTCTTTTTGATTGATGTGAAGATGCATCTGGTCTGTGGTCCACTTCCTGAATGCATTTTCCTGCCATGTGTGCTCCCCAGGAGTAATCCAAAGCATCTGTTAGAGTTTGCCTGGCTGTGGGTTGGGTAAAAGGATGACCCTTGTTTAGGTGACAAGTCTGTGCGCACCATTGAAACTCCTGTTGTAGGCAGGGAATCATTGGAATTACTGCTTCTAGACTGTGAGAATATTGAGTCCAAACACATTTTAGGTACCATTGTAATTTCCTCATATGCAGTCTGGCATATGGTATTAGTAGTATGCAGGATGCCATGAATCCCAGGGCCTGCAGAATTTTTCTTGCAGGGAGATGGGACATTTTTGCCAGTAGTTGAAAATATTGAGTTAGTTGCACTTGTTTGTCTGGCGTGAGGTAAGCCATCTGGGCTGTTGTATTTAAGCTGGCACCCAGGAATGTAATCTGTTGTGAGGGCACTAGTGTTGACTTCTTTTCGTTTACTGTGTACCTTAGAGAAATTAGCAACTTTTTCACAAACACCAGATGCTGTAGAAGAATGTTCTTGGTCTCTGCTTGAATGAGGCAGTCATCCAGGTATGGATATATTTGAATTCCTTTTTGTCTGCAAAATGCAATTACTGGTGCCAGGCACTTTGTGAAGACCCTGGGCGCAGTAGATAAGCCAAAGGGCAGTGCAGAGAATTGGTAGTGCATTGTACCAGCCTTGAATCTGAGGAATCTTCTGCAATTTTGTCTGATAGGGACATGCAGGTATGCTTCTGAGGTCCAGAGTAACAAGCCAAGCCTTCTTGCCCAGCATGGGTAGAAGCTGCTGTAATGTCAACATTTTGAATTTCGGAATATCCAGGTAAGTATTCAGAATTGAAAGGTCCAGTATAGGCCTTCAGGCTTTGTCCTTTCTGGGGACAAGAAGAGTAGAGTAAAATCCTTGTCCTGGTTCCTGTTGTGGTACTTTTTGTATAGCTCTCATGTCCATGAGAGCTGAAATTTGTTTCTGGGCCTCTGCCATTGATTTTTGTGGCAGGTCTGGCATTCCTTTTAGCTTTGGTAAACTATGGAAGTGGAATCTGTAACCTTGAGACACAATATTCAGGACCCATTTGTCTTAGGTCATTGTTTGCCGGTTTTGAGAAAAAGTGCTAGTTTTCCCCCTAAGGGGGCTTCCAAAAGGGATGTGTTTGGCGTACGCAAAGGAAAGTCATTGTGACCGTTTCCTTTAAGGTTGAGACTTGTCCTCACCTCCTTTTGGGGTTGAGGTGCCCCACTGTCGTCTGTTTGAGCCTTGGGGTGGAGATCTGCCTCTCTGTGGCCTGACACTGGAAAGGACCAATTTATTGTTGGCCAATTTCTGCTAAACCGAGGTGGCTGTACCTGTAAGAAATCCTTGACTGTTTGCATAGATTTAGCTTTATCCTCCATTTTCTTTAACACCTCTTCTGCCTTAACACCAAACAAGGTATCATGTTGTAAAGGAGCATCCAATAACTTTTTAGTTATGTACTTACCATAACTTTAGATGGATGGGATCCATCTCGCCTATATTCTCTACAGATGGGTTCGGAGCCGATCCTCAACTCCGACTCGGCACGCTATACAATAGAACGAAGTCTCTTATTGGCTGAGTTACCTCATATCCCAGGATGCACCACTACTGCTTCCCCAGATCTTGTTTGTCCGCACACACACAGACTGTTGTTATAACATTGCCCGGTGTTTCAAGAGAGGAAACAGTTGAATTCGGACCGTCGGGTCTCTTCTGGCCTCCAAGGCAGGGGGAAGGAGGGTGGGTTATTAGGAATGTAGGCGAGATGGATCCCATATATCTAAAGTTATGGTAAGTACATAACTAAAAGATGTAATGTGATCCTATCTCGCCTACATTCTCTACAGATGGGACAGCGTCCCTAGCACCTAATTCCTGGGTGGCTCACTGGAAAACGGTCCGGAGAACTGTGGAACCGAAGGAAGCTCGACCCCTAGATGTCACATCCAATTTATAGTGAGAAATACAGGTGTGTAGAGAAGACCACGTAGCAGCCGCACATATGTCAATAATAGAGAGCTTGGAATGAAAGGCTGCCGAAGTGGCCATAGCCCTGGTAGAATGAGCTTTCACTGGAACTGCAAGCTCCTTATTTGAAATGCGATAAATATGACTGATGCAGTCTCTGATCCACTTGGCAATAGTGACGTTCGTGACGCCTTTGCCCAATTTACTGTCCGAAAAGGACACAAACAGTTGATCTGATTTTCGTGCGTGGTGTGTCCTATCCAAATAGAAACGTAATTGTCTGTGCACATCTAGGCTGTGAAAGGTATACTCAGCTCTGTTTGAATACTTAGGGGGAAAAAAAACGGTAATTCCAGTGATTGCTGCAAACAAAAGTTAGAACAAACCTTTGGTATAAAGGATGGGTTTGGTCTAAGAGATACTCTATCCTTGTGAAATACCAGGTATGGTGGTTTGACACATAAGGCTTGAAGTTCTGAAACTCGACTGGCTGATGTAATAGCAACTAGAAGGGCAGTTTTCCACGAAAGAAATTTTAAGTCGCAGGTTGCTGCTGGCTCAAAGGGAGGTGCGGTTAATGCACCTAACACTACGTTAAGGTCCCACGGTGGTGCGGGATGAGATATAGGGGGCCGTAGAAGCCAAGCTCCTTTAATAAAAGCTTTGCACAACTTGTTGCTCATTAAAGATGGTTCTACGTTCTCGTGAAAATTGGAAATAGCTGCCAATTGAACAACCCTGGTTGAACAGGGAAGTTAAAAACTTGAGAACCTCCGACACCGAGGCTGTCATAGGGTCTAATCCTCGGAGTTGGGCCCAAATAGCAAACCTCTTCCATTTACTGCTATACATCTTTTTAGTAGAAGTCTTATGGGCCGAGGACAAAATATGCATGACTTCAGGGTCGAAAGAATGGCTCCTAACTATGGTCGGAAGAGGAGCAGCCAAGCTGCTAGCTTCAATGAATGGAGGGACTGATGGAGCTGTCCTGACTGATGTGTCAAAAGGTCCGGAACTTGGTCCAGAAACCAGGGACCCTCCAATGCATACTTGTGAAGAAATGGGAACCAGACTTGACGAGGCCAGTATGGGGCGATTAGAATCATTTTGCTTTCCAAGCGAATCGCCTTCTGAATCACCTTGGGGAGAAGGGGAATCGGTGGAAAAGCGTATAGCAGACCGGGGGGGGCCAAGCTTGGACCAGAGCATCCTTGGGGATCTCCTCCAGAACTGGAGTGAGACAAAAGAACTGCTGGCATTTTGCGTTGAGGGGAGTTGCGAAAAGATCGCAACATGGGGCTCCCCATCTCGTGAAAATCTGTGTTACCACTCTGTCGTTCAAGGACCATTCGTGAGGGAAGAGAATAGTCCTGCTCAGTCTGTCGGCTATCACACTGGATGTCCCCGGAATGTGTTGCCACTAGAAAACGTTTGGTAGCAATCGCCCAATCCCATACCTTCATGGCCTCTCTGCAAAGGGGGTAAGACCTGGGCCCTCCTTGCTTGTTCAAGTACCAGACTACCGACATGTTGTCGGACTGAATGGCAATCGTCCCCTGGGGGAGGTGATCGTGCAGTGCTTGCAACGTTAAACGCACCACCCTCATTTCCAGGATATTGATGTGGAGAAGATTCTCGGAGTGCCACATGCCTTGGACCGACCTGTCCAGATAATGTCCCCCCACCCTGTCTGGGAGGCGTCCGTAGTCAACGTGGCTGAGGGGGATGGGGGAACAAAGGGTCGCCCCTGATCCAGGTTGGAGGAAAGAAGCCACCAATGAAGATCCTGTTTGCACGTCTCTGTGATCAATATGTGGTGACTGAGGGGGAGGTCTTGATAAGACCACTGGACTGAGAGGAGCCACTGGAGTATCCTCATATGCAACCTTGCCAAGGGGACGAGAAGAATGGTGGCTGACATGGAACCTAACAGCTGCAGGACCATTCTTGATCGAGAGCGACGTCTGAGGAGTAACGCCTGAACCTGAGACTGCAATGTTGCTATCCTTTCCGCAGGAAGATGGACTCGCATCTGCCTTGAGTCTATTTCTGCACCAATAAACAGAATACGCTGTGATGGCAGCAATACGGATTTTGTCCAATTGAAGGTGATTCCTAAGGAGTTGCCTAGGGAGATGGTGGCTGCTAGAGTTTTTAAGAGTAGATGCCTTGAGGTAGCAGTTAGGAGCAAGTCATCTAGGTATGGAAACACCTGGAATCCTAGACTTCTCAGGTGAGCAGTCACCACTGCCAAACATTTGGTGAACACCCTGGGGGCTCTGGTGAGACCAAAGGGCAGTGCACGGAACTGGAAATGACTGTCTCCTAGGCTGAAGCGCAAGTGTCTCCTTGACACCTGATCTATCAGAATGTGATAACAGGCGTCTGAGATCTATGGAGTACATCCAAACACCCTTCTCCAAAAGCGGGAGAATGGTTTGCAAGGTGACCATCCGGAATTTGGACTTTCTCACTGATCGGTTTAACCTGCTGAGATCCAAAATGGGCCTCAAGTCCCCGGTCTATTTTGGTACCAAAAAGAATCTTGAGTAAGTCCCTGATCCGGCCTGATCTGCGGGGACAGGTTGGACGACTCCTTTTTGAAGCAGCTTTGAAATTTCGATGGCTGCCAGATCCCGTTGACTGGGTGGCGGGTCCGGGATTCTTTGGGATGGTGGGGGGGGGGGGGGTTGAGAGAAGGGAATGGTGTAACCTCCGGCGATGATTCGGAGCACCCATTGGTCCCGAGTGATACTTTCCCAGGCCTTTAGGTGCCTCGAAAAATGACCCCCGGTGCCTTGAAAAATGACCCCCGACTGGCTCCAGAGCTGCACAGTCGGGCACTCCTTCAGGGATGCTGGAAGGAGGAGGAGCCACGAAAGGACCCGCGGTCTCCAGGGTTGCGGGGTCCTCCGCCGCCTCTGGGACGGCGTCTCCCTGAAAAATTTCCCCTTCCTCTGCCTCTAGAAGGGGAATCGCTCTGCTGCGACGAGTAAGGCTTTTGAGACTTACGGAACCACATTTTCCCTCTTCGAGCCTTGGGATAAGGTTTGAAGGGAGTGGAAAACCGGGCCCCTATGGCAGTTAAAGTCTTACCATCCTGTTCGCAGCGAGTCAAAGTGTCCTTTACCTTGGGTCCAAACAAGGATGACCCATCGAAGGGGGCGTCAGCAAAGGAAGACTTAAAGGCCTCCACAAAGTGACACAGGCGTAACCAGGCTTGTCTCCGTTGAGCAACACCTGTGCTTGCCGCTCTGCTCGCTCCTTCGGCTGCATACGAAATGAGCCTCATGAACGAGTTGGATAGGGAGGACAGGGTAGCCAACTGGGAGTTAACCGTCTGGGCTAACTGCTCAGGTAAGTTACCGGAGAGGGTATCCAAAAGCTCCTTGACCAGATCCCTCTGCAGTCTCGTAAAATGCGTCAAGTAGTTCAGAGACCTTAATGTAAAGGTTGCTGAAGCAAGGGTGCGCTTCCCGTACTGATCCATGCTCTTAGACTCCTTATTAGGAGGATGGACGGACGTTAAACCTCTGCCACATCTTGTTGGGTGGCAGATGCCACCACCAAGGCATCTACAGCCACACCTTTGGAAAGAAATTCCTTATCAGGGGGTGCCGAAAGGAATTTATTGGGGCGAGCTGGCACAGGTTCAACAGAGTCCGGGTGTTCCCACGCCCTTCGAGAGATCAAATCCAGGAGCTCATCGAAGGGCGGAGACACCCAGGAGGCGGAGGGCTGAGCCCCGAAGGCCTTGAGGAACACCGACTACTCAGCAGAAAGGGGTTTGGACTGCCAGTCGCCTTGTTGCTTAAGGATTTCCAAGATGTCCACAAAGGATACATCCTCAGAGGACGACTTGGGGGACCCTTCTGCATCATCGAGGTCGGTATCCGAGGTGAGAGACTCATCAGGGAAGTCTACGTGCTTCCTCTTGCACCGTCTCTTCCTCAGGGGTTCATCCGAAGACGTTTCGGAGAGACCTCCAGGAAGAAGGGAACCCCCGATGGGGGTAACCTCAGGCCCAAGGGCTCCGCTGTCATGAGACAGGGGGATTGCAAAGGAACCAGTCTCCGTGACAAGGGAAGGTGGTGGTGAGATGGTAGAAGTGGCCAGGGAGGATTTGGCCAAGGCACTCCTCATGGCCTTGAAGGCGGGACCCCCAGAGTCCTGGGAAGGTTCAACCCCCAAGGCCACAACAGCAGTCGGAACTCCCGCTGCCGACGCACCGAGAGGGAGGCTCGGAACCGAAAGGATCGGTCCCGAAGCGTCCCCCCCGGGGCCGACAGAGGTCCGCGTACCGAACACCGACCCGAAGGGCGGGGTTGGAGTTAGGGTCGGAACCGACCCAACAACCTCCACCGGCTCCACCAACACCGACTCCAACGGCACCGAAGCTGTTTGAGGAGGAATCGAGATGGCGGGGTGGGAAACCGGCTCCGGAGCCAACCGGGCTGGAGCCGAGATCAACTTTTGAAAGACCGGAGACTGAAAAAGCCTTTGAAGCACCCTGTCTACATCCGAATCAGTACCGAGAAGAGGCCGACCGGGTCCGAGTCGACTTCTCCGCCGGCTACGAAAGACTGGGGGACCGGCTCCGTATGGTTTCGAGAAGTATCGGCGCCGAGGGAGATTCCACTACCACTGCAATTTCCCTCTGAGCCGATGTGGACTTCGGCACCGAAGGGGAAGAGTCTGAGTGGGCAACCTTCATCGGCTCCGAAGGCAGTGGAGCCGATGGACATGACTCGCCTCTCGACGCCCGAGCTCTCGGCTCTGAAGCCAGAGGAGTCGAGGCTGGGGACATCAAGGCAGACCGTTCCGCCCTCAGCTCCGAAGTCCGTGGAGCCAACAGAGAAGCCTGCCTTGACTTTTTTGCTGCCGGATCCGATGGGCTGGTCGGAGCCGAAGATTTTTTCTTCCTCGACGGGGAAGAAGAAGATAGGGCTTCCTCAAAGGAAGGGGTAATAAGCTCTTTCAAAATCAACTTATTTTTCCTCTCTTGGAGCACGCGAGAGGAAAAGGCGTGGCAAACGCTACAGGATTCCTGGAGGTGCTTCGGCCCCAAACAGTATACACACAAAGAATGGTCGTCCGTAATGGACATTTTATAATTGCATTTAGAACATTTTTTTAAATCCTGATGGCCTATGTTCCTTCGACATGGCTATCTACTTCAACACTGAACTTCAAAGAGAAAACTAAACACGTAGGCTAGGGCAAGGTCCCTCTAACTTAAACGGGATCACTTACCACCAACAAAAATAATACAATTTTACCACAATTTTCAACTACACAGTCACAGAATAAGTAGCTGTTAAACAGTTCTAACTAAGGCGCGTGGGCTAGGGCAAGGCCCCTCTAACTTAAACGGGATCCTTTACCGTCAAAAAAAAAAAAAATTTTTCCACAAATTTTTTAAAGTACACAGTCACACAACAGTAAGTAGCTGTTAAAACAGCTTTTGGGTAAGTTTTAGCGAAAATTCTGACAGAAAAATAATCACTAAGAGGAACTTAGCTCAGCCAAGTCCGAGACCACGTCTATGCTGTAGAAGCGGCAAATGAGATCTGGGGAAGCAGTAGTGGTGCATCCTGGGATATGAGGTAACTCAGCCAATAAGAGACTTCGTTCTATTGTATAGCGTGCCGAGTCGGAGCCGAGGATCGGCTCCGAACCCATCTGTAGAGAATGTAGGCGAGATAGGATCACATTACATCTTTGCCTTAACATGATCAGGTAAACTCTGTTCTTTTAACCAAGCAAGTCTTCGAATAACAGAACATGCAACTGCGGCTCTACAAGAGGCCTCTAAAGAATCAAAAAGTACAGTTTTGTACCTACCATAAATGTAGATGTTCGAGGATTCCCTTGCTGCAGTCCTGACAATTGGGTATAGTCCCGCCGTCCCAGTCGCCCGAATACCCAGAGAGAGAGTTGATCGGTCGTGGCTGCTAGACTGACACGCGTGAGTACCAGGGTACTAATGCGCGACCGGCGTCGCCATTTCTCTTTTCTTTTTTCTCCCAGAGATGTCAGAAGACAAAAGACAAGTCCCAAAACAACCTGCAAAAAAAAAAAATATATAATATAATATATACACACAATATAAGCATGTAAACTCACCTACACAGCCACCACCACAACCAACACACAGGAGGGAGGAGGGGAGGGACTGGAGATTGACTGACCAACATCTACATTTATGGTTCTACACAACTGTACTATGTTCTTTCGCCTTTTCCTTCGCTTTCCTCCCAATGTGGGTAGAATCATTGCAGAAGCAGAAAGCAGAGGGGCTGGCAAAAAAGTAGTAGGAGCTGACAACATGCAAAATGCCTTGTAAGACAGCTGTGGCAAACCAGCTCTAGTCTTAGAGGATATAGGGCAGGAGATAGCCTATGCAACAATGCCCACTGAACCCATTGCCTGCTCTCCCCAATGCCTCCTTGCCACACCCTTAGAGATGATGCCCTGAAATGCCTAGCTGAATGGCTGGAATGGCTGGGACCAGCTGGAGCCCTTTCAATTGATGATAATACAATAAAAAATGCAATCAAAGCCAATCCAGTGTGAAATAGTTGTGTTTGCTTGAAGCTTTGCCTCAAAGAAACAAGTAACTGCTGAGACTGCCTAAAATCTTGCTCCTGTAAATAATAAGTGCTGAATTGCTAAAACATCCATTGCCTGTGTACATCCAAAGTGTGCAAAATCTTTTCCCCTTTATTTTGAGGATCTGCAAAAAACGGAGGCAAAAGAAAAAGTTTGAATTAAAAGTCACACTAGAAAGGGAAGGAGGCATAAAGGAAGGCCTAGTACACGAATGAAAAATCAAAGGGCTCCCCTGCCCACAAGGCCTGGCCACTGCATAAAGTCTTGCATAACTTATAGCAATTCAGCCACAGAGCTTAAGTCAAAGCCAAAAGCAGTAGCAGTGACAAAAGGAAATATTCAAAGTCAAGCAGTAGTAGCAATCTCAAGTAGTTGTAGAGTAAGTTTTCCAACACAAAGTGGGGTGAGAAAGGCTGCGAAAGTAAGGAGTTTCCACGGGGGTATTTGCGAAAAAAGGTGGGTCATAAAAGGATGCGAACAAAAAATGCAAACCAAGAGTGGTTAATTGAGATAAGATACTGATGAATCAGCATGAAAGAGAATATGGAAGAGAAAAACAAACCTTTGTCCTCCAATTCAAGATTTGACTTGAAATTAAACAAAATAATCTCCAAATTCCAAATCATTTCCTAGTACAAGGCCTCAAGCTTCCATAATCACACTTCCAACTTGTTGAGGAAGCTGAGAGGTACCATCTATGAGATGCTTCCACAGGCCAACTTGTTGAGTAGTTGAAACGGAATGGTGAGATGAACAGATGATGAATATATGTGAGAGGAAGAGATGACTTGGAAGCTTTAGAAGGAGAGGAATGAGATAGAAGATGAGAGGTAAGGGAATCAGAGGTAAAGGCCATGGAGGCTTCTTTACAAGACTCCTTATCAAAGCCATCCTGTGTTGCCGAAAGGCATCCTGAGCTATCAAAACTTGGAAAGAAGAGAACTGTCTTGGAAGAGTAGTACCTGAAGGGTGCTAGAGGTGGAAAGGCATAGACATGAAGGTTTAGAAAACTGAACTTTAGAGGATCCACGGAGTTCCTGGTGTCTGTGTTGCCCTTGACCACAGCTGAATAGCTGGTGGTTTAGTGGAGGTTAACAGATCTAAGGTTCGATGATCCTGTGATGATTTTTGAGGCTGCTGACGTGAAGAATTGGTGAAGATCCAGTTGATGGCTTGTTTGTCTGCTTAATACATTGCTTGCTCCAGTAGATGTTCTGCGAGAAACCTGAGATAAAGAGAATGTTTGTTAACGTAGTCTGTGTGAGAATCCATAGAATTCTTGCTTGAGAATGTTGTTGACCTTTGAATTGCTTGTTGTGTTCACTGGACTACCACATGTGAGCCATGTTGAACGTCATGAATGCACACCTGAACTGACTCCTTGGACCCCATCCGCTGGCAGATGCTAGCTGCTCCTGCAACATCCTAAGCATAGATGTATCCAGTAGTCAAGCAGGCCACTTCCTGGCATTGTCTAGCATCTGTTTGTTTAGGTCCTCCTGTGTCCCACCACAAAGTCTCCTTTTGAAGGCAAAGGTATTATTTGAATGACATCCACCAAATCTGAGGGTGCCTGAAGAATTCCTTTGAATTCCAGACATTGGCAAACCATTGCAGGAATGATGAATTGGTTTGTGAATTGGCATTGCCCTGTCCACCCTGCAGCTTGAAGGACGCAGCTTGCAGTCAGCTGAGATGATTGGAAAGCACCAGAATAAAGTGCAGTGTGCTTTTTGTTTTGTGAAGGATAAAGTAAGCCATCTGGACGACTGTTTGATGTCCAGAAAGCACAAGTGGGACAGACTGTTTGGTTTGTCCTAAACTTGGCCATAAAGGCTGCTGTCAGTCTCACTTGACACAGACTGACTGCTATGATCCTGAGAGAGTACTAGAAGGACTTTATTTCGTTTTCACAGAATATTATTAGCATCTGCTAGAAGCTATGATGACATTTCTAGATGCTGTAGAAGTTTCAGAACCTTTGCACCAATCATCATTCAATACAAGTAAGGAAGAATTTGAATGCTGAGATTTAATGAAGCAGACTGGAACTGGAGCTAGAACCTGGCCTCTGGGAATATAAGTAGATAAAAGGAAGGTGAATGCCTTCCAGTCCAAAGTTGTCAGAGACACAAACCTTTGCCCGTAACAATGGGCAGCCTTTGCTATGCTTCGATAGAAAGCAACTGGAGATCCAAGTGATGATGCCTGCAGGTAAAGCCTGGCCACACGTTAAATGTTGGCTGTTTGGGCCAGACAACAGAAACTTGGGCCAGTCCCCTTCTCCAGGATAGACAAACCTTGGGACTATCTCCCTCTTACTCTTAACGAGGCTAGAACAGACAGAGGGAAACTTTGCCAGGCATTGATCTGGACATGCTGCCCTTCTTTGATCTGCCTTTGATAGAGGAGCAAGCATCTTAAATTGATTCTGTCCCCATTGTGTGGAAATAAAAAATCTAAAATCTTTGAATGATAAAAATAATAAGAGACTTACTTCGGATGAAGGAGCTCCATTTTTCTTGGAGATTGGGTCCTCCTGCAGCAGAAAACGCCTGAAAAGAGAGTCCACCCTGAGACCAAAAGGAGCTGCTGAGTGAGAGAATTTACTGATCCTGGGCTGCCCTTGAAAGACCTGAGCCCTGCCCTGCCCCATGTCCTAGGATAGAACCCCTACTGGGAACCATAAGCTGATCTCCCTCACGGCGGCCTTCTGAATTCCTACTAGAACCAGTTGCTGGGCAAAAATCTTTAAGGATATGTCCAATTAGCTATGTCCTCCCCCTGCTTTTAAAATGCTTAACAGTCTGGAAAAAATCCACACAGTCCCCATAAAGGTTAAGGAAAATCCTGGTCTTAACATGCTCAGCTAAATTCTGATCCTTCAACCATGCATGTCTGGCTACATCGCTTCACTTCTGCACAGCAAATCCTGGTCTTAACTGATTCAGCTAAAAAACAACAGAAGAACCAAGCATGTCCACGAAGAACAGAACTAATAGCAGAACCGACACCAGCAAATACAGCATCACTTGTGTCCACCAACAATTCAAATACCCACTTGTTCAGACATGAAAACCAATCCCAGCACTTACACCAATACCTTCCGCCTAATTCAGAGGAGTAGATTTAGATTATTTTACTTTAATAGACCTCGAAATTCCTTGCGGCTGAAGTTTTAACACTCTCTAACTCATGGACCAAGTGAAGAAGCTTTTACTTTCTGATCCCCCCTATCCAAAAATCCCTGCCTTTTTTACAGGGGTAGGCTTTTAGGCAACACAGGCTTAACACCTTTTATAATACTTGAGAAACAGTTTCAAACCAGGAGGGGGAACAATCAACAATCAGTTAAGAGCTTCGCCAAACTTGTCCATAAGGAATATCAGAGGAGGAAGAAGTAACAAACCTCTCAAGGATTCAAAGAATTAAGAAGCCTAAGGGCCTGGAAGAGTAAAGTCATTGAACACCTTTAGGATAGAGGAGAGTAATCTGAGAGTGAAAAAAGATTCTAAATCCTTTCTGAAAGAGAGGTAAAAGGAACTCCCCCAGAAGAAGAAGCTACCCAATGAGAGAAGAGTGGTGAAAAACCTGAAGCCCTCACTCTTAGAAGGTTCTCCTGGGACTACTATCAAAGCTCTCATCTCTCTTAGCTCTTCTCTTGCAAGGGGCATACACCCATCTCTTCCTTATCGTGAACACTGTTCAAAACTATCAAACTGGGTTTCACCATTCGCCATTACAGGGGAAGGGCATATAACACAGAATCCTGAATAATCTCTAAAAGCTCCCAGAGCAGCTGAAAGCTGCCTTTCACCTCCCCGAAGGAGGAGGAATCACCTCAGAAGAGGCTGAACTTGGCCTTCTCCACTCTCCTGCTGCCCCATCAGAAGGAGGCCTGGCAAGAGTGCCTTGGAGTCCGAGGAGACAACAGCTACCACCCCTGCCCCTTGCCTGGCTCTGAGCCTGAGAGGCTGATCCTGTAACGGACTGACGGGTGCCTCTCACCTTAGACCGGCACGGCAAAACCTCTGGCTCCCCTGCGCGCCTCTAGCCGGATCACGCAGCGCTTTTGCCTAACGCTTCCAAAGGGCCAACGGCAGTCAATCAACCTTGCGCTTTAGTGCAGGCATTAAAACACCATGTTATCAAATTAAGAACAACAACGTCAAACAAACACTACAGTTAAACAATTTTATATACAATGTATGATAATCCTTGCGAAAAAATCAAGCACCCATACTAAATATAGTTTTTCAGGTATCCTGAACCCTAGGAAAATACTACACAACGAAAAACCAAAATGTTCTTTGTATCTGCTCAGAAAACCCTCAAGAAAACCCGGATTCGAAAATTGACATCCGTTAAATACCGAGGCAAGAAAATTGTTCTGCGACCACGTGGGGCAGCTTAGCTAACTCTGCTGACCTGAGATCAGTACCGGACGCGAAAACCTCAGAACGCCTCGACGCATCGCAAAGGCGTTCTGACCTGGCCTAGCTGCAAAAAGACCGAGGATCTACCATTGCAGAGTATGTTTTCCCCCCTGTTCAACTGCATGCAATAAATCCCGCATTTCTTTATAATCAGGAGCTTCGGAGCTAGCAAGCATTTTCTGTTTTAACTGAGCCATTAAATATTGCTGGTACTTAAGCATGCAAAACTGGCATTTTAAAGCTCTTACTGCTAAAGTTGCAGACGTGTATACTTTCTTCCCCCATCTATCCAAAACTCTGGAATCTGTCAGAGGGTACTGGATTTTTTGCAATGGAAGCCTTAACCCCTTTTGGACCCTGGGAAATAGTTTCTGGATCAGCAGACTGTTTTTTTGTAAAGAAACTTGTGAGAGTCAGGGACCCTATAATACCTATCTGGCTTGGCTGGAGCAGGGGGCAAAGAGTCAGGAGATAAGCTGGATTCAGAGAACACATCATGCACAATGTCTAGCAACGGCTGAATAGCCAGGGGGCTGTGTTGAGGCAGAGGAAATCCCCAAGCCTTTTCTTGGATTCTGAGTAATCCTGACTTTCCCAATGGAAATGTTCCCTCATGGTATGTAAAGTTTCCCCAAAAGAATAATCCTCAGGAGGAGAGGCTGAAGGGATAGATTCCTCAGCATCAGAGTCCTCCATAGGGGGGGTAAAGAGTATCCCTGGTCTGAAGAGGAATCAGAGGAAATGGAAACCTGATCAGAGGATTCATAGTCTGTATCCTGCCTAGGCCTTTTCTCAGGAGGGGGATGGGAACCCCCGATTAGAGTAATGAGGTCTTCAGCCATTTTAAGCATCTGTTTCTTAGGCATGGAGGACAGTTCAGGAGAATGCTGTACTTGTTTCTTTGCCTTTAATGGTACCCTTTTGTCTTGCCTGTTGTTTTAATGGTAAGTTGTAAAGGTCTGAAAACACCCTTAGAAGCCAGTGCCTGCTCAGCGGCTCCGGACCCATCTGAGGGATTAGTTTCCGTAGGCCCAATACCTTGAGTTTCCAGAGGCCTAGATGTCTCCACGTGGGAGTCGGAAGCGGCCTGTGGCTCTGAGGTAGTGGGTGTCAGGGGCTGAGAAAGCGACTCACTGAGAACCAGCGACTGGCCTAGAAGAAGTTTTGTAGTCGGTTTTGGACCTCGGATGCCTGTCTTTATCCTTGTCTTTGCGTTTTTTCGGTATTGAGGTCGTCGGCTGATCCAACGGCATAGTATAATTGAACCTTCGGCCAAAGTAGTGTAAAGCAAAATCAAAACGTCTTTTTATAGTGCGTTTGTTGAATCTAGCACAAAACAGACAACTAGTGATGTCGTGACCAGGGCCTAGGCATGGAATACAATAAGAGTGGAAGTCCTTATGAGGTATTTACTTCACACAAGAAATACAATTATTAACTTTTTCTGACATCGGTCAGAGGCAAGAAAAAAAGGTTTCCCCAATGGGGTACTTAGCTTTATTGAAGACTTCAGATCTGAAATTCGACTTCAAAAATCTCAAGAGTCAGCCGACCGGCACTTGCCAACTGCTTCTGCTTCGGGCACCGCGCGGCAAGAAAGACTGAAGAAAATGGCGTCAGATGCATATTATATACCCCTGGTGCACTGACGTCAGGGAAGAAGAGACAGCAACCTACGCCGGACCAAGACTTTGGAACTCTGGCCGACTGCGGGACCGCCTGACGGCAGGATAACCTAAGTGTGTTGACTGCAGCAGTGTAACACAAACATCAGTTGTGTACACTTAACATAAATGTAGATGTTAGAGTGTATGCAGTCATTACATTAGGGTTACCTGCTTGCAGGTAGCCCTCAGTCGGCCTGATTCAAGTCTTGGGTCCTGCGTCGGTTGCTGTCTCTTCTACCATGACATCAGGTCGTCAGGGGTATAAAACATGCAGCCGACGCCATTACATTAGTTTTTCTTGCCCCAGATGTCAGGTGCCCCCCAAATGGGGAGCAAAATATATACAAGTAATTAAAAACACAAAAATATACCTCCAAACAATAGCAAATACACCAAAAAGGCTTTTAGGCATAGTAAAAGAAAGTAGAGGTATAGTAAGAGAAAAACAGGGGGCTGGAGGGAGGGTAACCAGGACTGCAACAGTGAATACACTCGAACATCTACATTTATGGTAAGTGTACACAAAGTACAGTTTTGTACCTACCATAAATGTAGATGTTCGAAGCTCTACATTGCTGCAGTCCTTACACTTGGGTAGTCCGCTGTCCTCGGTCGGCCCGAATATCAAAGTATTAGGCCGACGTCGGTCAAGGCGCTTAAGACTGACATCAGGACGTCAGGGTACAAATGCGCATGACCGACGTCATATCCTCAGTCTTTTCTTGCCCCAGATGTCAGAAGACCCTAAAAAGAAAGGCCAAAACCAAAAGACAGCAAAAAACAACCAACCACCCTTGCACTAACCATATGTACAATATATACAATATCCACAATATTTACAACCCAAACCACACCACCGCCTCTAACTACAGAGGGAAGGAGGGAGGGTAAATTGGACTGCAGCAATGTAGAGCTTCGAACATCTACATTTATGGTAGGTACAAAACTGTACTATGTTCTTCATCTCACATTGCTGCAGTCCTTACACTTGGGTAGAATCCCAAAGCAGAGGTAAGGGAGGATGGCAAAACTATAAAGCATTAGGTGCTGCCAAAATGCCCTGTAGAATTGCAGTGGCAAAACCAGCCCTAGATTTAGAGTAAAGAGGAAGGTGGTAATGCTTAGAGAAAGTATGCACTCAACTCCAAGTGGCTGCCTCTAAGATATCTTTACTTGCCACCCCCCTTAAAAAAAGCTGTAGAAGTGGCAGTAGCCCTAGTGGAATGAGGCCTAATCCCAACTGGAATCTCCTTACCATGATGGGAATAACAGAAAGCAATACAAAACCCAATCCACTTAGAAATAGTTAGTTTTGAAATAGGCTTGCCCTGAGAACCCAAAGCAAATGAAACAAATAACTGCTGAGACTGCCTGAACCCTTTAGTTCTGCTCAAATAATATCGCAACTGCCTGTGTATACCCAAAGTGTGCAAAATCTTCTCCCCTGCATTTTGAGGGTTTGCATAAAAAGTAGGCAAATGAATAGTTTGGTTTAAAGCCACACTAGAAACCACTTTAGGCATAAAGGAAGGATTAGTACGCAAAGATACTCTGTCCTTATGGAAAATCAAGAAAGGCTCAACTGCCATAAGGGCCTGTAATTCAGAAACCCTTCTCGCAGAGGTAATGGCCAACAAAAAAGCAGTCTTCCATGATAAATATTTCAACTTGGCAGTAGCTGCAGGCTCAAAAGGTTGTAGAGTGAGTTTCTCCAACACAAAATTGAGATCCCAAGCAGGAGTAGGAGCTCTACGTGGGGTCTTATATTCTTTGCCCCTCTAAGGAATTGCTTAAACAAAGGATGAGAAAACAATGGTGGGTCACAGTCATAGTGAGCAGAAATTGCTGCAGCATGAATCTTAATAGAAGAGAAGGACAAACCTTTGTCCAGTAACTCAGCAAGATATTGAAGAGCCACACTTAAATTAGGCTTAGAAACATCAAATTCCTTTGCTGCACTCCAAAATAAAAATCTCTTCCATTTATCTGCGTACACTTTCCTTGTACTAGGCCTTCTGGCCTCCAAAATAACATTCAAAACTTGCTGTGGAAGCTGAGACCCTCCAGGGTTTAAAACAGAATATGCCAGGCTGTTAGGTGAAGAGAGTGAAGTTTGACATTGAGTAAATGACTGTTCTCCTGAGACAGCAGGTGTGGAATCGAAGGCAAAGGCCATGGAGGCTCCGTACCAGACTTCTCAGTAATGGGTACCAGTGCTGTCGAGGCCAATCTGGAGCTATTAAAATCATCTTTGGCTTGTCCTGTCTGACCTTTAGGAGTACCTTTGGGAGGAGAGGCAGAGGTGGAAAGGCATACACATGAAGATTGCTCCAATTGAAAGAAAGAGCATCCACTTTCCAAGCTGTGGGATGAAACCTTTTTGTGCAAAACTTTGGCAGCTGGTAGTTTAGTGGAGAAGCGAACAGATCTAGGTCTAGAGTTCCCCATGACACTGTCAATTTCTGAAATACATGAGGATCCAATTTCCACTCGTGGGGATCCATAATTCGTCTGCTCAACACATCTGCTAAGGAGTTCTGTGCTCCCGGCAGAAACCTTGCCTGAAGATTTAGCTGTAAACTGAGAGCAGTCTCCCACAAAATCATTGCTTGTCTGCATAGAGGATAAGAATGTGTTCCCCCTTGCTTGTTGATGTACCACATGACAGTTGTGTTGTCTGTTAGAACCAACACCTGCCCTGGAAGAAGTAAATCCTTGAAAGCTATTAATGCAAATTGGACTGCTAACATCTCCTTCAAGTTGATATGTAGATGGTGTAGTCTGGCAGGCCACGTGTCTTGTATCCACTTTCCATTTAGATGAGCTCCCCAAGCTTTGTCTGAGGCATCTGTCGTTAGGATCTGACTCGCCTCTGGCCGGGTCACAGAGAGTCCCTTGTTTAGGTGACATTCCTGAGCCCACCACAAAAATTCCTTTTGAATGCAAGGTATTATCTGAATGACAGTGTCCATATCTTGGCAGTGCTGTGTCCATACATTTTTGAGATACCATTGTAGCTTCCTCACATGCAGTTTGGCATTGGGAAGCACCAGAATACAAGATGCCATGAACCCCAAGGCTTGAAGGACTGTCCTTGCAGTCAGCCTGGACTGATGAGACAATTGATGGAAGTAAAGGGAAAGATTCTTTTGTTTGTCCGGGGTCAAAAAGGCCATCTGGGATGCTGTACTCAGTCTCACACCCAGAAAGCACATGTCCTGAGAGGGTACTAGACTGGACTTTATTTCGTTCACAGAATACCCCAGGCATCTTAGCACTGCTATCACATATTGCAAATGATGAAGAAGTTCGTCCCTTCCTTGAGCCAGAATCAGGCAATCGTCCAAATAAGGATAGATCTGTATTCCTTTTAGCCTGAAGAAAGCTATCACTGGAGCCAGAACCTTCGTGAACACTCTGGGCGCAGTAGATAAGCCAAAGGGCAATGCAGAGAACTGATAATGAGAAGTCCCAGCCCGAAAACGCAGATACTTCCTGCAACTTAGCCTGATAGGAACATGAAGATAAGCCTCCTTGAGATCCAGAGTCACCATCCAATGATCTTTGCCCAGCAGAGGTAAAAGCTGTTGTAACGTCAACATTTTGAACTTGGGAATGTCCAGGTAAGTGTTGAGGATAGATAAATCCAAAATTGGTCTCCACGTGTTCCCCTTCTTTGGTACTAGGAACAGGCGAGAATAAAATCCTAGGCCCACTTCTGGCAGAGGGACCGGCTGTATGGCCCCTATTTGAAGCAGCAGAGAAATTTGTTTGTGAGCCTCTATTCTTTGCTGAGGAGGAACGTCTGGCATGCCTTTGAAAGGAGGCAAGGTATGGAAATAAAACTTGTAACCTTGGTGTATGATATCCAATACCCATCTGTCTTGGGTAATTAAACTCCAATTTCCCTTGAAGAGTGCCAACCTTCCTCCCAAAGGTGCTGCCAGGCAAGGCGGCTCTGGCAGCTGAAAAGGTAGGTCATTGGGCCTGTTTACGAAAGGACTGGCCCCTGCCCTCACCCGAAGACTGTGCAGGTGAACTCCCTGTTCTAGGTCTGAAAGAGCCCTGAGCTCTGCCCCTACCACGTCTAGATCTACCCCTAGACTGTGAATCATAAGAAGGGTACGTCCACCACTTAGCAGGCCAATTCCTACTAAACTTCGGAGGCTGAACTTGTAAAAAATCTTTAACAGTCTGCATAGACTTAGCCTTGTCTTCCATTTTCTTTAAGACTGCCTCCACAGGTGAACCAAACAACACATCAGACTGTAAAGGGGCATCTAAAATCCTTGTCTTAACATGGTCAGATAAATTCTGATCCCTCAGCCAGGCGTGCCTGCGAAGAACTGACCCAGTGGCAGCCACCCTAGACGAAGCCTGTACAGCATCAAAACCACATTGTAAAGAATGCTTACCCACCTGTTCAGAAACATGTACCAAATCTTGTAATTCTTTACACTCAATACCTTCCGCCAGAGCATCTACCTTAGACTTCAATTGAGAAAGAAGATAGTTTTGATGTTTCAACATGTGAAACTGGCAATTCAAAGCCCTCATAGCTAAGGTGGAAGAAGTATAAACTTTCTTTCCCCATCTACCCAAAGCCCTGGCCTCTATCTGGAGGAACCGGATTTTTTACAACAGAGGCCTTGACACCCTTAGGTCCCTGACTAACAGTTTCTGGGTCCGCCCTAGGACTCTTATAAAGATATTTATGAGCTTCAGGCACCCTGTAATACCTGTCCGGTTTAACAGGAGCAGGAGGCAAAGAATCAGGATTAAGTGAAGCCTCTGCAAACACATCTTCCACAACATCCAGAACAGGTGGTATAGCCAAAGGCCTATGCTGGGGTAAAAGCAAAAATTCCCTAAGCCTTTTCCTGGAATCAGAGAAGTCCTGACCTTCCCACTTAAAATGTTCCCTCATGGAATGAAGAGTCTCTGAAAAGAAAAATCCTCTGGAGGAGAAGCAGAAGGAGTAGAATCATCCACATCAGAATCAGAATAAGGAGAATACTCCTGCAAGTCTTCAGTCAAGACTCTGAAACATCCGAAGCCTGCTCAAAACTCCCCAACTCTGGTTCCACCCTAGGCCTCTTATCAGGAGGGGGCAAAGAACCTCTAATCAAAGTAATTAAATCTTCTGCCATTTTAAGCATATGCTTCTTGGGCACAGATCCTGATGAACTAGGAGTGACACCAACAGAAGCTAAACCTGGCCTGCCTCTGGGAGAAGCCTTGGAAACAGAAGGAGAGGGCCTAACCACCCTGGGAAGGGAGGGGAGCACAGTAACCTGAGAAGCCCCCTCAGCCTGACCTGCCTCCTGAGAGGCCACATCCTGCAATATCAAAGTCTCCCCCTGGGACTCCAGAGAAGCCTCCGGTGGAACCACCGGTTCCACTGACGCCTCTAAAGAACCGGCGTCCGGTACGGACGACTCTTCTTGCCTGGGTTTAGCTGCTTTGTCTTTGCGCTTCTTCGAAGAAGCGGCCGGAGCATCCGACGGCATATTATAATTGCACCGCTTCCCGAAAACCAACCTGGCACAATCTAACCTTCGCTAATAGTGCGCTTATTGAACCTAGCACAAAAGCGACACCCAACAACGTCGTGCTCAGGCCCCAAACAAGGAATACACAAAGTATGATAATCTCTATGCGGTATCTGTTTCCCACAAGAAATACAGTTATTCACTTTTTCTGACATCCGGTAAACCACTGAGGCAAGAAAAACTAAAATATTCCCAACGGGTACTTAGCCAACTTTGACTCGGTCTGAAACTCGAATCGAAAAATTTCAGAACGCCGAACGGCACTTGCAACGCTGCTTCTGCATCGGACCATGCGGCAAAAAAGACTGAGGATATGACGTCGGTCATGCGCATTTGTACCCTGACGTCCTGATGTCAGTCTTAAGCGCCTTGACCGACGTCAGCCTAATACTTTGATATTCGGGCCGACCGAGGACAGCGGACTACCCAAGTGTAAGGACTGCAGCAATGTGAGATGAAGAACATCTGTACTATGTTCTTTGTGTTTCACTGTTGCAGTCAATACATTTGGGTAGATTCCCAAAGCTATGGTTGGGAGGATGGATATATACACCATTACAAAACAGTGTAAGAAACTTCTCTGTGTGGAAGATTCAGCCCATATATTTCTAGTTAATCACTGTATATTAATCAGATTAGACAATAGTAGTAGAAGTAGCGAACGTAAACTCAAGTCAAAAAGTAATAGAAAATATATAATTCTACAGCATTACTAAGTATTTGAAAGTAATCCAAGCAAGGCAGTCTGTTTCCAGTCAAAAATCCTTTATTAAGTACACAGACAAGCGATCCAAGTAAAACAAAAACAGAGTAATAATTTCCTCACAAGCTTTCTAAATTTATATATACTTTTTATCAGGCATGGGAGTGGTTTATTGTGCTGTAAAACAGTGTTATTGGTACACATGTTAAATTCACATCCCTTCCCCCATCAGTGTGACATTCGAGCTGGTCCAGCCCTACCTAGTAGCTGTCATAATAATAAATAGCCCTAATGTACTTTAATGGTACGTCTTATTTAACCAAATTATTAAGTAGATTAAGTCTGTGATTTTATACAAGGCAATATACTACTTGGCTGGAAATATATAAACCTTAGTTCATTTTGCGATCAAAAATTATATATAAATATATACATATACATTTTGCAAGTAAAAATCAGTTTCTATTTTCATAACCTATTGTTAAAGATCACTTTCATCCTTCTAGACTTCTTCAGGTCTGTGTATAAGAACCCTAAAAACCTATAGAATTGTACAATTAGTTAGTATTGTTATTACCATCATTTTGAATAAAGTGGAAAAAAGAGAACCAGAAAAAAATAATAAAAATAAAAAACATATGTATGATGATGGAAACAAAATATACACTTAAATTTCAAATGATTTAAAATAGTATTTAAAACCAATTTGTAGAAAAAAATAAAATAAAATACAATTAGTCATGTAAACTATGTGGCAATTTTCTAAGTTCCAGTGCACTTTTAATTGAACAGTAGTAGTTTAGTCCAGGCTTTCTGAAAGAGTTCATCTTTAATTGCCACATGAGTTCATGTTTCTCCAGAATATTCGGGATGTCTTCTTCAAGATCACCCATGTCTATGCGATCCAGGATCTGGAACTTAAAACCTGTGCGTCTTTTATGAAGAGAAAGGTGTTTGGCTAGTGCATTATTTTTACATCCAGAGCGGATTTCTGACAGATGACATGAAATCCTTCGCTTGAGTTTATTTACAGTCTTGCCCACATAGAATGCATCACATTCATTGTACTGTGCCCTGTAAATTACTTTTTTAGTGTTACCGTCACCCCCCTGCACTGGTTTTAATGATCTTGTTTAAGGGCAATAAAAAATATCACCTTGCTGTATAAATATACAAAATGTACAATTAGTTTCACATCTTTTAGTGCTTTTCTCATATGGTCTAGGTTTAAATTAAACAAAACTTCTAATATTCCTGGCCTTCCTATAAACAAATGATGGGGCTTCACCTAAGATGTTAATCAGAAAAGGGTTTCCTGTGACTATGTCCCAGTTTTCTTCAATAATATTTTTGATACTGTGATAATCCAAAGTGTATTTGTTATTCTCTGTGGGATTACTTAACATTTTTCGACTGGGGAGATTGAGTGAAGGTGCTTCAGTCCTTTTCAGTTCTATAATGGGCTCCAGGACATTTTTTTAACATCTGACTTTCATACCCTCTCACTGGAAAATCATTCTCGAAGTTGTTCAGGTTTCTCAAAAATGGTTCCATCTCTGTGGTAATTCGAGCTAATCTATAGCCTTGGGATTTCACTACATTATACTTGTTTTTTGTAGGATGTAGACTTTTACTGTGGAGTAATACGTTAACCCTTGTTGGTTTTCTGAATAGGTCAGTGGTGATTCTGCTATTGTTGATGTCCTTGGAAATCTGCATATCTAAGAAAGTGGTTGAAGTACAGCTATGGGAAGAGGTAAACTTCAGGAAGGGGGTTGTTTGATGTAAGTGTTAAAATCTCCAAGCTGCAAGGTGCCACCTTCCCACACAATAAAGACATAGTCAATAAAACGTAAATAGCATGGGATATGCTGCATGTAGTCTGTGTTTAACACAAAGTCATCCTCCCATTTGCCAAAGGGCTATGTTAGCTATGCTGGGAGCCCTGGCAGCCCCCATTGCTATACCTACTTAAAAATGTGGTTAAATAAGATGTACCATTAAAGTACATTAGGGCTATACATTACTATGACAGCTACTAGGTAGGGCAGGACCAGCTCGAATGTCACACTGATGGGGGAAGGGATGTGAATTTAACATGTGTTACCAATAACACTATTTTACAGCACAATAAACCACTCCCATGCCTAATAAAAAGTATATGTAAATTTATAAAGCTTGTGAGGAAATTACTCTATGTTTGTTTTACTTGGATCGCTTGTCTGTGTACTTAATAAAGGATTTTCGACTGGAAACAGACTGCCTGCCTTGCTTGGATTACTTTCGAATACTTAGTAATGCTGTAGAATTATATATTTTCTATTACTTTTTGACTTGACGAGTTTACGTTTGCTACTTCTACTACTATTGTCTGATATGATTAATATACAGTGATTAACTAGAAATAGATGGACTGAAAATCTTCCACACAGAGAAGTTTCTTACACTGTTTTGTTTTTAGACCCACTACACTTTAGTGGGTTGTTTTGAGACTTCGGGGATACCACAGAGATTACTTGTTTTTTTATATATATACACATCATTCAGACCAGCTATAAGGCCCTGCAAAAGAGAAAATTGGTAAGTGATAATGCTTGGTGAAAGTATGAACTTAACTCCAGGTAGCACCTTCTAGAATATCCCTGGTAGGAACACCTCTGAGAAAGGCTGCAGAAGTAGATGCAGCCCTGGTGGAATGAGATCAGATTCCCTGGGGGATAGATTTTCCATGGTACTTACAGCAGAAATGAATACAATGGCATATCCATTTAGAAATGGTTTGTTTTGAAATGGCCTTCCCTCTGCCCCTGCAGCAACTGCTATCAGCAGTTGCTCAGATATTCTTCGAGATTTTGTCCTGTCCAAGTAGAATCTAAGTTGTCTGTGTACATCCAAAGAATGCAGAATCCGCTCCCCCTTGTTCTGTGGATTGGGAAAGAAAGTTGGCAAATGAATGGACTGATTAAGAGCCACACTGGATACCACCTTGGGCATGAAGGATGGATTGGTCCCGAGTGACACCCTGTCCGCATGAAAGACGATGAAAGGCTCCACTGCCATAAGGGCCTGTAATTCAGATATCCTTCTATCTGAAGTGATTGCTAAAAGGAAGGCCGTTTTCCAGGAAAGACATTTCAAGTCTGCAGTAGCAGCTGGCTCGAAAGGAGGTAGAGTGAGTTCCTCCAATACAATGTTAAGGTCCCAGGCAGGGGTTGGAGCTCTCCTGGGTGGTCTCAAGTTTTTGGCCCCTCTGACATACTGCTTTAGCAGAGGATGAAAGAAGGGGGGGGTCTCTGTTGTAATGAGCTGAAATGGCTGAGGCATGGATTTTTATGGAAGAAAAAAGGACAGGCCCTTGTGAAGCATCTCAGTTAAGTATTGCAAAATCTGAAGTAAATTGGGCGCTGCTGTGCTCATCCCTTGAGACAGACTCCAGGCACAGAATCTTATCCATTTGTCAGCATAAGATTTGCTAGTACTAGGTCTTCTCACCTCCAAAATGACATCCATTACAGGTTTGCTGAGGGATGCTAAGGGGGAATTTAAATGATTAGCCAAGTTGCAAGATTCAATGTTTGGAGCGGAGGGTGCAGAATTTGGTTTTCCTGCTGAGACAATAAGGAAGGTGTCGGAGGCAGGTGCCATGGAGAAATTTGTGACACTGTGCAGGAGTGGGTACCAGTGTTGCCGAGGCCAGTCTGGAGCAATCAAAATCCTTTTTGGTTTGACCAGTTTGACTTTTAGTAGAACTTTGGAGAGCAGAGGCGGAGGGGGGAAGGCACAGACAAAGTTTTTTCCAGCTGAAGGACAGAGCATTCACTTTCCAAACTTTTTTGTGAGGAGTTCTAGTGCAAAATTTGTCCAACTGATAGTAATGGGGTGAGGCAAAAAGATCTAGGTCTGGGCACCCCCATTTGCGTGTCAACATGTTGAAAATCCTTGGTTCCAGTTTCCATTCGTGTGAGTCCATGAGATTTCTCCTTAGTTCGCCTGCCAGAATATTCAGCCTTCCTGGCAGGAATTAAGCTTGTAGTTGTACTTGGTAGCTCAAGGCCGTTTTCCACACTGCCATGGCTAGTCTGTAGAGGGGGTAGGAATGTGTACCCCCTGCTTGTTTATGTACCACATAACCGTGGTGTTGTCCATCTTTACCATTAGTTGTCCTTGATAAAGGTAGTCCTTGAAGGCTCTCAGTACATTCTGTACAGCTAGCATTTCTTTTTGAGTGATATGAAGGTGCATTTGATTTGGGCTCCATTTGCCCTGAATGCACTTCCCCTCTAGATGAGCTCCCCATGCATAGTCTGATCTGTCTGTAGTTAGGGTGGCAAAGGGTGGTGTGAATGGCAGTCCCTTGTTTTGTGGCAGGCCTCTGCCCACCATAAGAACTCTAGGTGCAGGCAAGGTATGGTAGGAATCATTGTTTCCAGGCTGTGACAATGTTGACTCCACAGACTTAAGTACCACTGAAGTTTTCTCATATGCAGGTCTTGCATATGGAATTAGAAGAATGCAGGAGGCCATGAACCCCAAGGCTTGCAGTATTTGTCTTGCAGATAGTTCAAACAGGTGGCCACAAAAACCCTGCTAAGTCACCAAATGAATTTGCTTTTCTGGTGTAAGGAAAGCCATCTGGGCAGTTGTATTCAAGCTTGCACCCAGGAATGTAATTTTTTTCAGAGGGTACCTGTTGTGATTTCATTTCGTTTATGGTGTACCATAGACAAGTTAGAATCCTTTTTACACACGCCAGATGTTTTAGAAGAATGGCCTAGTATTCTGCCTAAATTAGACAATCGTCCAGTTATGGATATATTTGAATATTTCTTTGCCTGCAAAATGCAATTACTGGAGCCAGGCACTTTGTGAATCCCCTGGGCACAATAGATAAGCCAAAGGGCACTGCAGAGAACTGATAATGCAAGTAGCCTGCTTTGAAGCGTAGGTATCTTCAGCAAGATTCCCTGAGTGGATATGCAGCAAGACTCTTAAATCTAGAGTTGCCAACCAGGCATCCTTACCTAGCATAGGAAGTAACTGGTGAAGAGTCAGCATCTTGAATTTTGGAATGTCCAGAAAGGTGTTTAGAATAGACAGGTCCAGAATTGGCTGCCATGATTTGTCTTTTCTGGGTACCAGAAAAATTCTGGAATAGAAATCTTGTCCCTTTTCCTCTTCTGGTACTATCTGAATAGCCCCCATGTTTACCACTGATTTGGGGGCAGATCTGGCCACCCATTTGGAGTTGGCAATGTGTGGAAAATAAATCTGAATCCCTGGGACACTATTTAAAGCCCATTTGTCCTGGGTTATAAGTTGCCAGTGTTTTGCATGAAGAGCCAGTTTTCCCCCCAAAGGGGTGGCTAAGAGCAAGTGCTTAGTAATTTTAAAGGAAAGTCATTGAGACTGTTTACCATAGGGTGGTGTTATTTCCAGATTTGGAAGTGGAAGCAACCCATTGCTTAGTTCGGAAAGTCCCTTGGAACTGAAACCTGGTGCTTTTGGAGTATCTGGGTTTGGCTTGAGAGGCTTTGGAAGGACCTGGAAAGGACCAGTTCTTAGGCCAGTGCCTACTAAATCTTGGAGGTTGTACTTGTAAGAAATCATTCAGTTTGCATAGATTTAGCTTTAGATTTAGCTTTATCCTCCATCCTTTTTAGAACTTCTTCAACCTTATTGCCAAACAGACGGTCCTGCTGCAAAGCAGCATCCAACAGTTTTGTCTTAACATGATCAGGCAGAGATTGTTCCTTAAGCCAAGTATGCCTTCTAAGCACAGACCCAGTAACAGCAGCCCTGCAAGAGGCCTCAATCAAAACCACATTGCAAAGTATGTTTTCCAACTTGTTCAGCTGAATGCAATAAATCCTGTAAATCTTTATTTTCCACAGAGTCAGAAATCATCATTTTCTGTTTAAGCAGTCCCATGATATGCTGTGGATATTTTAGCATATGGAATTGACAGTTTAAAGCCCTGGTTGCCAAGATTGCAGACATATAAACCTTTTTACTCAATCTATCCAGTGCCCTGGAGTCTATCAGAAGGGGCAGAATTTTTAGCAGTAGAAGCCTTAATGCCCTTGGGCCCCTGAGAAATGGTTTCAGGGTCCGCAACAGGATTTTTGCAAAGGAATTTGTGGGACTAGGGAACCCTGTAGTATCAGTCTGGTTTAATAGGGGCTGGAGGCAAGGAAACAGGGGCCATACTGAATTCCGAAAACACAACAATGTCTAGTACAGGAGGTATAGCCAAAGGCCTATGCTGAGGAAGGATGAAATCCCTAAGCCTCTTTTTGGATTCAGAGAAATCCTGACTTTCCCAGTGGAAATGATCCCTTAAGGTATGTAAAGTTTCCCCAAAAGAAAAATCCTCAGGGGGAGAAGCACAGGGAATGGAATCCTCTGCATCAAAGTCCTCATAAGTAGGTATGGACAAATCCATGTCATTAGAAGTGTCAGAAGAAACAGTCCTGTTCAGAAGATTCATAGTCAAGTTCAGCCCTAGGCCTCTTACAAGGGGGGGGGGTGACTACCCCTGATTAGAGTAATTAAATCTTCAGCCATTTTGATCATTTTTTTTTTTTTTTTTTTTTTTTTTTGGCATAGGGGCCTGAACATGTGGCCTGGGCATCGGTTTTTTAGACAGATCGAGATTCAGGCCTTAGTATTGAAGGTGGAGTCGGTTTAATATGCAAATCTGTAGGCCCGAATACACCCTTAGAAGCCAGTGCCTGCACAGCGGCTCCAGACCCATCCAAGGTACACATCCGCGGGTTCCACAGGTGAATCATCTCGCAGCATACCGGACTCCGAATGGGTCTCAGTAGAGGCCTGCGAATCAGAAGTAGCAGGTATCAGGGGCTGCGAAAGCACCTGAGTACCGGCGAACTGGCAGTTTTGGACCTTAATGGACTGTCTTTTGCTTTGCGTTTTTTCGATATTCCAGTAGTCGGATAGCTAACCAACATAATTTCTGGATAATTAAACAGAGAACCGAAATATTTAGAAGCAAAAATGTACAGACGGATAGTGCGCTGATCAAATAAAGCACAAAACAGACAGCAAGGTACGTCGTGGTCAGGGCCTAGGCAAGGAATACAGTACAAATGAAAATCCTTATGAGGTATTTGCTTCCCACAAGTAATACAATTATTAACTTTTACTGACATCGGTAAGGAGCAAGAAAAAGTTTCCCCAATGGGGTACTTAGCTTTTAGTTGAAGACTTCGGTTCTGAAACTCAAACGAAAAATTCAGGAGTTGGCCGACCGACACTTGCGAACTGCTTCTGCTTCGGGCACCGCGCGGCAAGAAAGACTGATGTAATGGCGTCAGCTGCATGTTTTATACCCCTAACGACCTGCCGTCATGGAAGAAGGGACAGCAACCGACGCAGGACCCAAGACTTTATTAATCAGGCCGACTGAGGGCTACCTGCCAGCAGAATACCCAAATGTAATGACTGCAACAGTGAAACACGAAGAACATCTGCTTGAGCAGTGGAAGAGAGGAGAGGGGAGGTTCTGTGTTATAATGAGCTGAAATGGCTGAGGCGTGAATTTTTATTGAGGAAAAAGACAGGTCCTTGTGAAGCATCTCAGTTAAGTAATGTAAAATCTGAAGTAAATTGGGCACTGCTGTGCTCATCCCTTGAGATTGGTTCCAGGCACAGAATCTTTTCCATTTTTCAGCATAAGATTTTCTAGTACTAGGCCTCCTTGCGTCTAAAATGATATCCATCACTGGTTTACTGAGGGATGGTAAAGGAGAGCTTAGGTAATTAGCCAGGCTGCTAGGTTCAGTGCTTGAAGCTGAGGGTGCAGAATCTGGTTCTCCTGCTGAGACAGCAGGGTAGGAGTCTGAGGCAGGTGCCATGGGGCCAACAGTGACACATTGCACAGGAGGGGGGTACCAGTGTTGGCGTGGCCAGGATGATGCAATCAAAATCATCCTTGGTTTGTCTTGTCTAATCTTTAATAGTACTTTGGAGAGCAGAGGCAGAGGAGGAATGGCATAAACTGATAGGTTTTTCCAGCTGAAGGCCAGAGCATCCACTTTCCAAGCTCGTCTATGGGGAGTCCTAGCACAACATTTTTCCAATTGATAGTTTTGGGGGTAGGCAAACAGGTCTATATCTGGGCTCCCCCCATTTGCTTGTCAACATAATGAAAATCCTTGGTTCCAGTTTCCACTCGTATGGGTCCATGAGGGTTCTGCTTAGTCCGTCTGCCAGTGTATTTAGTTTTCCTGGCAGGAATTGAGCTTGTAGATGTACTTGGTAGCTCAAGGCTGCGTTCCACAATGCCATGGTTAGTCTGCAGAGGGGGTAAGAATGTGTACCCCCCTGCTTATGTACCACACAACAGTGGTGTTGTCCGTCTTTACCATTAATTGTCCTGGAAGAATGTGGTCCTTGAAGGCTGTCAGAGCATTCTGTACAGCTAACATTTCTTTATGATTGATGTGAAGGTGCATTTGAAATGGGTTCCATTTGCCCTGAATGCACTTCCCTGCCAGGTGCGCCTCCCATGCATAGTCTGATGCATCTGTTAGGGTTTGGGCGGCAGGGAGTAGTGTGAATAGTAGTCCCATGTATTGGTGGCAGGCCTCGGCCCACCAAAGGAACTCTAGGTGTAGACAAGGAATGAAAGGAATCATTGCTTCTAGATCCTGAGAACGTTGACACCATAGGCTTTTTAGATATTGTAGGTTCCTCATATGCAGTCTTGCATATGGAATTAGAAGAATGCAGGAGGCCATGAACCCCAAGGCTTGTAGTATTTGCCTTGCAGACGGCAGGGTTTTTGTGACCACTTGTTTGAAGTAGGTTGTCAAGTGAATTTGTTTCTCTGATGTGAGGAAAGCCATCTGGGAAGTTGTATTCAAGCTTGCTCCCAGGAATATGATTTGTTGACAGGGTACCAGGTGTGATTTTTCTCTTATGGTGTACCCCAGACAAGTTAGCACCCTCTGTACAAACGCTAGAGGATTCAAAAGTATGTCCTGGTTTTCTGCCTGAATTAGACAATCGTCCAGGTACTGCTATATTTGAATATTTCTTTGCCTGCAAAATGCAATGACTGGAGCTTGGCACTTTGTAAATACCCTGGGTGCAGTAGATAAGCCAAAGGGCAGTGCAAAGAACTGACTGTGCATGTAG
The DNA here is from genome assembly GCF_019279795.1 of Protopterus annectens. Classification (NCBI taxonomy): domain Eukaryota; kingdom Metazoa; phylum Chordata; order Ceratodontiformes; family Protopteridae; genus Protopterus; species Protopterus annectens. Next base: position 284,003,064 of record NC_056729.1, on the reverse strand, counting down.
CCTGCTATGAAGCGCGGGTATCTTCTGCAAGATTCCCTGATTGGGATGTGCAGGTATGCCTCCTTTTAATTTAGTGTTGCCAACCAGGCATCTTTGCTTAGCATAGGAAGCAACTGCTGAAGAGTCAGCATCTTGAATTTTGGAATCACCAAAAAGGTGTTGGCAGGTCCAGGATAGGATGCCATGAATTGTCTTTTCTGGGTGCCAGGAAAAATCTCGAGTACAAACCTTGTCCCTTTTTCTCTTCTGGTACCAAATGAATAGCCCCTATGCTTAAGAGAGAGACGGAGTACTTGCTTTTGGGTCTCTGCCCACTGCTTTGGAGGTAGATCCGGCCAACCGCTTGGAGTTGGTGACGTGTAGAAATTAAATCTGTATCCTTGGGACACTATATTTAAAACCCATTTGCCTTGGGTAACGAGTCCCCAGTTCTTTGCATGAAGTGCAATTTTTCCCCCCAAAGGGGCAGTCAGTTGAGGAGTGCTTGGAAGTTTTAAAAAGAAGTCAGTGAGAAAGTTTACCATAGGGGGAGTTTTATTACTCCCAAATTTAAGCGGAGGCCCCCCACTGCTTAGTCCTGTGTGTCCCCTGGGACTGAAGCCTGGGTGCTCTGCTGGATCTGGGTATGGACTGAAGGTCTGGAAGAGGCAGGAAAGGACCAATTCTTAGGCCAATGCCTACTAAATCTTGGAGGATGTACTTGTAAGTGTCTTTAACAGTTTGCATAGATTTAGCTTTTTCCTCCAGATTTTTAAGAACTACTTCTGCCTTGTTGCCAAACAGGTGGTCCTGATTTAAGGGAGCATCCAGTAATTTCACTAACTGGATCTGGCAAGGATTGCTCCTTAAGCCAAGCATGCCTTCCGAGTACAGACCCAGTTACAGCGGCCCTGCAAGATTCCTCTAGTGATTTAAAACCACATTGCAATGTATGTTTACCAACTTGTTCAGCAGAATCCATAAAATCCTGTAAATCCTTATTTTCAGCACAATCAGGAATCAACAGTTTTCTGTTTATGCAATCCAATAATATGCAGCTGATACTTTAACATATGAAACTGGCAATTCAAGGACCTTATGGCCAAAGTTGCGGAAGTGTATACCTTCTTACCCAATCTATCCAGTGCCCTGGAGTGTCTATCAGAGGGGGTAGGATTTTTGGCAGTAGTAGCTTTAATACCCTTGGGTCCCTGTGAAATGGTTTCAGGATCCGCAGTAGGATTTTTGGAAAGGAACTTCGAGAGTCAGGAATCCTGTAATATCCATCAGGTTTTCCAGAAGCAGGAGGTAGAGTCAGGGGCCATGCTAGATTCTGAAAAGGCATCAACAATGTCCAGTACAAGAGGTATAGCTAAAGGCCTGTGTTGGGGCAGGAGTAAGAAATCCCTAAGCCTCTTTTTAGAATCAGAGAAATCCTGACTTTCCCAACGAAAAAGCTTCCTGAGAGTATGCAAGGTTTCGCCAAAAGAGAAATCCTCTTGGGGGGGGGGGGGGCAGAGGCAATAGAGTCCTCAGCATCAGAATCCTCATAGGTAGATAAGGGTAAATCCTTGTCAGAGGAAACAAATTTCAGAATCCTGGTCAGAAGCATCATAAGCAAACTCAGTCCTAGGTCTCTTAGAGGGGGAAAGTTGGCTTCCCCTGATTAAAGTAACAAGGTCTTCAGTCATTCTTATCATTTGTTCTTTAGGCATAGAGGCCTGACCATGCGGTCTGGCCGTCAGTTTTCTAGGCATGGTTCGAGTTTTAGACCTTGAAGATGGTGCCGGTTTAATATGCAAGGGAATAAGCCAGGCTGCCAGGTTGAGGGTTTGCAATTGGGGATACATGAATTCTCCATTCTTCTGGGTCAGGAGTGTTGGGATCTGAGGTAGTTGCCATGGTGGCAGGGGTGACTGGCTGTGCAGCAGTGGGTACCAGTGTTGGCATGGCCAGTCTGGAGCAATCAGGATTGTCCTCTGTTTTTCCTCCCTTATTTTGAGCATTACCCTTGAAATGAGTGGTAAAGGGAGAAAGGCATAGACAGAGAGGTTCACCCACTGGAAGGAAAGAGCATCCACTTTCCAGGCCTTGCTGTGAGGTTCCCTGGTGCAGAATTTGCTGAGCTGATGATTGGAGTGGGAGGCAAAGTGATCCATCTTCGGGGTGCCACATTTCTGGGTTACAAGGGTGAAGATTCTGTGGTCTAGCAGGTTTCTGTTTAAGTTGTCTGCCACAGAGTTTAGGGAGCCTGGCAGGAATTGTGCTAGCAGGTGTAGTTGCATGGCTGAGGCAGTGTGCCAAAGGGTCATGGCGAACCTGCAGAGAGGATAAGAGTGAGTTCCTCCCTGCTTGTTGATATACTACACCACTGTGGTGTTGTCTGTTTTGATCAGTAGAGGCCCCGGGGCGAGTAGGGGTCTGAAAGCTGTTAGGGCATGATAAACAGCTCTTTTTGGTTGATGTGCAAATGTATTTGATTTGGGCTCCAATGGCCCAGAATGTACCTGCCGTCCAAGTGTGCACCCCAGGCATAGTCTGATGCGTCTGTGGTGAGGGTCTGGGTGGCAGGGAGTTGTGAGAAGGGAAGTCCCTTGTTGTGGTTGCATGCTGCTGCCCAAAAAGGAAATTCTTTCCTTAGACAATGCATCACTGGTATGATAGTTTCCAGGTCTGGAGAGAGTGTCTACTCCAAAGGCTTTTTAGGTACCATTGTAGTTTCCTCATATGGGCAGCCACGGTAGTGCAGCGGTTAGCACTGCTGCCTCACAAGAGGTTCTCTGGTTCGATTCTCGGCTGGGGTGCCTTCTGTGCGGAGTCTGCATATCCTCTCTGCGGTCACGTGGGTTTCCTCTGGGTGCTCCGGTTTCCTCCCACATCCCAAAAAGACATGCTGTAGGTGGATTGGACACACCAAATTGGTCCCAAGCATGTGTGCGTGCGTGTGTGCGCCTTCTGTGGAAGGTTGGGTGCCGGGCTGTCAACTCGACAACATAAAACTCCACTGCCAATCATGAGCGGACAGGTGATCCACTGTGGTGACCCCTAACTGGGAAAAAGCCGAAAGAAGAGGAAGTAGTTTCCTCATATGCAGTCTGGCATATGGAATGAGTAGAATGCAGGAGGCCATGAACCCTAGAGCTTGCAGGATTTTCCTTGCAGATAACTGGGTTCTGGTGGCTAGTTGTGAGAAGTAGCCTGTCAAATAGGCCTGTTTTTCCTGGAGTAAGGAATGCCATCTGGGATGCTGTGTCCAGGCTTGCTCCCAGGAATACAATTTTTTGTGTGGGTACTTGTTTTGATTTCTTTTCGTTAATAGTGTACCCCAGGGAGGTCAGTAGGTCCTTTACAAAGGTCAGGTGCTGTAACAGCCTTTCCTGTCTGCCTGAATCAGGCAATCATCTAAGTAGGGGTAAATCTGAATATTTATTTGTCTGCAAAAGGCAATGGCAGGAGCCAGGCATTTTGTGAAAACTCTGGGAGCAGTGGATAAGCCAAGGGAAGTGCAGAGAACTGAAAGTGCATAGATCCTGACATTTCCTGCAAGATTCCCCGATTGGTATGAGTAGGTAGGCCACTTTTAGGTCTAGGGTGGCTAACCAAGCATCATTGGAAAGCATAGGAAGAAGCTGGAGGGTGAGCATTTTGAATTTTGGTATCACCAGAAAGGTGCTTAGAATGGATAGGTCGAGGATTGGGCACCAGGTGCCCTCTTTTCTGGATAAGAGGAAGAGTCTGGAATAAAAACCTTGGCCCATCTTGTCTGCAGGAACATGCTGTATTGTCCTCATGGCAAGCAGGGAAAGGACTTGCTTTGTGGACTCTGCCCACTGGTTTGGAGGAAGATCAGAGAACCCTCTTGGGGTTGGCAGTGTGTGGAAATAAAATCTGTATCCCTAGGGACACTATGTTAAGGACCCATCAGTCATTGGTGATAGAGGCCCAGTTGTTTGCATGGAAGAAGTTTTCCTCCTAGGGGCACAAGCAGGTGGGCAGAGGTAAGGGCTGGAGGTGTAAAGTCATTGTGAGTTCTTACCACAAGGGGGTGGCTTAGCACTCCCGGTTTTTGAAGAGGAGGAACTCCATTGCTTAGATCTCTGCATTCCCTGGGGCTGCTGTCTTGAGGGTCTGCTTCTCCTGGAGGGGGCTGGAAAAGACCAGTGCTTGGAGGGGCAATGGGGAATTATGAACAGTTACAAATGCCAGTCACTTTTGGCCCAAAGCCTTCAGGCGTCTGCTAGAAAGCAGGACATGAAGAGGAATTTCACCTTTCAACACAACGACCCCAAGCATACAACCAAAATCAACAAAAGGACTTCACCAGAATTTTGGAATGGCCCAGTCCTAAATCCAATAAAAGAAATCTGTGGGATGACCTGAAGAGGACTGTGCACAACAGATGCCCTCGCAATCTGACAGATTTGGAGTGCTTTTGCAAGGAAGAGTGGGGAAATATTGCCAAGTCAAGATGTGCCATGCTGATAGACTCCTACCCAAGAAGACCGAATGCTGTTGTTAAATCAAAAAGTGCTTAAACAAAATATCACTTTAAGGGTGTGCAGACTTGTGCAACCAGCTTATTGTAAGTTTATTTTTTTTATACTTTTTATCCGTACAGATTTTTCAATTGAATTGTACAAGTTATAGGTCACATTAAAGGTGAGAAAAGTTTTGAAATGATTTATTGTGGTCTCATTTTCTTTACATCACAAAAGCCTGGCATTTTAAAAGGGGTGTGTACAGTTTTTATATGCACTGTACATCCATGCTTATGGATTCCCACACCAACAAGTGGAGGAACAGATGCTCCTGGCTGCTCCCAGAGAAGAAAAGTTGGGCAAGGTCTCAGTACTGCCGTGCCTTATATGGATGGGCTTCAGCTCCCTAAAGGCTGCTGCTTTTACACACAACCCTTTTGGAAGTTATACTGGTTAATAGGTTGCCTATTATACTATTGCAGACCCTTTTGCTATCTGCAACACCTGAACCACACTTGGCATAATCTCCTTTTCTCATCCTAGAAAAGCAGACATTTGGAGAAAAGCAAGGTGTTTGACTTGCCTCTCTATATTTTTAGGATGTTCTTGATTACTGTCTCACATCCTAAGTTAGGATTATGACAAACAGGCAGAGGAAGTTTGTTTATATATGTTTTATTATATATAGAAACATCAGGATGGATAGCAGCAGCAAAAAGTGTTGAACTGACAGCCCATTATTATACATGCTTGCGTCTCAACAGCTCTCTACAGAATGTCAGTCTGGTTCGCACATGCTCAGTATTTACACATGTGCAAGCCCATGGAAAGCTTCTTATAGGTATACATGCAGACTGATCTACAATCACCAAAGCAAATACATATGATCCTGTAGAAAAGGGGATGGCTGTAAAAAGTTACCTCAGAATATTTGCCAAATCAGTTGATGCCATGCCCTCCATGACTAAAAGGGGATGGCTGTGAAAAGTTACCACAGAATATTTGCCAAATCAGTTGATGCCATGCCCTCCATGACTCTGGACAATTGTTCTGCTTCAATGTACAGATGGTGCAGCATGAAGCTAGTCACAGCAAAGGTAGTAAAAGACAGAGGAGTTTCTTTGATCAGCCAGTCTACCAACTGACTGGTGAATTGCAAAGAAACATCCCACTTTAAATGCACCATACATGATAAATTTGGCATCCATAACATAACTGTAGATCAAGCATGAACCCAGTTCCTTAAGCTGTCCATCACACTGGACCATTGTTCAGGGAGAATCAAGCACTTTCTATGCAGCAGTGGCTGCAGAAACATGGGCATCTGGATAGAAACAAGCTTTCATTCACTCCCGGGGGGGACTGGAAGTTCCAACTGGCCTTTTTAGGCACAGAGGCAACTGTGCGAAGATTCACCCAAGGCAATTTGCTGAGATCCTGCAGGACCTATAACAATGAAGGAGCCACCTAGGAAGACTTGCTTGGAAAACATACAGACCTTTCTGCAGTATCCTCTACAGGAACAATACAGTTAACTGTCCATTCCCACATACATCAGCTCTAGACTGTTCAAGTGTGGGACCATCTGGGGGGTGCAGGAGGGTTATCATACTCACCATCTCAGTATGCTGTAGAAAACTTTGGGGAGGGGCTTCAAAGTGCTGCTTCTTGCTTGGGGCCTTCCTCATTTCCTATGGTTAGGAGAGACTGAGCAATTAGAATAGACTCTTACGAGCACATATTGGGGAGGGGGGGCAGAAGTTCTGAAGCCTCTCTGACCTGCAAGATTGTCTTTCAATATTAAAGACAGTGCCAGCATCAAATGCTACTAAGGAGCACTGAAAAAAAAAAAATTCCTATAATCATTAGCACTGACAGCTGCCATGATGCTGCAAGACACTGTCCCAACATGCCAGGGGCTAGGAAAGACAGGGTCAATAGAACACCGTAATCCTAGTCCATCTCAACAATAGCACTAGCACTAGTGGTGTAAACAATAAAAACTAAGTGAATACCAAGCAAATGCCATCTAGTTTTGCCCTCCTTGAAGTTAGAGATAACTTCTGAAAATGGCTTCTTGGCTAGGCTTGAAAACAGTCAGCTAACAGACTGCATACCATTTATCTTATGAACCTACAAAAAAATAAACATTGCCACTGACCCACAGTTTCAACATAAACACTGCAGACTTTGGCAATCGCATTGCTCGCAGCAGTGGAAGACATACCAAGAGGGCAATCTCAGGATCAGCAAAAGGAAGAAAATGAGAGTCAATGAAGAAATTCTAAATTTTTTTTTGTCTTTCGGCTTTTCCCAGTTAGGGGGGGCGCCACAGCAGAACTCCGGTCTGCTAATGATTGGCAGTAGATTTTCACTAACACCAAGGTGCCAGCTCGATGTTCAACCTTCAAAGGCATGCCCATTTACGCATGTCTTTCGAACGTTAAGTAAAGAAAAAAAAAAAAAAAAAAAAAAGCACTTCTGTCAAGTTTGATATTACAATTGTTTTATAAACAAAGCTTGTGCAACAGAAGGTCACTGCAGACACTCAAGGGGAACTGTGAAGCTCAAGTGGAAGATTACACCATACTAAAGCAAATTTAAAGAGAATGAACAAAACTGAGAGTTAATGAAAATAAAACACAAGCTAAAAAAGTACTTTTAATAAACAATGGCTCATTAACCAAGGAGCAATATACAGTACTATAGATCAGAAGTAGCAGGGACAGCAGTCTTGACTAACAAAGCACTATAAAACAAAAACACATAGCATTTGAGGAATAAGAGGAAAAACATCCCAAAAACCACCCCCCCAAAAACACTGAATTTAGCTGCTCTTACAGAGAACGTTCTTGTACAAACAAAACAAAATGAAAGCAGCGTGGTCAAAAATATAAGATAATATGGGAGAGAGAGCTAGGCCTAAATATTTATTATGAAAATTGGATTCAATTACCATTTCTCTTGGACATGCTACAAAATCCCGCAAGAACATTTTTGCTGGCAATGTTTGGAGTAATTTTATATACCCTTCCAGTTTGGCAACCATGTTAGTTTCCCCCACCGCATCCATGTTACACGATCTAAATGCACCTGGCACATCACTAAATATCTAGTAGTGCCCTGCACCAGGCCTGCTTTAACAAAAAAAAAAAAAAAAAACAATAAGTTTGCAAACAATTATGGCCAAAGAAAACGACTGCAAATCCATGTCAGTTTCATTTAGGTATGGATCCAGTTAATTACTTTGCCAGATTTTTGAGTAATTTATTGCAGCTCCTTACTTTGATTGTTAGAGACCATTATTGGGTCCAGGAAGAGCAGAGAAGATGTTTGTTCAATAACTTCAAGCAACTGGTGAGAGATTCACACGATAGAGGTACATATGAAAGAGGGGGGAAATTGCAAAAAAGGAGAAGGGGTGCTTTTGGAGAAGTCTTGCCCTTTCTTATAGGATGCTTACTCTTCCCAAGGGAGAGCAGGCCAGATTCACAGAATGCTGCTAAATGCGGCAACTTTTAGAACAAATCTCCTGGCAGATATAGCAACTTTATAACTAGTTAGCTTGATAAGTTATTGTTTTGTATTTTAAATCCCACTTAATTTTCACCTTCTGTTATGTTTTCTTGATAGGTTCCTACTCAAATTAAACTTTTGTTACTATTGTGCATGCTGAATATCTGACAGTTTATTCCTTATATAGTCAAGCTAAACACATAACTTCTGCAATTTTGACAAGCTGTAAACTCAGTTCGTATTTTAATAAAGTTGCTTTTTTTTTGGGGGGGGGGGGGGGGGACTAACCGAAGAGATTCAATCCATGATTATCCTAGCTGAAACAGCTAATGAATTACAAGCTTCTGGAAATTCAGTATTAATAACTCAGTTTGTCTTTGAACACTGCATTAAATAAAAGCTACAAATGGAAACATTCAGGAAACAGATTCTACACAAAGTAAATATCAAAGTGAAACGAGTACTCCCATACATCAATTATTATAGCTTCTGAAGAGAAGGATGGAACAAAAGGGTAGAAGAGAAAAAAAAAACAGGTGTGAAATCTATCAGGTGATCAAAATGCAAATGAAACAGAACAGCCAATTTACAAGGAAAAGGTATGATGAATTGCAATAAGGAATTGGGTAGCTTAGGTCAAGCAAGTAAAACCAATTAAATACAAATGCAAACAAAGAAAGAAAGAGAAGATGGCCCACAGATTCAGACGTATTTGAATATTAGATCAAGATCAAAGAAAAATACATACACCTCTCCAGGCAGTAGTACAACCAGAAATAAAAAAGGCTAAAATGAAACACCAGGGCTGCAAGTACTTAGGACAAGGCAAATATACTGACTGTACAAGACAAAACTCCTTGAGGAAAAAGTTCCCAAAAGCAAGAATCAAAGACAATTCTCAATGTTAGACAGAGATACATATGAACCAAATCTCCCTGCAAAGTGAATTGAACAATGAATAAATCAACTGGAGGGAAGAGGTCTTAATTTTGTGGGATTCATAAATCAGCCAAAGCCTTTAATAGGATAAACAAGAAAATGTCAAGTCACACCTCTCACAGGACAGAAACTTGCAAAAATACTGCTTCCAAATTTATATTCATCATACTTGCAGACAGCTGTTGTGGAACCAATGATTTGTCAGATACCAATAAACATACAAGATAATGCTATGGGACTATACAAGATTTGCAAACAGAATTTTCTGCAACATTTTCTCTTACTCTGGCTTTAGTGACTACCAGTGCTCCAAAGCAAAAACAACTGGTTCATGCAACAGGAGTGGCTAGTTACTAAAAGCTGAGAAAGTCAAGTTGTGTAAGTAAACTGACCTTAACAGTAGATGTTAAAATGATTGCTGCTGCAGTGGCCTTAGCTTTATGGTGTTATATCCTGCCAATTATACAAATGCTCCTCACCATTCAAAAATGAGCACGCTGACTGGGCATACCAACCAGCATGCCCACTGTAAATAGAGCATACATAATAGAAAAAAAGTCTCAACCTTGAAGTACCAGAGTGGCCACACCCTCTATTGACATATGCCAAAGGATGGAGAAAAACGTAAGAAAGTATGTATGCAATGCCCCTTGTAAATATCAAACAGTTAAAAACAGGCAGTAGAGATTTTCTTATTTTTCCTGCACTGATGTACTGCATAAGCATGGGAAGGTCAGTCTCAAACATGAGTAGTAGAACAGTATAGGAAAGAACATTGAAGAAGCCTGAAGCACCCTTATATAAATACAAATAATTGCAAGAAATTTCTCTCAAATAATGTAATTATAAGTGCAATGTTGTGTGATAGCAATAAATCATTCTTGGTTATGGGTATTTCAGGAATTACCAACAGCTGGCATTGTATAATCGTCGTCATGATCAAACCATACCAACCGTGGTTAAATCCCGATATACTCATGCAAAAAAATGGCTTAAGGATATAAACAGCCAGCTTCCAAAACTTCAGGGCACCTTCCACATGTCCAAACTGTCAGTCAGCTCTAGCTGAGCTGACTAAAAGAAGTATCTGTGAGCCTACTGCTGCAGTGATCATTAAAACATCTACTGTTACAAGTTTATTTACACAACTGCACTATGTTCATCATACTGATGACTGCTGCAGTAGCCTTAACAATACGAGTGGATTACCCAAGCTTATTACATTTGCGAGATGGCAACAGAATGGTCCTTGCAAAGGCTGACTTAGTCCTCTAAAGGAAACCAGCTTCTAGTACAAAGGGCCAAGCTTGTAGAATATTTCTAGAAACAAACCCTTTCCAAAAAGACATACATAAAGCCAAGGCCCTGGTAGAGTGGACCTTGTTCCTGCCTGGAATATTTTTGGGGAAAAGAACAAAAAAGGTAATAATAGCCTTAGATAACCATTTGGAAACATTCTGCCCTGACACAGGTTATCCCTTCTTAGCTGCATAAGAAAAGAACAAGCAAATCCGAAGATCTGAAAGATTTAGTTCTGTGAGGATAGAGCTGTCTGTGGACATCCAAGGTATGGAGTATCCTTTCTAACTCATTTTTAAGATCAGCAAAAAAAAAAATGGGGGAATGGGTAGTTTGGTTTATAGAAAACTCTAATACCACTTTAGGATTACACAAAGATACCATGTCTTTGTAGAAAATGGAAAGATTTAACTCGCCTTTAGAGCTTGTAACTCTCATACTCTTCTTGCAGAGGTCAAAGCAATCAGTAAAACAGTTTTCCATGTTAACATCAAGCCAGCCAGATTAGCTGGCTCACATGGAGCAAGTGACTCAGGGCTTCAACACCCAAATGCCTAGTACCCTAATACTACTCCATCCTACATCTGGAGAATGAAGACATAATCTTGTCATATTCTGGGTATTACTGGCTAGGCTTGTAAAGGCTCTTGTACCATTAGCCTAATCACCTATGAGTGTTAGCTTCTCTAACACAAAACTAAGATTCCAAGTTGTTGACACTTTTTTGAGGCTAAAGTAAAATCCTTTTCAATTTGATATGAGAAAGCCCTGAAAGAGGAGGATCCATGGGCAGACATGCTTATAAAATGAACCTTGATGAAATGAGCCAATGAACGAACTTGATGAAGAGTAAGAAAGGCCACATGAAAATAACTCAAACACTGTAAAACTAGAGAACTAGCCCTGAATGGGTGCTGGTTATGCTGTCGTTGGCACCAAACTATAAAAACGTTTCCATTTCCTAATATATGATTTTCTTGTAACATGGTTTCTTGCCTCTATTGGTACTTGCTGGTTGTCCTCAGTAAACAGGTGCCTAAAGGAAAATAAGGAAGCATCATCCAGGTAGTCAGTTGAAACTGACTGGGGCCTGGGTGTATCAAACACCACTGAGTGCGAGTAGATGATGCATTCTGTGAGGAAGCTTGTGATAACAGCCCCTGGCTATTTCCAAAAGAAGAGAGAACCCTCTGCTGCCTGGAACAGAAAAGGGAGTCACAACAAAGATCTTGGGGGATTCTTTCTGAATCTTCACACGAACGCTGTAGATCAGTGGAAAAGCAAACAGGAATATTTCCTGTCAAAGAAAAAAAAACATCCATCTACCAGGTCTTCTAGCATGGAGTCCTGTAGCAGAATCTTGCTGCCTGATTTACAGAGAAGACAAACAGATCTTACTAGAGAACCTCAACAGATGGATAAAATCTTGAAAGAGCCCATGATCTTGTATGCATGTCGGGATCATCCCTGTGCTGTTCAGCATGTCTGTCACACAATATTGCTCTGTGGGAATAAAGATGCCTGCAGAGCGAGACTGTGCTGTGAAGCTATGTCCCAAGTTAACAATGGTAATATGCAAAGGGGATACAATTTCCCCTGCTTGAAGATGTAAAACATAACTGTGGAAATGTCTGAAAATAAGTTCCTGAGGACCAAAGATGATGATTCAGAGAGTTGGAGTGTCTTGACCAAAGCAGGCAACTCATTCATATTTACGTGCTTGCATCTGTAGGTGTCCCACACACCATGCACTATTATCCCTCATGAAATTACTTCCCAAAGTCAGAGACATCTGCGATGACGGTCTACTTTGGAACAGGAAGCAATAACAGCAGACCTGTATTTAGGTATATTTGCTGCCCCCCCCCCAAAGTAATTTTTCTATTGACAATACCAGCACTGGGATTTGAAAAGACAAGAGATGCTTGACTTGAGATAACATATCTTTCTCGTGTGCAGCCTTGCTAGGATTATCAGAGTAATAGATGCCAGGAGACCAAAATTCTGAAGTATTCCCTTGCAGTGACCAAAGTCCAAGTGGAACACTTTTTTGAAACACCTTTACTAAATTCAAAATAAAGATTTTTTTTCCCTACAGCAGAACTGAGGTATCCAGCTGCCACCCCAGTAACACAATCCTGAGTGAATGAGCAAAGGACTTTTGAATGTGCTCTTGGAATCACAGATGGTCTAAGATCTCTCATCCACGTGAAAGATTCATAACACTTTTGGAAAAAAAACGCTTCAAAGCTAAGCAAGTCATTTAAATATGGAAAAAAGAAAATGGATACCCTGAAACCTTCAGTGAGCTATAACTGGAGCCAGCTACTTTGTGTACACTCTTGATGTGGTGGATAGTCCAAAGGGTAATGCAGAGAAGTGAAAGTGATCCAGACACACAAACCTTAAGAAATGCTCGAAATCTAGATGAAAAGGAATGAGACAATAGGTATCTTTTAAATGCAGAGTTACCAAGAAACCTGAATAAGGAAGAAGAGAGGTAACAGATGGTGTCCAACTTCAAAATGTCACTTCACAATCACAAATCTGGAAAAAAATTATCCAGAGCTGGTCTCCAAGCATCTTCTTTCTTGGCACAAAAAAGTCTTTCCCAGCTTGGGAAGGAAAAAGTACAGTTTTGTACCTACCATAAATGTAGATGTCCGATAGGTATGCATCTGCAGTCCTTACACATGGGTTGTCCTGCCTCAGGCAGCCCTTCGGTCGGCCGGATTCCAAAGTCTGGGTCCGATTCCAAAGTCTGGGTCCGGCGTCGGCTGATGTCGCCCTCTCCCCGACGTCAGAGCGTCTGGGGTATAAAAGCGTCAGCAGACGCCATCTTCCTCAGTTTTTCTTGCCCCAGATGCCAGGTGGCCTCTAAGGAAGGCTAAATTTGGAGAGATGCAAAAAATTCCAAACAAACATGCACAGTAATATAAAACAAATACACCATAATAGATAACCCCAGCTAGCTATAAGAGGGATAAGTACCCAGGAAATACCACAGAGGGGAAGGAGGGAGGGTAAACCTGACTGCAGATGCATACCTATCGGACATCTACATTTATGGTAGGTACAAAACTGTACTATGTCCTTCAAGGATGCATCTGCAGTCCTTACATATGGGTAGAATACCACAGCCAAGCTGGAGGTGGTAGGATCTAAGAAAGGGATGGTGTAGCTAAAATGCCCTGCAGGACTGCAGTAGCAAAGCCTGCTCTGGATCTGGAATATAAGGGTAAGTTGTAATGCTTGGAAAATGTATGCACGGAGCTCCATGTAGCAGCTTCTAAAATGTCCTTGGTAGCCACCCCTCTTAAGAAGGCTGTGGAGGTGGCTGTGGCTCTGGTGGAATGAGGTCTAATGTTAGCTGGCACGGTTTTGCCATGAAAAGAGCAACAGAATCGAATGCAATACCCTATCCATTTTGAAATTGTCTGTTTGGAAATTGCTTTTCCTTGTACACCAGCAGCATATGCTACAAATAGCTGGTCAGTTTTTCTGTAAGTCTTAGTTCTGTCCAAGTAGTAGCGCAACTGTCTGTGAATGTCCAGGGTATGCAGAAGTTTCTCCCCTTTGTTTTGTGGATTTGGAAAGAAGGTAGGCAGGTGAATAGCTTGGTTCAGTGAGACTCTGGATACCACCTTTGGCATGAATGAAGGATTGGTTCTCAGTGAAACTCTGTCCTGATGAAAAATAAGAAATGGTTGTACTGCCATGAGGGCCTGCAACTCAGATACTCTTCTTGCTGAGGTTATGGCCAGAAGGAAGGCAGTCTTCCAAGACAGGAACTGTAGTTCTGAAGATGCTGCTGGTTCAAAGGGAGGTAGAGTTAATTTTTCCAACATGAAGTTAAGGTCCCATGTAGGCACTGGTGGTTTCCTTGGAGGATTGATGTTTTTAATTCCCCTTAGAAACTGCCTTAGGAGAGGATGAGAGAAGACAGGTGGATCAGTATTGTATTCTGCTGAAATTGCTGAAGCATGAATTTTTATGGAAGAGTAAGAAAAGCCATTGTGGAGCATTTCTGCCAAGTATTCCAGGATATGTGCCAAGTTCATCACTGTCACATCTAGGCCCTTTGTGGTGTTCCAAGTGCAAAATCTTTTCCATTTTGCTGAATATGCCTTTCTTGTGGAAGCCCGGCTAGCTTCCATGATGATTTCCTTTTCACTGTCTTGGATAGCTTATCCTGGTGAGGAGTCAAGGTATTCTCCAGGCTGTCAGCTGCAAGGTTTTCAGGCTGGAGTGCAGAGTTTTGTAATTGTGTTGTGTCAGAAGTGGCCATTGTGGTAGAGGCCACGGTTTCGTGCGTGACATGCTCCTTAACAGTGGGTACCAGTGGTGTCTGGGCCAGTCCAGAGCTAAAAGAATCACTTTGGGCTGCTCTGTCCTGATCTTCAGTAAGACCTTGGTCATTAATGGAAGAGGTGGGAATGCATACACTGTTAGAGTATTCCAGCTGAAAGAGAGGGCGTCCACTTTCCATGCTTGTGGGTGGTATGTCCTTGAGCAGAATTTCTTCAGCTGATGGTTGTGGTGGGAGGCAAAAGGATCTATGTCCGGCCTCCCCCATGATTGTGTTATCTGAAGGAAGATGTCTGGGTGCAGCATCCATTCGTGTGGATCCATGATATTTCTGCTTAGGCTGTCCGCCAGTATATTGTCTTTTCCTGGCACAAACTGGGATTGCAGCTCTATACTGATTTTTAGGGAAAGTTCCCAAAGATTCATTGCCAGCCTGCAAAGAGGGTAGGAATGGGTACCTCCTTGCTTGTTTATGTACCACATAACTGTGGTATTGTCTGTCCTTATTAGCAGGTGTCCTTGATGCAGAAAATATTTGAAGGCCTCGATTGCATGTATCGCCACCAGCATTTCCTTTTGGTTTATTCTTTCTGTGACCATAGTCCTTGGATGCATCTGCCCTCCATGTGTGCTCCCCATCCATGGTCTGAAGCGTCCGTTGTAATGGTTTGGCTGATTATTGGTTTGCTGAAGGGCAGACCCCTGTTTGACTGGCTTGCTTGAGCCCACCACAGAAATTCCTTTTGAAGGCATGGAATGAGTGGTATCAAAGCTTCTAGGCTGCGACTGTGCTGGCACCATAAACTCCTTAGGTACCATTGTAGTTTCCTCATATGTAGCCTTGCTTGTGGAATCAGAAGAATGCAAGATGCCATGTAACCCAGGGCCTGCAGGATTTTCCTTGCAGTTGCTGAGTTTGTTTTGTCAGATTTTCGAAATAATCCGGTAGTTGTCTGTTTTTCTTCCGTGAGAAAAGCCATTTGGGTGGTTGTATCTAGTTTCGCACCCAGAAAAATTATCCTTTGGGATGGAACAAGCCTTGATTTGTGAATGTTGACTGTATATCCCAAAGCCTGAAGTAGGCGGATGGCATAATTCAAGTGTTTTACCAAAGTTTGTTGGCTGTCCGCTTGTATAAGGCAGTCGTCCAGATATGGGTGTATTTGAATCCCCTGAAGTCTGCAGTGTGCAATTACTGATGCCAAGCATTTTGTGAATACTCTGGGCGCAGTAGATAAGCCAAAGGGCAATGCTGAGAATTGATAATGCTCTGAACCTGCAAGAAATCTGAGGTGTCTTCTGCAACTTTGTCTGATAGGGACATGCAGGTATGCCTCCTTGAGGTCTAGAGTTACCAGCCAAGACCCCTTGCCCAGCATGGGAAGGAGTTGCTGTAGGGTCAGCATTTTGAATTTTGGCACAATGAGATAAGTATTCAGTGTGAACAAGTCGAGAATAGGCCTCCATTGTTTTTCTTTTCTTGGGACAAGGAATAGTCTGGAATAAAATCCTTGGCCTTGTTCTGTGAGAGGAACCTTTTCTATAGCTTTCATTTGCAATAGGTTGGAAATTTGTTTTAAAGCCTCTGCCCTTTGATTCGGTGGCAGGTTTGGCATGCCTTTTCTTTTTGGTAATGTATGAAAATGGAACCTGCATCCTTTGTCTGATTTGCAGTGTCCATTTGTCCCTTGTAATACTGTGCCATTTTTTTGAGAATAAAGATAGCTTTCCACCCAAAGGTGCTTCCAATTGAGCCCTGGTTGGCAGGGTCAAGGTAAAGTCATTGAGTCTGTCCTTGTGGAGCAGTTGTAGGTCCTGCACTACCTCTCTGGTTAGGAGGCTGCCATTGGCGTCCTCTGTAGGAGCCTCTAGCTTGCCCTCTACCTCTGGCACGCCTGTTCTTGCCTCTTTGAAATCTCTCTGTCTGGAAAGGACCAATTCTTTGAGGGCCAATTTCTGCTGAATCTTGGTGGTTGGACCTGGAGAAAGTCTTTGACTGTTTGTACAGATTTAGCCTTTTCCTCAAATTTCTTTAAGACATCCTGAGCAGTGGAGCCAAATAACTTTTGCTTTTCCAGTGGCACATCCAGAAGCTTTGCTTTAACATGATCTGGCAGAGTTTGTTCCTTCAGCCAAGCATGCCTACGTATGACTGCACCTGTCATTGCTGACCTACATGAAGCTTCCAATGCATCATAACCACACTGCAAGAAATGGTTGCTAACCTGTTGGGAGTTATGTACCAGATCCTGAAGTGACTTTCGATCTTGGGGTTCAGGTGAAGACAGTTTTTTATGGAATTCATCTAACAAATACTCTTGGTACTGTATCATATGGAATTGACAATTTAATGCCCTCATAGAAAGAGTGGAAGTAGTATACACTTTTTTACCCCATCTCTCTAAAGGCCTGGACTCCCTTTCAGAGGGGAGTGGATTTTTAGTAGTGGCAGATGCAACCCCTTTAGGGCCCTGGGAAATAGTTTCAAGGTCAGCAGAGTGGGCCTTGTAAAGGAAATGATGCGAGTCCGGGACCCTGTAGTACCTATCGGGTTTGACAGGAGCCGGAGGAAGGGAGTCAGGGGTAATGCTAGACTCAGAGTACACATCATCAATGACATTCAAAACAGGAGGAATAGCCAAAGGTCTATGCTGAGGTAAATGCAAAAAAGTCCTTAATCTCTTCCTAGAATCAGAGAATTCCTGGCCCTGCCATTTGAAATGCTCTCTCATGGAGTGAAGGGTCTCCCCAAAGGACAGCTGTTCAGGAAGGGAGGCAGAGGGAATAGATTCCTCTGCATCAGAATCCTCGTAGGCCGTAAAGGCCTCCTCCTGGTAGTCTGAAAGAGCAGAGCCATCTGAGGCCTCAAAGGACTGGGGATCAGTGGGCTCAACCCTGGGCCTTTTGTCTAGAGGAGGTTGAGAGCCCCTGTCCGGATGTGGCTGAGAGCCCCTAATTAAGGAAATAAGGTCCTCAGCTAAACTTAAAATCTGTGAACCTGTAGTGGATCCCTGAGGAATAGCCTTGGGAGGCAGAGATTTTGGCTGTTTAGCAGCTTTAGTACTTGTGAATGCCTTTATGGACATGGATGCAGGAGGCCTGGCTGCTCCACGTGCTGACGTAGTTTTGTCTAGGGAAATGGTGTCGGATGTTTCCGGAACACCGGTTTCTGAGGGAAATTCTATAACCAACTCAGAAGAGGCCTCCGGGGCCGAGGTTGTCGGTTGTGCAGTTTCGACGGTCGGAAGTACCAAGGACTCTGTTTCAGCCGAGACCGAGACACTCACGGTAGGCCTAGGCGTGGTTTCAGCCGAAACCACAGTCCGCGTGTGTCGGTCCTTGTCCTTCCGTTTTTTTGGTTAAATGAGAAGTCGGAGTCTCCCACGGCATATTGCAACAGTAACTAGCCCCAAAAAAGTCCTCTGCAAACTCCGCCCGACGCCTAAGAGTGCGTCGGTTGAAGGAGGCACAGGCTGTACAGGCAGAGACGTCGTGGTCTGGGCATAGGCAGGGGAGGCAGTAAGAATGGAAATCCTTATGAGGTATTTGTTTCCCACAAGTTAAGCAATTATTAACTTTAAGCGTTTGATCTGACATCGGCTGAGGCAAGAAAGAGTCCCCAACGGGGTACTTAGCTTTTGAAGTCTTCGGTAGCTGAAGTTACAGGAGCTGGCCGACTGGCACTTGCGAACTGCTTCTGCTTCGGGCACCACGCGGCAAGAAAGACTGAGGAAGATGGCGTCGGCTGACGCTTTTATACCTCAGGCGCTCTGACATCGGGGAGAAGGCGACATCAGCCGACGCCGGACCCAGACTTTGGAATCCGGCCGACCGAAGGGCTGCCTGAGGCAGGACAACCCATATGTAAGGACTGCAGATGCATCCTTGAAGGACATCAAGTTCTAGCACTCCCTGAAACAGTATGTAATGGACAAGTGGAAAGAAAATAATCTGATGGAGAAGGAATAACTTCCTGGCAAGGAGGAATACCCTCTCACTGCCACCTATAAACTTGATGATCTTCAGAACCCATTTGTCCAAAATCCCTTATAGTCAAACTGGCCAGTTGAGGCCGTCCTTGGTTTGGGGGTTCCTGAATACTTCTTTTTTGGAATACCCTTGCCATTATGCCAAATTTGGATAAGAGGTTAGAGAATTCCTTAGGAAATTAGAAAAAGGAGGGCAGAAAATGTTAGATTCCCTGATTTAACTTACCCCCTTTCACCTCACTTTTTGATCACCTCTGAAGGAACCAAAAACTGAACCTATGTCCAAAACAGAAAAAAAATCTCATTCATACCCTTGAGGGAATTCTGAAAATGCAGCAAGGCAAAGCCCCTCAAAAACAGTACCAGAGGCCACAGCCGTGGACAACTCAACTTGAGCCATAATCGAACAGTGAACGAATAACAAGAAACCAAGCAATTTAAAGCACGTTTCCCAACATTAAGAAACTGCAAACAAAACACTCCTCATACATTCACAATTAGAATAAATATTAACATGTGAGCATGACAATTCAAAATTCTGAAAATCAAAGTTACAGAAGCATGCACTATTTTCCCACACCTATCAATAATATTCCCATCCTTACCGGAAAGGATAGGATAGGAATTCACTTGTTTACCAACATTAGAAAAAAAGCAAAAGTTATGCATTCCCCATGGCAGATATGGATTGTCTATTTCTGTCCTTCAGTGTATGGGAGTCTTCTGATCAATTTCAGCCACTTCCAAGCTTTGTATCCTGTACTCCCACTCATCCCCTTACCCATAAGTTCCCTTTACTGAACCAACTACTTCAGTTTGCCCTCGAGAAAAAAATAGGTAACTACACAGAGTATAAGACAGACCTAAGAAAACAGCTGAAAAACATGGTCTTCAGAAGGATCTTCTAAGAGCCAAGGCCAAGTCAGCCAAAGCAGTCCAGCAGTTAGAATTCCAAATACCATACTGTACATGGACGTTGAAGGATGGAAACAGACAGCAATGACCTATCGTTGCATTGAGCACATAACTTTCGTATCTAATGTTGCCTTTCCTAACCGTTCCTCAGCATATGGGACAGTGTCCCCAGCTACTGCAACACTTTGGTCTTAAGGAAGGATACTACAGAGCACAGTTGAACCAATGGAGGCTCCTGATCTCGACTGTACGTCAGAAAAACGTATGGCCATTGGACCAGGTAGTGGCACAGACATAGACAGGTACTTTGTAAAAGAAAGCTGTTGGAAGCGAAGGCAAAGATAAACATCTTTCTTTGTAAATATAAGATGCACTTTCAAACATCCAAGAGTGTAACCCTGAACACTTACTTTTGCCATCTTGGCAGATAAGTAAAAACTGATTTTTTTCTGAAGATTTTTATCCTATGCAAGACAGAACCTCAACTGACTGTGAATGTCTCAAGTGTAATGTGTATCCCCACTAGTTGGAAAATGTTGGGAAAAATACAGGGAGATGTATAGATTGGTTAATAGAAAATGCTGTAATGAGGGATTTGGGCACAGAGACTGCAACCTAAACTCTGACTACCATGTGTCCAATGTAGTAAGAAAGGCATTCTACACAGCACATTTGATTAGCAAAGGCACAGCCTCAAGAGCAAAAGAGGTTATAATCCCCCTATACTCATCCCTTATCAGGCCCATAATGGAGTACAACACCGCCTTTGGTATGTACCATACCAGGAATCGGCAGCAACTGCAGAGACCCAGAGATTTCTAACTATCATCATCCAGCGTCTTCAGCACATGCATTACACAGACAGAATGAAGTCTTTACCACTGTATTCAGTAGCATACAGGCTAAGGGGAGACTTGTGACTGGCTTACACAGCAATCTCTGACCCCAACCTGATGAAGTTGCTGCACATCCACAAGTCAAATGAGACTAGAATTACTTGCTCCAGCGACCTAAATCTGGCCTGCAATTTAAATAGGACATGCCGGAGAGACAAATTCATCTCTCAGAGGTTGCCACTTCTCTGGAATAGGTTACCAATTCATGTTAACCAGAGCACCTCTATGAATGCTCAAAAGGAGCATGGATGAATGGATGGGAAACCACAAATTCTTGCTGGGAATAGCTCACATCCCTCTTGGACATGGACAGTCATTACTAATACCCTCAAGTTAATAGCCTAGTAACCTCCTGTGAAAACTGCTTTGCTACCAAAGGTGGAATCTGACAGTTATCAAAATCTGTCTTTGTGAAAAACCACGTAACTAGTTTTTTTTTTGGAGATGAGGCATGGAGTTCAGTAATCCTCCTAGCCAAAGTAATGGCCACGAAGAAGAAAGTTTTCCATGATAAAAATTTCATCGTATCAACTTTGGTAGCAGGTTCAAAGAGAGGGCTAAGTTGGGGCTTGCAGTAAGTCGGTAATACCCCAGGGGGTTCTAAGCAGGGGCCATAACAAAAAGGTTCCTCTAAGAAAGGCTTTGGATAGTCTTAATGTTGTTTATTCTTGCCAATTTGATAGGAAGATATGACTAACTGTACATTGACAGCAGAATAGCTGGCTCCAATGTGAAAAAAAAAAAGATATGCCAGAAACTTGAAGACTGCTGGAAGAGGAGCAGATAAAAAGGATAAACAAACCCCACCCCTGTGAGTCACTGACTTTTGACTACCAACCCCTTTTTTACCTGCTCTTTTTCCTGCCTTGTCTCTATTTTTTTTCTTTTTCTCTTTTCTTTCCCTTACTTTGTGATTTTGGATTTAAGTTTCTTGTCTCTCAAATGAATGTTGATGCTTAATTATGTTAATTGTTGCATGATTGTATTTGCAACCCCTCTGCAGAATTAAAATAGGATTATGTTATATCTACTCTAATGTTTCTGTACAGTGTTCACAATACTAACTTCTGTACTTGTTAGGCTGTATAATGAATTTGTACATGGAGCTTTTCTCCCCGGGCCTCTGCTGAAAATGGATATGTATCCAGCTAGACTAGCCCGGTCAACAAAAATAAATAAATAAATAAATATTGTACTCAACTGCCCAGATGGAGAACCTTCTCCATTTGCTTTTGAACATCTTACACGCAGAAGGTTTCTGGGAAGAAGTTGGAATATGAACAGAGGATGAAAACCTGCACTACCTAGCCATCGTTGGAACTGGAGAATCTGTGCAATCAACCTGAAGGACGGAATGTCCAGGGGAGGTGACTCAAACAGGCGAGAGTACATCTGAAGCAGAGCCCAGCACCAAGGGAGAATATATTAGATGAGGCCAGGGAAAGTAAATCCATACTTGTTGAGCCCAATAAGGGGCTACAAGGATAACTAATCTCCATTGCCAATGCTTTCTGTAAAAATTTTGGAATCAAAGGAGTGGAAGGGGAGGCATAAAGGAGTCCTAAGGGCCAACTGGGGGTCAGAGCATCGCCTGGTGACTCCCCCTCCTGGGGAATCAGAATGCAGAACTTACTGCACTTGGTGCTGTTGGGAGATGTAAAGACATTGCAGCAAGTTTGGCCCCAACAGCTGAATATCTGCTCCATGATTAATGGATTAAGAGACCAATCATGAGAAAGGATATGCCTGCTCAACCTGTCCATTAACACACCGGACTTCTCTGGGATATGCAATATTAGAAAGCGGAGATAAGATATTTGCTCACTGCCATGCTCTCGTGAACTCTTGATATAACAGACAAGATCTGGTTCTCCCTGCTTGCTGATGGACCAAACGACTGCCATATCATCTGTCCAAACAGATATCACATCCAAGGGGCTAAAGTCCTGAAAGGACTGCAAAACTAGGAAGACTGCTCTCATCTCCAAGCCAATTATGTGAAGACTGGCCTCTGATTGTGAACATGTATCTTAGACTATTTTTCACAGGTAGTGCTTCCCACATCAAGTGGTAAGCATCAATGGTCACCATGGCATGGGGAGAAGGTTGAAAGGACATCCTTGTGAAATATGTGGAAACTCAGTCCACCATCGGATATGTGTTTTGCAAATCATTAGACAGTTGGAAAGAAATGGGCTGGCTGTCTTATCCACCACTGGACTGCAACAATCCACTGTAAAACTCATGTAATACAAAGCCAGTGTGATCGAAGCTGCCATAGAGCCTAAAATACAGAATTCTTCTTGACTGTGGCTTCTGACAGGTCAAAGCTGTTGCAGCCTGATGGTGAATTGATATAATCCTTGTTTTGGGAAGTTTTTCAATTTGAAGCCTTGTATCCAACTAAGGTCCTATGAATTCTGAAGATCGAAATGAATGAAGTTTAGACTTGGACAGACTCACTGCAATGCCTAGATCTGAAAACAGGGGGAGTAAGGAGTCCCTTGCTTGGATATGTGGATCACTGGTAGGGGTGCTGATGAGCCAGTAGTCTAAGTAAATGAACACCTGGAATCCCTGCAGTCAGATGCAAGCTGCTACTACTGTTTTATTATATTATATATATAGCGAATTCCTAGGAGGCTGTTGTGAGACCGAAGGGCAGAGCGCTCAATTGAAAACAATTGACTCCAAACCTGAAGCAAAGATACTTCCTGAAGTGTCTGTCCTTTATGTGGTAGCACACATCTTGAAGATACTGCAAGCACAGCAAGCACATCCAGTTCTCTCTCTCAGAAGACAGAAAGACTACTGTACACAGTGACCATCCAGATTTTCATTTTTCTTACAAAACTGAGTAATTTAAAACCAGAGCTGGCCTAAGGTCCTCATTTTTCTTTGGCACTAAAGAACCTTGTGTAAATTCCCAATCCTCTTTGGTCCAGGGGACCTCTTGGATGAACTGATTGATCAGAAGCTTTTTAGCTGTGGAGCAGCTACATCCCTTTGAGAGGGTGGAACATCAAAAGGTCTTTTGGGGGCTAAGGGGGTGTGGAAAGATGAAGCAGCCTCTGTTTATTATCCACTACACCCATTTGTCTTGAGTGATGGAGGTCCAGACTGTTGGATGAAAGGATAATCCAACCCGCCCCCCTCCCCACACATGACTACCACCAGAGTGTAATAGTCAGGCAAATGTTCAGGAGAGTTGAAAATGCCTTTAAGAGAAAGAACCTCTAAAGCCTTGACTCTGCAGATAACCTCTGCCCCAATGGCAACGTCCATTACAAGAACTCCTCCTCCTGCTGTGGGGTGCTCTCTCTTCAGAAATATCACATGAAAAACCTTTGGATTTGTGGAATCAAACCGTCTTACCTCAGATTCTTGAACAAGGTCCTTTGAAGGGTGGAAAAGGTGATCCCTATGGCAGAAAGGGATTTACCTTACTTTTCCCTTCTAGAGAAGTATCCTTCACTTTAGAATCAGAGTGCTGATCCATCACAAGGAGCATTCACAAAGGACATCTTAAAATGTTCAGCAAGTCACAAAGCCTCATCCAAGCAGGTCTACTCATGGATATGCCTGTGCTGGCTGCTCTAGATGCACTCTCTGTGGCACTGGGGATAAGATGCATACAGATAATAGACAAGGACTAGAGAGCAGTTAGCTGCACGTCAATGGACTTTCGTTGATCTGCAGGCAAGGTCCCTAGGAGAAATCTCTGAAGATCTTCTTTGTCAAATCTCTATGAAAAAAACATGTAACATGGCCAAATAACTCAATGCCCTCACCGAGAAAGTAGAAGTGATATAGACTTGCTTCCCAAATCTGTCTGATGAATGAGAATCCTTGTTACTTTAATGAAAGAGAAACTTTCTACTGCTGGTTCCTTCTTGGTAGCTGCTACCACTACCATAAAATTCTTTGCTAGATCCTTGCAACAGGAGCATTCTTTGGGAGAAATGAGGAACTTCATTTTTTTAGGGATGGGTTCAGAACCATGCTTTCACAACCATTTAGAGAGAAGGTCCACCATCTCATCCACTGGCATAAATAGCCAAATCATATACGAGCCAGAACCAAAAGCCTCACCAACTATTTTCTATTTGCACACAGGCTTCCTGTGCACCTCCTCAGTGGAATGCTAGGAGGAAGACTCAGAAGCTACAATGGTCTCCCCTAAAGGAGCAGGTTCAAGGCTTTTGGTCACAGGCTTTCCTGACAGGACAATAATAGGGTCAGACACAAGGAGATCTTTTTGGGGATGAATGGATCTGAACTTTAGTAGGGAAATAGTCTCACTGGAATGAGAGACTATCGCCAAAGCAGAGCTCAATACAGGTCCGGGGCGCAGAGGCCCCTGAAGGAGGATCAACCCAGGATACAGCATGGTTCAGATCACAAGCTGACGTCAGAGCAGAACGGTTTAATGCCAAAGCTCTGAGAGGAACAGCTCCAAAGGCCTTTGTTCTGAACTTATCCTGTTGGAGCACACACCGTACATTCAGCTAAGAGACTCTGACGGCTCCCAAATGGTCAAAGGAGAGACAGCCAAAGAACTCAATATCAAGAACAAAGCCTAAGCTCCGATGTAGACTTGCCCCAGATGGAAGTTGGACGAAGGGGCTTCAATCCAAAAAGTCGTATTGAAAAAGGAGCAACTACTGAATGTGGGGAAGAAACAGATCCCTCAGCCCTGGTCAGGACCACCCCAACTGGAGCTGGGTCCAAAGCAATCTCATTACCTTACCCATCTTGCCCACATCTGCTTCAATAAGGCTCCTGGAAGGTCTGACTAACCAGCAGGATGACACAGCAGAGGGGGGTCTGGAATGATGGTACTGCTTTTCCTGTAATACTGGTGAATAGAGCACAGGAGAAACCGGCTCTGGTGAGAACCTCAGAGAAGTGCTGGATCCTAAGAGTATCAACTTCCAATAAAAGCACTGGCTCTGAAGTTTTAAAGGCAACCCAATCTGAGAGAGATGCACAGACCTCTTCCTCAAGGTTTTAGATTTCTCCTTTCCCTTATCTTTTTCTTTGGTTTCTCCTTAAGCTTTTCAGCCAATTTCTTAAGAAAAAAGAAAATTTTGAAGAAAATGAAGGAGCGCTCCCCTCCTGCAGCGGTTGTGAGAAGCAATTTCAAGATCAACTTGTTTTGCCTTTCAACTATGGACTATTGGCCGAAGGCTTCACAAATGTCGCAGGTGGCATCCAGATGGGAAGAACCTACACAAATGTGCATCAGAGTTTTGTAGCTTGTGGGCATAGGCCATATACTTTTTCTTCCCCCAAAGCGGACAGTTTATCCAACATTCTTGAAGAAAGGGTAAAACAAAACAAGATAGAAGACTAGCTATAGAAGAACTATCAGCTACCAAAAAAAGTACAGTTGTGTACCTACCATAAATGTAGATGTTCAAGTGTATTCACTGTTGCAGTCATTTCACTTGGGATATCCTGCTGGCAGGTTACCCGCAGTCTGTCAGAATTCCAAAGTCTAGGTCCGGCATCAGTTGCTGTCGCCTCTTCCCTGACGTCAGTGTGCCAGGGCTATAAAAGATGCAACAGATGTCATTTTCTTCAGTTTTTCTTGCCCAAGATGTCAGGTGCCCCCAAAAAGGTAGGCTGAAAAGAAATTATGCCAAAAAACAAGCATGTAGCAAAATAAACATTTCCTTCACCTACAAGCAAATACACCACATAGGTTGTATAGAAGTGAGAAGTACAGAAAAACCCCAGCAAAGAAAAAAGGGGGATGGTGGGTGGGTAACCTGGACTGCAACAGTGAATACACTAACATTTACATTTATGGTAGGTACACAACTGTACTATGTTCATCGTGTTTCACTGTTGCAGTCATTACACTTTGGTTGAATCCCAAAGCTGAGGTTGGGTGGCTGGGCCTAAATAGGATTAGGAGAGGCTACCAGGCCCTGCAGAACTGCAGTGGCAAAGCCTGCTCAGGATTTAGAGTAGAGAGTTAAGTGGTAGTGCTTGGTGAAAGTGTGCACTGAACTCCAGGTTGCAGCCTCTAAAATGTCTTTGGTTGGTGCACCTCTAAGGAAGGCTGCTGTAGTGGCTGCTGCTCTGGTAGAATGCTGCCTAATGCCCTTAGGCACTGACTTGCCATGTTGTGAATAGCAGAAGCGAATGCAGTGTCCTATCCATTTTGAAATAGTCTGCTTCGAGATGGGTTTTCCTTGTGATCCTGCAGCATAAACTACAAACAGATGCTCAGTTTTTCTGAAAGCCTTTGTTTTGCCTTTGTTTTGTCCAAGTAGAGTCGCAGCTGTCTGTGTATGTCCAAAACATGCAGAAATCTCTCCCCTTTATTCTGGGGATTTGGATAGAATGTTGGCAAATGAATGGTTTTGGTTGAGAGCCACACTAGATACTACCTTTGGCATAAATGTTGGGTTGGTCATTAGAGAGAACCTGTCCTGACGAAAAATGATGAAAGGTTCCACTGCCATTAATGCCTGTAACTCTGAGACACTTTTTGCTGAGGTTATTGCTAGGAGCAGAGCAGTCTTCCATGATAAGAATTTTATATCAGCTGTATTGGTTGGCTCAAAAGGAGGCAGTGTGAGTTTTTCTAAAACAAAGTTGAGGTCCCAAGTAGGTGTTGGTGTTCTCCTTGGGGGTCTTATGTTTTTTGCCCCTCCGAGAAACTGTCTTAGAAGTGGATGACAGAAAATAGGAGGTTCCGTATTGTAATGAACTGAAATGGCAGAGGCAGGATCTTAATTGATGAGAAGGATAGGCCTTTGTCCAGCAGCTCAGTTAGGTATTGTAAAATCTGAGGAATATTTGGAACAAGTGGTTCGAGTCCTTGTGCCTGGTTCCAAGCACAGAATCTCTTCCATTTTTCTGCACATTTCCTAGTGCCGGGCCTCCTGGCTTCAAAAATGACATCCATAACAGCTTTACAGAGAAGTGTGGTCTGAGTGGCTATATTATCTGCCATGCTGCCAGATTTAAGGTTCTGAGTCGACTGTGCAGAATCTGATTGTTTTGCTGAGTCAGAAGATGAGGAAT
Source organism: Protopterus annectens (assembly GCF_019279795.1). Classification (NCBI taxonomy): domain Eukaryota; kingdom Metazoa; phylum Chordata; order Ceratodontiformes; family Protopteridae; genus Protopterus; species Protopterus annectens. Next base: position 283,975,704 of record NC_056729.1, on the reverse strand, counting down.
TTGAGGTAAAGGCCAGACTGGGCCTTGAGACAAGCTCTTTAGGATTGGGTACCAGTGCTGGTGTGGCCAGTCTGGGGCAATCAGGATCATTTTTGGCTTCTCTTGTCTGACTTAGGAGTACCTTGGGAAGAAGAGGCAGTGGAAGAAAGGCATAAACTGTCAGGGTTTTCCAGCTGAATGATAGGGCATCCACTTTCCATGCTTGAGAGTGATAAGTTCTTGTGCAGAATCTCTGTAGTTGGCAGTTGTGAGGGGAGGCAAAAAGATCTATGTCTGGGTGTCCCCATTTCCTTGTTATCATTCTGAAGACCAGTGGATTTAGTTTCCATTCGTGAGGGTCCATGAGATTCCTGCTTAGTTCATCTGCCAGTGTATTTTTCATTCCTGGCAGGAATTGTGCCTGCAGATGTACTTAATAGGTAAGTGCTGTGTTCCACAAAGTCATGGCTCGCCTGCAGAGGGGGTAGGAATGTGTGCCCCCTTGCTTGTTTTATGTACCACATTACCGTGGTGTTGGCAGTCTTTAGTAACAGTTGTCCTGGATGTAGTAGATCCTTGAAGGCTGTCAGGACATTCTGTAGAGCTAGCATCTCTTTTTGATTGATGTGAAGATGCATTTCCTCCTTGGGCCACGTGCCCTGAATACATTTTCCTGCTGTGTGTGACCCCCAGGCATAATCCGATGCATCTGTTATTGTCTGCCTGGCTGTGGGTAAGGTAAAAAGGCTGTCCCTAGTTGTGATGACAGGCCCGTCCGTGCCCACCATCGAAACTCCTGTTGCAGGCAGGGAATTAGAGTTATTATTGTTTCCAGGCTGTGGCAATGTTGAGTCCAAACACTTTTTAGATACCATTGTAATTTCCTCATATGTAGTCTTGCATACGGTATTAGCAGGATGCCATGAAGCCCACGGCCTGCAGAATTTTTTTTGCAGGAGCTGGGTCTTTGTTGCCATCATTTGAAAGTAATAAGTCAGTTGCCTTTGTTTGTCTGGCGTAAGATAAGCCATCTGGGCAGTTGTATTTAAGCTTGCACCCAGGAATATTATCTCTTGAGAAGGCACTAGTTTTGATTTCTTTTCGTTTACTGTGTACCCTAAGCAAATTAGTAATCTTTTTACAAACGTCAGATGCTTTAGTAGAATGTCCTTGCTCTCTGCTTGAATAAGGCAGTCGTCCAAGTAGGGATATATTTGAATTCCTTTTTGTCTGCAAAATGCAATTACTGGTGCCAGGCATTTTGCGAAGACACTGGGTGCAGTAGATAAAGCCAAAGGGCAGTGCAGAGAATTGGTAATGCATTGAGCCAGCTATGAATCGGAGGTATCTTCTGCAAGATTGTCTGATTGGGACATGCAGGTATGCCTCTGATGTGCAAAGTAACTAGCCAAGCCTTCTTGCCCAGCATGGGTAGAAGTTGCTGCAGTGTTAACATTTTGAATTTTGGAACATCCAGGAAAGTATTTAGGATCGACAAGTCCAGTATTGGTCTCCAGGCTTTGTCCTTTCTGGGTACCAGGGAAAGTCTGGAGTAAAATCCTTGTCCCTGTTCTTGTGGTACTCTCTGAATAGCTCATGTCCATGAGAGCAGAATTTGTTTTGTGCCTCTGCCCATTGATTTTTTGGCAGGTCCGGCATACCTTTTGATTTTGGAAGGGTGTGAAAGTGGGACCTGTAACCCTGAAAAACAATATTTAGTACCCATTTGTCCTGGGTGATCATGTGCCAATTTTGTGAGAAAAGTGCTAGCTTTCCCCCTAAGGGTGCTGCCAAAAGGTAAGTGCTTGGCATTTGTAGGGAGAAGTCATTGGGATTGTTTCCTATAAGGTTGTGATTTGTCTTCTCCTTTGGGGGCTGAAGCACCCCATTGTTTAGTTCTGTATGAGCCTTGGGGCTGAGATCTGCCTCTTGGGCGTCTGTATCTGTCTCTTTGTGGCCTGACTCTGGAAAGGACCAATTTTTTGAAGGCCAGTTTCTGCTAAACCTAGGTGGTTGAACCTGTAGGAAATCCTTTACTGTCTGCATTGATTTTGCTTTATTCTCCATCTTCTTTAATACCTCTTCTGCCTTAACACCAAAGTATCATGCTGTAGTGGAGCATCCAATAATTTTACTTAAACATGTTCAGGTAAACTTTGTTCTTTCAACCAAGCACGCCTTCGAATGACAGAGCCTGTAACTGCGGCTCTACAAGAAGCCTCTAATGAATCAAAACAACATTGCAGAGTATTGCTTTCCCACTTGTTCAGCTGCATGCAATAAATCCTGCATTTCCTTATTGTCAGGACATTCTGTGTTTGTAACCATTTTCTGTTTTAACAAAGACATGAGGTACTGTTGATATTTAAGCATGTGAAACTGGCAGTTTAAAGCCCTTACAGCTAAAGTAGCAGAAGTATAAACTTTTTTCCTCCCATCTATCCAGAGCTCTAGAATCCCTATCAGAGGGGACAGGATTTTTGTTTGCAGTGGAAGCCTTAACCCCTTTGGGACCCTGAGAAATTGTTTCTGGGTCAGCAGCAGGGTTTTTATAAAGAAATTTATGAGAGTCAGGGATCCTGTAGTACCTGTCTGGCTTGACTGGAGTAGGGGGTAATCAGGAGACAGACTGGATTCAGAGAAATCATCAACAATATCAAGCACAGGGGGGATAGCCAGGGGCCTGTGCTGAGGCAATAAAAGAAAGTCCTTGAGCTTTTTCTTGGATTCTGAATAATCCTGGCTCTCCCAATGGAAATGCTCCCTCATGGTGTGCAAGGTTTCCCCAAAAGAATACTCCTCAGGCAGAGAGCCTGAAGGCATAGATTCGTCTGCATCAGAGTCCTCATAGGGAGGGACAGAATATCCCTGATCTGAAGAGGAATCCGAGGAAACAGAAACCTGGTCAGAGGAATCATAGTCAGCGTCTTGCCTAGGCCTTTTATCAGGAGGGGGATGGGAGCCCCTGATCCAAAGTAATTAGGCCCTCGGCCATTTTAAGCATCTGTTTTCTTTGGCATGGATGACTGTCCAGGAGAATGCTGTACTTGTTTCCTGGTCTTTAATGGTGTTTTTGACTTTGCCTTGGCTGCTGTAGTGGAAGATGTGAAGGTCTGAAAACACCCTCAGAAGCAGATGCCTGCTCAGCGGCTCCGGACCCATCTGAGGGAATAATTTCCACAGGCCCAATACCTTGAGTTTCCAGAGGCCTGGGTGTCTCCACGCGAGAGTCTGGTACGGCTTGTGGCTCTGAGGTAGCGGGTGTCAGGGGCTGCGAAAGCGCCTCACTGAGAACCGGCAAATGGCCTAGAAGAGGCTTTGGTTTTTGACCTCAGATGCCTGTCTTTTTCCTTGTCTTTGCGTTTTTATGAATTCCAGTCGGCGGTTGTTCCGACGTCATTATGTAGTTAAACCTTCTGCCAAAGTAATGTAAAGCAAAATCAGACAGACGCTTAATAGTGCGTCTGTTAAACCTAGCACAAAACAGACAACTAGTAACGTCGTGGTCAGGGCCTAGGCAAGGAATGCAGTAAGAATGAAAGCCCTTATGAGGTATTTGCTTCCACAAGAAATACTTTTACGGACATCGGTCTGGAGCAAGAAAAAAGTTTCCCCAATGAGGTACTTAGCTTTATTGAAGACTTTGGTTTTGAAATTAGATTTCGAAAATCTCAGGAGATGGTTGACCGGCACTTGCGAACTGCTTTTGCTTCGGGCACCGCGCGGCAACAAAGACTGAAGAAAATGGCATCAGATGCATCTTTTATACCTCTGGCGCACTGACGTCAGGGAAGAGGCGACAGCAACAGACGCCAGACCTAGACTTTGGAATTCTGGCTGACTGCGGGTAGCCTGCCAGCAGGATAACCCAAGTGCAATGACTGCAACAGTGAAACACGAACATCCTACAACACCCAATAACAGTAAAAATACTGACTATAAAAGCACCACACAGGCACCCACCTAAAGTCCAATATTTAAGGCAAAGAACAAGAAAAAGAGGTTTGGTAAGAGCACAAGACAAAGGGAAAACCAACAATTATTTATAAAAAATATTTAGATATATACTAAAAGATATTTAGAAAAACGTTTGTAGAAGCAAGCTTCTCACTACTGAGCACCGAAAGATATGTCCTACGCTTTTGGTGGCAAGCAAGATCTGAGGTAGCTTGGTCAATAAGGGGAATTATGCCTAAAGGAAGGAGCATGAGCACTGCATTCAAAGCTTGAACATGGCAGAGACGGATCCAAAGACCCCAATATGTTGGTGTCAGTTACTCACCATCAGATTTAAAGCTATTGCTGCTGAAAATAGAAGTTATGTTCTTACCATAACGTTCCATGTTAGTTGTCTTCTTCTCGCCTTCTTTCTTGCTGGATGGGTTCGGAGCCGACCTCGCCCGACTGCCACTCTAAAAGCTCGAGAGTTGGTTCCACCGGCTCGAGGCTCCCCTTATATCCCACAATGCTAGGCGTGAATTACCTCAGATCTCGTTTGTGAGCTAGGCCCAGCTAATAATAAAACCAGAAATACTGGAAAAGAGAGTCCACCTCTATAAACAAAGGGGAAGAGGAAAGGTGACCTGAAGCCTGATCCAGGAAAATATGCACAGCAGAGCATATACCTATAGCGAAAGAGGTGGTAGAAAGAGAGGTCACAATCAAACTCCTCTAGGTCTGTCCAGGCCAGGGGGAAGGAGGGTGGGACGCAAGAAAGAAGGCGAGAAGAAGACAACTAACATGGAACGTTATGGTAAGAACATAACTTCTATATGTTAAGTTGTCTATCTCTCCTTCATTCTTGCTGGATGGGACCGCGTCCCTAGCACCTTGTCCAGGGTGGCCTAACGGAACAGACTCTTGAGAACAGTGGTACCAAAGTTAGCTCTATGCCTAGAAGCTAAATCCAACTTATAATGTGAAATGAAAGTGTGAGGAGTAGCCCAAGTAGCCGCTGCACAAATGGTGTCAATAGGCAGTCTGTCTTGGAAGGCTATAGAAGTAGCCAAAGCTCTGGTGGAGTGGGCCTTAGGTTTGTTAGGCAGCTTTTGGTGTCTAATTTCATAAACAATGGAAATCAGAGATGTTAGCCATCTAGATAGTGATACCTTGGAAACAGAAAGTCCCTTTCTGCCTTCTGCATAAGAGACAAACAGCTGGTCAGTTTTTCTGAATTGTTTGGTCCTATCCAAATAGTACCTTAACTGACGAACATCTAGCCAATGCAATTTTTGTTCAGACCTATTAGAATATTCTGGAAAAAACACAGGGAGGTCAATGCTTTGATTTAGGTTAGACGCAGAGGCTACTTTAGGTAAAAAGGACGGGTTGGTTCATAAGGATACCCTGTCTTTATGGAACAACAGATATGGTGGTCGACAGCTGAGTGCATGAAGTTCTGAAACTCTTCTAGCTGAAGTAATAACTACCAGAAAGAGAGTCTTCCATGATAGCAATTTTAATGAACAGGAAGCTGCAGGTTCAAAAGGGGGGAGAGTCAAAGAACTGAGAACTAAATTAAGGTCCCAAAGAAGGAGGAGGATTTCTTATAGGAGGTCTGAGTAGAAAAACTCCCTTCAAAAAGGCTTTGCAAAGCTCGTGGGACATGATGGCAGACTCTGAAATGCCCACATGAAAGTTAGATATAGCTGTCAATTGAACTTTGAGAGTAGAAGGAGATGAACCTGCATGAAAGAGTTCAGCTAGAAAATCAAGAACCATTTGGATGGGAGCAGTGAAAGGATCTAAGTCCCTTCCTTGAGCCCAATAGGCAAAACGTTTCCACTTACTAAGATAAATTTTTCGAGTGGAAGATTTATGTGAAGCTATTAAAATATCTTGAACAGTGTGAGATATTTGAGGAAGCCTGGCTAAGGTAGGAACTGGAGGAACCAAGCAGTGAGGTTCAGAGATGTTAGGGAGCGATGAAACTGACCCGACTGATGGATCAAAAGATCTGGAACTAGGTCCAGATGCCAGGGTTGCTCCAACAGAAATTGATGTAGAAAGGGGAACCAAACCTGTCGAGGCCAGTAAGGAGCAATGAGGATCAATGAGGCCTTCTGAGCGATAGCTTTCTGTATCACTTGAGAGATTAGTGGAAAGGGAGGGAATGCATACAGAAGTCCCGGGCCAAACTTGGACTAGAGCGCCTCTGCTGGGCTGGCCTGGTAAGGGAAGAGGGTGAAATAATCTTTGCACTTGCTGTTTTGGGAGTAGCAAAAGGTCGCAGCAAGGCTGACCCCACTTGAGAAAAATTTTTCACACAATAGAATCTGTCAGAGAACACTCGTGAGACATGAGGATAGCTCAGCGCAACTTGTCCGCGATTTGATTGGACTTCCGGGATGTGCTGCTATCAGAAACCGCTGGAGAAGAAATCGCCCATTGCCACAGTCTGAGTGCTTCTCGACATAGGGATAGGACCTGGTTCTGCCTTGTTTGTTGATATACCACACTACAGACATATTGTCCGTCTGAATTGCTATCGTCCCAAGGGAGAGAGTCTTGAAGGGCTTGCAACGCTAAAAGCACTGCTCTCATCTCTAGAACATTTATATGCAAGTGGCATTCGCCTGGTTGCCATATGCCCTGGACAGTTCTGCCCTGATAATGCCCCCACCCGATCAGGGAGGCCCGTTGTCAGAGTAGCAACCGGAGGAAGGAACAAAGGGTCTTCCCAGGAAGAGCTGAGGGGAAGACATCCACCACAGAAGATGATTCTTGCATGTTTGCGTAATCACAATGGTGTGGGACATCGGAAGTTGCTGGTATGACCATTGTGTGAAGAGCATCCATTGAAGGATTCTCATGTGGAATCTGGCTAATAGAAGTAGAGGGATAGCAGCCGCCATAATCCCCAATACTTTCAGAACTAACCTGGCTTTGACTCTGTTGCTGTTGAAGAGAAGGGAGACCAGTCTGTGTATGTCTGTTATTCTCTGATCTGTTAGTCTCGCAGACATGTTGACTGTGTCTAGATTTGCGCCTATGAAGGTAATCGCACGACAAGGCGACAAAACAGACTTTTCGCAATTTATTGATATGCCTAACTTTTGACAAATGCGAAAGGTGTAGTCTCTGGCCATTAGAAGAAGATGCTTGGTAGGAGCTGTGAGGAGCCAGTCGTCCAAATATGGAAACACCTGGAATCCTTGACGTCTCAGGTGAGAAGCTACCACTGCCATGCATTTGGTAAACACCCGGGGGGCAGTCCAAAGGGCAGGGCTCTGAATTGAAAGTGACTGGTTCCCAGCCTGAAGCGGAGGAATCTTCTGGAGCGTCTGTTCATTTTTATATGATAGTACGCATCCTGAAGGTCTATACAGCACATCCAGTTTTTCTTTCCCAATAGGGAAAGGATGGACTGTAGCGTGACCATCCGAAATCTTGTTTCTTGACAGACTTGTTCAAGATACTGAGATCCAAAATTGGTCTCCAGTCCCCTGTTTTCTTTGGAACTAAAAAGAACCTGGAGTAGATTCCGGATCCTTGCTGGTCTGCTGGAACTGGCTGAATTGCTCTTTTTGCAAGCAGCTTTGAAATTTCCAAAGCTGCAAGATCCCCTTGAGCGGGTGGAACATCTGGAAGGGATTTTTTTGATTGGTTTGGAACGCGAACGAAGGGAATGGAATAGCCTTCGGAAATGATGGACTGTACCCACTTGTCTTGAGTTAGGGATAGCCAGGCTTCTGGGTACAGTGATAATCTTCCCCCGACTGCCTCCGAAGGTGGACAGTCGGGCAACACCTCAGGGATGCTGGAAGGGCTTATCGGAAAAGGTTTCTCGATTGCCCTGGTTCTGCGGACCCCCCCTGCCTCTGGGGCGACGTCTACCATTATTGTTCCCTCCTCTGCCTCTGGAGGGGAACCGACTCTGAGTCAGGCAAATTCCCTTGAGATTGTTTGCGGAACCACATTTTCCCACTTTTCTGGCCTTTGGGGTAAGGTCTAGAAGGAGTAGAAAAACGGACTCCGACGGCAGACAGAGTTTTGCCATCCGTCTCGCACCTAGTCAAGGTTTCTTTCACTTGAGGACCAAAGAGAGATGATCCATCAAAAGTACAGTTTTGTACCTACCATAAATGTAGATGTCCGAACTGGATAGCATCTGCAGTCATAACAACTGGGTTGTCCTGTCGTCAGGCAGCCCTTCAGTCAGCCGGATTCCAAAGTCCGGGTCCGGCTTCGGCTGATGTCGCACTTCACCCGACGTCATCTCTGTTGGTCTTCGGGTATAAAGGCATCAGCCGACGCCATTTTCCTCAGTGTTTCTTGCCCCAGATGCCAGTAGCCCTCTTGAAGGCTAAAATTTGGATAGATGCCAATGTTTCCAAAAAGAGGTAAACACAAAAATAAGCATGTATGTACATATATACAAACAAATACACCATAAAAGACTCCCCCCCCACCAGCTAGCTATTAGGAGGGTAAACACCCTAGGAGTACCACAGAGGGAAGGAGGGTAATCCTGACTGCAGATGCTATCCAGTTCGGACATCTACATTTATGGTAGGTACAAAACTGTACTATGTCCTTCATGGATGCATCTGCAGTCATAACAACTGGGTAGAATACCATAGCCAACTAGGGGAGGAGGATAAAAGTAGATTATGGTGTGTTTAGGATCCCTTGCAGTACAGCAGTGGCAAACCCTGCTCGGGATCTGGAATATAGAGGCAAATTATAATGCTTGGCAAATGTATGCACGGAGGTCCAAGTAGCCTCAATAATGTCTTTGGTTGCCACTCCTCGTAAGAAGGCTGTGGTAGTGGCTGTTGCCCTTGTAGAATGAGGTCTTATGTTCTGTGGAATTGGTTTTCCATGGAAGGAGTAACAGAATCGTATGCAATTTCCTATCCATTTGGAGATTGTCTGTTTGGAAATAGCTTTTCCTTCCCTTCCTGTTGCATAGGCTACAAAAGTTGGTCAGTCTTTCTGCTACTTTTGTTCTGTCCAAGTAGTAGCGTAGCTGTCTATGTACATCCAAGGTATGCAGTACTCTTTCCCTCTGTTTTGTGGGTTGGGAAAGAAGGTAGGTAGGTGGATTGCCTGGTTTAAAGACACTCTGGATACCACCTTAGGCATAAATGTAGGATTAGTCCTCATGGACACTATCTTGGTGGAAGATTAGGAAGGGTTGCACCGCCATTAAGGCCTGTAGTTCTGAAACCCTCCTTGCTGAAGTAATTGCCAGTAGGAAAGCAGTTTTCCATGACAGGTGTTGTAGGTCTGCTGTTGCTGCTGGTTCAAATGGTGATAGTGTCAACTTTTCTAGCACAAAGTTTAAGTCCCAAGCTGGTAATGGTGGTTTCCTTGGGGGTTTTACATTCTTGATTCCTCTGAGGAACTGCCTGAGCAAAGGGTGCGAAAAACAGGTGGATCAAAGCTGTATTCTGCTGAAATAGCTGATGCATGTATCTTGATGGAGGAGTAGGACAGGCCTGAATGAAGAAGTTCGCCAGATACTCCAGAATGTTAGGTTTATCTATGTTTGACACATCTTTTCCTCTTTCAGTACTCCAAATGACAAACCTTTTCCATTTTCCAGCATAGTTCCTTCTTGTTGAAGGTCTGCGTGCTTCAAGAATAATGTCTTTAACTCTTTGGGAAAGTTCTGGATTAGCTGCTGCTATGTGATGTTCCATGCAGTCAGTTGCAACGCTTTTAGGTTTGGATGTATGATGCTGTAGTTGTTCTGAGTTAACATCAAAGGCATCAGGGTATTGGCCACATATTGTTCGAGACATGCTCCGCAGCAGTGGGTACCAGTGTTGTCTTGGCCAGTTTGGAGCTATCAGGATTATCCTTGGACGTTCTTCCTTGATTTTTAGTAGTACTTTGTGTATCAAGGGAAGAGGTGGGAATGCATATGCTGTTAGGCCTTTCCAGCTGAAGGAGAGCGAATCCACTTTCCATGCTAGTGGGTGGAATGTCCTTGTGCAGAATTTTTGAGCTGGTGATTGAGAGGTGATGCGAATAGATCTATCTGAGGCATTCCCCATTTCTTTGAGATGGTCTTGAAGATGTCCGGGTGCAGCTTCCATTCGTGGGCATCCGATGTGGTTCTGCTTAATATGTCTGCTAGAGTATTTTCTTTTCCCGGTACAAATATTGCCTGTAACTGGATGTTGTAGCTGAGTGCCAGGGTCCACAGCTCCAAAGTCATTCTGCATAGGGGGTATGAATGAGTGCCTCCCTGTTTGTTGATGTACCACATGACTGTGGTGTTGTCTGTCCTTATCAACTGGCCCTCTGAGAAATGGTCTGGACTTTTGGATTGCCAGTTTTACTGCCAGCATTTCTTTTAGGTTGATGTGCAGGTGAAGTTGATCCTGTGTCCACAATCCTTGCACGCATTTGTCCAGCATGTGGGCCCCCCATCCTAGGTCTGAAGCGTCTGTTGTGATGGTCTGGCTTGCTTGACATCTGCGAAAGGGTAGGCCTGGGTTTGACTGGCATGCCTGAGCCCACCATAGGAACTCCTGTTTTAAGCATGGAATTAGTGGGATTTCTGTTTCTAGGTTGTGCCTGTGTTGGGACCATAAATTCTTTAGGTACCACTGTAGTTTTCTCATATGTAGTCTGGCAAATGGGACCAAGATTATGCATGATGCCATGAAGCCCAAGGCCTGCAGTACTTTTCTTGCTGTTAACTTGTTCAGTTTTGTTAGTGCCAAGAAGTAAAGAGGCAGTTCTTTTGTTTTTCTGTAGTTAGGAATGCCATTTGTTTTACTGTGTCCAATTCCGCCCAAGAATGTTCTTGTTTGGGATGGTATCAGCCTTGACTTTTGTAAATTGACTGTGTATCCCAGTGCTTGTAGCAAGTAAATGACCCTTTGTAAATCTGTTGTCAGCTTGCTTTTGTTGTCCCTTGTAGCAGGCAGTCGTCCAGGCATGGGTAAATTTGAATTCCCTGTAGTCTGCAATGAGCGATTACTGATGCCAGGCATTTTGTGAATACTCTGAGCGCAGTAGATAAGCCAAAGGGCAATGCTGAGAATTGATAGTGCTCTGATCCTGCAAGAAATCTGAGGTATCTTCTGCAGATTGGTCGAATGGGGACGTGCAGGTATGCCTCCTTGAGATCTAGAGTTACCAGCCAACACTCCTTGCCCAGCATGGGAAGAAGTTGCTGTAGGGTCAGCATTTTGAATTTTGGGACAATGATGTATGTATTTAAGGTGGACAGGTCGAGAATTGGTCTCCAACTTTTTTCCTTTCTTGGAACTAGGAATAGTCTGGAGTAGAACCCCTTTCCTTGCTCTGCTGTTGGCACTCTTTCCACAGCTCTCATGTTTGCTAACTCCATTATCTGTTGTAGAGCCTCTGTTTTTTGATTTGGAGGTAGATTTGGCATTCCTCTTTTGACTGGTAAAGTGTGGAAGTGGAACCGGTAACCTTGATCTATGGTTCGTAAAATCCACTTGTCTTTTGTTATGTAATGCCAGTTCTTTGAAAATAAGATTAACTTTCCGTCTAGAGGTGCTGCTATTTGTTCCCTGGTAGGCGGATTTAGGGTTAAGTCACTGTGGTTGTGTTGATGTAGTGGCAGTGGTTGTGTCTGTGCCTCTGTTGTTACCTTGCCACTGTCGTCCTCTGTAGGCACCTCCTCTGGATTGGTTTCTGCCTCTGGAACGTCTATTCCTGCCCCTTTGAGATCTTGTGGAGTCAGGAAAGGACCAATTTTTGGCAGGCCAGTTCCTGCTAAACCTTGGGGGTTGAACCTGCAAGAAATCTTTAACCGTTTGAACAGATTTTGCCTTTTCTTCCATTTTCTTCATAACCTGCTGGGCAGGTGTACCAAACAAACCTGTCTTATCCATAGGAGCATCTAGCAACTTAGCTTTAACATGATCCGGTAAAGCTTGCTCCTTTAGCCATGCATGCCTTCTTATCACTGTGCCAGTCATGGCTGATCTAAATGAAGCTTCCAGTGCATCATAGCCACATTTTAAGGAATGGTTACTAACCTGTTGTATGTTATTTACCATTTCTAATACATATTTCTTATCAAGAGATTCATCAGTGGTTAGCTTTCTAGTTAACTGATCAAGCATAAACTCTTGGTATTGTATCATGTGAAACTGACAGTTTAAAGCTCTAGCTGAGAGAGTAGCTGAAGTGTAGACCTTTTTACCCCCATCTGTCTAATGACCTTGCTTCCCTTTCAGAAGGAATAGGGTTTTAGCTATGGTCGCTGCTACTGCCTTGGGACCCTGGGATATAGTTTCGGGTCTGCAAGTGGGGCCTTGTAAAGGTGGTGATGAGTATCTGGCACCCTGTAAAATCTGCCTGGTTTGGCAGGTGCTGGGGTAAAGAATCTGGAGCGGAGCAGACATCATTGAAAGCATCATCCACCACAGAGAGAACAGGAGGTATAGCTAAGGGCCTGTGCTGTGGAAGGTGCAGAAAAGTCCTAAGTCTTTTCTGGAGTCTGAAAATCCTGTTGCTGCCATTGGAACTGCTCTCATGGCATGTAAGGTTTCCCAAAGGAGAATTCTTCTGGTGGGGAAGCAGCTGGAATGGATTCTTCAGCATCAGAATCTTCAAAATTGGAGAAAGGAGCCTCTGGCTGGTCAGTTATGTCTGATTCATCAGCAGAATCATCAGAGGACACTGGCTCAGGGGCTCTGCCCTAGGTCTCTTCTCTGGGGCTGAGAGGCCCTGTCTGGGTGAGATTGAGATCCTCTAATTAATGAAATTAAATCTTCTGCCAAAGTAAGCATTTGAGAACTAGAAGAGGGCCTGGTTGTGGGGGGTTTAACAGGCACTGTTCTAGTAGTCTTGGCTGCTTTAGCCCTGGCGAAGGCCTTAATGGACATGGCTGCTGGAGGCCTAGCAGCACCATGTGCTGGGGTAGAGACATCCAAGGAATGGTGTCGGATAAGTCAGTGGCAACCACCGTAGTGGATAAAATTTCTGAGGCCGATTCAAGAGTGGTAGCAGGGCCTCAGTTGTAGAGATAGATTCAGCTGTACTTTGATCAGTTTTCTCGGTTTCGCCGAAACCGAGACACTCGCGTTTGCTTAACCATGGTTTCGGCCGAAACCGCAGACCGCGGTGTCGGTCTTTATCTTTGCGTTTTGGCAGATTGGGTAGTCGGAGGATCCGACGGCATAATGTACGCAAAATCAGAACCGAAAACTGTTCTTCAAACTCCGACCGACGCCTAAGCGCTCGCCGGTTGAAGGAAGCACAGGCCGAACAGGCTGCTACGTCGTGGGCTGGGCCTAAACAAGGCAGGCAATAAGAGTGGAAATCTTTATGAGGTATTTGTTTCCCACAAGTTAAACAATTATTAACTTTTTCTGACATCGGCTGAGGCAAGAAAGAGTCCCCAACGGGGTACTTAGCTTTAGAAGTCTTCGAAGTAGTATTCGGTAGAAGTAATCTCTGGATCCGACCGACCGCACTTGCAAACAGTTTCTGCTTCGTGCGCCACGTGGCAAGAAAGACTGAGGAAAATGGCGTCGGCTGATGCCTTTATACCCGAAGACCAACAGAGATGACGTCGGGTGAAGTGCGACATCAGCCGAAGCCGGACCCGGACTTTGGAATCCGGCCGACTGAAGGGCTGCCTGACGACAGGACAACCCAGTTGTTATGACTGCAGATGCATCCATGAAGGACATCGGGGAATTAGTGAAAGACGTTTTAAAGGGGTCCGCAAAATTGCATAGTCGCATCCAGGCATGCTGGCGTAAAGCGACACCTGTCCCTGCGGCTCTGCTCGCTCCATCAGCCGCATATGAAAGGAGGCGCATGGAGGAGTTAGCTATAGAATTCAGGGTAGCCAGCTGGGCGTTCATCTTGTCCTGAAAACCCGCAGCTGTAGGATCCTTCAACATCTCACTCGCTTCCTTGATCAGGTCTCTTTGGAGACTAGTGAAATGGCATAGGTAGTTCAGCGAACGCATTGCAAAGGTAGCTGACGAAAACATCCGCTTCCCGTACCTGTCCATAGACCTAGACTCCTTGTTAGGAGGATGGACAGGTACCGAAGGATCAGCTAGTTCCTTCTTAGTGGCAGCAGCTACCACCATAGCATCCACAGTAACTCCTTTGGCCAAAAATTGTTTATCAGTTGGTGCTGTTATAAACTTTGAAGGTCTCCTGGGGGTGGGGTCCACTGAGTCAGGAGCCGTCCAGGCCTTCTTTGCTACCACCTGCATGAGGGGGTCAAAGGGGGGGGGGGACACCCAGGAGGTGGAAGGGCGAGCGCCAAACGCCTCAAGATACACAGATTCATCCTCCGAAGGGTTAAGGGCTGGCCAATTTCCCCTCTGTTTAAGGATCTCTAGAATGTCTGCAAAGGAGACATCTTCAGAAGGGGAACGGGGGGAACCCTCGGAATCCTCTAAATCTGTGTCAAAGGTGACAGACTCAGGTGAGTCTGTGTTTCCTCTTACACTTTCTCTTCCTAGGGGGCTCCCCTGCCAAATCAGGAGAGGCCTCGGAAGAGGATGAAATCCCCACAGGGGATTCTTGAAGAGTTGGCTCTCTGCGGTCAGGGATGAGGGAGAGAGTAGACAACCTGAGGCACCGAAGAGGGAGGGGCGGACGGAGCCGACTGTGGAGTTGAACCAGGTTCCAACACACTCCGCATGACCTCGAACGCACCCCTGTCAGGCAGAGCCAGAGGTCCCCGCTCCGAGAAGCTGAGAACCTCCCTCGGCACCGACAGAGATGGCTCCGAGGCCGATGTCAGAGCCGAACTCACCAGCGCCGAAGCACCGAGAGGGAGAGCGGGGTCGGACAAGGGTCCGATGCCACTCACCCCCTCGGAGCCGACGAGGGAAGTCAGGCGCCGAGATTCTTCAAAGGAAGAAATCGGAGCCGACGACGGAACCGAAGACAATTTTATCGGCTCCGACGCTACCACAGTCTCGGTTCCGAAATGCCCTGGCTCCGAGCTCAAAGGAGTCGGAGGAGGAATATTTTGAGGAATAGGTTGAAGCATCGACTGATGAGTCGGGCTCTGAAGCATTTTCTGAAGCATTTGGGCCAGTGCCTCGGACTTTAGAAGTCGACTCACTACCCTCTGAAGGTCATGATCAGAAAGCCTCGATGATCTAGAGGAGTGAGATCTATGGCTCCGTTCAGACAGCAAGGGGGACGCTGGAGCCGAATGAACGGAGCCAAGGGATGGTGACCTAGACCTCTTTCTAGATGTCGGCTCCGATGGTCTGATCGGAGCCGACCCAGGAATTTCCAATACCTCGGCTCCAGCCGGAGCCGAGGGAACCACAGAAGCTGTAGTTAAAGACTCATCGGCTCCAGCCGGAGCCGATGTAGCAGTAGGTTTCGAAGCCTTAGGCCTAGACTCAGAAGCTGGAGTCGAGGACTTAGAAGCCTTGGAAGGTTTTCCCGAGGTAGCAGTAAGGGAACCTTCAGGCTTAAGCAAACCTCTTAGAATGAGTTTGTTTTTTCTTTCCTGCAGGACTCTAGGGCTGAAGCCATGGCATACAGCACAAGAGTCCTGCAGGTGTAAAGGTCCCAGGCAGTACACACAAGAAGTGTGACCGTCTGTCAGAGACATTTTCTGACAGCACGAGTCACACTTCTTGAAGCCTGAGACCTTTGAGTCCTTAGACATTGTTAAGGAAAGTGTAACCACACACACTCAAACACACTGATTACACTTTACACAAACTAAACTCAAAAAATTATAACTAAAAATTATACTATCACAAGTTTTTAGTTCCCTAACAAAAATACAAACACTCCCTAAGGGGATGGAAAGGCCCAAAGGCCTGAGGGAAGAATAGTAAGTTCTTTGTGGGGAAAAAAAGTGGAAAACAGGAGAAAAAGGGGTCTGAATCCACTAAACTAAGGGAAATAACAATAATGAATTAAATTAAAGGGGTTTAAGTAGACTATACTTTACTCTACAATAACTCACCTGAAGCCGGTAGAAACCAAACACCTCGATCGCTGTAGCGGCAAACGAGATCTGAGGTAATTCACGCCTAGCACTGTGGGATATAAGGGGAGCCACGAGCCGGTGGAACCAACTCTCGAGCTTTTAGAGTGGCCGAGTCGGAGCCGAGGTCGGCTCCGAACCCATCCAGCAAGAATGAAGGCGAGATAGACAACTTAACATCAAGCTTTAGAAGCCTGTATAAAAACTAAAAGACCAACTTAAGCACATTTGGCCTTTTCAGGGACAGCAGGAAGGCTATTGGGAAAAATACAGGGACAGACATTGCCCAAGGTTGAAAGAGCTGGAGGAAATAGTGAAGTTCAAGAAATTCTGTAACGCATCATAAAACTTTCTGACAGACTAAGAAACCTTGGTGTATTCCCACTGAAAAGACTGAAGAACCACCAAAGGGAGAAACAAACTGAGCTCTCCTCAGAGTCTATAATCAAAAAACTGAGGAGAAACTCTGCATCTGCCCCTTCAGCTTCTGCAGTAGACAGAAGTCCAACATTAATGCAGTTGAGTTTGCTACTGTGTAAGCTTGAAGATGAAATATTTTAAAACCTTGTACATAACACGATTTTGGAATTATTGATGCAAATACGAACAAGCAATATTCAACTCCTAGAGGCATCAGTAGGAGTCAACTGCAGATGCACCTGGAAGCATCACTCTGATGTAACGAGTCGAAAAGTACATTATTGTACACTTACCATACATGTAGATGCTAGAGTGTATTCACTGTTGCAGTCATTACATCTGGGTAATCCTGCTGGCAGGTTGCCCTCAGTCAGCCTGAATTCCAAAGTCTTGGGTCCTGTGTCGGTTATAAAACATGCAGATTATATATATTATATATACACACACTATATATATATATATATATATATATATATATATATATATATATATATATACATACACACACACACACACACACACACACACACACACACACACACACCCCAATATAAACTTTACCTTCATCTACAAGCAAATACACCACATAGGTTGTAGAAGACAGAGAAGGAAAGATGAACTTTAGAATGACAGGGGGATGGTGGGAGGGTAACCTGGACTGCAACAGTGAATACACTCTAACATCTACATTTATGGTAAGTGTACACAACTGTACTATGTTCTTCGTGTTTCACTGTTGCAGTCATTGCATTTGGGTAGAATCCCAAACCTATGGTTGGCAGGCTGGAGCTAAACAGCATTAGGTGCAGCTATAAGGCCCTGCAGCACTGCAGTGTCAAAGCCTGCCCTGGACTTAGAGTAGAGAGGCAAATGGTAATGCTTTGTAAAAGTGTGAACAGAACTCCAAGTAGCAGCCTGTAGAATGTCTTTGGTTGGTACTCCTCTGAGAAAGGCTGCTGAAGTAGCTGCAGCTCTGGTGGAATAAGACATAATGCCCTTGGGCACAGGTTTACCATGGTGTAAGTAGCAGAAACGGATGCAGTGGCTTATCCACTTTGTCTGTGTATGTCCAAGGAATGCAGAATTCTCTCCTTTGTTCTGCGGATTTGGATAAAATGTTGGCAGATGAATTGTTTGGTTAACAGCCACACTGGAAACCACCTTAGGCATAAAAGTAGGATTTGTCCTCAGAGACACCCTGTCTGGGTAAAATATGATAAAAGGCTCTACAGCCATGAGGGCCTCTAGCTCTGAAACTCTTCTTGCTGAAGTAATTGCTAGTAGCAGAGCTGCCTCCCATGATAAGAACTTTATATCAGCAGTAGCAACTGGTTCAAATGGAGGCAAGGTGAGCTTTTCCAACACATAACTGAGGTCCTATGCAGGTAATGGTGATCTTCTAGGAGGCCTTAAATTTTTGGCTCTAAGATACTACTTTAGTAAAGTATGAGAAAAGATTGGTGGCTCTGTATTGTAATGAGCCGAAATGGTAGAGGCATGGATTTTGATTGTCGAGAAAGATAGGCCTTTGTCAAGCATCTCAATTAAGTACGGAGATACCTGAGGAATATGTGGTTCTGCTGCATTAGTTCCCTGTGCTCTATTCCAAGCACAGAATCTCTTCCATTTGTCAGCATAAGATTTTGTAGTACTAGGCCTTCTGGCTTCCAAAATGATATCCATCACAGCTTTACTGAGAGGTGTCGTTTGTATGATTACATGATTAGCCATGTTGCCAGGTACAGAGTCTGTAGTTGATTGTGCAGGATCCGATTGTTTTGCAGGGACAGTAGTTGTGGTCTTTGAGGCAAGGTCAAAACTGGGTATTGAGACAAGTTCCTTAGGACTGGGTACCAGTATTGGCGTGGCTAGTCCGGGGCAATTAATATCCTCTTTGGCTTCTCGTCTGACTTTTAGGAGTACCCTGGGCAGAAGAGGCAGAGGAGGAAAGGCGTAAACTGAAGGATAGGGCGTCCACTTTCCATGCTTGTCTGTGATAAGTCCTTGTGCAGAATCATTTCAATTGATAATTTTGAGGAGAGGCAAATAGATCTATGTCTGGGCTCCCCCATTTCTCTGTTATGCTGAAGACTTGTGGATTTAGTTTCCACTCATGAGGATCCATAAGGTTTCTGCTTAAATCGTCTGCCAGTGTGTTTTGTTTTCCGGGCAGGAATTGAGCTTGAAGATGTATTTGGTAGGTCAAAGATGTGCCCCACAGTGCCATGGCTAATCTGCAAAGGGGGTATGAATATGCCCCCTTACTTGTTTATATACCACATGACTGTGGGGTTGTCAGTCTTTATCAGTAGTTGTCCTGGATGAAGTAAGTCCTTGAAGGCTGTTAGGGCATTTTGAACAGCTAGCATCCATTTCTGGTTGATATGTAGATGCATTTGTTTTGGTGACCATATGCCCTTAATGAAACTTCCTGCCATGTGGGCCCTCCAGGCATAATCTGATGCGTTTGTTAAGGTTTGGCTGGCAGGGGGTAGAGTGAAGGGCCATCCCATGTTTTGGTGGCAGGCCTTTGCCCACCATAGAAACTCCTGTTGCAGGCAGGGAATGAGAGGAATCATTGTTTCCAGACTGTGTGAATGCTGACTACATAATTTTTTTTTAGGTACCACTGGTTTCCTCATATGCAGTCTTGCATATGGAATTAGTAGGATGCAGGATGCCATGAAGCCCAGAGCCTGCAGAATCTGTCTTGCAGAAGACTGGGTTTTTGCTGCCATCAGTTTGAAGTAAGTAGTCAGTTGCCTTTGTCTGGCGTGAGATAAGCCATCTGGGTGGTTGTATTCAAGCTTGCACCCAGGAATGTTATCTTTTGAGAGGGTACCAGTTGTGATTTCTTATCGTTTATTGTGTATTCTAGGCATGTTAGACGCCTTTTCATAAACGCCAGGTGTCGTAGAAGAGTGTCCTTGTTCTCTGCTTGAATGAGACAGTCATCCAAGTAAGGATATATTTGTAAACTTTTGTCTACAAAATGCAATTACTGGTGCCAGGCACTTTGTAAAGACCCGGGGCACAGTAGATAAGCCAAAGGGCAGTGCAGAGACTTGGTAATGCATTAAGTCAGCCTTGAATCTGAGGTATCTTCTGCACGACTGTCTTATTGGGACATGCAGGTATGTCTCTTAGGTCTAAAGTCACCAGCCAAGCATTCTTGCCCAGCATGGGCAGAAGCTGCTGAAAAGTGAGCATTTTGAATTTCGGAATGTCCAGGTATGTGTTCAAAATTGATAAATCCAGTACTGGCCGCCAGGCCTCGTCCTTTCTGGATACCAAGAACAGTCGAGTAAAAACCCTGTCCTTTTTCCTGTTCGGGTACTGTCTGAATGGCCCCTATATCCATGAAGGACATAACCTGTTTCTGTGCCTCTGCCCATTGATTTTTGGCAGATCTGGCCAACCATTCGTCATTGGCAGTGTGTGGAAATGGAATCTGTATCCCTGTGATACGATGTTTAGTACCAACTTGTCCTGGGTTAACAACTGCCAATTTTGAGCAAAAAGTGCTAATTTTCCCCCTATGGATGCTGCCAAAAGATAAGTGCTTGATGTAGGCAGAGGGAAGTCATTGGGATTGCTTTCTGTAGGTTTGTGCTTTATCTCCTCCAGATTTGGAGGTGGATGAGCCCCATTGCTTTGACCTGTTTGAGTCTTGCGCCCGGTATCTGGAACCCTTAGGGCATCAGGATGTGCCCATTTGAGCTCTGTCTGACACAGGAAAAGGCCAATTTTTTGTAGGCCACTGTCTACTGAATCTTGGTGGCTGCACTTGTAAGAATTTAACAGTTTGCATAGACTTAGCTTTGTCTTCCATTTTCTTTAAAACCTCTTCTGCCTTAATGCCAAACAGAGAATCATGCTGTAAAGGTGCATCTAGCAATTTAGCTTCAACGTGATCAGGCAAATTTTGTTCCTTTAACCAGGCATGCCTCCTACTCACAGATCTAGTAACTGCGGCCCTGCAGGAGGCCTCTAAAGAATCAAAACCACATTGCAAAGTATGCTTTCCAACTTGTTCAGCTGCATGCAATAATTCCTGCAATTCTTTATTTTCTGCACATTCTGAAATCATCATCATTTTCTGTTTCAGCAATCCCATAACATGTTGTTGGTACTTGAGCATATGAAATTGACAGATTAAGGCCCTGATTGCCAAAGTTGCAGATGTATACACCTTTTTCCTCCATCTGTCCAGAGCCCTTGAATCTGTCAGAGGGGGTAGGGTTTTTTTGCTGTTGAGGCCTTAACTCCATTTGGACCCTGTGAAATAGTTCAAGGATCAGCAGCAGGGTTTCTAAATAAAAATTATGCGAGTCAAAGACCCTGTAATACCGGTCAGGCTTACTGGGAGCCGGAGGTAAGGAGTCAGGGGTCAAGCTTGACTCCGAAAACACATCATCCACAATGTCTAAAACAGGGGGAATAGCTAAAAGCTTGTGCTGAGGGAGAAGGAAATCCCTGAGCCACTTTTTTGATTCTGAGAAGTCTTGACTCCCCCAGTGAAAATGCTCCCTCAAATTATGCAAGGTTTCTCCAAATGAATAATTCTCAGGAGGAGATGGAATAGACTCCTCAGCATCAGAATCCACATAGGGAGGTATAGATCATTCCTGATCAGAAGAAGAATCAGAAGAAATAGAAACCTGATCTGAAGATTCATAATCAGTGTCTTGGCCTAGGCCTCTTATCTGGAGGGGGATGGGTACCCCTGGATCAAGGTAACAAGGTCTTCAGCCATTTTGATCATCTGTTTTTTAGGCATAAAGGCATGTACACTTTGGCTCATGCATCGGTTTTTTAGTTTTAGAAACTGCTTTTGTCTTTGGTTTTGCAACTGTCATCGGTTTGATGCACAAATGTAGAGGTCTGAATATACTCTTCAGAAGCCGGTGCCTGCTCAGCGGCTCTGGACCCATCAGAGGGAGATGCATCCGTCGGTCCAGAAAGTACAGTTTTGTACCTACCATAAATGTAGATGTCCGATAGGAATGCATCTGCAGTCCTTACAAATGGGTTGTCCTGTCGTCAGGCAGCCCTTCGGTCGGCTGGATTCCAAAGTCTGGGTCTGGCCTCGGCTGGTGTCGCACTTCACCTGACGTCATAGCTGCAGTTTTTCGGGTATAAAGGCATCAGCCGACACCATTTTCCTCAGTGTTTCTTGCCCTAGATGCCAGGTGCCCTCTTGGAAGTCTAAATTTGGATAAATGCCAATGTTTCCAAATAGTAGAGAGCAAACACAAAAAATAAGCATGTATGTACATATATACAAACAAATACACCATAATAGATCCCCCCCAGCTAGCTATAAGGTGGGCAAATACCCTAGGAGTACCACAGAGGGGAAGGCGGGTGGGTAATCCTGACTGCAGATGCATTCCTATCGGACATCTACATTTATGGTAGGTACAAAACTGTACTATGTCCTTCAAGGATGCATCTGCAGTCCTTACAAATGGGTAGAATACCATAGCCAAACTAGGGGAGGAGGAAAGAAGAGATTATGGTGTAGTTAGGATCCTTTGCAAAACAGCAGTGGCAAAACCTGCTCGGGATCTAGAGTATAAAGGTAAGTTATAATGCTTGGCAAATGTATGCACGGAGGTCCAAGTAGCAGCCTCTATAATGTCCTTGGTAGCCACTCCTCGTAAGAAAGCTGTGGTAGTGGCTGTAGCCCTTGTAGAGTGAGGCCTGATGTTCTCTGGAGTTTTCTTTCCATGGTAGGAGTAACAAAATCTAATGCAATTTCCTATCCACTTGGAGATTGTCTGTTTTGAAATTGCTTTTCCTTCCCTTCCTGTTGCATATGCTACCAGTAGCTGGTCAGTTTTTCTATTGCCCTTGGTCCTGTCCAGGTAGTAGCGTAACTGTCTATGTACATCCAAGGTATGCAACAGTCTTTCTCCCCTGTTCTGTGGGTTGGGGAAGAATGTAGGTAGGTGGATAGCCTGATTTAAAGATACTCTGGATACCACCTTAGGCATAAATGTAGGATTTGTTCTCATGGACACTATCTTGATGGAAGATCAGGAAGGGTTGCACTGCCATTAATGCCTGTAGTTCAGATACCCTTCTTGCTGAAGTGATTGCCAGCAGGAAAGCAGTCTTCCATAAGTATTGTAATTCTGCTGTTGCTGCTGGTTCGAAAGGAGGAAGTGTCAATTTTTCTAGCACAAAGTTCAAGCCCCATGCTGGCAAAGGTGGTTTCCTAGGAGGTTTTACATTTTTAATTCCTCCCAGAAACTGCCTGAGCAGAGGATGCGAGAAGACAGGAGGATCTAAACTGTATTCTGCTGAAATAGCTGATGCATGCATCTTGATGGAAGAATAGGACAGGCCTGTGTGGAGAGCTCTGCTAAGTATTCCAGGATGCTGGCTATGTTTACCAGTGACACATCTTCTCCCTTTGCAGTACTCCAAATGAGATATCTTTTCCATTTTGCTGCATAATTTTTCCTTGTTGAGGGTCTACGAGCCTCAAGGATAATGTCTTTAACCCTTTGTGATAAATATGGGTTAATTGATCTTATGTAATGTTCCAGGCAGTCAGCTGCAGAGTTTTCAGGCTTGGATGCAGGATGTTGTAGTTGTTCTGTGTTAACAGCAATGGAACCAGGGGTAGTGTCCATATTTGTTCCCGAGACATGCTCCTTAGTAATGGGTACCAATGTTGCCTTGGCCAGTCTGGAGCTATCAGAATGATCCTTGGACGGTCCTCTTTGATCTTCAATAGCACTTTGTGCATCAAAGGAAGTGGTGGGAATGCATATGCTGTCAGGTTTTTCCAACTGAAAGATAGGGAGTCCACCTTCCAAGCAAGTGGGTGGTACGTCCTTGTGCAGAATTTCTTTAGCTGGTGATTGCATGGGGATGCAAATAAGTCTATTTCTGGGAGTCCCCATTTTCTTGTAATGGTTTTGAAGATGTCCGGATGCAGCATCCATTCGTGGGCATACGTGGTAGTCCTGCTTAATATGTCTGCTAGAATGTTTTCTTTTCCCGGTACAAAAATTGCTTGTAACTGAATGTTGTAGCTCAGAGCCACATTCCATAGGTCCATTGCCATCCGGCATAGAGGGTATGAATGTGTGCCTCCCCGTTTGTTGATGTACCACATTACTGTGGTGTTGTCTGTCCTTATCAACTGACCTTCTCGGAGAAATGGTCTGAATATCTGGATTGCCAATTTTACTGCCAGCATTTCCTTTAGATTTATGTGTAGGTGCAGCTGGTCTTGAGTCCATAAGCCTTGTATGCACTTGTCCAGCATGTGGGCCCCCCAACCGAGGTCTGAGGCGTCCGTCGTGATGGTTTGGCTTGGTTGAATGCTGTAGAAGGGCAATCCTGTGTTTGATTGGCAGGCCTGAGCCCACCATAGGAACTCTTGCTTCAGGCATGGGATTATTGGAATTTTGGTTTCTAGGCTGTGCTTGTGTTGAGACCATAAATTCTTTAGGTACCACTGTAGCTTTCTCATATGCAGTCTGGCATGAGGGACCAGTATTATGCAGGATGCCATGAAGCCCAGGGCTTGCAGTACTTTTCTTGCTGTTAGATGGTTCGGCTTTGTTAATGCCAAGAAGTAGAGAGGTAGTTGCTCTTGCTTTTCTGCAGTTAGGAATGCCATTTGCTTTGATGTGTCCAGTTCTGCACCCAAAAAGGTTATTCTTTGGGATGGTATCAGCCTTGACTTTTTTATTATTGATTGTATATCCCAGGGCTTGTAGCAGGTAAATGACTCTTTGTAAGTCTTCTGTTAGCTTGTTTTTGTTGTCCGCTTGTATCAGGCAGTCGTCCAGGTAGGGGTAAATTTGGATTCCCTGGAGCCTGGCAATGAGCAATTACTGATGCCAGGCATTTCGTGAACACTCTGGGCACAGTAGATAAGCCAAAGGGCAATGCTGAGAATTGATAATGCTCTGATCCTGCAAGAAATCTGAGGTATCTTCTGCAATTTGGTCGTATGGGGACGTGCAGGTATGCCTCCTTGAGATCTAGAGTTACCAGCCAAGACTCCTTGCCCAGCATGGGAAGAAGCTGCTGTAGAGTCAGCATTTTGAATTTTGGAACAATGAGGAATGTGTTTAAAGCGGACAGGTCGAGAATAGGCCTCCATTTGTTCTCTTTTCTTGGTACCAAGAAGAGTCTGGAGTAAAATCCCTTTCCTTGCTCCATAGATGGTACCTTTTCCACAGCTCTCATCCTTAATAATTGAGATATTTGTTTTAGAGCTTCTGTCTTTTGATTTGGCGGTAGGTTTGGCATTCCTTTCTTCCCTGGTAAAGTATGGAAGTGGAACCTGTAGCCTTGGTCTATTGTCTGTAAAATCCACTTGTCTGTTGTGATGTAATGCCAGTTTACTGAGAATAAGGCTAGCCTTCCGCCTAAGGGTGCTTCTAGTTGTTCCCTGGTAGGCGGTGCCAGAGCCAAGTCACTGTGATTGTCCTGTTGCAGTGGTGGTGGCTGTGTCTGTGCCTCGCTGGTTGTTACCCTGCCACTGGCGTCCCCTGTAGGCACCCCTGGATTGGTTTCTGCCTCTTGATCGCCTATTCCTGCCTCTCTGTGCTTTAGAGGAGTCTGGAAAGGACCAAGTTTTGGAGGGCCAATTCCTGCTAAACCTTGGAGGTTGGACCTGTAAGAAATCTTTCACTGTTTGTACAGATTTTGCCTCCTCCATCTTCTTCAGTACGTGTTGTGCAGGAGAACCAAATAAATTGGCCTTGTCCATGGGAGCATCTAACAGTTTTGATTTGACATGGTCCGGTAAGGTCTGCTCTTTCAACCATGCATGCCTTCTGATAACTGTGCCCGTCATGGCTGATCTAAAGGAAGCCTCCAGTGCAACATAGCCGCATTTTAAAGAATGGTTACTAACTTGCTGAATGTTATGTACCATTTCCTGAACATACTTCTTATCAAAAGGTTCATCAGAGGACAGTTTTTTAGTTAACTGGTCAAGCATAAATTCTTGATATTGGATCATATGAAATTGACAGTTCAAGGCCCTAGCTGACAGAGTAGCAGAAGTGTAAACTTTTTTACCCCATCTCTCTAAGGACCTGGAATCCCTTTCAGAGGGGAGGGGATTTTTAGGAGAGGTAGTTGCCACAGCCTTAGGCCCCTGGGCGATAGTCTCGGGATCTGCAAAAGGAGCCTTGTACAAATGGTGATGTGTGTCTGGAACCCTGTAGTACCTATCAGGCTTAGCAGGGGCCGGAGGTAATGAATCAGGAGCAGTACAAGCATCATTAAATGCATCATCTACAACAGAAAGAACTGGAGGTATAGCTAAAGGCCTATGTTGTGGCAAATGCAAAAAGGTTCTTAGCCTTTTTCTGGAGTCTGAAAAATCTTGGCCCTGCCACTGAAATTGTTCCCTCATAGCATGCAAGGTTTCCCCAAAGGAAAATTCCTCAGGTGGAGAGGCAGAAGGGATGGACTCTTCAGCATCAGAGTCTTCGTAAGGGGAAAAAGGAGCCTCTGGAGGGTCTGTATTATCTGAATCATCAGAGGAATCATCTGTGGACACTGGCTCAGGGGGCTCTGCTCTAGGCCTCTTCTCTGGAGGTGGATGAGAGGCCCTGTCTGGATGAGGTTGGGATCCCCGGATTAAAGAAATAAGATCCTCTGCCAAGGAAAGCATTTGGGAACTGAACTGGGCCTGTGAGAGGGGGTCTTAACAGGCACAGATTTTGTAGCTTTAGCTGCTTTAGCCCTGGCAAAGGCCTTAATGGACAGGCCATGGCTGCAGAAGGCCTAGCAGCTCCACGTGCAGGAGTTGAGATATCCAAGGGAATAGTGTCAGATAATTCCTGAGAAACCGCAACCGCAGGTTGGATTTCAGAAGCCGATTCCGCCAGGTTTGAAGAGGCCTCGGTGGAAGGCATGCTTTCGGCTGAAGGAAGAACCGCTTGCTCGGTTTCAGCCGAAACCGAGACACTCGCGATTGGCTTAACCGCGGTTTCGGCCGAAACCGCGGACCGAAAGTGTCGGTCCTTTCTTCGCTTTTGGATATTTGTGAAGTCGGAGGATCCGACGGCATAATATAAGCAAAATCAGAGCCAAAAAACTGCTCCGCAAATTCCGACCGATGTCTAAGCGTCCGGTTAAAAGAAGCACAGGCTAGACAAGCTGCGACGTCGTGGTCTGGGCCTAAACAAGGTAAGCAGTAAGAGTGGAAATCTTTATGAGGTATTTGTTTCCCACAAGTTAAACAATTATTCACTTTTTCTGACATCGGCTGAGGCAAGAAAGAGTCCCCAACGGGGTACTTAGCTTTTTAGAAGTCTTCGAAGTAGTATTCGGTAGTAGAAATCTCTGGTTCTGACCGACCGGCACTTGAACAGCTTCTGCTTCGGGCACCACGCGGCAATAAAGACTGAGGAAAATGGCGTCGGCTGATGCCTTTATACCCGAAAAACTGCAGCTATGACGTCGGGTGAAGTGCGACACCAGCCGAGGCCAGACCCAGACTTTGGAATCCGGCCGACTGAAGGGCTGCCTGACGACAGGACAACCCATTTGTAAGGACTGCAGATGCATCCTTGAAGGACATCCTTTAGTATCTTGCAGCATGCCGGACTCCACATGGGTGTCGGTAGAGGCCTGCGACTCTAATGTAGCAGGTATCAGGAGCTGCGAAGGCACCTCACTGAGTACCAGCGACTGGCTTAGGAGAAGCTTCATCCGTTTTGGATCTTGACTGCCTTTCTCTGTCCTTTTCTTTGGGTTTTTTATGTCCTTTTCTTTGTGGCTTTTATCTTCTCCGGTAGTCGGATTGCCATCCGACGACATTCCTGACATTCTACTCAGAAAATGGCAGGATTTAAATATACAACTTGGTTTCAGCTATATTAAACTCCTGCTGGAATACTTTGCACCACTTGAATCTGAGTTACGGAACAAAATAGACTCACAACAAAGTAATATTCTTGAGCACTTTAAGGCAGAATACTTCACTAAGAGGCTGGAGAATGTTTGGTCACAAGTACATCTATTTAGCAAAAGATTAAAGCAAATCAAACACAGGAAGCTTGTGAGGGATGTTAATGACTTTGCTCTCGGCCAGGTGTTTCTATGGCCGAGAACAGAAAACGCTCGGTCTATGGCAACATCTAATACAGCTTGCAGAGAAGAAATGTCGGCTTCTTCTAATCCAGTATTGCCAAGTTCAACTGCTGAATTCATTGCTTCTTCTTCTGTTCCTCATTTAAATAAGACTACAAGTAACGATACGCCTTCCAATAATTTCATCTTAAATCATTCCAATGGTGCTAGTTTCCCCAGCGACACACCTCCCCCCAACCAACAAGCAGCTAAAACTTTTATTACAGCGGGAGCAAAACCTAAAGATACAGCCCCTGCTACGAGCTGTTTTTTACCTTTTCCGGTAAAACAGCAGACAGGGTGGAGAGGTCGTTCCAACAGCAAGGGTCCACGCAAGAGGAAGGGTTCAGAAGAGAAATACGGACCAACAAGGAAACAAAGGAATTGAACTCTTTAGTATATAATTTATCTGATATTGTTATCTGAATCTGATATTTCATTACTTAACAAAGGTCTTAATTTTATTCCCTCTCAAACCAGTCATCTGAATGAGGTTTTAACTGACCTAACATTATTTTGTTGCAATGTTTCGTTAAAAATTCTCTTTAAAGATAATAGTGTCATGAACACTGATGCGTTGAAAAACTTTTTTAAACGCAAAAGCAATTTCGTACCTTTGATGCCACATAATGTAGAAAGTTTTTTGAAAATGTGCGAAAAAGATTTTTATGAATGGTTTGCTCAGAACAGGAAAAAGATGTACTTTTTTTAATGTTACTAAATCAGAACAAGATTCACTTATTAGTTTGAAAAGAAATGCCCACATTACTATTAAGCCAGCGGATAAAGGTGGGGCGGTGGTGATAATGAATACATCTGATTATATCAATACCATGACCACCCTTTTATCAGACAGTAGTACATATGATTTGGTTATTCATGATTTTGTGAAGAGAATTATTAAAGATATACAAACTGACCTGTATGATTTATTAATGTGTGGCCAGATAAGTTGTGAGATATATGAATATTTTTCCGTGGAGTTTCTGACAATTCCCATCATTAAAGGCTTGCCCAAGATACATAAAAAGGTTAATCCTGTCCCTATGAGACCCATTGTCTCTAGTGAACGGTGGATTACTTCCACTATCTCCTCGTTTATAGAATGCCTTTCAAGACCTATTGTGAATGAAATTCCTAACATTCTTAGAGATTCTTATCAACTGATAGAATTCTTGGAGGGGTTTAAGTTAGATAAAACTGTCTACAATTATTTGCTTGTCACTATGGATGTAAAAGATTTATTTACATGCATCCCGAATGACTTGGGACTCCAAGCCATCAGAGAGGTTTTAGTTACATGCTCTCAATATAGTAACAGACAGATTTTAATTAATCATTTATTAGATTTAGTACTTAATAATAATGTCTTTGTATTTCAAAACCGATTTTATCTATAAAAATGGGGGGTTGCCATGGGCACCCCCTGTGCTAATAGTTACGCTAATCTCGTTGTATACCATTGGGAACGTAACTTTTTGTTTAAACATGCACAATTTAGGAAATTAAAATTATACAAGAGGTTTGTGGACGATGTCCTTTTCATTTGGGAAGGTACTGAGGCAGAATGCATTAGTTTTATTAAAGATATAGACAGTACTACCCCTTTCTTAAGATTTACAGCTGAAACTTCACATGTACAGGCACATGTTTTAGATTTAACACTAAAATGTAATTCTTATGGAAAGGTTGTTACTTCCTTGTATAGGAAACCTACCTGGAGGAATACATTACTCAGATATGAAAGCATGCACCCCAGGTTTACCTTTCGAGGCATAGTTCTTAGTCAACTACATAGGATAGCTAGGATATGCAGTGACAGTATTGTCCTACATTCAGAAATGGATGAACTTGAAATATTATTTAAAGAAAGAGGGCATTCCAATACAATAATTACTAAATGTAAACAAGTATTTAATGTTATGAATACTGGTTCTTGTCCAGTACAATGCGATGCGAGACAGACTTCCCATGCTAAGAAATTTAGAAAAGGAAAGTTCACAGAGAAATTATCCTATATTACCAAGTACACTAGTGACATTATTTCTCTTAAAAAAATAATTAGTAAGAACTGGAATGTACTAATTATGGATTCCTTCACTAAGACCATAGTAGGTGATTATCCTAGATTTAGTTACAGAAACTGTAATAATTTAAAACAGTTACTCTGTTTAGAGAAAACTATTTCACACGGTATTGAAAGAACTACACCAAAAGGCACTTATCCTTGTGGCCATTGTCACATGTGTCCACATATCTCCAAGAATCTGTTTTTCACATCCCAAAGGTTTCTTTACATTTACACCAATACTACAGTGATTGCACCAGTGTCAATCTTATCTATCTTGCAACCTGTGATAATTGTGATGCATTCTATGTGGGTTTGACTAAGAGGAGACTAAGAGATAGGGTCTATAACCATCATTATGATATCAAGAAAGGACATGAACATAATGCTTTAGCAAAGCACATAATACAGTTTAAAACGCACACTTTTATAGTTTCAAAGTTTTGGAGATGGTTGCCCAAAACCTTAGAGAAGGTGATAATACTAACCAATTGGCAAGCATGGAGTTAAAATGGATTTTTATCTTAAAGGCACACATCTATCCAGGTATCAATCAGTTTGTTTCTATTAAACCGATTTTAAATAGAAAAATATAATAATTTTTTGTTTCTATTTGCATTCCACTTTTATTTTACTTTTTTATATGGTTCATTTTTTATATATATTTATATGGTCTCACATAGTAGACAAGTTTGATATTAATTTTATCATATTCATCCAAAAAATAAACATATTTATTATATATTTATCATATACTATTTGTAATACTATCCAGTTCTCTATGAAATTAATGTAATTAGATTTAAATACTATTTTCAGTGAATATATATATTTTTTATAATTAATTAATTTAATTCTGGTAATTATATATACATTTATATTTTTCAGGTTAATATCTAACTTTCTATTTATTTAAATAGATAATTTAACCATGATATTTAGTAGCCAATCAATATTGATCTACTTTTTGGCACATCTAATATGACTGTAGTTTCATCATTAATAATCTCTTTAGATTATTTTTATTGTTAGTACCCATTAGTAGCATCTCTGTGTTTTTTAGAGTTTGCTTTAGGCTGTTTTTTTATTGATCTTTGATTGATATTTAACAGCATTTATAAGGGATGGTAATAGCTTTGTTTAACTCTGAGATGCCTCTAGGGGCTATGAAATAAAATTTACCAGATGGCAGTCATGTTTTAGACCGTCATTTTATTTATGTCTGCATATTTAGATATATAGGATTATAGCTAATTATAATAATATAAGATTAATAAGGGTTGACTTTTAATATTTAGTGTTTTTTAACATTAAGTGTTGATTATGTTTAATAATTTTGCGTTAGCATTTTTCTTTTATACACCCTTTGTATGCGGCACGCATACATTCTTTGTATGCATTATAACTTGCTGCAAGAGTCGCACTTTATAAAATCACAGTGTAATGTTATGTTATAATATTATTTATACTTCTCTAAAAGTTGATCTCTAAATTTATGGTTTGTTTACATGTTCATTATACACACATGAAGCATATTATATGCAATTTTTGGTTTGAATGTAATATTTAGTAGTAAAACTAATTTTTCATGGTTATATTCACAATTTTTAATATGTTAATAGTTTTACTAAAGGTTTTCTTTTGGAATGCATTTTAAATACTCTGTGTTCATTGCATTCACTATAACTTAATGTCTACATCTTTAAGTGATCAGATTAATCAATTAATCATTCAACTCAATTGAATTATTGTTGGCGTGCGCGCCAAAAAGTTTTGTATAAAATAGCGATGCTTTTATTCTTAAATTACATCTGAAGAAGCGTAGTTTGCTACGCGAAAGCGCTCATTTTCTTGTGTCAAATAAAAAAGTGTCAGTTTTAAGGTAATCCTTCTCCTGTGGTGATTCCCTTTGGATCTGCTATTATTATTGACATTTCTGAGTAGTTAAATCTGTTTCCACAATACTTTGATGCAAAAATATACAGACGCTTAATAGTGCGTTGGTTAAATCTAGCACAAAACCAACAGCCAGGCACGTTGTGATAAGGGCCTCGGCAAAGAATATAGTATAAATGGAAATCCTTACGAGGCATTTGCTTCCTACAAGAAATACAATTAACTTTTTCTGACATTGGTAAAAAGCAAGAAAAGTTTCCCCAACAGGGTACTTAGCTTTAATGAAGACTTCGGTTCTGAAACATTTCAGTGGTCGGCCGACCGGCACTTGCAAAATGCTTCTGCTTCGGGCACCGCACGGCAAGAAAGACTAAAGAAAATGACGTTGGTTGCATGTTTTATACCACTGACGACATGGAAGAGAAGACAGCAACCGATGCAGGACCCAAGACTTTGGAATTCAGGACGACTGAGGGCAACCTGCCAACAGATTACCCAAATGTAATGACTGCAGTGAAACATTAAGAACATCTACAGTTATGTCTCATGATAGTCTATGAAAACACAACCTCCTAGCATAAAAAATAATTTTCCTAATTAGGAAAGCACATTTTTTTATTTTAATGTGGAAGGCTTTTCCCCAGAGGGAATTTGTATTCCT
This sequence comes from Protopterus annectens, assembly GCF_019279795.1. NCBI lineage: Eukaryota > Metazoa > Chordata > Ceratodontiformes > Protopteridae > Protopterus > Protopterus annectens. The sequence goes on along the minus strand of NC_056729.1, from coordinate 283,943,634 downwards.
AGCAAAGAAACAGCAAAAGCCAATAATTAAACCCCAAAAGTCATTAGCAGGAAAGTTCTGGAAGGCACATGGAAAGTTCCCCAAGGAGTTGGAAGCTGTTTGGCTGTTACATCCTTGGCAGGATATAACCCAGATAACCAAGACTACTGCAGTAGTGATCAATATGACGAACAAACTAAAGAACAAAATCTCATTCGCTAAAGCTCAAACTCATCTGATGAAGAAAGAAAATGCCATTTTAATAGAATGCTTTCAAAGCAGTATTAACATTTATAGAGGCAAGAATGACCACAGAAAGACTGTTTCTACATGTAATAAACTGGATTAAACTAATTTATTGCTACAGCTGCGAGTTACAGCAATCAAAATGTACCTCAACATAAGAAACATTCATCATTTTCAGTCTGCAGTCCACGTTCCTCACTTTCTCTAACTGAAAGGGTCTGTCTATTCAATGTTAAGAATTTTCTTTTTGTTAACTAATATTAGGAGTATTGATTCGTATTACTTGACCAAAAGAAATTTTTGTAACTATGATGCAACACATTTTACTCATGTGAGCTCCGCAGTTGAAGTTGTTAGTTCATGTTCCTTTTGTCTAAATGTTCAGCATTACAAGAGAAAGTGCTCCACAGAGATGGAAGGTTGATTGGTGTTTTAGCTTAACAAGAAAGGCTACCTAGAACTGCTCAAGGGACAAAAATCACAGTAGCTTAACAGCTATCATAGATGTTTGAAACTGCTGTTCCACAGAGTTTGATATACCATGGAATACAGTGAAGACAGTCATCAAAAAGTGGAAAAAATATGGGACAACAGTGACGTTGAAAAGAACTGTACGTCCCACCAAAACTGATGAAAAGCCAAGCCGAAAACTGGTCAGGGAGGCTGCCAAGAGACCAACAGCAACACTGAAGGAGTTGCAGGAATTTCTGGCATGTACTGGCCATGTACTACATGTGACAACAATCTTCCATATGTCTGGGCCATGGGGTAGGGTTGCAAGACTGAAGCATTTTCTTGTACAGAAAAATATCCAGGCCCAGATAAAATTTGCAAAACAATATGGCAAAGTCTCCCAAAAGCATGTGGGGAAAATGTGTTGTGGTCTGATGAGACCAAGGTTGAACTTTTTGGCCACAATTCCAAAGGGTACATTTGGCACAATAACACTTTGCAACACCAAAAGAACACCATCCTCATAGTGAAGCATGGTGGTAACTGTACCATGCTTCAGGGTTGCTTTTCCTCAGCTGGAACTGGGGCTTTAGTCAAGGTGGACTGAATTATGAACAGTTCCAAATACCAGTCACTTTTAGTCCAAAACCTTCAGGTGTCTGCTAGAAAGCTGAAGATGAAATGGAATTTCACCTTTCAACATGAGAATGACCCCAATCGGGCATCCAAATCAACAAAAGAATGGCTTCACTGTCAGGTGACCTGAAGAGGGCTGTGCCCAAGAGCTGCCCTCGCCATCTGACAGATTTGGAGCACTTTTGCAAGAGTGGGCAAATACTGCCAAGTCAAGATGTGCCATGCTGATAGACTCCTACCCAAGAAGACGGAATGCTGTAATTAAATCATAAAGTGCTTCACAGTATTAGTTTAAGGGTCTGCACACTTATGTAAGCAGCTTATTGTACATTTTTTTTTTACTTTTTTATACTCTTCCCCTAACAGGTTTGTATTTCAATTGAATTGTACAAGTCATAGGTCACATTAAAGGTAGGAAAAAGTTTTGAAAGGATTTATTGTGGCCTCATTTTTTTATATCACAAAAACCTGGCATTTCAACAGGGGGTGTGTAAACTTTTTATATCCACTGGTACATGTAGTGTGTGTAAGTGTGTAAGTTTATGTATGTGTGTATGTATACATCTATATACATCTATATATATATATATATATATATATATATATATATATATATATATATATATACACACACACACACATATATATATATATATATATATATATATATATACACACACAAAAAAATATATATATATATTACATATAAGTGTATATATATATATATATATATATATATATATATATATATATATATATATATATATATATATATATATATATAGGTGCATAGGTTTATACTAGGCTATCTGCCCCAAGGCATTTATAAGCCTAGCCCAAATTTTTGTGGCTTACGCCACCCCTTATATGAAAAAATACTGTGCCCATTAGTTTGTTGTGCCTCTGTCCAGCAGTGAGACAGAGATGATTCCCGGGATAAACCTACGATCTCCCATCCACAGGTCAAGATTTCTCTTGAACAGAGCCAGCGAGGTGCTCTGCCTCACATGGACCGGGATTTTATTCCACAGATATATATTACATATATAAATAAATAGTTTGCGTGCTTGCACCTTTAATAGTATTAAGTACCCATAACACACCTAGTCCTCAGCTGCTTCTTTAAGAATAAAAGTACAGTTTTGTACCTACCATAAATGTAGATGTTCGAAGATCCACATTGCTGCAGTCCTAACACTTGGGTAGTCCGCTGTCCCTCGGTCGGCCCGAATATCAGAGTATAAGGCTGACGTCGGTCAAGGCGCATTTGACTGACATCAGAACGTCAGGGTACAAATGCGCATGACCGACGTCATATCCTCAGTCTTTTCTTGCCCCAGATGTCAGAAGACCCTAAAAAGAAAGGTCAAAACCCATAGACAACAACTAAACAACCAACCAGCCTAACACCAAAAATATGTACAATATATACAATATACACAATATACCTCAGATGAATAACCCAACCCACACAACCACCTCAAACTACAGAGGGGAAGGAGGGAGGGTAAATTGGACTGCAGCAATGTGGATCTTCGAACATCTACATTTATGGTAGGTACAAAACTGTACTATGTTCTTCATCTCACATTGCTGCAGTCCTAACACTTGGGTAGAATCCCAAAGCAGAGGTAAGGGAGGATGGCTAAACTATAATGAAGCAGGAGCTGCCAAAATGCCCTGCAACACAGCAGTGGCAAAACCAGCCCTGGATTTAGAGTATAGTGGAAGGTGGTAATGCCTAGAGAAGGTATGCACTGAACTCCAAGTGGCTGCCTCCAGAATATCCTTAGTTGCCACCCCCCTCAAAAAAGCTGTTGAAGTGGCAGTAGCCCTAGTAGAATGAGGCCTAATCCCAGCTGGAATCTCTTTGCCATGATGGAAATAACAGAAAGCAATGCAATATCCAATCCACTTAGAAATAGTTTGTTTTGACACGGGCTTGCCCTGAGAGCACAAAGCAAAAGAAACTAATAACTGCTGAGATTGTCTGAACCCTTTAGTTCTGTCCAAATAATATCGCAACTGCCTGTGTACATCTAAAGTGTGCAAAATCTTTTCCCCTTTATTTTGGGGATTTGCATAGAAAGTAGGCAAATGAATAGTTTGGTTTAAAGCCACACTAGAAACCACTTTAGGCATAAAGGAAGGATTAGTACGTAAAGATACCCTATCCTTATGGAAAATTAAGAAAGGCTCAACTGCCATAAGGGCCTGCAATTCAGAAACCCTTCTTGCAGAGGTAATGGCCAACAAAAAGCAGTCTTCCATGACAAATATTTCAACTCAGCAGTAGCTGCAGGCTCAAAAGGTTGTAGAGTGAGTTTCTCCAACACAAAATTGAGATCCCAAGCAGGAGTAGGAGCCCTTCCTGGGGGTCTTATATTCTTTGCCCCTCTAAGAAATTGCTTGAACAAAGGATGAGAAAACAATGGTGGGTCACAGTCGTAGTGAGCTGAAATTGCTGCAGCATGAATCTTAATAGAAGAGAAGGACAAACCTTTGTCCAACAACTCAGTAAGATATTGAAGAGCCACACTTAAATCAGGCTCAGAAACATCCAAATCCTTAGCTGCACTCCAAATCAAAAATCTCTTCCATTTATCTGCATATACTTTCCTTGTACTAGGCCTTCTAGCTTCCAAAATCACATTCAAAACTTGTTGTGGAAGTTGAGACCCTCTATGGTTTAAAACAGAATATGCCAGGCTGTTAGGTGAAGAGAGTGAAGTTTGACATTGAGCAGATGACTGTCCTCCTGGGACAACAGATGTGGAATCAAAGGCAAAGGCCATGGAGGCTTCCGTACTAGACTTCTCAGTAATGGGTACCAGTGCTGTCGAGGCCAATCGGAGCTATCAAAATCATCCTTGGCTTGTCCTGTCTGACCTTCAGAAGTACCTTTGGGAGGAGAGGCAGAGGTGGAAAGGCATACACATGAAGATTTTTCCAACTGAAAGAAAGAGCATCCACTTTCCAAGCTGTGGGATGAAACCTCTTTGTGCAAAACTTTGGCAGCTGGTGGTTTAGTGGAGAAGCGAACAGATCTATGTCTGGAGTTCCCAGGACACTGTCAATTTCTGAAATACATGAAGATCCAGTTTCCACTCGTGGGGATCCATGATTTGTCTGCTTAACACATCTGCTAAGGAGTTCTGTGCTCGGCAGAAACCTTGCCTGAAGACTTAGTTGTAAACTGAGAGCAGTCTCCCACAAAATCATTGCTTGCCTGCATAGAGGATAAGAATGTGTTCCCCCTTGCTTGTTGATGTACCACATGACAGTTGTGTTGTCTGTTAGAATCAACACCTGCCCTGGAAGAAGTAAATCCTTGAAAGCTATTAATGCAAACTGGACTGCTAACATCTCCTTCAAGTTGATATGTAGATGCTGTAGTCTGACAGGCCACTTGTCTTGTATCCACTTTCCGTTTAGATGAGCTCCCCAAGCTTTGTCCAAGGCATCTGTCGTTAAAATTTGACTCGCCTCTGGCCGGGTCACAGAGAGTCCCTTGTTTAGGTGACATTCCTGAGCCCACCACAAAAATTCCTTTTGAATGCAAGGTATTATTTGAATGACAGTGTCCAGATCCTGGCAGTGCTGTGTCCATACATTCTTGAGATACCATTGCAACTTCCTCATATGCAGTTTGGCATTGGGAAGCACCAGAATACAAGATGCCATGAACCCTAAGGCTTGAAGGACTGTCCTTGCAGTCAGCCCGGACTGAAGAGATAGATGATGGAAGTAAAGGGAAAGATTCTTTTGTTTGTCCGGGGTTAGAAAGGCCATCTGGGATGCTGTATTCAGTCTTACACCCAGAAAGCACATGTCTTGAGAGGGTACTAGACTGGACTTTGTTTCGTTCACAGAATACCCCAGGCATCTTAGCACTGCTATCACATATTCCAAATGACGAAGAAGCTCTTCCCTTCCTTGAGCCAGAATCAGGCAATCGTCCAAATAAGGATAGATTTGTATTCCTTTCAGCCTGAAGAAAGCTATCACTGGAGCCAGAACTTTCGTAAATACTCTGGGCGCAGTAGATAAGCCAAAGGGCAATGCAGAGAACTGATAGTGAGAAGTCCCAGTCCGAAAACGCAGATACTTCCTGCAACTTAGCCTAATAGGAACATGAAGGTAAGCCTCCTTGAGATCAAATGTTACCATCCAGTGATCCTTGCCCAGCAGAGGTAAAAGCTGTTGCAACGTCAACATTTTGAACTTGGGAATGTCCAGATAAGTGTTGAGGATAGATAAATCCAAAATTGGTCTCCACGTGTTCCCCTTTTTTGGTACAAGGAACAGGCAAGAATAAAATCCCAGGCCCCTTTCTGGCATAGGAACCGGCTGTATGGCCCCTATTTGGAGTAACAGAGAAATTTGCTTGTGAGCCTCTATTCTTTGTTGAGGAGGAATGTCTGGCATGCCTTTGAAAGGAGGCAAGGTATGGAAATAAAACCTGTAACCGTGATGTATGATATCCAATACCCATCTGTCTTGGGTAATCAAACTCCAATTTTCTTTGAAAAGTGCCAACCTTCCTCTCAAAGGTGCTGCCAGCCGAGAAGGTTCTGGCAGCTGAAAAGGTAGGTCATTGGGTCTGTTTACGAAAGGACTGACCTCTGCCCTCACCCGAAGACTGTGCAGGAGAACTCCCTGTTCTAGGCCTGAAAGAGCCCTGACCTCTGCCCCTGCCACGTCTAGATCTACCCCTAGACTGGGAATCATAAGAAGGATACGTCCACCCCTTAGTAGGCCAATTTCTACTAAACTTTGGAGGCTGAACCTGCAAAAAATCTTTAACAGTCTGCATAGACTTAGCCTTGTCTTCCATTTTCTTTAAAACTGCCTCAACAGGAGAACCAAACAAGACATCAGATTGCAAAGGGGCATCCAAAATCCTAGTTTTAACATGGTCAGATAAATTTTGATCCCTCAGCCAGGCATGCCTGCGAAGAACTGACCCAGTGGCAGCCACCCTAGGCGAGGCCTGTACAGCATCAAAACCACATTGCAAAGAATGCTTACCCACCTGTTCAGAAACATGCACTAAATCTTGTAACTCTTTACAATCAATACCTTCCGCCAGAGCATCAACCTTAGATTTCAACTGTGAAAGGAGATAATTTTGATATTTCAACATGTGAAACTGGCAATTCAAAGCTCTCATGGCTAGAGTGGAAGAAGTATAAACTTTCTTTCCCCATCTATCCAAGGCCCTGGCCTCTATCTGCAGGAACCAGATTCTTGACAACAGAAGCCTTAACACCCTTAGGCCCCTGGCTAACAGTTTCTGGGTCTGCCCTAGGACTCTTAAAAAGATACTTATGAGCTTCAGGCACCCGGTAATACCTATCAGGTTTAACAGGAGCAGGAGGCAAAGAATCAGGATTAAGAGAAGCCTCTGCAAACACATCTTCCACCACATTCAGAACAGGAGGTATAGCCAAAGGCCTATGCTGGGGTAAAAACAAAAATTCCCTAAGCCTTTTCCTGGAATCAGAGAAGTCCTGACCTTCCCATTTAAAATGCTCTCTCATGGAGTGAAGGGTCTCTGAAAAAGAAAAATCCTCAGGAGGAGAAGCAGAAGGAGTAGAATCATCCACATCAGAATCAGAATAATGAGAATACTCCTGCAAGTCTTCAGCCGAAGACTCAGACACATCCGAAGCCTGCTCATAATCCTCCAACACTGGTTCCATTTATCAGGAGGGGGCATAGAGCCTCTAATTAAAGTAATTAAATCTTCTGCCATTTTAAGCATGTGCTTCTTGGGCACAGAACCTGAAGAACTAGGAGTGACACCCACAGAAGCTAAACTAGACCTGCCTCTAGGAGAAGCCTTGGAAGCAGAAAGAGAGGGCCTAGACACCTTAGGAAGGGAGGGGAGTACAGATATCTGAGAAGCCCCTACAGCCTGACCTGCCTCCTGGGAGGCCACATCCTGTAAAATTAAAGTTTCTCCCTGGGACTCCAGAGAGGCCTCCGTCGGAACCACCAGTTCCACTGACGCCTCTAAAGAACCGGCGTCCGGTTCGGACGATTCCTCTAACCTAGGTTTAACTGCCTTGTCCTTGCGCTTCTTTGAGGAAGCCGGGGGCGGGGCATCCGCCGGCATATTGTAATTGCACCGCTTCCCAAAGACCAACCTGGCACAATCCAACCTTCGCTTTATAGTGCGTTTATTGAACCTAGCACAAAAGCGACACCCAACAACGTCGTGCTCAGGTCCCAAACAAGGTATACACAAATTATGGTAATCCCTATGCGGTATCTGTTTCCCACAAGCAATACAGTTATTCACTTTTTCTGACATCTGGTAAACCACTGAGGCAAGAAAAAAACAAAATATTCCCCAACGGGGTACTTAACCAACTCTGACTTCGGTCTGAAACTCCGAATTCGAAAAATTTCAGAACGCCGACGGCACTTGCAACACTGCTTCTGCATCGGACCATGCGGCAAAAAAGACTGAGGATATGACGTCGGTCATGCGCATTTGTACCCTGACGTTCTGATGTCAGTCAAATGCGCCTTGACCGACGTCAGCCTTATACTCTGATATTCGGGCCGACCGAGGGACAGCGGACTACCCAAGTGTTAGGACTGCAGCAATGTGAGATGAAGAACATCTGTGATGGTAACTGTTTTCAGTATACTGGTATTGTGTCTAATTAAAGCTGCATCATAGTGCCCATTACTGACCAGCACAGGTCAGAGTCTGGTATCAGAAGTAAACAGTGTTACACTCCCCCTACAAGCATATTTAATCCATAGATTACTACACTAACACTATCATATTAGCCAAAATACCATTACTGTGTACATCCTTTAAATACTTTTATAAACTTCCCAATGCAAAAACTTTTAGTCTTAATATGACTGAATACTGGCAAATTGCATCCACTACTACTACCTTACCCAAGACCTCTGCCAATCTGTCAATTTATGTCCAGTGGCATAAACACTGTAGGGGTAAATGTGAAAGCAGGTGGCCTCAAGAGCACATAGGGGACAAGACCAAGCATCAAAACAAAAGACATCTCTAGCTGATTAAACTACTAAAGAGAAAATTATTTTTTCAGCTAGACTGTCTGCAAATGTGGCAAAAAATGCCTGTACTGAATTCCGTATCTTCGTGGTATAGGACACCCCTAAGACCACCCTTTAAATTTAAAAGAACTTATTATCCCTTTTTCTAATTTTCTGAATACTCCTGAGATGAAGGCCCCGCAGTTAAAGGTTTATGCAGTAGTACAATTAAGTCCAGTCCTACCGGCCATCTTCCAGTATACTGTCAAAGTGACAAAATAGGTTTTACTTCTTGTATTTAAATGCCTTGATCTTCAAAATAGAATTTTCTAAATAGCAAGTTTACCTAACCACACACACATGCACACAAACACCACCTACCTCTCAAGGTGAAGGAAGGATTAAAAATCTGCATACATGAAGTCATATTATACAGGGAGCTAATGTCTTCAGAAAACAATTTTCTTAGCCATAACAAAATCTGGAAAATCAGTTCGGAAGCATGACTTGGTAAGAGGTAGATCAATGTGTGTATGTATCTTTAAGAAGTTATCCACGGGCTTGCACAAGTGTATAAATACTGAGCATGTGCAAGTGTGACTGCCATTTTGTAGCAAGTTATTGAGATGCAAGCATGCATGTACATAAGGTCTGTGTTAACCAGTTTGTTTATATTTTATGATGTCGCTATACATCCTAATGTGCTTCTCTGCATTAAAGCATCTAAACAAAATACCCCACCTGCATATTATCTGTGTTAGAGAGGGACGAGCAACAAGGTGTCAGAAGCGGCATGTCTAAAGGGACAGGAGATCAGAAGAATGGCCAAAAAGTACAGTTGTGTACACCTACCATAAATGTAGATGTTAGAGTATCTTCACTGTTGCAGTCATAACTGTAGGGTGCTCCTGCCGGCAGGCAGCCCGAGGTCGGCCAGAATCCCAAAGTCTGGGTCCGGCGTCGGCTGTACAAGCTAGTACCCTGACATCAGTATGCTCTGGTACATAGCCGTCAGCCGACGCCATCTTCTCCAGCCTTTCTTGCCCCAGATGTCAGAAGTCCCCAACAAAACAAAAATGAATCCAACAAGGAAACACAAATACACCACAAAAAAGGAAAAGTGAGAAATAAGAGGGGATAGGAGGGAGGGAAACCCCGACTGCAACAGTGAAGACACTCTAACATCTACATTTATGGTAGGTGTACACAACTGTACTATGTTCTTCGTGTTTCACTGATGCAGTCATAACTGTAGGGTGGAATCCCAAAGCAGTGTAAAAGGGGAGGAGGCTTTAGATAGAAGAAGGGGAGGCAAGAATACCCTGCAGAACAGCAGAGGCAAAGCCTGCCCTGGTCTTAGAAAACAGGGGGAGATTGTAGTGCTTGGAAAAGGTATGCACAGAACTCCATGTGGCAGCTTCCAAGATATCCTTGGTAGGGACTCCTCTGAGGAAAGCTGTAGAAGTGGCAGCTGCTCTAGTAGAATGACTTCTAATGGTACCTGGTAACTGTTTCCCATGATGAGTGTAGCAAAATCTAATTCCGTAAGTAATCCATTTGGAAATAGTTTGTTTAGAAATAGGTTTTCCAAGAGAACTGGAGGCAAAAGAAACAAACAATTGATTAGACTTTCTGAACTCTTTAGTCTTGTCCAGGTAAAATCGTAACTGCCTGTGCACATCCAATGAATGCAAAATCCTTTCCCCTTTATTTTGAGGATTTGGAAAGAAAGTAGGAAGGTGAATTGTCTGATTTAAAGCCACTTTCGAAATCACCTTAGGCATGAAAGTAGGATTGGTCCTCAAAGATACTCTGTCCTGATGGAAAATAAGGTATGGTTCCACAGCCATGAGAGCTTGCAACTCTGAGACCCTTCTGGCAGAGGTCAATGCCAATAAAAGAACAGTCTTCCAGGATAAAAACTTAATATCTGAAGATGCAGCAGGCTCAAAAGGAGGCAAAGTTAGTTTTTCCAAAACATAATTAAGATCCCAGGCCGGGACAGGAGGGGTCCTAGGGGGCCGCAAATTTTTAGCCCCTCTCAAGAATTGCTTCACCAAAGGATGAGAAAAAACAGGAGGATCAGAACTGACATGCGCAGAAATAGCAGAAGCATGAATCTTAATGGAAGAAAAAGAAAGTCCTTTAGATAAAAGTTCTGAAAGGTAAAGCAAAATAGAAGAGAGATCAGGTACCAGAGGATCCGAGCCTCGGCCCTGCATCCAAATACAAAACCTCTTCCATTTAGAGGCATAGGATTTCCTAGTGCTAGGTCGTTTAGCTTCCAAAAGAACATCCAAAACTTGCTTGGGAAGACTAGAGGAAATCAAATTTCTTTGTAGAGCCACGCTGCCAGGCAAAGGGTCTTGAGGTTGGGATGTAGTAACTGACCCTGATGCTGGGACAAAAGCGAAGGATTCAGAGGGAGAATCCAAGGAGGCCCCAAGAACAGGTGCTTTAAAGTTGGATGCCAAAACTGTCGAGGCCAATTTGGAGCAATCAAGATGAGGAACTTGGGCTTGTCCTGTTTTATCTTCAGTAATACCCGAGGTAGTAGAGGAAGAGGAGGGAAGGCATATGCTGAAAGGCTTCTCCAACTGAAGGACAGGGCATCCACTCTCCAAGCTGTCTTGTGGAAGGACCTGGTGCAAAAGCGAGGTAGCTGATGATTGAGATGGGATGCAAACAGATCTATCTGGGGACATCCCCAAATTGCAGTAATCTTGTTGAATAAGTTGGTGTCTAACATCCATTCGTGAGGATCTGAAATGTTTCTGCTCAGGCTGTCTGCTAAGAGATTCTGTTTCCCTGGAATGAATTGAGCCTGGAGATGTAGATTCAAGTTTAGAGCCGTGTCCCATAAAATCATAGCTAGTCTGCAAAGGGGATATAAATGAGAACCCCCCTGCTTGCTGATGTACCACATGACCGTGGTGTTGTCTGTGCGAATTAGCAGAGGCCCTGGTTGCAGAAGGCTCTTGAAGGCTAGAAGGGCATTTTGAACTGCCAACATTTCCTTCAGATTGATGTGCCAGTGAAGATGCTCCTTTGTCCAGGTTCCCTGCTGGCAATTGTCTAGAAAGTGTGCTCCCCAAGCATAATCCGAGGCGTCCGTGGTTAGGATTTGAGTAGGTTGAGGAAGACGAAAAGGCTTTCCTTCGTTTAGAGTGCATACCCTGGACCACCAGAGGAACTCCCTCTGAAGGCAGGGGATCAGAGGAATCAGAATATCCAGATCGTGGTAATGCTGTGACCATACACTTTTCAGATACCATTGGAGCTTTCTCATGTGAAGCCTTGCATTTGGAATCAACAGAATGCAAGAAGCCATGTAGCCCAGAGCCTGCAGGAATTTCCTTGCAGTGAGCTGTGATAGAGTTGCTAAGGAGCTGAAAGTAGAAGCCAGCTGAGTTTGTTTTTCTGGAGTGAGGAAAGCCCTTTGTAAGGTTGTATTTAAGAGGGCTCCCAAGAATACCATTTGTTGAGAAGGGATCAAATGTGACTTTTTTGTGTTCACTGAGAATCCCAGTAGGAGGAGAAGACGCTGAACAAAGTCCAGATGTTGAAGCAGAAGATCTTTGCTGTCTGCCTGAATAAGGCAGTCATCCAAATAGGGGTAAATCTGGATCCCCTGAAGTCTGCAGTAAGCCACTACTGGTGCCAGGCACTTGGTAAAGACTCTGGGAGCAGTAGATAAACCAAAGGGCAATACAGAGAATTGAAAGTGCCTCGAACCTGCCTTGAACCTGAGGAATTTCCTGCGTTCTTGCCTGATGGGAATATGTAAGTAGGCTTCCTTTAAGTCCAATGTCACCATCCAGGCGTCCTGAGAGAGCATTGGAATTAGTTGCTGCAGAGTAAGCATCTTGAATTTTGGAATTTCCAAAAGGTGTTTAACACAGAAAGGTCCAGAATAGGTCTCCATGAGTTTTGTTTTCTGGGAACCAGAAACAGTCTTGAATAAAAACCTTTTCCCATCTCCAAGAGTGGAACAGGCTCTATGGCTCTCATGGCCAGAAGAGCATCCACTTGAGTTAAGGCCTCTGACCACTGATGTTTTGGCAGATCTGGCCAACCGTGAGCCTTTGGTAAAGTGTAAAAGTGGAATTTGTAACCTTTTAAAATCACGTCCAATACCCATCTGTCCTGGGTAATATGAGTCCAATTTTCGTAAAAAAGAGACAGTTTTCCTCCGAGAGGGGCATCCAGGTGAAGGGGTCCTGTAGCCCAACCGAGAGTGTCATTGAGCTTGCTTTCTTTGAGATTGGGATCTGTCTTCTCCCCTTCTAGGTGAAGCAGCAGTCCATTGTCTAGATCTGTAAGAGGCCTGACCTTGACCACGACCTCTGGAGCGTCTATATCTTCCCCTTTGAGGCCTGTCAGACGTGGGAAAGGACCAATTTTTAAGAGGGACAATTCTTGGAAAATCTAGGAGGCTGAACTTGCAAGAAATCTTTTACAGTCTGCACAGACTTTGCCTTTTCTTCCATCTTTTTAATAACTTCCTCAGCCTTGGATCCAAAAAGAACATCATGTTGAACAGGGGCATCTAATAACTTAGCCTTAACCTGCTCAGGTAAACTTTGTTCACGTAGCCAGGCATGTCTCCTGATAACAGTACCAGAGGCTGCCGCCCTGCAAGAAGCATCCAAAGCATCAAAACCACAATGTAAACTATGCTTGTTCACTTGTTCAGTAGCATGCAATACATCCTGAAGTTCCTTATCCTCTGCACAAGCAGGAAGGGAAGCAAGCTTTTGCTTTAAAACAGACAAAAGAAATTGCTGATACTTAAACATATGAAACTGGCAACTTAAAGCCCTTACAGACAGGGTAGCAGAAATATATACCTTTTTTCCCCACCTGTCAAGCACGAGAATCCTTCTCAGAGGGAATAGGGTTTTTAGAAGTAGCAACCTTAGCAGCCTTAGAGCCCTGAGAAATAGTTTCAGGATCTGCAGAAGGGTTTTTAAATAAAAATAAATGAGAGTCAGGAACCCTATAAAATCTATCAGGCTTAGAAGGAGCAGGAGGCATGGAATCAGGATTCAAATTAGCCTCAGAAAAAGCATCCTCTACAATGTCCAAAACAGGAGGGATAGCTAAAGGCCTATGCTGGGGAAGAAGAAGAAATTCCCTAAGCCTCTTCTTGGAAGCAGAATACTCCTGTCCTTCCCAATGAAAATGCTCCCTTCATCTCATGCAAGGTTTCCCCAAAAGAGAAATCCTCAGGCGGAGAGGCCGAGGGTAAAGAGTCCTCAGCATCCGAATCCTCATAAGGGGAAAGGAATAGTCCTGATCTGAGGAAGAAACAGAAGATACAGAAGCCTGGTCAGAGGAATCCAGAGTAACATCCTGTCGAGGCCTTTTCTCAGGAGGGGGGCGAGAACCCCTAATCATGGTAAGCAAATCTTCAGCCATCTTTAATAATTGCTTTTGTGTCTTGGGAGTGGATTCAGAAGCAGCTTGAGCAGGAACTTTAGACTTAACAGGAGTCTTTGCCTTTGCCTTTGAGATAGTGATGTGAGTAGGCCTGAAAACCCCCTCAGAAGCCGGTACCTGCACAGCGGTTCCGGACCCATCTGAAGGAGCGACGTCCGAAGGTCCTGCAGCAGTTAAAATAGTGGGCCTTGATGGCTCCCCATGGGAGTCCGTATCGGCCATCGGTTCAGAAGTGGCGGACGACAGGGGCTGCAAAAGCGCCTCACTGACGACAGCCGAACCGGACGCTGGCTCCAGCTGCAACGAGTCCTGTTTGGACCTCGGAGGCCTGTCTTTGTCTTTGCACTTCTTTTGAACTCCGGTAGTGTCCGACGACATTCTATAATTGAAGCGTCTGCCAAAATAATTTAAAGCCCAATCATACCTACGCTTAATAGTACGAGAGTTAAACCTGGCACAGAACCGACAACAAGAAACGTCATGGTCAGGGCCTAAGCAAGGTAGACAGTAAGAGTGGAAATCTTTATGAGGTATTTGTTTCCCACACGCTATACAATTATTAACTTTTTCTGACATCGGAGGAACAAGAAAAAGATTCCCCAACGGGGTACTTAGCTTTGAGAAGAGAAGTAAGAATTTCGGACAGACAACAACAAAATACGCTGTTCGAAAATCGCCAACCAACAACTTGCGAGCTGCTTTCCACCGCACGGCAAGAAAGACTGGAGAAGATGGCGTCGGCTGACGGCTATGTACCAGAGCTGACGTCAGGGTACTAGCTTGTACAGCAGACGCCGGACCCAGACTTTGGGATTCTGGCCGACCTCGGGCTGCCTGCCGGCAGGAGCACCCTACAGTTATGACTGCAACAGTGAAACACGTAGAACATCTATTGGTTACCAGAAAGAGTCCAGTTTCTTCCACTTAAGTCCAAGACGCACCCGGATGGCAATGGGGGAATATGGAGGAGTGAATCATCCCTAATGCACACACAATTCGCAAAACAGGTCAGAAATGAATTTCAGGTATTGAAACTTGCTCAAAACTGTTTTAGTCACAAAATATGAAACAAGGCATACAGAATGCTCTAAACAATATTCAAACAAACCCGTATGTCCAATATCGATAAAAATATCCATTTTGAAATAAAGTCCAAATTGCATAAAACAAATAAATGAGAAGAAATTACCACATATCACTAACCATGTATTTTTCATATTAAGTGCATAAAAGTTTTCGCACATTTGTGCAGTACTACTGCAAACTACAGCCATTACAGAGCATATTTTGCCAACTGCAGTATTTCAAAGAGTTATTGTGCATTTGAATGCTATTACAAGCTCACAGAACACTTTGTTCAAACGTAATTACAAGGGCCATAAGTTTGTGTGTTTGTACATACCTTGTTGACAAGGGCCATAGTTTCAGTGTGTTTGTACATACCTTGTTGACATGGCAGACTAATTTTGGAAACCCAGTGCACTTGTGTTGGACAATAATGTTGCAGAGAACTGGACAGTGTTTGAGCAAACGTACAACATTTTCATACAGGCTGCATACAAAGGCATTTATTCTATTTAATTTAGCTGGGTCAGAATCCACTGAAAGGGAACATTCATTTGTGTATGCACCTGCTGTCTATGCAGGAGAGGGGGGGAAACAGTCATTGTTATACAGGCTGAATCAAGGGAGGACCCTCTGTGCTTAAAACTTAAAATTCATAGAAATGTGTAACCCCCAGATAAAATTTACAATGGAAAGGCACTTATTCTACACAAGGGATCAAAAGCCTGGTTAAACTTTTGCAGCATATATAACTAACTTGAGAAACAAATCTGAAACATGCCAATTTGGTGATTTAAGGGATGAGTTGATAAAAGACAGACGTGGGTGGTATTAAAGATGATGTTGCGAGAAAGATTTTGCTTTGCGAGAAAGATTTTGCTTTGCGACAATGACTGAACTGTGAATAAGGCCATTGAGATTTGTCAGATATACGAGCTCACAGAAAAGAACACAAATATGCATACAAATGAGAACAGCTCTAGAAGGCACAGTGACAAAGCTCATGTTGATATGCAGCACATGGTTCAAAGAAACAGGTTCAAGCACATGGCAGCAAGTGAAGTCCCTGAAGCACCTACTGGTAACCCCAGAGATGTCTAGCAAATTCGAGTTTGTACAGTCTCAGTGAAGCATAAGAGAGAGTCAACAAATTCAAAGCATGGGTTCCAACCTAGTTTCATTGCCAACTGTCATAATTGTAATGTAAATCATGAATGTAAAAGGGAGAAAAAAGTGTTTAACTTTTGGTCAACAATGCCATAAATGCAATAAGTGGAATAATTTCAAATGGTTTTGTAAATCAAAAGGCTCACATTCCTTCATTAAAAGGGAACATTTTAGGAAATGAGTTGATCAATTAGAGAGCTGCAACCCTACTCTTTATGGGGATGGTGTATCACTGCTTTATGAAACTGTCAATACAGTAGATTTAAGAGCAAAGAATGAAGTATTTTGTACTATTCAGATAAATGGCAAAAGTACAGTTTTGTACCTACCATAAATGTAGATGTTCGAGTGCTAATACAGCTGCAGCAATCACACATGGGCTCTCTGCAGTCAGGCGGTCCCTCGGTCGGCCGAATTCCAAAGTCTAGGTCCGGCGTCGGTTGTTGTTGCTTTCTTTCCTGACGTCAGTGAGGCAGGGGTATATAAGATACAGCCGACGCCATTTTCTTCAGTCTTTCTTGCCCCAGATGTCAGGTGCCCCCAGAAGGAAGGCAATACATAAATTATATTTATATACATGAAATGCAATATAATCAAAACTCAGTAGTTGCAAGCAAATATACCATAGAAGGATAACCCCATCAGGTTGTATGAAGAGGGGGTTAGGCCCTTGGCCTTTACCAAGAGGGGAAGGAGGGAGGGAAACCTGTACTGCAGCTGTATTAGCACTCTAACATCTACATTTATGGTAGGTACAAAACTGTACTATGTTCATCGTGCATACAGCTGCAGTAATCACATATGGGTAGAATCCCAAAGCTACGCACAAGGTGGTAGGCACTAGGTGGAACTGGGATGAGCCAGAATGCCCTGCAACACAGCAGTGGCAAAGCCTGCTCTAGTTTTGGAATATAAAGGCAGGTGGTAGTGTTTTGTGAAGGTATGCACAGAACTCCAAGTGGCTGCCTCCAAAATATCTTTGGTAGAAACTCCTCTGAGGAAGGCTGTAGAGGTAGCTGTGGCCCTGGTGGAGTGGGATCTGATGCCTGTAGGGACAGATTTTCCATGATAGGAGTAACAAAACCGTATGCAGTGGCCTATCCATTTTGAAATTCTCCATTTGGTAACTGGCTTCCCTTGAGCTCCTACAGCATAGGACACAAAGAGTTGCTCTGATTTCCTGAAAGGCTTTGTTCTGTCCAAATAATAACGTAGCTGTCTATGGATGTCTAAAGAGTGTAGGAGCCTTTCCCCTTTGTTTTGAGGATTGGGGTAAAAGGTAGGTAAGTGTATGGCTTGATTTAAAGCTACCCTGGATACCACTTTAGGCATAAATGACGGGTTGGTTCGAAGGGAAACCCTATCCTGATGGAAGATGAGAAAGGGCTGCACAGCCATGAGGTCTTGTAGTTCTGATACTCTACGAGCTGAGGTAATGGCCAGAAGGAAAGCTGTTTTCCAGGACAAGTATTGCAAATCTGTTGAGGCAGCTGGTTCAAAGGGAGGCAATGTTAATTTTTCTAGAATGCAATTAAGATCCCAGGCTGGTATTGGTTGCTTCCTTGGTGGTGTTATATTCTTAGCCCTCTGAGGAACTGTCTTAAGAGTGGGTGAGAGAATAAGGGTGGATCCGTGTTGAATTCTGCAGAAATGGCTGAGGCATGGATTTTTATGGAGGAAAATGAAAGTCCAGTGTTCAGCAGCTCAGCTAGATACTGCAATACCAGAGGCAAATTCAGTTTTTTAGGGTCCTGGCCTTTGTTCTCATTCCAAGAGCAAAACCGTTTCCATTTTGCAGAGTAAGCCTTTCTAGTAGATGGCCTTCTGGCCTCCAAAATGACATCCTGCACCTCTTTGGGGAGTAGAGTCTGTTGTGGTGTTAAGGAATTTTCCATGCAGCGAGATTGAGTGTTTTCAGCTGACTGTGAAGAGTTTTGTAGCTGTGCTGAGTCAGCAGAAGAGGCATTAGAGGTAGGGGCCAGGGAGGAGTATGTGTTAGGCTCCTCAGTAGTGGGTACCAGTGTTGTCTTGGCCAGTCTGGAGCAATTCGTATCATCTTCGGTCTGTCTGCTCTTGCTTCAATAGCACCTTTGGCAGAAGAGGCAGAGGTGGGAAAGCGTAAACTGTCCATGCTGTCCAACTGAATGAAAGGGCGTCCACTCTCCAGGCCTTTGAATGAAAGGCCCTTGAACAAAACTTTTCCAATTGATGATTCCTGTGGGAGGCGAAGAGATCTATGTCTGGCCTCCCCCACGCTTGGATTATCTTTGTAAACACTTGAGGATGCAAATTCCATTCGTGTGGATCTGTCATATTTCTGCTTAGATTGTCTGCCAGCGTGTTTTCCAAGCCTGGCAAGTACTGTGCTTGAAGTTCGATTTGCCATTCCAGAGCCAAGTTCCAAAGCGTCATGGCTAGTCTGCACAGGGGGTATGAATGTGTTCCTCCTTGTTTATGTACCACATTACTGTGGTGTTGTCTGTTCTTATCAATAATTGTCCTGGATGCAGGAGGTCCTTGAATGCTGTAATTGCATTTATCACTGCTAGCATTTCTTTTTGATTGATGTGAAGGTGCTTTTCCTTTTGGGACCATTTGCCCTGAATGCACCTGTCTGTCATGTGCCCCCCCCCCCCCCGGCGTAGTCTGAGGCGTCTGTTGTGATGACTTTATTTGCTTGAGGCTTGCAGAATGGAAGACCTGTGTTTGTTTGACATGCTTGGGCCCACCATAGAAATTCCTTTTGAACGCATGGAATTAGTGGTATTATTGTTTCCAAACTGTGGCTGTGTTGAGACCATAGGTTTTTTAGGTACCACTGAAGTTTCCTCATATGCAACTTTGCACATGGAATTAAAAGAATGCAAGATGCCATGAAGCCCAGAGCCTGCAGGATTTTCCTTGCAGTAAGCCTGGTACAATTTGCTAGTGTTTTGAAGTACTGAGTTAGTTGCCCCTGTTTTTCTGGCGTAAGATAGGCCATCTGGGTGTTTGTGTCCAAGCTGGCACCCAGGAAAGTTATTTTCTGAGATGGTGTTAGCCTGGATTTCTCTTTGTTGATTGTGTATCCCAGAGAATTCAGTAACACTGTTGCATAAGCCAGATGTTCCAGAAGTATGTGCTTGCTGTCCGCTTGGATCAGGCAGTCGTCCAAATAAGGGTAAATCTGTATCCCTTGAAGTCTGCAGTAGGCAATTACTGATGCCAGGCATTTCGTGAATACTCTGGGCGCAGTAGATAAGCCAAAGGGCAATGCAGAGAATTGATAGTGTATTGAACCTGCAAGAAACCTGAGGCATCTTCTGCAGCTTTGTCTGATTGGGACATGCAGGTATGCCTCCTTGAGGTCCAATGTTACCAGCCAAAACTCCTTGCCCAGCATGGGAAGAAGCTGCTGTAATGTGAGCATCTTGAATTTTGGTACGAGTAAGAATGTGTTCAGGACGGATAAGTCTAAAATGCGTCTCCAGTCGGTTCCTTTCCTTGGTACCAGAAATAGCCTGGAATAAAAACCTTGACCTTGTTCGTGAGTAGGAATAGCTTTCATGTCTATGAGCTTTGAAATTTGTAGTTGTGCCTCTGCCCTTTGATTGTGTGGCAGGTTTGGCATGCCTCTCATTTTTGGGAGAGTGTGAAAATGAAATCTGTAGCCTCTGTTTATAACGTCCAGGATCCATTTGTCTGTTGTGACAATATGCCAATTTCTTGTAAATAATGCCAGCTTTCCTCCCAAGGGTACTGCCAGCTGGTATTTGCTTGGCATGGAAAGGAGGAAGTCATTGGGTTTGTTTCCTGTATTGTTGTGCACTGTCCTCACCACCTCTTGGTGCTGGAGATTGCCATTGCCTGCCTCTATATGATCCTTGTGATTGCCCTCTGCCCCTTGTGCATCTGTATCTACCTCTTTGGGGCTTGTCCGTGGCTGGAAAGGACCAGTTTTTAGAAGGCCAATTTCTGCTAAAATGTGGTGGTCGAACCTGTAGAAAAGCTTTGACTGTTTGCATAGATTTGGCTTTTTCTTCCATTTTCCGTAGTATCTCCTCAGCATTAGTACCAAATAGCACATCCTTTTGTAAAGGAGCATCTAATAGTTTAGCTTTCACATGAACAGGCAAGATTTGTTCCCCAAGCCATGCATGTCTACGAATGACTGATCCTGTCACAGCAGCTCTACTTGAGGCCTCTAGGGCATCATAGCCACATTGTAAAGTGTGTTTACCCACTTGCTCTGCACTATGCATCATATCCTGCAACTCCTTCAAATCTGATTGTTCAGGTTGAGACATTTTATTTCTTAATTGTGATAACAGAAACTGCTGATATTTAAGCATATGAAACTGACAATTTAAGGCCCTCATAGCTAGGGTGGCCGAGGTATATACCTTTTTTCCCCACCTTTCTAAGGATCTTGACTCTCTTTCTGAAGGTAGTGGATTCTTAGCAGTAGAGGCCTAGATTCCCTTGGGGCCTTGAGAAATGGTTTCAGGGTCAGCATTATGGCTTTTGTAAAGAAATTAGTGAGAGTTAGGAACCCTGTAGCACCCATCAGGCTTGACTGGGGCAGGAGGCAGTGAATCCGGATTAAGGCAAGCCTCCGGGTAAACATCATCAAGCACGTCCAAGACAGGAGGTATCGCCAGAGGTCTGTGTTGAGGTAACAAAAGAAATTCCCTAAGTATTTTCTTGGAATCAGAAAAGTCTTGGCCCTCCCAATGGAAGTGTTCCCTCAAGGAGTGCAAGGTTTCCCCAAAAGAAAAATCCTCAGGAGGAGATACTGAAGGAATGGACTGCTCTGCGTCAGAGTCTTCAAATGGGGAGTAAGAGTGTTCCTCTACATCAGAATGTTCTGAAAAAATGGAGCCCTGATCAGAAGAGGGAGAATCCTTCTCCACTCTGGGTCTCTTGTCTGGAGGGGGTTGGGAACCCCTGATAAGAGTAATCAAATCTTCAGCCATTTTAAGCATCTGCTTTTTAGGCATGGGGCCTGGGGATGGGCCCTGTGCAACAGGCCTCTTGGAATGTCTGGCTGATTTGGACTTAGTAAAGGCCTTAATGGAAAAGGAAGATGAAGGCCTAAAGACACCATGAGTGGAAGTGGACCTGTCCACATTAGGAGGCTCCACGCTCACAGTGGCTTCAGTGGTTGTAGTCTGGGTCTGGGCCGAGGAACCTGCGGTCTCTGTTACAGAAGACACCGCCAAAGACTTGTCGTCGGTAGTCAGGGACTGCATAGGCGTCTCGCTGAGAACCGGACCACATGTAGCCGGTTTTGGCGTGGTGTCGGTGTTGCGTTTTTTGGTCAAAACGGTAGTCTGAGTCTCCGACGACATTTTATAATCAAAGGCTGTACCAAAAAAGTGTTGGACGAACTCCGCCCGACGCTTAATAGTGCGTTCATTGAAAGTCGCGCAAAAGCGACAGCCCGAGACGTCGTGGTCTGGGCCTAAACAAGGTATGCAAAGGGAATGGAAATCCTTATGCGGTATTTGCTTCCCACAAGAAATACAATTGTTAACTTTTTCTGACATCGGTCTGAGGCAAGAAAAGTTTCCCCAACGGGGTACTTAGCTTTAATAAAGACTTTGGTTTCCAATTTTTTGTAAATTCAGGAGCTGGCCGACCGGCACTTGCGAACTGCTTCTGCTTCGGGCACCGCGCGGCAAAAAAGACTGAAGAAAATGGCGTCTGCTTGTCTTGTATACCCCTGCCTCACTGACGTCAGGAAAGAAAGCGACAACAACCGACGCCGGACCTAGACTTTGGAATTCGGCCAACCGAGGGACCGCCTGACGGCAGAGAACCCATATGTGATTACTGCAGCTGTATGCACGATGAACATCCAACAGAGCTCAAAGTTGACACAGGTTGCAAGTGCAATGTTATGTCAGCAGAAACATTTGCTAAAGTATGTCATGGTGAAAGGTTTGATTTGGCAAAGTGCATGAAACTTGCTGCTTATGGAGATGAAGAAATTCAAACTTAAGGCTCAGTACTGTTTTTATGTTACTCTGCTGGGAGAAGCTACGATTTATTTTGTGGTCAAGAGGCATGCCCAGTCATTATTAGGGCTCAGTGTCTGAAAATGTGACTGCTTTCATTTAATAAGGAAGTTACATTAGCTCGAAAGACCACTAATTTCGCCCAGTACATTTTTCACCTATGCTGATCTCTTCAAAGACAAACTGGGGAAGCTTCCAGTTGTGTACTCCATGAAGTTAAATCCAGATGTCAGCAGCTCAAAGTTCCAATAGCCATGCAAAACAGAGTCAAAGCCAAATTAGATAAAACGGTGCGACAAGGTGCGATTTGTCCAGTTGGTTCTGCTACTTCTACTGAATGGGCATCTTCCATGGTGGCAGCTCATAAGAAAAGCTCAGATGACATCAGAATAAGTGTGGATTCATCAGATTTGAACAAAGCACTAAAAAGACATAATCCAATGCGCAGCTGAAGTTGCAGCACTTCTGCTAAATGCCACTGTTTTTTCTCTCTTAGATGCAGAGTTCATTTTGGCAAATTCAGCTTGGCAATAAATCACTGCTCACTACTTTCAGTACTCTGGCAGGTACAAATTTCTGAGAAAGCCATTTGGGATAAAATCTGCAAGTATATAGTCTTTCAACATGCAATGGAGCAACTTTTTTCTGGGTATCTTTCTGTTGTTATAATACACAACATACTAGTAGGAGGTAATGGTGAAGCTGAGCATGACAGAAACCTCAGAAAGGTTCTGGAAAGGGCACGTCAAGTGAATCTTAAACTCAATCCACAGAAATGTAAATTCAAAATGTAAATTCAGGCTACAACAGATTACTAATGTTGGTCATTATTTACTAGTTCAGGCATGCAATCAGACCCTTCAGAGCAAAACAGCCATTCTAGAGATTACAGCTCCAATGTTCAAGCCCTGTAATGTTTTCTCAGTGGTTAACTATCGAGGCAAGGTCATTCCAGACTTGAGACAACTTTCAGCACCGCTCAGAGTGGACAAGTAAAGCTGTATCCTGGTTTTGGTTGGAGCAACACCAAAGAACATCTGGTATCCTGAAACAGAGAAAGTACAGTTGTGTACACCTACCATAAATGTAGATGTTCGAGTGTCTTCACTGTTGCAGTCATAACTGTAGGGTGCTCCTGCCGGCAGGCAGCCCGAGGTCGGCCAGAATCCCAAAGTCTGGGTCTGGCGTCGGCTGTACAAGCTAGTACCCTGACGTCCGTACGCTCTGGTACATAGCCGTCAGCCGACGCCATCTTCTCCAGCCTTTCTTGCCCCAGATGTCAGAAGTCCCCAACAAAACAAAAATGAATCCAACAAGGAAACACAAATACACCACAAAAAAGGAAAAGTGAGAAATAAGAGGGGATAGGAGGGAGGGAAACCCCGACTGCAACAGTGAAGACACTCGAACATCTACATTTATGGTAGGTGTACACAACTGTACTATGTTCTTAGTGTTTCACTGTTGCAGTCATAACTGTAGGGTGGAATCCCAAAGCAGTGTAAAAGGGGAGGAGGCTTTAGATAGAAGAAGGGGAGGCAAGAATACCCTGCAGAACAGCAGAGGCAAAGCCTGCCCTGGTCTTAGAAAACAGGGGGAGATTGTATTGCTTGGAAAAAGTATGCACAGAACTCGAGGTGGCAGCTTCCAAGATATCCTTGGTAGGGACTCCTCTGAGGAAAGCTGTAGAAGTGGCAGCTGCTCTAGTAGAATGACTTCTAATAGTACCTGGTAACGGTTTCCCATGATGAGTGTAACAAAATCTAATTCCATAAGTAATCCATTTGGAAATAGTTTGTTTAGAAATAGGTTTTCCAAGAGAACTGGAGGCAAAAGAAACAAACAATTTATTAGACTTTCTGAACTCTTTAGTCTTGTCCAGGTAAAATCGTAACTGCCTGTGCACATCCAATGAATGCAAAATCCTTTCCCCTTTATTTTGAGTATTTGGAAAGAAAGTAGGAAGGTGAATTGTCTGATTTAAAGCCACTTTCGAAATCACCTTAGGCATGAAAGTAGGATTGGTCCTCAAAGATACTCTGTCCTGATGGAAAATAAGGTATGGTTCCACAGCCATGAGAGCTTGCAACTCTGAGACCCTTCTGGCAGAGGTCAATGCCAATAAAAGAACAGTCTTCCAGGATAAAAACTTAATATCTGAAGATGCAGCAGGCTCAAAAGGAGGCAAAGTTAGTTTTTCCAAAACATAATTAAGATCCCAGGCCGGGACAGGAGGGGTCCTAAGGGGCCACAAATTTTTAGCCCCTCTCAAGAATTGCTTCACCAAAGGATGAGAAAAAACAGGAGGATCAGAACTGACATGCGCAGAAATAGCAGAAGCATGAATCTTAATGGAAGAAAAGGAAATTCCTTTAGATAAAAGTTCTGAAAGGTAAAGCAAAATAGAAGAGATCAGGTACCAGAGGATCCGAGCCTCGGCCCTGCATCCAAATACAAAACCTATTCCATTTAGAAGCATAGGATTTCCTAGTGCTAGGCCGTCTAGCTTCCAAAAGAACATCCAAAACTTGCTTGGGAAGACTAGAGGAAATCAAATTTCTTTGAAGAGCCACGCTTCCAGGCAAAGGGTCTTGAGGTTGGGATGTAGTAACTGACCCTGATGCTGGGACAAAAGCGAAGGATTCAGAGGGAGAATCCAAGGAGGCCTCAAGAACAGGTGCTTTAAAGTTGGATACCAAAACTGTCGAGGCCAATTTGGAGCAATCAAGATGAGGAACTTGGGCTTGTCCTGTTTTATCTTCAGTAATACCCGAGGTAGTAGAGGAAGAGGAGGGAAGGCATATGCTGAAAGGCTTCTCCAACTGAAGGACAGGGCATCCACTCTCCAAGCTGTCTTGTGGAAGGACCTGGTGCAAAAGCGAGGTAGCTGATGATTGAGATGGGATGCAAACAGATCTATCTGGGGACATCCCCAAATTGCAGTAATCCTGTTGAATAAGTTGGTGTCTAACATCCATTCGTGAGGATCTGAAAGGTTTCTGCTCAGGCTGTCTGCTAAGAGATTGTTTCCCTGGAATGAATTGAGCCTGGAGATGTAGATTCAAGTTTAGAGCTGTGTCCCATAAAATCATAGCTAGTCTGCAAAGGGGATATGAATGAGAACCCCCCTGCTTGATGATGTACCACATGACCGTGGTGTTGTCTGTGCGAATTAGCAGAGGCCCTGGTTGCAGAAGGCTCTTGAAGGCTAGAAGGGCATTTTGAACTGCCAACATTTCCTTCAGATTGATGTGCCAGTGAAGATGCTCCTTTGTCCAGGTTCCCTGCTGGCAATTGTCTAGAAAGTGTGCTCCCCAAGCATAATCCGAGGCGTCCGTGGTTAGGATTTGAGTAGGTTGAGGAAGATGAAAAGGCTTTCCTTCGTTTAGAGTGCATACCCTGGACCACCAGAGGAACTCCCTCTGAAGGCAAGGGATCAGAGGAATCAGAATATCCAGATCGTGGTAATGCTGTGACCATACACTTTTCAGATACCATTAGAGCTTTCTCATGTGAAGCCTTGCATTTGGAATCAACAGAATGCAAGAAGCCATATAGCCCAGAGCCTGCAGGAATTTCCTTGCAGTGAGCTGAGATAGGGTTGCTAAGGTGCTGAAAGTAGAAGCCAGCTGAGTTTGTTTTTCTGGAGTGAGGAAAGCCCTTGGTTGTATTTAAGAGGGCTCCCAAGAATACCATTTGTTGAGAAGGGATCAAATGTGACTTTTTTGTGTTCACTGAGAATCCCAGTAGGAGGAGAAGACGTTGAACAAAGTCCAGATGTTGAAGCAGAAGATCTTTGCTGTCTGCCTGGATAAGGCAGTCATCCAAATAGGGGTAAATCTGGATCCCCTGAAGTCTGCAGTAAGCCACTACTGGTGCCAGGCACTTGGTAAAGACTCTGGGAGCAGTAGATAAACCAAAGGGCAATACAGAGAATTGAAAGTGCCTCGAACCTGCCTTGAACCTGAGGAATTTCCTGCGTTCTTGCCTGATGGGAATATGTAAGAATATGTAAGTAGGCTTCCTTTAAGTCCAATGTCACCATCCAGGCATCCTGAGAGAGCATTGGAATTGGTTGCTGCAGAGTAAGCATCTTGAATTTTGGAATTTCCAAAAAGGTGTTTAACACAGAAAGGTCCAGAATAGGTCTCCATGAGTTTTGTTTTCTGGGAACCAGAAACAGTCTTGAATAAAAACCTTTTCCCATCTCCAAGAGTGGAACAGGCTCTATGGCTCTCATGGCCAAAAGAGCATCCACTTGAGTTAAGGCCTCTGACCATTGATGTTTTGGCAGATCTGGCCAACCGTGAGCCTTTGGTAAAGTGTAAAAGTGGAATTTGTAACCTTTTAAAATCACGTCCAATACCCATCTGTCCTGGGTAATATGAGTCCATTTTCGTAAAAAAGAGACAGTTTTCCTCCGAGAGGGGCATCCAGGTGAAGGGGTCCTGTAGCCCAACCGAGAGAGTCATTGAGCTTGCTTTCTTTGAGATTGGGATCTGTCTTCTCCCCTTCTAGGTGAAGAAGCAGTCCATTGTCTAGATCTGTAAGAGGCCTGACCTTGACCACGACCTCTGGAGCGTCTATATCTTCCCCTTTGAGGCCTGTCAGACGTGGGAAAGGACCAATTTTTAAGAGGGCCAATTCCTGGAAAATCTAGGAGGCTGAACTTGCAAGAAATCTTTTACAGTCTGCATAGACTTTGCCTTTTCTTCCATCTTTTTAATAACTTCCTCAGCCTTGGATCCAAAAAGAACATCATGTTGAACAGGGGCATCTAATAACTTAGCCTTAACCTGCTCAGGTAAACTTTGTTCACGTAGCCAGGCATGTCTCCTGATAACAGTACCAGAGGCTGCCGCCCTGCAAGAAGCATCCAAAGCATCAAAACCACAATGTAAACTATGCTTGTTCACTTGTTCAGTAGCATGCAATACATCCTGAAGTTCCTTATCCTCTGCACAAGCAGGAAGGGAAGCAAGCTTTTGCTTTAAAACAGACAAAAGAAATTGCTGATACTTAAACATATGAAACTGGCAATTCAAAGCCCTTACAGACAGGGTAGCAGAAGTATATACCTTTTTTCCCCACCTGTCTAAAGCACGAGAATCCTTCTCAGAGGGAATAGGGTTTTTAGAAGTAGCAACCTTAGCAGCCTTAGAGCCCTGAGAAATAGTTTCAGGATCTGCAGAAGGGTTTTTAAATAAAAATACATGAGAGTCAGGAACCCTGTAAAATCTATCAGGCTTAGAAGGAGCAGGAGGCATGGAATCAGGATTCAAATTAGCCTCAGAAAAAGCATCCTCTACAATATCCAAAACAGGAGGGATAGCTTAAGGCCTATGCTGGGGAAGAAAAAGAAATTCTCTAAGCCTCTTCTTGGAAGCAGAATACTCCTGTCCTTCCCAATGAAAATGTTCCCTCATCTCATGCAAGGTTTCCCCAAAAGAGAAATCCTCAGGCGGAGAGGCCGAGGGTAAAGAGTCCTCAGCATCCGAATCCTCATAAGGGGAAAAGGAATAGTCCTGATCTGAGGAAGAAACAGAAGATACAGAAGCCTGGTCAGAGGAATCCAGAGTAACATCCTGTCGAGGCCTTTTCTCAGGAGGGGGGGTGAGAACCCCTTATCATGGTAAGCAAATCCTCAGCCATCTTTAATAATTGCTTTTGTGTCTTGGGAGTGGATTCAGAAGCAGCTTGAGCAGGAGCTTTAGACTTAACAGGAGTCTTTGTCTTTCCCTTTGAGATAGTGATGTGAGTAGGCCTGAAAACCCCCTCAGAAGCCGGTACCTGCACAGCGGTTCCGGACCCATCTGAAGGAGCGACGTCCGAAGGTCCTGCAGCAGTTAAAATAGTGGGCCTTGATGGCTCCCCATGGGAGTCCGTATCGGCCATCGGTTCAGAAGTGGCGGACGACAGGGGCTGCAAAAGCGCCTCACTGATGACAGCCGAACCGGACGCTGGCTCCAGCTGCAACGAGTCCTGTTTGGACCTCGGAGGCCTGTCTTTGTCTTTGCGCTTCTTTTGAACTCCGGTAGGGTCCGACGACATTCTATAATTGAAGCGTCTGCCAAAATAATTTAAAGCCCAATCGTACCTTCGCTTAATAGTACGAGAGTTAAACCTGGCACAGAACAGACAACAAGAAACGTCGTGGTCAGGGCCTAAGCAAGGTAGACAGTAAGAGTGGAAATCTTTATGAGGTATTCGTTTCCCACACGCTATACAATTATTAACTTTTTCTGACATCGGAGGAACAAGAAAAAGATTCCCCAACGGGGTACTTAGCTTTGAGAAGAGAAGTAAGAACTTCGGACCGACAACAACAAAATACGCTGTTCGAAAATCGCCAACCAACAACTTGCGAGCTGCTTTCCACCGCACGGCAAGAAAGACTGGAGAAGATGGCGTCAGCTGACTGCTATGTACCAGAGCGTACTGACGTCAGGGTACTAGCTTGTACAGCCGACGCCGGACCCAGACTTTGGGATTCTGGCCGACCTCGGGCTGCCTGCCGGCAGGAGCACCCTACAGTTATGACTGCAACAGTGAAACACGAAGAACATCTGATAGTCCACCAACTCTCAGATACTATGATGTTCACAAGCCAGTTATTCTTTCATGTGATGCTTCCAAATTTGGTCTTGGTGCAGTCATTTGACAAGAGGGTCAATCTGTTGCCTACACATTGTCACTCAAACTGAAATGCAGTATGCTCAGATACAGAAAGAGCTCTTGGTAATTGTGTTTGCATGTTCCAAGTTCCATGATTATGTTTATGGGAGACCTATCCAGATCAAAACAGACCTCCAACCTCTAATTACTATCTTGAGAAAGCCTATGCATTCAGCTCCATCCAGATTTGCAATTTCAACATCATACATTGCAAAGTATAATTTCAATCTTGTCTACAAGAAAGAAACTTCTTTATCTTGCTGATGCATTGTCCAGATCACCCAGAAATACCACAGAACAGAATTAGAACCTTGATTTTGATGTCATGGAAGTGAGAAAATTTTCTTCCACACATCTTCATTAAATGAGAGATTACACAGCCACAGATCCAGTTTTACAAAGGCTCAACCACTTTATCAAGGGTGGCCATCAAAGCAATCTACTTTACCTCAAGAAGATCAACCTTACAGAGATGAGATTTTGTCTGACAAAGGTATCATTATGAAAGGTCCGAAAGGTCCAAAAGTAATTGTTCCAAAGTCCTTGCAACAAGAGTGCATTACTATCTTGCATCATGATCACCCAGGAACAGACCATCAAAAGAAGAGCAAGAGGTATAGTATTTTGGCCTATGTCGCAAGACAGAGATCTGGACAGCACTTTCATCTTGCTCCGTGTGTAACATACAAAGCCTCATCAACAGAGAACCACTTCATCTAAACCAGATTCCGGAACTCTGTCACCAGTAGCCACACACATTTGAGTGGAATGGTCAACATTATTTGGGGTTAGTAGATTCGTACTCCAACTGGTCTGAGATTGGCCTACTTCCTAATCTACCATCCTGAACTGTCATTACTATGATAAAAGCTATTTTTGAAGTCCAAGGTAGTCCACACACAGTTATTTCTTACAATGGCACTCAGTTTATAAGACAACAGTTCAAAAGATTTGCAGAAGAATGGGACTTTGCTCATGTCAGGAGTAAGCCAGAGTGTCCGCAGTCAAATGGTTTGGCAGAACGTGCAGTTCAAAGTGCAAAACAGTTACTACAAAGTCAAAATGAGACAAAAGTGATGTTCCTCAATCTCTTGAATATTAAAAATATTCCTCATGACAAACATCTTGGTTCACCTGCTCAGAGACTTGTCGAGACAAACCAGAACCAACCACATTACCAATCAGTAGTCAATTGTTGGTTTTCATGCGTCAAGAACAGGTCAGTGAAAGCCTACCTGTTGAAGCATTTAACTCAGAAGTCCTACTATGATAAGACCAGTAAACCACTTAATCCAATACGAGAAGGAGAAGCAGCAAGGATGCAAACATCCAAAGGTTATGATCGGATTGGTGTCATGAAGAATATTTGCCCACAGCCAAGATTGTACATTGTGGAATCACAAGGAGCAGAGTTTAGGCAGAATCAGAAACATCTGAGACCAGTGTCAGAGCCTATACCACAGCACATAGCCTGTGAGAAAGACCATCTCAGAGTGAGTTGTCCCATTTTCCAATGCCAGAGTAAGTTCCAGAGAACATTCCCATTTCCGTGAATAATCCAGAAGTTCCTGAAACGAGTTGTTCACCAAAGGCTGTCCCTGTTGCTAAATTCAGTTCAGATTGTTATGTTACGAGAATCCAGTCGCATCTCCAGACCATGTAACAGATACACAGCAACTTGGACATGATCATGTTTGTTTCTAATGTCTATAATAATGCAGGTCTAACTAATGTTTTTGCCAAGGGCAATCTTTAGGAGGAAGAATATAGATCAATGTGTGTGTATGTACCTTTAAGAAGCTATCCAAGGGCTTGCACAAGTGTACAAGTACTAAGCATGTGCAAGTCTGACTGCCATTTTGTAGTAAGCTATTGAGATGCAAGTATGTATGTATGGAAGGTCTGTCTGTTAACCAGTCTGGTTTATATTTTATGATGCTGCTATCCATCCTGATGTGCTTCTATGTATTAAAGCATCTAAACGAAATACACCACCTGTTTGTCTCTATGTTACAGAGGGACGAGCGACACGCACAAAGGATGGACCATGCCAGAAAAGTGAGAAAGTAGGCAGGTATATTAAGCATGACCAACATGCTTTTCAACTCGTCCTGTTATGGTTAAGGAACATGGACCTGCTTTTCCTCAAAAACAGTTATGGTAAGTACCCAACTTTCATATGTGGTAAGAAAAGGTCCATCCACCAAAACAAAAAAGATCTCCAGCAAATCCCCGTTCAGTGCTCCTTAAGGTACTTGCCCCTCAGGACAATGACCCTAAAAGAATACCTAGCAATGGACATCGCATCCAGCTTTAGAGGGCTCAGAAAAAAGCACAGAGTAAACACAAGAGCTGCAGCACAGAAACCATCTGAGCTAGGTTTCTTTAATAAAAATATGCATGCAGCAGTACACAGCCACAAGTTTACCACGTTTATTATAACAGAGTTGTACATATATTCATCACTTTACAAAAGATAATACTGAAAACTTGCTGACCTAATTTTTGCACTGAAAAAGGAAACAACTGACTGATTACCTCTGAACATAGCCTTTGTCCTTCAATCCTAAAACCTCAGCAGCCTGGAGGTCCACAGAGAAGAAGAGATTCTCTTCCTGGTTTGGAATACTGCAAACAAGACAGACAGACTAAGGTAACTTTTTAAAACTTTTGGCATAAAAGAATGGCTAGTACAAAATGCAACCCTCTCTGTACAAAATAAAAACACAACATACGCTTGTCAAACATTCTGGCAGAGTTAACAGACATGAAAACAACTCTGAGAAAACATTTTATATCTAAAATTACATAACATCGAAAAGAAAAACCCAACGTTTCCAACAATTAAAACCACCAGTACCGTATTGGATCCTGTAAAGAGGTATCTAAGTAAGAACTCACCTTTCAGAAAAGCTTCATGAGCCTTTATCAATATCAGAAGAGAGAAACAGAAGTCTTTACAAGTCAGAGATGGCTATAAGATGGACCCAGACAATTTGGCAACAGATTAGAATATAATCTTATGTCAGAGAAAAATAACGGAGGAGGAGATGGAGAAAAAGAAGAGGTTGAACTGCCTTCTGCAACCCGGAGAGAAATGGGTCTATATGGCATATTTGTCACAGACAAACGGGTCCACCTGTCCCTAGAATCTGAACATTTCTAAGACTTCTACGAGGAAGAAATTATCTGAACCACTCAAGAGGAAAGGGTGCTACTTGCTACTACAGGAACTGAAGTTATGTAGACAGCCTTAGGAAATAAATTTCTACCGAGCAACTCAAAACACTGTATCCTACATACTACTATGAGATGACAGTGTCTGGCATACGAAGTATCTTCTGACCCAGTACTGCTGGACCTACTCTACATCAAATCAAACTGCATCAGGAAGACCATCTACAGCTGTAAACCTCTTCTGCAACTTAACATAATGGTTTGCAGGGACAGATGTATCTAGCAGAGGATCTTGCTCCGAAACAGACTCCTCCCCCAAGAAAACAAAGCCCATCCCAGTCTATACTGAAGCACAGCTTGGATACAAGGATGGGTAATAGAAAGTTTACCCCAGGACTGACTGCTTTAAGATTTACAGCTCTGAAAACAAGTGGGATGAAATCACTGGGAACCTAGAATGGTGGAAAAAGTACAGTTTTGTACCTACCATAAATGTAGATGTCCGAACAGGATAGCATCTGCAGTCCTAACAAATGGGTTGTCCTGTCGTCAGGCAGCCCTTCGGTCGGCCGGATTCCAAAGTCTGGGTCTGGCCTCGGCTGGTGTCGCACTTCACCCGACGTCATCTCTGCTGGTCTTCGGGTATAAAGGCATCAGCCGACGCCATTTTCCTCAGTGTTTCTTGCCCCAGATGCCAATAGCCCTCTTGGATAGCTAAATTTTTGGGAAAATGCCAATGTTTCCCAAAAGGTAGAAGGCAAACATAAAAAATATGCATGTATGTACATATATACAAACAAATACACCATAAGAGATCCCCCCCAGCTAGCTAATAGGTGGGCAATACCCTAGGAGTACCACAGAGGGGAAGGAGGGTGGGTAATCCTGACTGCAGATGCTATCCTGTTCGGACATCTACATTTATGGTAGATACAAAACTGTACTATGTCCTTCAAGGATGCATCTGCAGTCCTAACAAATGGGTAGAATACCATAGCCAAACTAGGGGAGGAGGAATAAGAATTATGGTGTACTTAGGATCCCTTGCAACACAGCAGTGGCAAACCCTGCTCGGGATCTAGAGTATAGAGGTAAGTTATAATGCTTGGCAAATGTATGCACGGAGGTCCAAGTAGCAGCCTCAATAATGTCCTTGGTAGCCACTCCTCGCAAGAAGGCTGTGGTAGTGGCTGTAGCCCTTGTAGAATGAGGCCTTATGTTCTGTGGAATTTGCTTTCCATGATAGGAGTAACAGAATCTTATGCAATTTCCTATCCACTTAGAGATTGTCTGTTTGGAAATTGCTTTTCCTTCCCTTCCTGTTGCATAGGCTACTAGTAGCTGGTCAGTTTTTCTATTGCCCTTGGTTCTGTCCAGGTAGTAGCGCAACTGTCTATGTACATCCAAGGTATGCAGCAGTCTTTCCCCATTGTTCTGCGGATTGGGAAAGAAGGTAGGTAGGTGGATTGCCTGGTTTAAAGACAGTCTGGATACCACCTTAGGCATAAATGTAGGATTAGTTCTCATGGACACTCTGTCTTGATGGAAGATTAGGAAGGGTTGTACTGCCATTAAAGCCTGTAGTTCCGAAACCCTTCTTGCTGAAGTAATTGCCAGTAGGAAAGCAGTTTTCCAGGATAGGTGTTGTAGATCTGCTGTTGCTGCTGGTTCGAATGGAGGGAGTGTCAATTTTTCTAGCACAAAATTCAAGTCCCATGCCGGTAATGGTGGTTTCCTAGGAGGTTTTACATTATTAATTCCTCTGAGGAACTGCCTGAGTAGAGGATGCGAGAAGACAGGAGGTTCGAGGCTGTATTCTGCAGAAATAGCTGATGCATGTATCTTGATGGAGGAATAGGACAGGCCAGTATGTAGGAGCTCTGCCAAATATTCCAGGATGTTGGCAATATCTACTTTTTACACATCTTTCCCTCTTTCCGTACTCCAAATGACAAACCTTTTCCATTTCCCTGCATAGTTCCTTCTAGTAGAAGGTCTGCGGGCCTCCAGGATAATGTCTTTAACCCTTTGGGATAAAACTGGGTTAGATGTTCTTATGTAATGTTCCAGGCAGTGAGATGCAGAGTTTTCAGGTTTGGATGCAAGATGCTGTAGTTGCACTGAGTCAACATCAAGGGAATCAGGGGTAGAGTCCACGTCCCCCCCCCCCCCCCCCCCGAGACCTGCTCCTCAGTAATGGATACCAATGTTGTCTTGGCCAATTTGGAGCTAACAGAATTATCCTTGGCCGTTCCTCTTTGATTTTCAGTAGTACCTTGTGCATCAAAGGGAGGGGTGGAAATGCATATGCTGTCAGGCCTTTCCAGTTGAAGGATAGAGAGTCCACCTTCCAAGCAAGAGGGTGATATGTCCTTGTGCAGAATTTCTTGAGCTGGTGGTTGAGTGGGGATGCAAACAGGTCTATTTGTGGCATTCCCCATTTCTTTGTGATGGCCTTGAAGACGTCCGGGTGTAGCATCCATTCGTGAGCATCCGAGGTAGTTCTGCTTAACATGTCTGCTAGGATGTTTTCTTTTCCCGGTACAAATATTGCCTGTAATTGAATGTTGTAGCTCAGAGCCATATTCCACAGGTCCAGAGTCATTCGGCATAGGGGGTATGAATGAGTGCCTCCCTGTTTGTTGATGTACCACATGACTGTGGTGTTGTCTGTCCTTATCATCACTTGGCCCTCTGAGGAATGGTCTGAAATTCTGGATTGCCAGTTTTACTGCCAGCATCTCTTTTTGATTTATGTGCAGGTGTAGCTGATCTGTAGTCCATAGGCCTTGAATGCACTTGTCCAGCATGTGTGCCCCCCAACCGAGGTCTGAGGCGTCCGTTGTGATGGTTTGGCTTGCTTGAATATTGTGGAAGGACAATCCTGGGTTTGCCAGGCATGTGTGAGACCACCATAGGAACTCTTGTTTCAGGCATGGAATTAGTGGTATTTCGGTTTCTAAGCTGTGCTTGTGTTGAGACCATAAATTCTTTAGGTACCACTGTAGCTTTCTCATATGCAGTCTGGCATGGGGGACCAAGATTATGCAGGATGCCATGAAACCCAAGGCCTGCAGTACTTTCCTTGCTGTGAGCTTGTTCTGCTTTGCTAGTGTCAAGAAGTACAAAGGAAGTTTTTCTTCTTTTTCTGCAGTAAGGAATGCCATCTGTTTTACTGTGTCCAATTCTGCACCCAAGAATGTTATTGTCTGAGATGGTATCAGTTTTGACTTTTTTAAATTGACTGTGTATCCCAGAGCTTGTAGTAAGCAAATGACTCTTTGTAAGTCCTGTGTCAGCTTGCTTTTGTTGTCCGCTTGTACAAGGCAGTCGTCCAGGTATGGATAAATTTGGATTCCCTGAAGCCTGCAATGAGCTATTACTGATGCCAGGCATTTCGTGAATACTCTGGGCGCAGTAGATAAGCCAAAGGGCAATGCTGAGAATTGATAATGCTCTGATCCTGCAAGAAATCTGAGGTATCTTCTGCAAATTGGTCGTATGGGGACGTGCAGGTATGCCTCCTTGAGATCTAGAGTTACCAGCCAATACTCCTTGCCCAGCATGGGAAGAAGTTGGTGTAGGGTCAGCATTTTGAATTTTGGAACAATGATGAATGTGTTTAAAGCGGACAGGTCGAGAATAGGTCTCCAACTGTTTTCTTTTCTTGGTACTAGGAAGAGTCTGGAGTAAAATCCCTTGCCCTGTTCTGTAAGTGGTACCCTTTCCACAGCTCTCATCTTTTTTAATTGAGCTATTTGTTTTAGGGCTTCTGACTTTTGATTTGGTGGCAGGTTTTGCATTCCTCTTTTTGCTGGTAAGGTGTGGAAATGAAACCTGTATCCTTGGTCTATAGTTTGCAAAATCCAGTTGTCTCTTGTGATAAAGTGCCAGTTTTTTGAAAATAAGGCTAACTTTCCGCCTAAGGGTGCTATTATTTGTTCCCTGGTAGGCGGTGTTAGAACCAAGTCACTGTGATTGTCCTGTTGCAGTGGTAGTGGTTGCATCCGTGCCTCGTTGGTTATTGCCTTGCCATTGGCGTCCCCTGTAGGCACCTCCTCTGGGTTGGTTTCTGCCTCTGGAACATCTATTCCTGCCTCTCTGATTTTTAGAGGAGTCTGGAAAGGACCAATTTTTGGAAGGCCAGTTCCTGCTGAACCTTGGGGGCTGTACCTGTAAGAAATCTTTAACTGTTTGTACAGATTTTGCCTTCTCTTCCATTTTCTTCATTACTTGTTGGGCAGGAGAACCAAAAAGACTGACCTTGTCCATAGGAGCATCTAAAAGCTTTGCTTTAACATGATCCGGCAAGACCTGCTCTTTCAACCATGCATGTCTTCTTATAACTGTGCCAGTCATGGCTGATCTAAATGAAGCCTCCAGTGCATCATAGCCACATTTTAAAGAATGGTTACTAACCTGCTGAATGTTATTCACCATTTCTAGAACATATTTCTTATCTAAGGAATCATCAGAGGACAGTTTCTTAGTTAACTGATCAAGCATAAACTCTTGGTATTGGATCATATGAAACTGACAGTTCAAAGCTCTAGCTGAGAGAGTAGCGGAGGTGTATACTTTTTTACCCCATCTCTCTAAGGACCTGGATTCCCTATCAGAAGGGAGAGGGTTTTTAGCTGAGGTCGAAGCTACTGCCTTAGGCCCCTGGGAGATGGTCTCCAGATCTGCAAAAGGAGCCTTGTGTAAGTGGTGATGAGTGTCCGGTACCCTGTAGAACCTGTCGGGCTTAGCAGGGGCTGGAGGTAAAGTATCAGGAGCAGTGCAAACATCATTAAAGGCATCATCCACAACAGGAAGAACTGGAGGTATAGCTAAGGGCCTATGCTGTGGTAAGTGTAAAAAGGTCCTAAGCCTTTTCCTTGAATCTGAGAAATCTTGTCCCTGCCATTGGAATTGCTCTCGCATGGCATGTAAGGTTTCCCCAAAGGAAAATTCCTCTGGTGGAGAGGCAGAAGGAATAGATTCTTCAGCATCAGAATCTTCATAAGTAGAAAGAGGAGCCTCTGGATGGTCTGTAATGTCTGAGTCTTCAGAAGAGTCATCTGAGGAGCCTGGCTCAGGGGCCTCTACTCTGGGCCTCTTATCTGGAGGTTGTGAGGCCCTGTCTGGGTGAGATTGGGATCCTCTTATTAGAGAGATGAGATCCTCTGCCAAGGTAAGCATTTGTGAACTGGAGCTGGGCCTGTGAGAGGGGGGCTTAACAGGCACTGATTTAGGAGTTTTGGCTGCTTTAGCCCTGGCAAAGGCCTTTATAGACATGGCTGCAGGAGGCCTAGCAGCACCACGTGCTGGGGTAGAGACATCCAAAGGGATGGTGTCCGATAACTCTGGGGAAACCACAATTGTAGGCAAAATTTCAGAGGCCGATTCAGCTAGGGTAGAAGGGGCCTCGGTAGTAGTCATGGATTCGGCTGTAGATTGAACCGTTTGCTCGGTTTCGGCCGAAACAGAGACACTCGCGGTTTGCTTTACCGTGGTTTTGGCCGAAACCGCGGACCGCGAGTGTCGGTCCTTTTCTTTGCGTTTTTTTAACAATTTGGGTAGTCGGAGGATCCGACGGCATAATGTACGCAAAATCTGAGCCGAAAAACTGTTCAGCAAACTCCGACCGGCGCCTAAAGCGTTCGGTTGAAGGAAGCACAGGCTAAACAAGCTGCTACGTCGTGGTCTGGGCCTAAACAAGGCAAACAGTAAGAGTGGAAATCTTTATGAGGTATTTGTTTCCCACAAGTTAAACAGTTATTTACTTTTTCTGACATCGGCTGAGGCAAGAAAGAGTCCCCAACGGGGTACTTAGCTTTTAGAAGTCTTCGAAGTTGTATTTGGTAATAGTAATCTCTGGATCTGACCGACCGGCACTTGCGAACAGCTTCTGCTTCGGGTGCCACGCGGCAAGAAAGACGGAGGAAAATGGCGTCGGCTGATGCCTTTATACCCGAAGACCAGCAGAGATGACGTCGGGTGAAGTGCGACACCAGCCGAGGCCAGACCCAGACTTTGGAATCCGGCCGACCGAAGGGCTGCCTGACGACAGGACAACCCATTTGTTAGGACTGCAGATGCATCCTTGAAGGACATCCTTGTGCATGAATTGTATACCTTCTCCACATTTTTTTTTTTTCAAAGTACAGTTGTGTAAAATCTTAACACAACATTAGATGTCCCTTCCTTCATTATTGCAGTATTCACATCTACTGTTATGGTAAGATACTACACAACTGTACTACATCCTTCCATTCACATATTCCAGTATTCTTAACTTCTGGGAGACTGCCAAAGCACAAGAAATTCAGGAGGAAGGACCAGTAGAGCCCTCTAGGAACCCATGAATGATGGTCCTAGGAAAACCAACTCTAGCTCTGGAGATTACATCCAATGTATACTGTTTGGTACAAGAATACACAGAAGTCCCGGTAACTGCTGCAAGAATAGCATTAGCATCCAATCCCTTGAAAAAAAGCACCAGAAGAAACCACAGCACTAGTAGAATGAGCCTTTACCTCTTACCATGAAAAAGTATAACAAAAGGAAACAGCCTTTAAAAATCCAAGAAGAAATAGCTTGCTTGGATACAACTAAACCCAAGAACCTAGGATGAAAGGACGCAAACAAATGATCAGATTTCCTAAGACCGTCTTATCTAAATAAAATCAAAGTTGTCTATGTTTATCCAAAGTATGCAGAATACTTTCACTGGAAGATTGCGAAGAGGGGAAAAAGTAGGCAAATAGACTGACAACTCATTAACCACCCTGGGCATAAAGGATTAGTACGCAAGGATACCCTGTCCTTATGACAAACCAAAAAAGGAGAACAAGCCATAAGGGCTTGAAGCTCAAACACCTGTCTGGCAGAAGTTAAGGGCCAACAAAAGAAGAAACTTCCAAGAGCAATGTTGCAAGGAAGCTGAAGCAGCATGATCAAAAGGAGCCTGGTCAACTTTTCTAAAACAAAAGAAAGATCTCAGGGAGGTGAAAAGGTTTCCCAAGAGGCCTAATATGAAGGACGCCTTTAAGGAACTGTTTAGCTTCAACTCGAAGACAAAGGACGAGATAAAAACAGGATAGCTGATAAGTGGGCCTTAGCAAAAGAATAGGCCAAACCAACACTAAGCAATTTAAACAAACCACCAAAGAAAAGTACAGTTTTGTACCTACCATAAATGTAGATGTCCGATAGATATGCAACTGCAGTCATAACATAAGGGGTTGTCCTGCCTCAGGCAGCCCTCGGTCGGCCGGATTCCAAAGTCTGGGTCAGACGTCGGCTGATGTCGCATTTCTCTCAGACGTCAGTGCGGCTGGAGTACATAAGCATCAGCCGACGCCATTTTCTTCAGTGTTTCTTGCCCCAGATGCCAGGTGCCCTCCAAGGAAGGCTGTAATCAAATTGGAAGGAAAAAAAAAAACAGGATTCCAAACAAAGAAATAAGCAATAAACAGATACACCATAACAGATATCCCCAGCTAAGAAGAACAGGGATAGGAGTGGACCCAAGGCATAGAGGGGTATGGAGGGAGGGAAAATCCGACTGCAGTTGCATATCTATCGGACATCTACATTTATGGTAGGTACAAAACTGTACTATGTCCTTCAAGAATGCAACTGCAGTCATAACATATGGGTAGAATACCATAGCTTAGCTGGGGGAGGAGGAATGCTCTAGAAAAGAGATGGTGTGGCAATCAAACCCTGCAGGACTGCCAAAGCAAAGCCTGCTCTGGATCTGGAGTATAGAGGGAGATTGTAGTGTTTGGAGAATGTATGCACGGAGCTCCATGTAGCAGCTTCCAGAATGTCCTTTGTAGGCACCCCTCTTAAGAATGCTGTAGAGGTGGCTGTAGCTCTGGTGGAGTGTGGTCTGACATTGACTGGAACAGTCTTCCCATGGAAGGAATAACAAAATCTGATGCAATGTCCAATCCATTTTGAAATAGTCTGTTTTGAAATTGCTTTCCCTTGTACTCCAGGGGCTTAAGCTACAAAAAGTTGATCAGACTTCCTACTGGTCTTGGTTCTATCTAGGTAGTAGCGAAGTTGTCTGTGAATGTCCAAGGTATGTAACAGTCTTTCTCCTTTGTTTTCAGGACTGGGGAAGAAAGCAGGTAGATGAATAGCTTGATTTAAAGAAACCCTAGATACCACCTTTGGTATAAAAGTAGGGTTGGTTTTTAAGGAGACTGTCTCGGTGAAAGATTATGAATGGAGGTATTGCCATTAGGGCCTGTAGTTCCGAAACCCTTCTTGCTAAGGTAATTGCCAACAGGAAAGCTGTCTTCCATGAGAGGAATTGTAAGTCCACTGAAGCTGCTGGTTCAAAAGGAGGTAGAGTTAGTTTTTCTAGAACAAAGTTGAGGTCCCAAGCTGGCACTGGAGCCTTTCTTGGTGGGTTAATGTTCTTGATTCCCCTAAGGAATTGCCTTAGCAAAGGATGTGAAAACACAGGGGGATCAGTGTTATATCTAGCTGAAATAGCTGAAGCATGTATCTTTATGGAAGAATATGAGAGCCCATTCTGAAGCATATCTGCCAAATATTCCAGGATGAGTGGGAT
Organism: Protopterus annectens; assembly: GCF_019279795.1. Classification (NCBI taxonomy): domain Eukaryota; kingdom Metazoa; phylum Chordata; order Ceratodontiformes; family Protopteridae; genus Protopterus; species Protopterus annectens. Next base: position 283,903,185 of record NC_056729.1, on the reverse strand, counting down.
GTTCAATGGTGATGCATCATGACCCTTGCTGGTGTTCCAAATTCTGAATCTCTTCCATTTTGCCAAGTAAACCTTTCTGGTGGATGGTCTTCGAGCTTCTGTTAGTATCCGCTGGACTTCCTTGGAGAGAGAAAGATTGAGGTTATTCATGGACTCTCCCAGGCTGTTAGCTGCAGTGTCTGAAGGTTTGGATGTACTGTTTTGAAGTTGTGCTGAGTCAAAAGTAGGGGCCATTGGGGAAGGGCCCACTTCTTGTTGTGACATATGCTCCGTAGTAGCGGGTACCAGTGTTGTCTTGGCCAGTCTGGAGCTATTAGGATCCCTTTGGGTCTCTCTGCTTTGATCTTCAGTAGTACTGTGGTCATCAGTGGCAGAGGTGGGAATGCATATATTTTTAGGGAGTTTCAGTTGAATGAAAGAGCATCTATTTTCCAAGCTTGTGGATGGTATGTCCTTGAACAGAATTTTTGCAGATGATGGTTGAGGTGAGAGGCAAATAGGTCTACTTCTGGCCTGCCCCATGTCGAAGTGAGTTGTGTGAAGATCCTTGGGTGTAACCTCCACTCGTGAGGATCTATGAAATTTCTGCTTAGGCTGTCTGCCAGCACACTGTCTTTGCCTGGAACAAACTGGGATTGTAAGTGTATGTTCAGGCTCAATGATTTTTCCCAAAGATTCATTGTCAGTCTGCAAAGGGGGTAGGAATGGGTGCCCCCTTGCTCGTTTATGTACCACATCACAGTGGTGTTGTCTGTCCGTATCAGTAAATGGCCTTGTTGAAGTTGTTGTCGAAAAGCCTCGATGGCATGCATTACTGTCAGCATTTCTTTTTGCTTTATATGGAGATGTGTTTCCTTTGGAGACCGTTGTCCTTGTATGCACCTGCCTTCCATATGCGCCCCCCATCCAATGTCTGAGGCGTCTGTGGTCATGGTCTGTGTTATCTGCTGTTTTTTGAATGACATACCTGTGTTTGCCTGGCTTACCGAGGCCCACCATAAGAATTCCTTTTGTAGGCATGGAATGAGCGGTATGGTTGCCTCTAAGTTGTTGTTGTGCTGAGACCATAGACTTTTTAAGTACCATTGAAGTTTTCTCATGTGTAGTCTTGCTAATGGAACCAGGAGAATGCAGGATGCCATGTAACCCAGGGCCTGTAGGAATCTCCTTGCAGTCATCTGGGTGAGTTTTGCCAAACCCTTGAAATAATGAGTTAACTTCTCTTGCTTGTCTTCTGTCAGGTAAGCCATTTGAGAGGCTGTGTCCAGATTGGCTCCTAAGAAGGTTGTTTGCTGGGATGGTTGAAGTCTTGACTTTTGAAAGTTGACTGTGTATCCCAGAGCCTGAAGTAATTGTATGACATAGTTCAAGTTTTTTGTCAACATCAGTTTGTCGTCCACTTGTAAAAGGCAGTCGTCCAGGTACGGGTAAATTTGGATCCCCTGGAGCCTGCAATGAGCAATTACTGAAGCCAGGCATTTTGTGAATACTCTGGGCGCAGTAGATAAGCCAAATGGCAATGCTGAGAATTGATAATGCTCTGGCCCTGCAAGAAATCTGAGGTATCTTCTGCAGCTGTGTCTGATAGGGACATGCAGGTATGCCTCCTTGAGGTCCAGAGTAATCAGTCAAGACCCCTTGCCCAGCATGGGAAGGAGTTGCTGTAGAGTCAGCATTTTGAACTTTGGTACTATGAGAAAAGTGTTTAATGCGGACAAGTCCAGTATTGGTCTCCATTGAGTTTCTTTTCTTGGAACAAGGAACAGTCGAGTAGAACCCCTGGCCTTGTTCTTGTTGTGGTACTCTTTCTATTGCTTTTATCTGAGCCAGCAGAGAAATTTGCTTGATAGCCTCTGCCCTCTGGTTTTGTGGTAGGTTTGGCATGCCCTGTTTCCTGGGTAGGGTGTGAAAATGGAACCTGTAACCTTGGTCTATAATGTCCAAAATCCATTTGTCTTTTGTCAATCTGTGCCAGTTGTTTGAAAACAGAGATAATTTTCCGCCCAAGGGTGCTTCTGTTTGCTCCTTGGTTGGCGGTTGTAGAGGAACGTCATTGAGATTGTGTCTGAGGGGTGGGAGAGACCCCTGTGTCACTTCTTTGGTTTGCTGGCTGCCATTGTCGTCCCCTGTAAGAACCTCTGTACACCCCTTTGAAATTTTTCAGGGTTAGGAAAGGACCAGTTCTTTGAAGGCCAATTCCTGCTCAATCTGGGGGGCTGAACCTGGAGGAAATCTTTGACCGTCTGGACTGATTTTGCTTTTTCCTCGATGGATTCTAACACATCTTTAGCATTAGCACCAAAAAGCTTGTTCTTTTCCAAGGGTGCATCCAGAAGTTTTGCCTTAACCTGATCTGGTAGAGGTTGTTCTTTTAACCATGCATGTCTGCGAATGACTGCCCCTGTCATAGCTGCCCTACATGAAGCTTCCAGTGCATCATATCCACACTGCCGAAAGTGATTGCTGACTTGCTGTGAGTTATGTACAGCTTCCTGCAAAGACTTCCTGTCTAAAGGGTCAGGAGAGGCCAAAGTTTTCTGTAAATCATCTAACAGGTAATCCTGATATTGTAACATATGAAAAAGGCAATTCAAAGCTCTCATAGATAAAGTGGTGGAGGTGTACATCTTTTTCCCCCATCTCTCTAATGACCTAGCTTCCCTGTTGGAAGGCAAGGGATATTTAGAGGTGGAAGCTGAAACACCTTTAGGTCCCTGAGAAATAGTTTCTAAATCCACAGTATGGGCCCTGAACAAATGGGAATGTGTTTTCTGGGACCCTGTAATATCTGTCTGGCTTGGCTGGTGCAGGAGGAAGGGAATCAGGGGTAACACTGGAGTCAGAATATAGATCATCCAAAACATCAAGCACAGGAGGAATAGCTAGGGGCCTGTGCTGGGGCTTTTTAAGGAAGGTTCGAAGGCTCTTTCTGGAATCAGAATATTCCTGGCCTTGCCACTTGAAATGTTCCCTCATGGTATGCAGAACTTCCCCAAAAGAAATATCCTCAGGAGGGGAGGCCGAAGGGATGGAATCCTCTGCATCCGAGTCCTCATAGGTATGAAAGAGGTCTTCCTGGCCCTGGAGTGGATAGAGTCCTCAGAGTCTTCATCTGTAGGGATAAGTTCAGAGGGATCAACCCGGGGCCTCTTATCTGGAGGAGGCTGGGATGCTCTCTCAGGATGGGCCTGTGAACCTCTAATCATGGAAATTAAGTCTGCGGCCATAGACATGATTTGTGTCTCAGGAGTAGTTTGAGGCAAGGTTTTTGCTGTAAGGTGCTTAGTCTTGCTGGCTGCCTTAGCCCGGGTGTAGGCCTTAATAGACATGGCCATAGGAGGCCTGGCAGCTCCACGTGCAGGAGTGACTTTATCTACAGCAATGGTCTCAGGCATTTCCTCGGTTTCAGTATCCTGAGGAAAATCTATAACTGGCATCGGAGTGGTATCGGAGTCGTCGGTATTGCGGTGTCTTCGGTTCGGAGCGGTGGAATAACCATCTCGGAGGGAACCGGAGCACTCGCGGTAGGTTTTGGCGTGGAGTTGGTGGTAGACGCGGGCCGAGGATGTCGGTCCCGGTCTTTTCGTTTCTTGGGCGTTTGCGATGTCGGAAGCTCCGACGGCATTGTATACGCAAATTTTTCGCCGAAAAAGTCTTCAGCGAACTCCGCCCGGCGCCTGAGTGCGCTTGTTGAAGCGAGCACAGGCGACACAGGCCGAGACGTCATGGTCTGGGCCAAGGCAAGGAAGACAGTAAGAGTGGAAATCCTTATGAGGTATTTGTTTACCACAAGACAGACAATTAACTTTTTCAGTAATTTCTGACATCAGCTGAGGCAAGAAAAGGTCCCCAACGGGGTACTTAGCTTTTTTGATGACTTCGGATTCGAAGAGTATAGGAGCTGACCGACCGGCACTTGCGAACTGCTTCTGCTTCGGGCACCGCGCGGCAAGAAAGACTGAAGAAAATGGCGTCGGCTGATGCTTATGTACTCCAGCCGCACTGACAGAGAAATGCGACATCAGCCAACGTCTGACCCAGACTTTGGAATCCGGCCGACCGAGGGCTGCCTGAGGCAGGACAACCCCATATGTTATGACTGCAGTTGCATTCTTGAAGGACATCATCCATAGTAAGTGGATCCAGGTTATGGAAAAGACACCAAACCAAAAACCTCTTCCATTTGGATAAGTAGGCTTTCTTAGTATTGAGTTTCCTGGCCTCCTGCAGGAACCTAAGCACATCCTCCTAAAAAGGATGTAGATTCCCCGACACCAATCACCCACAGCGTCAGATGAAGAGAGTGGGCAGGCGGGGATGGATGAGAGATCCTTTGTCTTCTGTGAGTAGGTCCACCCTGTGGGGTAACTTGTGAAGATTGCCCTTGGCTAAATGAAGAGGGAACCAATGCTGTCTTGGCCACAATGGAGTCACCAACAAGATTCTGGGAATGTCCTGTTGAATTCTGAACAGGAGTTTTGGAATGTGAGGAAGGAGAGGGAATGCATAAAGAAAAATCCCCTTCTAAGAAAAAGAGAAGGAGTCCACCTTCCACACCAGAGGACCTGGCAACCTGGCACAAAATAGAGGAAGTTTTACGTTCAGAGGGGAGGCAAATAGATCTACTTGGGGAGTAACCCAGGTGATTACCTCCAGAAACACATCCCTATGCAGCATCCATTCATGGGACTGAGTTAAGGACCTGCTCAGTGTGTTTGCCACAATGTTTCGACCCGAGGCAATGTAAACTGCCTGAAGAGTCACTTGATACTGGACAGCAAGATCCCATATTAGGAGTGTCAACTGGTAAAGAAGGCAAAATCTTCTTCCCACCCTGTTTATATACCACATCACTGTGGTACTGTCCATGAACATCTGTGAATACTTTGAGAGAGAGGTCCTGGGGAGAAAGAGGATAAAAATCCAGAAGAGCTCTAATCTTTGACACTGATACGCTTTCTGTTGAAGCGGTGACCAAATGCCCTGTACCTTTAGGGAGCCAAAAGCTGCTCTCCATCCCACGTCTGAAGTATCTGCAAACAGTTCCTGAGGATGAGGATGAAAAGGGAGCCCTAGATTTAGAGACAACTGCTGGATCCACCAGTAAAGTTCCTTCTGGAGACAAGGAAGAGGAGGAACTACAAGCGCTTCATGAACCACTGAAACTTCCTCATGTGGAGTTTGGCCAGAGGGAGCATAGGGATGGTGGATGCCATGAATCCCAGGGCACTCCCTGGCTGTACTGAAGGCCAGAGGAAAAAGATTTTGAAAGAAGGAAATGAGAGGTAAGGGCTATGGAGGAGGCAGCAATGCCAGCATGGGCACCGTCTGAATACTGCTGCGACGCCCCTGCACTGGCCCAGTAATCAAGGAGCCTCAATCCTCACCAGAAACACCAGTGAGGGATGTGCAGATTGGAAGAATCAGAAGTACACACAGTAAAGTACAATTTTCCCCTCAACAGCACACAGACGTCAATCTGGGACTGGTTTCTCACTCTCTCCAGATTCCCAATAAGACTCCCCACTTGCACAGCTACAGAGTGGAGACCTTAGCCAGGGTTCCAAGCCAAGTCCTCCCAGCACTCTCTCTGTCCAACCAGTGCTTTGTGTCCCTGCCCAAGTAGCTCTTGCACACAGAGATTTGATTTATATACAAACACACAGCTGGGGAAGGCTGGCACAGGTTTACTAGCTATGCCCCCTTCTGCCCAGACCATAAGGTAGTTAGCACTGTCACCAGAACCCCTACTAATCAGCTACTATAAGGCCTCTCCCAAAGTGTGACCGATTCTACTGTGTAGTGTTGCTGTCATCCAAATGGTAAGTGTGACCAGAACTTTTAAGTCTATTTATGAGTGGCCTGTACAATATTACCAAATACATATGCAAGTTCTGTAAGAGCTTAAATAGCTCTAACAAACCAGCCACAATTAAGAGGTATAAATGTATTTAATAATAAATAATAAGAACAAGGCAGAATCACATGAAATACTTAAACACTGCAGGACAGTCTCACAAATACAGAAAACGTGTAGACTGACCTTACTATATGCCTATCTCTACTATGATTCAAGTCTTTCTTACAGATGCATGCAAACGCAAGTGCTGAATGGATGTTTACAGGTCCAAGACAAGATACAAAATGCCTGACTTTCTCTCCGAGATTGTTCTCAAGTTACTATCAAACATTTCTGCTGGGTCATTTCAGACTACATCATTCTTGTTACCTCTGCCTTAGTTCCCAGGCTAACAGGAACTTAAAATGTAACGTGTCTGAAAAATACTTCTCAGATGTACAGCTGCTAGGAAGCCACAGAGCAATACAAAAACACTTTACATGTGAAACCTAGTAATTATCTCTGTCTCAAGACAATAGAAAGAACCCCCTAGCACTAGACATCCTGTCTCTTACCAGAGATTAACTTTATAGCACATTGTAAAACTCTACTTATTTTTTTAAAGTTTGCAAATTAACTTTGTATATTCCAGCCTTTACCAACACATACATTTGCACAGACATGCAGTTTATACACTTTCTGCTCTTTTCCAGCAGGGTGCACTGTGGTTACATTCTTGAAGCTCAATACAAAACAGTTTTCTTACATTTTAAGGCAAGCATACAAATCATATTACTATTCACAAATGACAGAATTAATTTACAAAATTCTAGCTAGCTAGGCTGGCAGCCTTCACAACTGCAACCTAGAAAAACATGATCGTGAAAAGGAGTCAGAGAAGACTTTTTGAAGTTTATTGGGAAAACCAGACTCTGAAGAAGGGAATGGCGAAATGAAGACTTGGCAATAGAATCTCTGGAAAGGAGGCCTGAATCAGCAGGTCATCCAAGTAAGAATATACTTGGATCCTTTGAAACCTGAAAAAAAGCAAATCACAGGAGCAAGGCATTTGGTGAACACCCTTTGGGCAGTAGAAAGGCTAAATGGCACAGCAGAGAACTGAAAATGCCAGGAAGGAACAGAGAAATGCAAATACTTCCTGAAAAGGGGATGGATCTGAATATGCAGACAAGCATCCTTGATATCCGGAGACAAAATAAGCCTGAGAAAACAAAAAGAGGAGAGTCTGAAGAGACAACAGTCAAAAAGTTGGCACCTTCAGAAAAGTGCTGAGATGAGAAATTTAGAATTGGTCTCAAAGTAGACTTTTTTCTGGGAACAATAAAAAAATCATAACAAAATGTATTTGTTTATGCTGGAGCTTTTCTCCCTGGGCCTCCGCTGAAAATGGACACGTATCCAGTCGTACTATCACGGTCAACAAGTGTAAAATAAATAAATGAAAACCTCTCCCCCTTTTGAACATAAGCACCTCCTGAATAGTACCTAGAGTCAAAAGGTCTCGAAGTACATCTGGGGGAAAGGGAACTTAATCCAGAGGAGTATGAGGAATGCCCATAAAAGGGGGACAGTTTCCACACCTTGTAATACCCCTGACAAATAATTGACAGAACCCAAGAATCCTGAGTAATCTGAAGCCAAACAGGGAAAGAGAGAGGAAGGCAAGAGAAAGAGGAATGCAGCTGGGAAGAGGATAGTCAGACCGTACCTGGTTTGTCTGAAAAGGAAGACTTCCAAGTCCCTGGAGTTTGAGTAGTCTTAGCAGGAGGAGCCCATTTGCCACTCTTTTTGCCCTTAGTAGGACGGCGAGACTCCCTGTGAACAAAGGCCGACTTACTGGGGTTGTCTCTCCTGTTCCTAAATTTCAAAGAAACTAACATGTTTGAGTTCCTGTAAGACCTTCACCTTAACCTGATCGGACTTAAGCCAGCAGCAGCTTCCCCAAACAGGAACTTATTATCAAAGAGGGGGTCATCCATCAACTTAGCCTAGATATCATCAGGCAATGGTTGAAGCAGGAGCCAAGAGAATACCTAATCACTGACCCAAAAGCAGCAGCCCTAGAAGCATCTGCTGCATCATAACTACATCTGACTAGCCTAAGAAAGAAGAGCAAACACATAACTGGGGATATGGGTCTGATAATTAATAGCCCTAAAAGCCAAGATAGCCAAGGTGTAAAGCCTTCTTACCTAGCCCTTCTATGGGTCTTTATCAGAAGGCAATAGCTTGAGAGAAGGAAGCAATTGAGAGGGCTTATCAGGGGCTACAGACACCACTCAGAAGTTGGCAGCAAGACACCTGCATGAAAAGTTACCTTATAAAATCTATTGGGCTTCTTGGGAGCAGGGGGCAGAGAACCAGAACCATTAGAGGCATCAGAAAATGCATCCAACAAAGCAAGCAAGACAAGAGGAACAGCAGAAGGTTTCAGAGATTCCATCAGCAACTCACAGTACCTCTAATGGATTTCAGACCGCAGCACAATCCCATTTAAACAATACCATCATCCTGGAGATTATGTCCCCAAAATAAATTACTTCAAAGGGAGTATCAGGACTGTTAGATTGCTCTTCCTCTGACTCGCAGTCCAAAGAAGGAAACTGGGAAGAGAAAGCAGGGGATTCCTCATCAGAAACCAGCTTCTCCTCAGTGGAAGCATGTACCTTGAGCCCATTAAGGAAAGTAGAGGACTTGTGTGTGTGTGTGTGTGTGTGTGTGTGTGTGTGTGTGTGTGTGTGTGTGTGTGTGTGTGTGTGTGTGTGTGTGTGGGGGTTGGGCAGGAACAAACTCCCTGAGGAGGTTTTAATGCCATTAAAACAAACAAACCTTGAGTGACGTCCTGCAACTCACTCTGTGGATCTCTAGGAGGATGAGAAATAGGTTTAGTTTTTTATATTTCTTCTTTAATGGGATGTCTGCCCTGTAAAACAGAGGGCGCCGACGCAGGACAGCATTCAGTAACAGTAATTGGGACGTCTTCCCTAACCAAAATCTGAGCAACACCCCTAGGCCCCTCAAATAAGCAACAGTGGTTTCCCCGACCATCCAAAAACAGATGGCTGCAAAGCCTCATTTGACGTGCTGAAAGTCATACCCCCGCTGGCCTCCAACCCAGTTGCAGCAGAGGAATCCGGCAAAGCAGAGTGAGCTTCTGGGTTCTCGCCAACCTCAAGAAAAACATGCAGTGGAGGCTGGACAGTGGAATATTCCGGTCTTCGTTTCTTAACCTTCTTCCCGGATAAGCTGACCCTCTAGGTGGGAAGTTCTTTCCATGGTAACATTAGAGATGCTTGAGCCACTGATTCTCTAGAGACAATGCTAGAGAAGATTAGCCTATGCAGTCTGTTCGGTATGAAACCCTGACAAACATAGCAGAGCTTATGGTCGTGAGAGGGTCCTGGGCAAAATAAACACTGGTCTTGGCAGTCTTTATGGGGACTCTGTCTCTCGCACTGGCATTTACCCTTCCTGAATGACATTAACCCCTAAAAGCAACAAAAAAACAAGGAGAGGGAAAAACTACAAAAGGGGCACTTATCTGCAATGGCTTGAACACCAGCAAATAGGACGTCGGTGTGCAGCTTGACAAAGTACAGTTTTGTACCTACCATAAATGTAGATGTCCGAACAGGATAGCATCTGCAGTCCTTACAAATGAGTTGTCCTGTCGTCAGGCAGCCCTTCGGTCGGCCGGATTCCAAAGTCTGGGTCTGGCCTCGGCTGGTGTCGCATTCACCCGACGTCATCTCTGCTGGTCTTCGGGTATAAAGGCATCAGCCGACGCCATTTTCCTCAGTGTTTCTTGCCCCAGATGCCAGTTGCCCTCTTGGAAAGCTAAATTTTGGGTAAATGCCAATGTTTCCAAAAAAGTAGAAGGCAAACACAAAAATAATCATGTATGTACATATATACAAACAAATACACCATAAGATATCCCCCCCTAGCTAGCTATTAGGTGGGCAAATACCCTAGGAGTACCACAGAGGGGAAGGAGGGTGGGTAATCCTGACTGCAGATGCTATCCTGTTCGGACATCTACATTTATGGTAGGTACAAAACTGTACTATGTCCTTCAAGGATGCATCTGCAGTCCTACAAATGGGTAGAATACCATAGCCAAACTAGGGAGGAGGAAGAAGAATTATGGTGTAGTTAGGATCCCTTGCAAAACAGCAGTGGCAAACCCTGCTCGGGATCTAGAGTATAGAGGTAAGTTATAATGCTTGGCAAATGTATGCACGGAGGTCCAAGTAGCAGCCTCAATAATGTCCTTGGTAGCCACTCCTCGTAAGAAAGCTGTGGTAGTGGCAGTAGCCCTTGTAGAATGAGGCCTTATGTTCTGTGGAATTTGCTTTTCATGGTAGGAGTAACAGAATCTTATGCAATTTCCTATCCACTTGGAGATTGTCTGTTTGGAAATTGCTTTTCCTTCCCTTCCTGTTGCATAAGCTACTAAAAGCTGGTCTGTTTTTCTATTGCCCTTGGTTCTGTCCAGGTAGTAGCGCAACTGTCTATGTACATCCAAGGTATGCAGCAGTCTTTCCCCCGTTCTGTGGATTGGGAAAGAAGGTAGGTAGGTGGATTGCCTGGTTTAGAGACACTCTGGATATCACCTTAGGCATAAATGTAGGATTAGTTCTCATGGATACTCTATCTTGATGGAAGATTAGGAAGGGTTGTACTGCCATTAAAGCCTGTAGTTCTGAAACCCTTCTTGCTGAAGTAATTGCCAGTAGGAAAGCAGTTTTCCAGGATAGGTGTTGAAGATCTGCTGTTGCTGCTGGTTCGAATGGAGGAGTGTCAATTTTCTAGCACAAAGTTCAAGTCCCATGCTGGTAATGGTGGTTTCCTAGGAGGTTTTACATTCTTAATTCCTCTCAGGAACTGCCTGAGTAGAGGATGTGAGAAGACAGGGGGATCGAAGCTGTATTCTGCAGAAATAGCTGATGCATGTATCTTGATGGAGGAGTAGGACAGGCCTGTATGGAGAAGCTCTGCCAAATACTCCAGGATGTTGGCAATATCTACCTTTGACACATCTTTCCCTCTTTCAGTACTCCAAATGACAAACCTTTTCCATTTTCCTGCATAGTTCCTTCTTGTTGAAGGTCTGCGGACCTCAAGGATAATGTCTTTAACCCTTTGAGATAAATCTGGGTTAGTTGCTCTTATGCAATGTTCCAGGCAGTTAGTTGCAGAGTTTTCAGGTTTGGATGCAGGATGTTGTAGTCGCTCTGAGTTAACAGCAAAGGAATCAGGGGTAGTGTCCACGTTTCCCCCCCGAGACATGCTCCTCAGCAATGGATACCAATGTTGCCTTGGCCAATTTGGAGCTATCAGAATTATCCTTGGACGTTCCTCTTTGATTTTCAGTAGTACCTTGTGCATCAAAGGAAGAGGTGGAAATGCATATGCTGTCAGGCCTTTCCAACTGAAGGATAGAGAGTCCACCTTCCAAGCAAGTGGGTGGTATGTCCTTGTGCAGAATTTCTTGAGCTGGTGATTGAGTGGGGATGCGAATAGGTCTATTTGTGGCATCCCCCATTTCTTCGTGATGGTCTTGAAGATGTCCGGGTGTAGCATCCATTCGTGAGCATCCAAGGTAGTTCTGCTTAACATGTCTGCTAGGATGTTTTCTTTTCCCGGTACAAATATTGCCTGTAACTGAATGTTGTAGCTCAGAGCCATATTCCATAGGTACAGAGCCATTCGGCATAGGGGGTATGAATGAGTGCCTCCCTGTTTGTTGATGTACCACATGACTGTGATGTTGTCTGTCCTTATCATCAATTGGCCTTCTTTGAGGAATGGTCTGAAATTCTGGATTGCTAGTTTTACTGCCAGCATTTCTTTTTGATTTATGTGCAGGTGCAGCTGATCTGGAGTCCATAAGCCTTGAATGCAGTTGTCCAGCATGTGGGCCCCCCAACCGAGGTCCGAGGCGTCCGTTGTGATGGTTTGGCTTGTTTGAATGTTGTGGAAGGACAAACCTGGGTTTGACTGGCATGCCTGAGCCCACCATAGGAACTCTTGTTTCAGGCATGGGATTAGTGGTATTTCGGTTTCTAAGCTGTGCCTGTGTTGAGACCATAAATTCTTTAGGTACCACTGTAGGTTTCTCATATGCAGTCTGGCATGGGGGACCAGGATTATGCAGGAGGCCATGAAGCCCAAGGCCTGCAGTACTTTCCTTGCTGTTAGTTTGTCCTGCTTTGTTAATGCCAAGAAGTAAAGAGGAAGTTGTTCTTGTTTTTCTGCAGTTAGGAATGCCATCTGTTTTACTGTGTCCAATTCTGCACCCAAGAATGTTCTTGTTTGGGATGGTATCAGTCTTGACTTCTTTAAATTGACTGTGTATCCCAGGGCTTGTAGTAAGCAAATGACTCTTTGTAAGTCTTGTGTCAGCTTGCTTTTGTTGTCCGCTTGTATCAGGCAGTCGTCCAGGTATGGATAAATTTGGATTCCCTGAAGCCTGCCATGAGCGATTACTGATGCCAGGCATTTCGTGAACACTCTGGGCACAGTAGATAAGCCAAAGGGCAATGCTGAGAATTGATAATGCTCTGATCCTGCAAGAAATCTGAGGTATCTTCTGCAATTTGGTCGTATGGGGACGTGCAGGTATGCCTCCTTGAGATCTAGAGTTACCAGCCAACACTCCTTGCCCAGCATGGGAAGAAGTTGCTGTAGGGTCAGCATTTTGAATTTTGGAACAATGATGAATGTGTTTAAAGCGGACAGGTCGAGAATAGGTCTCCAACTTTTCTCTTTTCTTGGTACTAGGAAGAGTCTGGAGTAGAATCCCTTGCCCTGTTCTGTAGGTGGTACCCTTTCCACAGCTCTCATCTTTGTTAATTGAGTTATTTGTTTTAGAGCTTCTGTCTTTTGATTTGGTGGAAGGTTTGGCATTCCTCTTTTTACTGGTAAGGTGTGGAAATGAAACCTGTAGCCTTGGTCTATAGTTTGCAAAATCCACTTGTCTCTTGTGATATAGTGCCAGATTTTTGAAAATAAGGCTAACTTTCCGCCTAAGGGTGCTGCTATTTGTTCCCTGGTAGGCGGTGTCAGAGCCAAGTCACTGTGATTGTCCTGTTGCAGTGGTAGTGGTTGAATCTGTGCCTCGTTGGTTATTGCCTTGCCACTGGCGTCCCTGTAGGCACCTCCTCTGGATTGATTTCTGCCTCTGGAACGTCTATTCCTGCCTCTCTGAGATTTAGAGGAGTCTGGAAAGGACCAATTTTTGGAAGGCCAGTTCCTGCTAAACCTTGGGGCTGAACCTGTAAGAAATCTTTAACTGTTTGTACAGATTTTGCCTTCTCTTCCATTTTCTTCATTACTTGTTGGGCAGGAGAACCAAATAGACTGACCTTATCCATAGGAGCATCTAATAGCTTTGCTTTAACATGATCCGGTAAGACCTGTTCTTTCAACCATGCATGCCTTCTTATAACTGTGCCAGTCATGGCTGATCTAAATGAAGCCTCCAGTGCATCATAGCCACATTTTAAAGAATGGTTACTAACCTGCTGAATGTTATTCACCATTTCTAGAACATATTTCTTATCCAAGGATTCATCAGAAGACAGTTTCTTAGTTAACTGATCAAGCATAAACTCTTGGTATTGGATCATATGAAACTGACAGTTCAAAGCTCTAGCTGAGAGAGTAGCAGAGGTGTATACTTTTTACCCCATATCTCTAAGGACCTGGATTCCCTTTCAGAAGGGAGAGGGTTTTTCGCTGAGGTCGAAGCTACTGCCTTAGGCCCCTGGGAGATATACAAGGCTCCTCTTGCAGATCCTGAAACTAAGTGGTGATGAGTGTCCGGTACCCTGTAAAACCTATCGGGTTTAGCAGGGGCTGGAGGTAAAGTATCTGGAGCAGTGCAGACATCATTAAATGCATCATCCACAACAGGAAGAACTGGAGGTATAGCTAAAGGCCTATGTTGCGGTAAGTGTAAAAAGGTCCTAAGCCTTTTTCTTGAATCTGAGAAATCTTGTCCCTGCCATTGGAAATGCTCTCTCATGGCATGTAAGGTTTCCCCAAAGGAAAATTCCTCTGGTGGAGAGGCAGAAGGAATAGATTCTTCAGCATCGGAATCTTCATATGTAGAAAAAGGAGCCTCTGGATGGTCTGTATTGTCTATCATCAGAAGAGTCATCTGAGGACACTGGCTCAGGGGGCTCTGCTCTAGGTCTCTTTTCTGGAGGTTGAGAGGCCCTGTCTGGGTGAGATTGGGATCCCCTTATTAAAGAGATGAGATCCTCTGCCAGAGTAAGCATTTGGGAACTGGAACTGGGCCTGTGAGAGGGGCTTAACAGGCACAGACTTAGCAGATTTGGCTGCTTTAGCCCTGGCAAAGGCCTTTATAGACATGGCTGCAGGAGGCCTAGCAGCACCACGTGCTGGGGTAGAGACATCCAAAGGGATGGTATCCGATAATTCTTGAGAAACCACATTAGTAGGCAAAACTTCAGAGGCCGATTCAACTAGGGTAGAAGGGGCCTCGGTAGTAGTCATGGATTCGGCTGAAGATTGAACCGTTTGCTCGGTTTCGGCCGAAACCGAGACACTCGAGGTTTGCTTAACCGTGGTTTCGGCCGAAACCGCGGACCGCGAGTGTCGGTCCTTTTCTTTGCGTTTAACAATTTGAGTAGTCGGAGGATCCGACGGCATAATGTACGCAAAATCTGAGCCGAAAAACTGTTCAGCAAACTCCGACCGACGCCTAAGCGTTCGTCGGTTGAAGGAAGCACAGGCTAAACAAGCTGCTACGTCGTGGTCTGGGCCTAAACAAGGTAAGCAGTAAGAGTGGAAATCTTTAGGAGGTATTTTTTTCCCACAAGTTAAACAGTTATTCACTTTTTCTGACATCGGCTGAGGCAAGAAAGAGTCCCCAACGGGGTACTTAGCTTTTAGAAGTCTTCGAAGTAGTATTCGGTAGTAGTAATCTCTGGATCTGACCGACCGGCACTTGCAAACAGCTTCTGCTTCGGGCGCCACGCGGCAAGAAAGACTGAGGAAAATGGCGTCGGCTGATGCCTTTATACCTGAAGACCAGCAGAGATGACGTCGGGTGAGTGCGACACCAGCCGAGGCCAGACCCAGACTTTGGAATCCGGCCGACCGAAGGGCTGCCTGACGACAGGACAACCCATTTGTAAGGACTGCAGATGCATCCTTGAAGGACATCAGGAAAAATGCAGACTGGCTGGGAGGACGTAGGTGTTCAGAAGGACTATAGAGATGCGTTCAAACTGGTGGCAAAGAAGTTGAGGATGGTACATCCGGACATCATCTTTATGCTCCACACTATGCGAGGAGCATACGTACAATGCAAGACGTACCTTAAAGCAAATGTTAAGAATAATGCAACATGTGAATGGAAGGACATCATTTGGTTAACACCCAAACTGCAACCAACAAATGCCTGCAACTGGCACATGTGCAATTAAGGCTTTAAGGATAATCCCATCTTGAACAGATGGTTCGTTGCTACTCTCAAAGCATGAAGAATGGCTAGATGGGAAAAAATGGTCTTCCTATAACCTCTGGTGGGCTTTTCCTATGGACTAGCATTTGAAAAAACCTGGGGTAGGGTGGAACCCAAATTGTCTTCCTATAAAGTACAGTTGTGTACACTTACCATAAATGTAGATGTTAGAGAGTATTCACTGTTGCAGTCATCACACTTAGGGCTACCCCTGGCAGGATAACCCCAGTCGGCCCGAATACCAGAGGCTTAGCATTTCTGCTTCGGTTGCTGTCGCTTCAGGACTGACGTCAGATCGTCAGTGGTATACAAACAGGCAGCCGACGCCATTACATCAATTTTTCTTGCCCCAAATGTCAGGAGCCTCGAAATAGGAAGCTAGGTTATGGTGAAAAAACACCACCAGTAAAACGTAAATACCAATAGTCCTATAAGGAGCGAGGAAGAGAGAGAGAGAGACAAGGGAGTTGGAAGGTGGGAAGCCAGGACTGCAACAGTGAATACACTTGAACATCTACATATATGGTAAGTGTACACAAAGTACAGTTGTGTGCACTTACCATAAATGTAGATGTTAGAGTGTATTCACTGTTGCAGTCATCACACTTGGGTTATCTGCCTACAGGTAGCCCTCAGTCGGCCCAAATACCAGAGTCTTGGGATTTCTGCATCGGATGCTGTCGCCTCCGCCATGTCGTCAGAGGTATAAAACATGCAGCAGACGCCATTACATCAGTTTTTCTTGCCCCAGATGTCAGGAGCCCCCAAAATAGGAAGCAATTACATGGTGTGGAACACCTCCAGTAAAAAAAAAAAAAAAAAACAACATTGCCATAAAATATAGCCAAAAAAAGAGGATAGGTAGAATGTATAGAAAATTCAGGGGGCTGGAGGGAGGGTAACCAGGACTGCAACAGTGAATACATGCGAACATCTATATTTATGGTAAGCATACACAAAACTGTACTATGTTATTTGTGTTTCACTGTTGCAGTCATCACACTAGGGTTGATTCCCAAAGCTGAGGAAGGGTGGAGGCAGTCAAGAAGTATTAGGGCTGGATAGCAGGCATTGTAAGACTGCTGTGGGAAATCCAGCTCTGGATTTAGAAAAAATAGGTAAGTGGTAATGCTTGGTGAAGGTGTGTACAGAAAGTACAGCTTTGTGCCTAAAATAAATGTAGATGTTAGAGTGTTCACACTGCTGCAGTCATTACACTTGGGTTATCCTGCCGTCAGGCAGTCCCACAGTCTGCCAGAGTTCCAAAGTCTTGGTCCGGCATCGGTTGCTGTCGCTTCTTCCCTGACGTCAGTGTGCCAGGGGTATACAAGATGCATCCGACTCCATTTTCTTCAGTTTTTCTTGCCCCAGATGTCAGGTGCCCCCTAAGTAGGTAAGCAATACATATTGCTAATAAAACATATATAAAAAATAAAAATACCTTCAATTACAAGCAAATACAACACAAAGTTGTATAGGATAGAAAGATATAGATAAGACCAGCTAGGACAGAAGGGATGGAGGGAGGGTAACCTTGACTGCAGCAGTGTGAACACTCTAACATCTACATTTATGGTAGGTACAAAACTGTACTATATTCATCGTGTTACACTGCTGCAGTCATTACACTTTGGTAGAATCCCAAAGTTAAGGTTGGGAGATGGTCTATAAAGAGTTAGGATTGGCTATGAAGTCCTGCAGAACTGCAGTGGCAAATCCTGCTCTGGATTTGGAGTAAAGAGGCAAGTGGTGATGCTTGGTAAAGGTGTGCACTGAACTCCAAGTTGCAGCCACCAAAATTTCCTTGGTTGGTACTCCTCTGAGAAAGGCTGTTGCTCTGGTAGAATGTGGCCTAATGTTATTAGGGACTGATTTTCCATGCTGTGTGTAGCAGTAACGAATACAGTGTCCAATCCATTTGGAAATAGTCTGAGATAGCCTTACCCTGTGATCCTGCAGCATATGCTACAAACAGTAGCTCAGTTTTTCTGAAAGCTTTTGTTTTGTCCAAAGTAGAAGCGTAGCTGCTTGTGTAAGTCCAAAGAGTGCAGAAGTTTCTCCCCTTTATTCTGGAGGTTTGGATAAAACGTTGGCAATTGGATGGTTTGGTTAAGAGCCACACTAGATACCACCTTTGGCATAAAGGTAGGATTTGTCCTTAAAGAAACCCTGTCCTGATGAAAAATTATAAAAGGTTCCACTGCCATTAATGCCTGTACCTCTGAGACTCTTCGTGCTGAAGTTACCGTCAGGAGCAGAGCTGTTTTCCATGATAAAAATTTTAGATAGGCTGTATTAGCTGGCTCAAAAGGTGGCAGGGTCAGTTTTTCCAAAATAAAATTGAGGTCCCAAGTTGGTGTTGGTGCTCTCCAGGGCGGTCTTATGTTTTTAGCCCCTCTGAGGTACTGCTTTGCAAGGGATGAGAGAATAGAGGAGGGCCCGTGTTGTAATGTGCTGAAATGGCAGAGGAGTGGATCTTAATTGATGAGAAGGATAGGCCTTTGTCCAGCATCTCAGTTAAGTATTGTAAAATCTGAGGAATGCTTGGGACAAGAGGGTCAAGGGCTTTGAGCCTGGTTCCAGGCACAGAATCTCTTCCATTTTTCTGAGTAAGTTTTCCTGGTGCTAGGCCTCCTGGCCTCCAAAATGACATCCATAACAGCTTTAGAGAGAGGTGTTGCCTGTTTGACTAATGAATCTGCCATGCAGCCAGGTTTAGGGTTTTGAGCTGACCGTGCAGGATCTGATGGTTTTGTTGAGTCAGGTGGTGTGAAATTTGAGGCAAAATCCATGGTGGGTCTTGAGCCAAGTTCTTTAAGATTGGGTACCAGCACTGGCGTGGCCAATCTGGAGTAATCAGGATCATCTGTGGTTTTTCTTGTCTGGCTTTTAGGAGTACCTTTGAAAGGAGAGGCAGTGGTGGGAAGGCATAAACTTTTAGGCTTTTCCAGCTGAACAAAAGAGCATCCACTTTCCATGCTTGTGTGTGGTAAGTCCTTGTGCAGAATTTTTGTAGTTGGCAATTAGTGCGGAGGCAAAAAGATCTAAGTCTGGGCATCCCCATTTTTGCATTACCATTTTGAAGATTTGTGGATTCAATTTCCATTCGTGAGGGTCCATATTTCTGCTTAGATCTGCCAGAGTATTTTTCTTTCCTGGCAGGAATTGTGCTTGCAGATGAACTTGATAAGTTCGAGCTGTGTTCCACAAGGTCATGGTTTGCCTGCATAGGGGATAAGAATGAGTGCCCCCTTGCTTATGTACCACATTACTGTGGTGTTGTCTCTGTCTAATAATTGTCCTGGATGCAGAAGGTCCTTGAAAGCTGTTAGGGCATTTTGCACAGCCAACATCTCTTTTTGATTGATGTGAAGATGCATTTGGTCTGTGGTCCACTTGCCCTGAATACATTTTCCTGCCATGTGTGCTCCCCAGGCGTAATCCAAAGCATCTGTTAGAATCTGTCTGGCTGTGGGTAGGGTGAAAGGCTGACCCTTGTTGAGGTGACATGCCTGTGCCCACCATCGAAACTCCTGTTTTAGGCAGGGAATTATTGGTATTACTGCTTCTAAACTGTGAGAGTGTTGAGTCCAAACACTTTTTAGGTACCACTGTAATTTCCTCATATGCAGTCTGGCATATGGTATTAGTAGTATGCAGGATGTCATGAATCCCAGGGCCTGCAGAATTTTTCTTGCAGGGAGATGGGACTTTTTTACCAGTAATTTAAAATATTGAGTCAGTTGTCCTTGTTTGTCTGGTGTGAGATAAGCCATCTGGGCCATTGTATTTAAGTTGGCACCCAGGAATATTATCTCTTGTGAGGGCACTAGTTTTGACTTCTTTCCGTTTACTGTGTACCCTAGAGAAATTAGCAACATTTTTACAAACGTCAGACGTTTTAGAAGAATGTCCTTTCTCTCTGCTTGAATGAGGCAGTCGTCCAGGTATGGATATATTTGAATTCCCTTTTGTCTGCAAAATGCAGTTACTGGTGCCAGGCACTTTGTAAAGACCCTGGGCACAGCAGATAAGCCAAAGGGCAGACAGAGAATTGATAGTGCATTGTACCAGCTTTGAATCTGAGGTATCTTCTGCAATCTTGTCTGATAGGGACATGCAGGTATGCCTCTGAGGTCCAAAGTAACAAGCCAAGCCTTCTTGCCCAGCATGGGAAGAAGCTGCTGTAGTATCAACATTTTGAATTTCAGAACATCCAGGTAAGTATTTAGAGTTGAAAGGTCTAGTATGGGCCTCCAGGCTTTGTCCATTCTGGGGACCAGGAAGAGTCTTGAGTAAAATCCTTGTCCTTGTTCCTGCTGTGGTACTTTTTGAACAGCTCTCATGTCCATGAGGGCTGAAATTTGTTTTTGAGCCTCTGGCCACTGATTTTGTGGCAGGTTTGGCATTCCTTTTAGCCTTGGTAAAGTGTGAAAGTGGAACCTGTAACCCTGAGACACAATATTCAGAACCCATTTGTCTTTGGTGATTGATTGTTTGCCAATGTTGTGAAAAAAGTGCTAATTTTCCCCCTAAGGGGGCTGCCAAAAGGGAAGTGCTTGGCATACGAAGGGGGAAGTCATTGGGACGGTTTCCTGTAAGGTTGAGACCTGTCCTCACATCCTTTTGGGGTTGAGGTACCCCACTGTTGGTGTCTGTTAGAGCCTTGTGGTTGAGATCTGCCTCTTGGGCATCTGTATCTGCCTCTCTGTGGCCTGTCTGACACTGGAAAGGACCAATTCTTTGTAGGCCAATTTCTGCTAAATCGAGGTGGCTGTACCTGTAAGAAATATTTGACTGTTTGCATAGATTTAGCTTTATCCTCCATTCTCTAACACCTCTATTGCCTTGACTCCAAACAAGGTATCATGCTGTAAAGGAGCATCCAATAATTTTTGCCTTAACATGAACAGGTAAACTCTGTTCTTTTAAACCAAGCATGTCTTCGAATCACAGAACTTGTAACTGCGGCTCTACAAGAGGCCTCAAGAATCAAAACCACATTGCAGAGTATGTTTTCCCACCTGTTCAACTGCATGCAATAAATCCTGCATTTCTTTATAGTCAGGAGCTTCTGAGCTTGTAAGCATTTTCTGTTTTAACTGAGCCATTTAAATATTGTTGGTACTTAAGCATGTGAAACTGGCAATTTAAAGACCTTACTGCTAAAGTTGCATGTAAACGTTCTTCCCCCATCTATCCAATGCTCTAGAATCTCTGTCAGAGGGGACTGGATTTTTTGCAATGGAAGCCTTAACCCCTTTGGGACCCTGGGAAATGGTTTCTGGGTCAGCAGAAGGGTTTTTATAAAGAAACTTGTGAGAGATATTATAGAGTCCCTGACTATCTGGCTTGGCTGGTGCAGGGGGCAAAGAATCAGGAGATGAGCTGGATTCAGAGAACACATCATCCACAATATCTAACACAGGTGGAATAGCCAGGGGCCTGTGCTGAGGCAATAAAAGGAAGTCCCTGAGCCTTTTCTTGGATTCTGAATAATCCTGACTTTCCCAATGGAAATGCTCCCTCATGGTATGTAAAGTTTCCCCGAAAGAGTAATCCTCAGGAGAGAGGCTTCAGCATCAGAGTCCTCACAGAGGGGGTAGAGAATATCCCTGGTCTGAAGAGGAATCAGAGGAAATGGAAACCTGATCAGAGGAATCAGTCTGCATCCTGCCTAGGCTTTTTCTCAGGATGGGGATGGGAACCCCTGATTAGAGTAATGAGGTCTTCGGCCATTTTAAGCATCTGTTTCTTAGGCATGGAGGACTGTCCAGGAGAATGCTGTACTTGTTTCTTTGTCTTCAATGGTGTTTTTGTCTTTAATGGTGTTTTTGTCTTGGCGGTTGCTTTAATGGTAAGTTGTGAAGGTCGGAAAACACCCTCAGAAGCCGATGCCTGCTCAGCGGCTCCGGACCCATCTGAGGGATTAGTTTCCATACGCCCAATACCTTGAGTTTCCAGAGTTCTAGTTGTCTCCACGTGGGAGTCGGAGGCGGCCTGTGGCTCTGAGGTAGCGGGTGTCAGGGGCTGCGAAAGCACCTCACCGAGAACCAGCGACTGGCCTAGAAGAGGCTTATTCGGTTTTGGACCTCGGATGCCTGTCTCTATCCTTGTCTTTGCGGTTTTTTACGAAATGCGGTCATCGGTTGTTCCGATGGCATTGTATAATTTAACCTTCGGCCAAAAGTAGTGCAAAGCAAAATCAAAACATCGTTTTATAGTGCGCTTGTTAAATCTAGCACAAAACAGACAACTAGTGACGTCGTGATTAGGGTCTAGGCATGGAATACAGTAAGAGTGGAAGTCCTTATGAGATATTTGCTTCCCACAAGAAATACAGTTATTAACTTTTTCTGACATCAGTCTGAGGCAAGAAAAAAGTTTCCCAACAGGGTACTTAGCTTTATTGAAGACTTCGATCTGAAATTCAACTTTGAAAATCTCAGGAGTCGGCCGACAGACACTTGCGAACTGCTTTTGCTTCTGGCACCGTGCGGCAAGACAGACTGAAGAAAATGGCGTCGCATGCATCTTATATACCCCTGGCGCACTGACATCAGGGAAGAAGCGACAGCAACCGACGCCGGACCAAGACTTTGGAATTCTGGCCGACTGCGGGACTGCCTGACAGCAGGATAACCCAAGTGTAATGACTGCAGCAGTGTAACACGAACATCTCCAAGTTGCACCTTCCAGGATGTCCCTAGTAGGGACTCCCCTGAGAAATGCTGTAGAGGTTGAGGTAGCCCTAGTGGAATGAGTTCTGATCCCCTGTGGGGTAGGTTTTCCACGGTGTTTGTAGCAGAAATGGATGCAGTGTGCTATCCATTTGGAAATTGTTTGCTTTGAAAGGGCCTTGCCCTCTGCGCCCCTGTAGCAAAACTGAGTAGCAGCTGGTCAGATTTTCTAAAAGGTTTAGTCCTGTCAAGGTAGAACCTGAGCTGTCTGTGCACGTCCAAGGAGTGCAGGTTCTTTTCCCCTTTATTCTGAGGATGAGAAAAAGGTTGGTAAATGGATGGATTGGTTTAAAGTCACACTGGATACCACCTTGGGCATAAATGATGGGTTAAGTCCCGAGGGAAACCCTGTCTGCATGGAAGATAATGAAGGGTTCCACAGCCATAAGGGCCTGTAACGCAGACACTCTTTTTGCTGAAGTGATGGCTACAAGTAAGGCTGTTTCCCAAGAGAGGAATTTCAACTCTGCTGAAGCTGCAGGCTCAAAAGGGGAAAGCGCGAGTTTCTCTAGCACAAAGTTAAGGTCTCAGGCAGGAGTGGGAGCTCTCCTTGGGGGTCTTAAATTGCTAGCTCCTCTCAGGAACTGTTTGATCAGAGGGTGAGATAAGAGGGGTGGCTCAGTACTGTAATGAGCCGAGATGGCAGAGGCATGAATCTTAATGGATGAGAAGGATAGGCCTTTGTGGAACAGCTCCGCTAGATAGTCTAGGATTTGAGGTAAGGAGGGAACAGCTGTGTCCTTTCCTGGAGACTGGCTCCAAGAACAGTATATTTTCCACTTTTCTGAGTAAGAGTTCCTAGTACTAGGCCTCCTGGCCTCAAGGATGACATCCAGCACCTGTATGCTGAGGGTTGCTGGTGATTATTAAGGGAATAAGCCAGGCTGCCAGGTTCAGGGTTTGCAGCTGAGGATGCAAAATTTGTCCCTCCTGCTGGGACAGCTGAGGGGGTCTGATGTAGGTGCCAGGATGGCACTGCTGTCAGGCTGCGTAGGAGTGGGTACCAGTGCTAGTGTGGCCAGTCTGGTGCAATAAGGATTGTCCTTTGCCTGTCCTGCTTGATCTTGAGTAGTACTTTTGAGAGCAGGGGCAGAGGGGTAAAGGCATAGATCGAGAGGTTTTCCCATGTAAAGGATAGGCATCCAATTTCCATGCTTGGCTGTGGGGAGTTCTGGTGCAAAATTTGCTCAATTGATGGGTTTGGAGGGAAGCAAAGAGGTCCACCTCTAGTGTCCCCCACCTGTGGATTAGAAGTTTGAATGAATAGGGTTCCAGTTTACACTCATGTGGGTCCATAAGATTTCTGCTCAAGTCTGCCAGTGAATTTTGTTAGCCTGGCAGGAACTGAGCTTGCAGGTGCACTTGATTGCTCAAGGCTGTGTTCCACAGAGCCATGGCTAACCTGCAGAGTGGGTAGGAATGAGCTCACCCCTGCTTATTTACCACATAACTGTGGTGTTGACTGTCTTTATCAGTTGTCCTGGAAAGATAAGGTATTTGAAGGCAGTCAGTGCATTCTGGACAGCTAACATTTCCTTTTTGATTGATATGCAGGTGAATTTGTCCTGGGCTCCATTTGCCCTGAATGCATTTGCCTGCCATGTGAGCCCCCCTGCATAGTTTGATGCGTCTGTTGGCAGGGTTTGGGCAGTGAGGGGTTTGAGTGAAAGGGAGTCTCTTGTTGTGTTTGCAAGCCTCTGCCCACCAAAGGAACTCTGTCCTTAGGCAAGGAATGATAGGAATCACTGTTTCCAGGTCCTGAGAAAGTTGACACCAGAGTCTAAGCACCATTAAAGTTTTCTCATATGCAGTCTTCCATATGGAATTAGGAGAATGCATGAGGCCATGAACCCTAGGGCATGCAGTATTTCTCTTGCAGACAGCTGGGTTTGGGTGGCCAGTAGTTTGAAGTAATTTGTCAAATAAACCTGCTTTTCTGGTGTGACGAATGCCATCTGCGAAGTTGTGTTCAAACTTGCTCCCAGGAATACAATCTTTTGGCTGGGAACCAGATGAGATTTCTTTTCGTTGATGGTATACCCCAAAGAAGTGAGCAGTCTCTTTACAAACGTTAGGTGCTGAAGTAGCAATTCCTGACTGTCCGCCTGAATCAGGCAATCATTCAAGTAAGGGTAGATTTGAATATTTCTCTGCCTGCAGTATGCAATGGCTGGAGCCAGTCACTTTGTGAATACCCAGGGCGCAGTAGATAAGCCAAAGGGAAGTGCAAAGAAGTGACAGTGCATACAGCCTGCCCTGAAACGTAGAAATTTCCTGCAAGATTCCCTTATGGGGATGTGCAGATAAGCTTCTATTAAGTCTAGGGTGACCAGCCAGGAGTCCTTGGCTACCACAGGAAGCAGCTGCTGGAGTGTAAGCATTTTGAATTTTGGTACCACCAGGAAGGTGTTGAGAACTGACAGATCCAGGAGAGGGCACCAAGAGTTCTCTTTTCTGGGCAACAGGGACCCTCTGGAGTAGAAACCCTGTCCCCTTTGCTCTGAGGGAACAGGTTAAATAGCTCTGATACTGAGAAGGGAAAATACTTGCTTTTGGGCCTCTGCCCACTGGTTTGGAGGAAGGTCTGGCAATCCGCTTGGGGTTGGCAGTGAGAGGAAGTAGAATCTGTATCCCTGGGATACAATGTTTAAGACTCGTTGGTCCTGGGTAATATACTCCCAGTTTTTTGCATGCAGGGTGAGTTTTCCTCCTAGGGATGCAAGTACTTGGGCATGGCTGGGAAGGATGAAGGACAAGTCATTATGAACTTTTTCCATATGAGGGTGGCTGATTTTGAAGTGGGTGCACTCAGTTGTTTAGATCTGTGAATACCATGAGGCTGTTGCCCCATGGGTTTGGAGTGAGAAGGTCTGGGAGGGACTGCAAAGGACCAGTTCTTTGAAGGCCAATGCCTACTGAATCTAGGTGGCTTTACCTGCAAGACATCTTTAACAGTTTGCATAGATTTAGCGTTTTCCTCCATCTTTTTAAGAATAACTACTGCTTTTGTGCCAAACATACATTCTTGGTTTAATGGAGCATCTAGTAATTTTGCTTCGACATGGTCTGGCAAGATTTGTTCCTTCAGCCAAGCATGCCTTCTCAGAACAGAGCCAGTGACAGCAGCCCTGCAAGATGCTTCTAAGGAATCAAAAAGTACAGTTGTGTACACTTACCATAAATGTAGATGTTCAAATGTATTCACTGTTGCAGTCATTACATTTGGGTAATCTGCTGCCAGGTTGCCCTCAGTCGACCTGAATAACAAAGTCTTGGGTCCTGCGTCGGTTGCTGTCATCTTCCATGATGTCAGGTCGTCAGGGGTATAAAAGATGCAGCTGATGCCATTTTATTCAGTTTTTCCTGCCCCAGAGTTCAGGTGCGCCACAAATGGGGAGCAAAAATATATATATACAAACAGTAGATACATAAATGCATTTTTAGAAACAAACTTTACCTTCAACTAAAAGTAAAATACACCACAAAGGCATTTGAGTGTAGTGAAGGAAAGAAAAGGAATAGAATGGGAGATGGAGTGTGGGTAACCCAGACTGCAACAGTGAATACACTCTAACATCTACATTTATGGTAGGTGTACACAACTGTACTATGTTCTTCGTGTTTCGCTGTTGCAGTCATTACATTTGGGTAGAATCCCAAAGCTATGGATAAGGCCCTGCAGAACTGCAGTGGCAAAGCCTGCCCAGGATTTGGAGAAAAGAGGTAAAATGATAATGCTTTGTAAAGGTATGAACTGAGCTCCAAGTAGCAGCTTCTAGATATCTTTGGTTGAGACCCCACTAAGAAAAGCTGCTGAAGTAGAGGCAGCCTGGTGGAATGTGATCTGATCCCCTTGGGCACAGGTTTATCATGGTGCATATAGCAGAAAGGAATGCAGTGGCTTATCCATTTAGAAATAATCTGCTTTGATATAGCATTCTCCTCGGATCCTGCAGCAAATGCTACCAGTAGTTGCTCAGACTTTCTTAGCGATTTGGTCCTGTTTAAATAGAATCTTAGTTGTCTGTGTACATCCAACGAATGCAGAATCCGCTCCTCCTTATTCTGCGGATCTGGGTAAAATGTTGGCAGGTGAATGGTCTGGTTAAGAGCCACACTGGATACCACCTTAGGCATAAAATAAGGATTGGTCTCGAGGGACACCCTGTTCAGGTGAAATATAATGAAAGGCTCTACTGCCACGAGAGCCTGTAGTTCTCTGAAACCCTTCTTGCTGAAGTGACTGCCAAAAGTAAAGCTGTTTTCCCAGATAGAAATTTTATATCCGCAGTAGCTGCTGGTTCAAAAGGAGGCAGGGTGAGTTTTTCCAGCACAAAATAGAGGTCCCACGCAGGAGTTGGTGCTCTTCTGGGAGACCTTAAATCTTTGAACCCTCCGAGATACGTTTTAAGTGGTGGATGAGAAAAGAGGGGAGGCTCTGTGTTGTAATGAGCAGAGATGGCAGAAGCATGGATTTTTATTGAAGAAAAAAAGATAGGCCCTTGTCAAGCATCTCAGTTAAACAATGCAAATCTGAGGAATACTGGGGGTTTTGCTGCATCTATTCCTTGTGCTTAGTTCCAAGCACAAAATCTCTTCCATTTATCAGCATAAAAGACTTTCTAGTACTAGGCCTTCTGGCTTCCAAAATAAAATCCATCACAGATTTACTGAGAGGTGTGCTTTGAATAATTAGTTGATTAGCCTTGCAAGATTCAGAGTTTGGAGCGGTGTGCGCAAAATTTGATAGTTCTGCTGAGACAGTAGATGAGGTATTTGAGGCAAGTACCATGGAGGAAGATGAGACATGTTCCTTAGAAGCAGGTACTAGTGCTGGCGAAGCCAGTCTGGAGCAATTAGGATAATTTTTGTTTTTTCCTGTCTGACTTTTAGTAAGACCGTGGAGAGAAGAGGCAGAGGGGGAAGTCGTAGACTGATACGTTTTTCCAGCTGCAGGATAAAGCATCTACTTTCCATTGTGATGAGCTCTTGTGCAGAATTTGTCCACTTGATAATTTTTGGGAGAGGCAAATACATCTATGTCTGGGCTCCCCCATTTCTGTGTTAAGATGCTGAAGATTTGTGGATCCAGTTTCCATTTGTGCGGGTCCATAAGATTTCTGCTTAGGTCGTCTGCCAGAGTATTTTGCTTTCCTGGCAGGAATTGAGCTTGGAGATGTATTAAGCCAAGGCTGTGTTCTACAAAGTCATGGCTAGTCTGCAAAGTGGGTAAGAATGTGTGCCCCCCTGCTTGTTTATATACCACATGACCATGGTGTTGCCTGTCTTTATCAGTAGTTGTCCCGGATGAAGTAGGTCATTGAAGGCTGTCAGGGGATTCTGAACAGCTAGCATCTCTTTTTGATTGATATGTAGATGCATTTGGTTTGAGGACCATGTGCCCTGAATGCATCTTCCTGCCATGTGGGCCCCCCAGGCATAATCTGATGCATCCGTTGTTAGTGTCTGCCTGACTGGGGGTAATGTGAATGGCTGCCCCTTGTTCTGGTGATAAGCCTTCGCCCACCATCGAAACTCCTGGTGCAGGCAGGGAATGAAAGGAATCATTGTTTCCAGACTGTGACAATGTTGACTCCATAAACCTTTTAGGTACCACTGAAGTTTCCTCATATGCAGCCTTGCATATGGAATAAGTAGGATGCCATGAAGCCCAAAGCCTGCAGAATTTTTCTTGCAGATAACTGGGCCTTTGTTGCCAACATTTTGAAATTGATAGTCAGTTGCCTTTGTTTGTCTGGTGTGAGATAAGCCATCTGGGCAGTTGTATCTAAGCTTGCACCTAGGAATATTATCTCTTGAGAGGGTACTAGTTTTGATTTCTTTTCGTTGACTGTGTACCCTAGGCATGTTAGAAGTCTTTTCACAAACGCCAGATGCTGTAGAAGAATGTCCTTGTTCTCTGCTTGAATTAGACAATCGTCCAAGTAAGGATATATTTGTATTCCTCTGTCTGCAAAATGCAATTACTGGTGCCAAGCACTTTGTAAAGACCCTGGGCGCAGTAGATAAGCCAAAGGGCAGTGCAGAGACTTGGTAATGCATTGAACCAGCCTTGAATCTGAGGTATCTTCTGCATAATTGTCTGATTGGGACATGCATGTATGCCTCTTTTAAGTCTTAATTCACAAGCCAAGCATTCTTGCCCAGCATGGGCAGAAGTTGCTGCAAAGTCAACATTTTGAATTTTGGTATATCCAGGAAAGTGTTCAGAATAGATAGGTCCAGTATTGGTCTCCAGGCCTTGTCCTTTCTGGGTACCAAGAACAGCCTTGAGTACAATCCTTGTCCCTGCTCTTGCTCTGGTACTTGCTGAATGGCCCCCATGTCCATGAGGGATGAGAATTGTTTTTGTGCCTCTGCCCATTGATTTTTTGGCAGATCTGGCCAGCCGTTTGCCTTTGGCAGGGTATGGAAATGGAACTTGTAGCCTTGTGACACTATATTTAGAACCCATTTGTCCTGGGTTACAAAGTGCCAATTTTGTGAAAAAAGTGCTAAGCTTCCCCTTAAGGGTCCTGCCAGGAGATAAGTGCTTGGTGCAGGTAGGGGTAAGTCATTCGGACCGTTTCCTGTATGGTTGTGATTTGTCTTCTCCAACTTTGGAGGTAGAAGCACCCCGTTGCTTTGACCTGTATGAACCTTGCGCCTGGGATCTCCCTCTAGGGCATCTGGATCTGCCCCTTGGAGGTCTGTCTGACACCGGAAAGGACCAATTCTTTGTAGGCCAGTGTCTACTAAACCTAGGTGGCTGTACTTGTAAAAAAATCTGACCATTTGCACAGATTTAGCTTTGTCCTCCATTTTCTTTAACACCTCTTCTGCCTCAACACCAAAGTATCATGCTGTAAAGGTGCATCTAATAATTTTACTTTGACATGATCAGGCAGATTTTGTTCCTTTAACAAGGCATGCCTCCTAATTACAGAACCCGTAACTGCGGCCCTGCAGGAGGGATCCAAAGAATCAAACCCACATTGCAAGGTATGCTTTCCAACTTGTTCTGCTGCATGCAATAAATCCTGCATTTCCTTGTTTTCTGCACATTCAGAGTTTAACATTTTCTGTTTAAGCAATGCCATGACATGTTGCTGATATTTAAGCACATGAAACTGACAGTTTAAGGCCCTTATAGCCAAGGTAGCAGATGTGTAAACCTTTTTTCCCGCCATCTACCCAGTGCCCTAGAATCTCTGTCAGAGGGGATAGGGTTTTTTGCAGCGGAAGCCTTAACTCCTTTGGGACCCTGTGAAATAGTTTCAGGGTCTGCAGGAGGGAAATTTATGAGAGTCAGGAACCCTGTAATATCTGTCAGGCTTAACAGGAGCTGGAGGTTAGGAGTCAGGGTTAAGACTAGACTCCGAAAACACATCTACAATGTCTAACACAGGTGGAATGGCTACAGGCCTGTGCTGAGGTAGTAAAAGGAAATCCCTGAGCCTCTTTTTAGATTCTGAAAAATCTTGGCTCTCCCAGTGGAAATGCTCCCTCATGGTATGCAAGGTTTCCCCAAAAGAGTAGTCCTCTGGAGGAGAAGCTGAAGGTATAGGATTCTTCAGCATCAGAATGCTCATAGGAAGAGAACATTCCTGATCAGAAGAAATAGAAATCTGATCTGAAGATTCATAGTCAGTCTCTTGCCTAGGCCTCTTATCAGGAGGGGGATGGGAACCCCTGATCAAGGTAATCAAGTCTTCGGCCATTTTGAGCATCTGTTTTTTTGAGCATAAAAGCCTGTCCATGTGGCTCTTGAATTTGTTTCTTTGCTTTTGAAGCTAAAGTCAGTTTAATGTAAAGATGTTTAGGTCTGAATACACCCTCAGAAACCGGTGCCTAAGCGGCTTCGGACACATCTGAGGGAATGGTATCCAAGGCTCCAATACCTTGAGTTTCCAGCGGCATGGCCGACTCCACACGGGAGTCTGTAGCGGCCTGCGACTCTAAAGTAGCGGGAGTCAGGGGCTGCAAAAGCGCCTCACTGAGAACCGGCGAATGGCTTAGGAGAAGCTTCGTCGTCGGTTTTGGGCCTCGGTTGTTTCTTTCTCGTTTTCTTTGCGTTTTTTGTGAACTCCGGTAGTCGGATGGCTATCTGACGACATTTCTGGATAATTAAACCGGCGTCCAAAATAGTTTAAAGCAAAATCATACAGATGCTTAATAGTGCGTTTGTTAAATCTAGCACAAAACAGACAACCAAAAATTTTGTGATCAGGGCCTAAGCAAGGAATACAGTAAGAATGAAAGTCCTTATAAGGTATTTGCTTTCCACAAGAAATACAATTATTTACTTTTTCTGACATTGGTCTGGAGCAAGAAAAAAAAAAGTTTCCCCAACGGGGTACTTTTATTAAAGACTTTGGATCTGAAATTCGAACACGAAAATCTCAGGAGTCGGCCGACCGGCACTTGCAAACTGCTTCGGGCACCGCGCAGCAAGAAAGACTGAAGAAAACAGCGTTGGCCACTTCTTTTATACCCCTTACGACCTGATGTCAGGGAAGGGGCTGACGCAGGACCCAAGACTTTGGAATTCAGGCCAGCTGAGGGCAACCTGCCAGCATGATTACCCAAATGTAATGACTACAATAGTGAAACACAAAGAACATCCTGCTTTGAAGCGGAGGTATCTTCTGCACGATTCCCTTACTGGGATATGCAGGTATGCAAGTCTAGAGCTACTAACCAAGCATTCTTGCCTAGCATAGGCAGTAGCTGTTGTAAAGTCAGCACTTTGAATTTTGGAATGTCCAGGAACGTGTTCAGAATCGATAAGTCCAGTATTGGACGCCATGAATTGTCTTTTCTGGGTACCAGGAAAAGTCTTGAATAAAAACCTTGTCCTTTTTCCTTTTCTGGTACCGGCCGAATAGCCCCCATATCCCTGAGGGACATTACTTGTTTCTGGGCCTCTGCCCACTGATTTTGTGGCAGATCTGGCCATCCATTTGGAATTGGCAAAGTATGGAAATTAAATTTGTACCCCTGGTATACTATGTTTAATACCCACTTGTCCTGGGTAATTAAATGCCAATTTTGAGCATGAAGTGTTAGTTTTCCCCCCAAGGGGGCTGCCAAAAGATAGGTGTTTGGTGATGGTGGAGGAAAATCATTGAGACTGCTTACTGTAGGGTTGTGCTTAGTTTCCTCCAGATTTGGAGGTGGGGGCACTCCATTGCTTTGACCTGTAAGAACTCTGTGATTGATATCTGGGGCTTTTGAGCGCCTGGATTTGCCCCGATTGGCTCTGTTGGACACAGGAAAGGACCAATTTTTAGTAGGCCAGTGCCTACTGAACCTGGGTGGCTGCACTTGCAAGAAATCTTTTACAGTTTGCATAGATTTAGCTTTGTCTTCCATGCTCTTTAAAACCTCTTCTGCCTTATTGCCAGAATATCATGCTGCAAAGGGGCTTCCAACTATTTAGCTTTAACATGATCAAGCAGATTTTGCACCTTGAGCCAGATATGCCTTCTAATCACAGATCCAGTAACAGCAGCCCTACAAGAGGCCTCCAAGGAATCAAAACCACATTGCAAAGTATGCTTTCCAACCTGTTCTGCTGCATGCAATAAATCCTGTAAAACTTTCCACACAATCAGAAATAGGACATAGGTTAGTACTAGGCTACCTGCCCTTGTGGGCCATTTTTTAAGCCTAGCCAGTTACCCCATGTGAGACTCAAACCCTGCACCTTGTGCCTGTAAGGCAAACAGCTTAACCATTATGCCATCCTCCACCCCCTAAATGTTTCAACATCATTTTCTGTTTCAGTAAGCCCATAACATGCTGTTGAAATTTAAGCATATGGAACTGGCAGTTAAAGTCCTTATTGCCAAAGTAGCAGATGTATAAACCTTCTTAACCCATCTATCCAGTGGCCTGGAATCTCTATCAGAAGGGGTAGGATTTTTGGCTGTAGAAGCCATTACACCCTTGGGACCCCGAGAGATAGTCTCAGGATCAGCAGCAGGATTTTTTAAAAGAAATTTGTGGGAGTCAGGAACCCTGTAATATCCACCTGGCTTACTAGGAGCCGGAGGCAGGGAATCAGGAGCCATGCTAGATTCCAAGAACACATAATCAACGATGTCTAATACAGGAGGTATTGCCAAAGGCCTATGCTGAGGAAGAAGGAAATCCCCAAGCCTCTTTTTTGATTCAGAGAAGTCCTGACTCTCCTAGTGAAAATGTTCCCTTAAAGTATGCAAAGTCTCTCCAAAAGAGTAATCCTCAGGAGGAGGAGATGCAGATGGGATGGATTCCTCTGCATCAGAATCCTCATAGGGTGGAATAGAAAATTCCTACTCAGAAGAAAAGGAAACCTGATCTGAAGATTCATAATCATTGCCTTGCCTAGGCCGCTTAGCAGGGGGGGGTTGAGAACCCCTGAACAAGGTAATTAAATCCTCAGCCATTTTGATCATGTATTTTTTTAGGCATAGGCGCCTGAGCATATGGCTCATGCGTTTTTTTGTTTTTTTTTTTGTTTGTTCGTTTAAGAAACAGAGGTTTTTGACCTTGTTTTTGTTGCTGGCGTCCGTTTAATATACAAATGTTGGTGTGTGAAAACACCCTCAGAAGCCGGTGCCTGCTCAGCGGTTCCAGACCCCCTCAGAAGCCGGTGCCCGTTCAGTGGCTCCAGACCCATCTAAGGGAGAGACATCTGTGGGTTCGAGAATCTCGTGGCATACCGGACTCAGAATGGGTCTCGGTAGAGGCCTGCGGGTATCAGGAGCTGTGAAAGCGCCCGAGTACCAGCAAGGCCAGAGTACCAGCAAACCGGCGACTGGCTTTGGAGAAACTTCATCAGTTTTGGACCTCGACTGTCTTTTTCTTTGCGTTTTTTGTGAACTCCGGAAATGTAGTCTGTTAGCAGTCCAACTACCGGATAGTTAAATCTTGAACCAAAATATTTAGAAGCAAAAATATACCGATGCTTAATGGTGCGTTGGTTAAATTTAGCACAAAACCAACAGCAAGGCATGTTGTGATCAGGGCCTAGGCAAGGAATACAGTACAAATGAGAATCCTTATGGAGGTATTTGCTTCCCACAAGTAATGCAATTATTAACTTTTACGGACATCGGTAAGGAGCAAGAAAAAGTTTCCCCAACGGGGTACTTGGCTTTAGTTTGAAGACTTTGGTTCTGAAACTCAAATACGAAAATTTCAGGAGTCTGCTGACTGGCACTTGCAAACTACTTCTGCTTCGGGCACCGTACGACAAGAAAGACTGAATAAAATGGCATCGGCTGCATGTTTTATACCCCTGACGACCTAACATCATGGAAGAGGAGACAGCAACCGACGCAGGACCCAAAACTGTTATTCAGGCCGACTAAGGGCAACCTGCCAGCAATTATCCAAATGTAATGACCAACAGTGAAACACAAAGAACATCCACACTGCAAAATATGGTTTACCAACTTGGTTTGTAGAATGCATTAACTCTTGTAAATCTTTATTTTCTGCACAATCAGGAATCAATAACATTTTTGGTTTAGTTCCATAATATGCACTTCCACATGTGAAACTGGCAATTTAAAGCCCTGATGGCAAGAGTTGAAGCGATATATACCTTCTTATCCCATCTAACTAAAGCCCTAGAATTCCTGTCCGAAAGGGTAGGGTTTTTGGCTGTAGTAACAAATACCTTTAGGTCCCTGGGAAATGGTCTCTAGATCCGCAGTGGGATTTTTAGAGAGAAATTTGTGAGAGTCAGGTACTCAATAGTACCTATCAGGCTTTCTAGAATCTGGTGGTAAAGTATCAGGGGTAAGACTGGATTCCATGAAGACATCATCTACAATATCCAGGAAAGGTGGTATAGCTAGAGGCCTGTGCAGAGTCAAGTCTAAGAATTTCCCCGAGTCTCTTTGGATTGTAGGTACTCCTGGCATTCCCAGCAGAAATGTTCTCTTAGAGTATGCAAGGTTTCACTGAAAGAAAAGACCTTGGGGGGGGGGGGGGCACAGGGAATTAGAATCCTTTGCATCCGAGTCCTCATTAGTAGATAAGGGTATGTCCTGGTAATCAGAGGGGTCAGAGTCACCGGACTCACAGTCTGTGGAATCAGAAGGAAAATTAATTCTTTGTCTTTTAGAGGGGAAAGGCTGGTACAGTAATGACGTCTTCAGCCATTCCTAAGCATTTGTTTCTGTAGCATGGGAGCTTGAGAATGTGCTTTTGGTCATCTGTTTCTTAGGTGCAGTGCGATCCCTGGGCCTGAGAAATTCAGTGGTTTCAGTAAGAAACAAAGTAGTCTGTTTAATACAAACATAAGTAGGTATGAATACACCCTCAGAAGTCGGTGCCTGCACAGCAGCTTCTGACCCATCCAAGGTAGAGACATCCGCAGGTTCCATAGTCGAAGCATCTTGCGGCATACCGGACTCCGAATGGGTCTCAGTAGAGGCCTGCAAATCTGTAGAAGCGGGCATCAGGGACTACAAAAGCACCTCAGTGAGTACTGGCGAACTGGCAACTAGCTTAACATGAGCCTCGTCAGCAGTTTTGGACCTATGCAGTCTGTCTCTGTCTATCCTTACTTTTTTTGGAAGATCGGTAGTCTGATGGCTTATCGAAGTCATTTCAGAATACAGAGAATGAGAGTGAAAGAATTTAGCGACAAAGACAGCCTGACAACAAATAGTTTGGGCGTTGAACAAGGCACAAAACTGACAGCAAGGAACGTCGTGGTCTTAACCTAAACAGGTGACACAGTAAGAATGAAAATCTGAGTTATTTTCTTTCCACAGGCAAGACAACCGTTAATTTTTTCTGACATTGGTTAGAGCAAGAAAAAGGATTCCAAATGGGATACTTAGCTTTAGAAGACTTCAGGCTTGAAACTCGAAAAACGAAAATTTCAGGTAGCGGCCGACCGGCACTTGTGAACTGCTCCTGCTTCGGAATCCCAAGCAGCAAGAAGAGCTGATGTAATGGCATCGGCTGCATGTTTTATACCCCTGAATACCCAACGTCATGGAAGAGGCGACAGCATCTGACGCAGAAATCCCAAGACTCTGGTATTCGGGCCGACGGAGGGCTACCTGTAGGCAGACAACCCAAGTGTGATGACTGCAACAGTGAAACGCAAAGAACATCTGTACTATGTTCTTCGTGTTTCACTGTTGCAGTCATCATACTAGGGTGGATTCCCAAAACTGAGGAATGGGGGGAGGCAGTCCAGAAGAGTTGGGGCTGGCAAGTCTGCCCTGCAGGACTGCGGCTGCAAAGCCCGCTCTGGATTTGGAAAAGATAGGCAAGGTGGTAATGCTTGAAGGTATAAACAGAACCCCAGGTTGCAGCTTCCAGAATGTCTCTGGTAGGGACTCCTCTGAGAAAGGCTGCAGAGGTTGAAGTTGCCTAGTGGAATGTGTTCAGACCCCCTGAGGTGGTGGTTTTCCATGGCGTTTGTAACAGAAATGGATACAGTGTGCTATCCATTTGGAAATGGGTTGTTTTGATATGGCCTTGCCGTCTGCCCCTGGTGCAAAGCTGACTAGTAACTGGTCAGACTTCCTAAAGGGCCTAGTCCTCTCACAGTAGAATCTGAGCTGTCTGTGCACATCTAGAGTGAAGGATCCTTTCCCCCTTATTTTGAGGATTAAGGAAAAAGGTGGGCAAAAGGATAGATCGGTTGAGAGCCACACTGGACACCACTTGGGGCATGAAAGTTGGGTTCGTCCTGAGGGAGACCCTGTCGGCATTAAAAATTATGAAGGATTCCACAGCCAAAAGTGCTAGTAGCTCAGACATTCTTCTAGCTGAAGTGATGGCCAGAAGCAAGGCTGTTTTCCAACAGAGGAATTTTAACTCTGCTGATGCTGCAGGCTCAAAGGGGGTAAGCATGAGCTTTTCCAACACAAATTTAAGGTCCCAAGCAGGAGTAGGGGCTCTTCTTGGGTGGCCTTAAGTTGTTAGCCCCTCTCAGGAACTGTTTGAGAGGGTGAGAAGAGAGGTGCCACAGTGCTGTAATGAGCAGAGATGGCAGGGGTATGGATCTTAATAGAAGAGAAGGATAGGCCCCTGTGGAGTAGGTCTGCTAGGTAATCCAGGATGAAAGGTAAGGATGGCTGTGTTAGACATTCTCCTTAGTCTAGATCCAGGAACAATACCTTTTCCACTTGTCAGCATAGGATTTTCTAGTAGTGGGTCATCTGGCTTCACATGCGACTTCCAGTACCTGCTTGTTTAGGCTGGTCACTGGAGGAGAAGTTAAGGAATAAGCCAGGCTGCAAGGTTCAGGGTCTGCAATTGCGAATGCAAGAACTGTCCCTCCTGCTGAGTCAGGAGAGTTGGGATCTGGGGGAGGTGCCATGGAGGCAATGGTAACAGACTGCACAGTAGTGAGTACCAGGGCTGGAAGTGCCAGTCTGTTGCTCTTGGTCTTTCCTCCCTCGAGTAATACTCTTGTAAGAAGAGGTAGAAGGGGAAATGCACAGACAGAGTTATGCCCACTGGAAGGATAGGGTATCCACTTTCCAGGCCTTGCTGTGAGGTTCCCTGGTGCAGAATTTGCTGAGATGGTGGTTGTAGGGGGAGGCAAATAGGTCCACCTTCAGGGTATTCAATTTCTGGGTCACAATGCTGAAGGTGTTGTGGTTTAATTGCCACTCGTGTGGGTCTAGGAGATTTCTGCTCAAGTTGCCTGCCAGCGAGTTTTGGTTGCCTGCCAGGAATTGAGCTTGCAGGTGAATATGCATGGCCAAGGCCATGTTCCAAAGGGTCGTTGCTAGCCTGCAGAGAGGGTAAGTGTGTGTTCCCCCTGCTTATTGATGTATCACATTCACTGTGCTTTGATTAGTAGAGGCCCCGGAGACAGTAGGGATCTGAAAGCTGTCAAAGCATGCTGAACAGCTAGCATCTCTTTTGTTGCTGTGCAAATGAATTTGATTTGGGCTCCAGAGGCCCTGAATGCACCTGCCGTCCAGATGTGCACCCCAAGCATACTCTGATGTGTCTGTGGTTAGGGTCTAGGTGGCGTGGGGATGTGTAAAGGGAAGTCCCTTGTTGTGGTTGTATGCTGCTTTCCACCAAAGGAACTCTTTCCTTAGACAAGGTATCGTATGTATGATAGTTTCCAGGTCCTGAGAATGTTGGCAGTAAAGACTTTAAGTACCACTGAAGTTTCCTCATATGCAGTCTGGCATATGGAATTAGTAGAATGCAGGAGGGCATGAACCCCAGAGCTTGCAGGATTTTCCTTGCAGGTTCTGGTGGCCATTTGAGAGAAGTAGCCTTAGATGGGCTTGTTTTTCTGGAGTAAGGAATACCATCTGAGATGCTGTTTCCAGGCTTGCTCCCAGGAATATAACTTTTTGACTGGGGACTAGTTTGGATTTCTTTTCATTGATATAGTGTACCCCAGGGAGGTTAGAAGGTACTTTACAAATATCACGTGCTGCAACAGCTTTTCCTGACTGTCCGCCTGAATCAGGCAATCGTCCAAGTACGGGTAAATTTGAATATTTCTCTGTCTGCAATAGGCAATAGTTGGGGGCGAGGCAATTTGTGAAAACTCTGGGAGCAGTGGATAAGCCAAAGGGAAGTGCAGAGAACTGATAATGCATAGATCCTGCCCTGAAACGTAGATATTTCCTGCAGGAATCCCTGACCGGGATGTGCAGATAGGCCTCCTTTACATATAGGGTAGCTAACCAGGCATCTTCGGACAGCATAGGGAGAAGCTGCTGTAGGGTGAGCATTTGAATTTTGGTACCACTAGGAAGGTGTTTAGAATGAATACATTAAGAATGGGCGCCAGGTGCCCTCTTCTTTGGGTACCAGGAAAAGTCTGGAATAAAAACCTTTGCCTATCTGTTCTACAGGAACAGGCTGAATTGCCCTTATGGAGAGCAGCGACTGAACCTGGTTTTGTGCCTCTGCCCACTGGTTTGGAGAAAGGTTTGGGAACCCTTTTGGGGTTGGCAGCGTGTGGAAATAAAATTTGTACCTCTGGGATACTATGTTGAGGACCCAATAGTTGTTGGAGGTCCAGTTTTTTGCATGGTGGGAAAGTTTTCCTCCTAGGGGCACGAGCAATTGGGCAGAGGTGAGGGGGGCGGGTTAAGAAGTCATTGTGAATTCTTTACATAAGGGGTTGGCTTAACACTCCCCATTTCAGAAGTGGAGGTACTCCATTGCTTAGATTTCTGCATACCCTGAGACTGTGGTGTGAGGGGTCCGTTTCCCCTAGGTCTAGTTTGAGGTGGCCTTCAGGGGGCTGGAAAGGACCAATGTTTTGAGGGGCAATGCCTACTGAATCTTGGAGGTTGCACTTGCAAAAAATCTTTGACTGTCTGCATAGACTTAGCCTTTTCTTCCATATTTTTTTAAAACCTCTTCTGCTTTGGTGCCAAACAGATTGTCCTTTTCAGAGGTGCGTCCAATAAGTTTGATTTGACATGGTCTGGCAAGGTCTGCACCTTAAGCCAGGCATACCTTCCAAGTACATAACCTGTGTGTTCTGCACTGCAAGATGCTTCTAGGGAGTCAAACCCACACTGCAGGGTATGCTTGCAGACGTGGCTTGCAGAATGCATAAGCTCCATTAATTCTTTATTTTCTGCATGGTCAGGGAAGGTAGATAAATTTTGCTTAATAAATTCCATAGTATGTTGCTGGTATTTCAGCATGTGGAACTGCCAATTTAATGCTCTGATGGCAAGAGTTGCAGAGGTGTATACCTTTTTACCCCATCTGTCTAAAGCTCGGGAATCCCTGTCCGAGGGGGTGGGATTCTTAGCTGTAGTCGCTTTTACTCCTTTAGGTCCTTGGGAGATTACCTCTGTGTCAGCAGTAGGATTTTTGAAAAGAAATTTGTGCCAGTCAGGGACTTTGTAGTACCCATCAGGTTTCCTGGGAGCAGTGGGTAAAGTATCAGGAGTTGGACTGGATTCCATAAAGACATCATCCACAACATCTAGAAAAAGGAGGGAGAGCAAAGGGTCTGTGCTGTGGTAAACCTAAAAATTCCCAGAGTCGCTTTTTGGACCGAGGATAATCCTGGCATTCCCAATGGAAATGCTCTCTCAAAGTATGTAGGGTTTCCAAAAAGAAAGATTCTCTGGAAGGGAAGCAGAAGGAATGGATTCCTCTGCATCTGAATCCTCATAGGCAGATAAGGCATCAGAAACCTCAGAGTCGGACTCTTGTCAAATAATGCTGCTGGAGACCAGACTCTTTCTTTTAGCAGGAAAAGGCTGGCTTCCCCTAATCAGCATGATAAGGTCTTCCGCCATTTTAAAGCATCTGTGATTGTGGCAAGGAAGCAGGCGCTTGAGTTAGAGTTGCCGGTTTTTTAGGCGTAGCTCATACTCTTGGCCTTAGAAGATGCGAAAGAAGACTGTCGAATATCGGTAGTTCGAAGAACTTCCTTAGAAGCCGGTGCCTGCACAGTGGCTCTGGACCCATCCAAGGTAGAGACATCCACAGGTTCTGTAGTCAAAGTAGAGTCTCGCGGCATATTGGACTCCAAACGGTCTCAGTAGCGGCCAGCGAATCCATCGAAATGGGCATGAGGGGCTGCAAAAGCTCCTCACAGAGTACCGGTGAACTGGTGACTAGCTTAACGGAAGCTTCGTCAGCGGTTTTGGATCTGTGCTGTCTCTGTCTTTATCCTTACTTTTTTTGGAAGATTGGCAGTCAGATGGCTTACCGAAGCCATTTTGGAATACGGAGATAGAGAACAAAAGTATTTAGCTACAATAAGGGCCAGAGGACAAATAGCTCAGGTGCTGAACAAAGCCCAAAAAGTACAGTTTTGTACCTACCATAACTTGGGTTATCCTGCCGTCAGGCGGTAACGCAGTCGGCCAGAATTCCAAAGTCTTGGTCCGGCATCGGCTGCTTTCGCTCCTCCCCATCAGTGCGTCAGGGGTACACAAGCAGCAGCCAACACCATTTTCTTCAGTTTTTCTTGCCCCAGATGTCCGGTGCCCCCAAACAGATAAGCAATGCATATAGCTTACAAAACATATAATAAAGGTAAAAACAAAACCTTCAGTAACCAGCAAATACACCACATAGGTAGTATAGTGTAGAAAGGTATAGATGAGACCCAGCTAAGAAAGAGGGGATGGCGGGTGGGTAACCAGGACTGCAGCAGTAAAGACAGTGGCTATGAGGCCCTGCAGCACTGCAGTTGCAAAGACAGCTCTGGATCTAGAATAAAGAGGCAAGTGGTAATGGTTGGTAAAGATGTGCACTGAACTCCAAGTTGCAGCTTCCAAAATGTCTTTTGTAGGTACTCCTCTAAGGTAGGCAGTAGAAGTGGCAGTTGCCCTGGTGGAATGTGGCCTAATGTTAGATGGTACAGGTTTCCCATGCTGTGTGTAGCAGAACCGGATACACTGTCCTATCCACTTTGAAATGGTCTGCTTTGAAATAGCCTTTCCCTGTGATCCTGCAGCATATGATACAATTTTTCAGTTTTTCTGAAAGCTTTCGTTTTCTCCAAGTAGAAGCGTAATTGCCTGTGTATGTCCAAGGAGTGTAGAAGTCTCTCCCCTTTATTCTGGGGATTAGGATAAAAAGTTGGCAAGTGAATAGCTTGGTTAAGAGCCACACTGGATACCACATTAGGCATAAAAGAAGGGTTTGTTCTTAGAGAAACCCAGTCTTGGTGAAAAATGATGAAAAGTTCCACTGCCATTAGTGCCTGTAGTTCTAAGACTCTTCGTGCTGAGGTTATTGCCAGGAGCAGTTTCCCCACGATACATATTTTAATTCTGCTGAATTGGCTGGCTCAAAAGGAGGTAAAGTGAGCTTTTCCAAGACAAAATTGAGGTCCCAAGTAGGTGCTGGTGCTCTCCAGGGCGGTCTTATGTTTTTAGCCCCTCTGAGGTACTGCTTTAGCAATGGATGAGAGAAAATAGGAGGATCTGTGTTGTAATGAGCAGAGACGGCAGAGGCGTGGATCTTAAAGGATGAGAAGGATAGTCCTTTGTCCAGCATCTCAGTTAAATATTGTAGTATCTGAGGAATGTTAGGGACAAGAGGGTCAAGGCTTTGAGCCTGGTTCCAGGCACAGAATCTCTTCCACTTTTTTGAATAAGATTTCCTGGTGCTAGGCCTCCTGGCCTCCAAAATGACATCCATAACAGCTTTAGAGAGAGTTGTCTGTTTGGCTAATGAATCTGCCATGCAGCCAGGTTTAAGGTTTTGAGCTGACTGTGCAAGATCTGATTGTTTTGTTGAATCAGTAGGTAAGGAATTTGAGGCAAAATCCAAGGTGGGCCTTGAGCTAAGTTCTTTAAGATTGGGTACCAATGCTGGCGTGGCCAGTCTGGAGCAATCAGAATCTGTGGTTTTTGTCTGGCTTTTATGAGTACCTTTGAAAGGAGAGGCAGAGGTGGGAAGGCAAACTTAGGCTTTTCTAGCTGAACGAAAGAGCATCCACTTTCCATGCTTGTGTGATAAGTCCTTGTGCAGAATTTTTGTAGTTGGCAATTCAGTGGGGAGGCAAAAAGATCCATGTCCGGGCACCCCCATTTTTGCATTATCATGCTGAAGACTTGGAGATTTAATTTCCACTCGTGAGGATCCATGATGTTTCTGCTCAAGTCATCTGCCAGAGTATTTTTCTTTCCTGGCAGGAATTGTGCTTGCAGATGAACTTGATAAGTTAGAGCTGTGTTCCACAAGGTCATGGCTTGTCTGCATAGGGGGTAAGAATGAGTGCCCCCTTGCTTATTTATGTACCACATTACTGTGGTGGTGTCTGTCTTTAATAATAATTGTCCTGGATGCAGAAGGTCCTTGAAAGCTGTTAGGGCATTTTGTACAGCCAACATCTCTTTTTGATTGATGTGAAGATGCATTTTGTCTGTGGTCCATTTGCCCCGAATACATTTTCCTGCCATGTGTGCTCCCCAG
Source organism: Protopterus annectens (assembly GCF_019279795.1). Lineage (NCBI taxonomy): Eukaryota > Metazoa > Chordata > Ceratodontiformes > Protopteridae > Protopterus > Protopterus annectens. The sequence continues at coordinate 283,861,187 of NC_056729.1, read as the reverse complement.
GCGTAATCCGAAGCATCTGTTGTTGAAGTCTGCCTGGCTGTGGGAAGAGTGAAAGGCTGACCCTTGTTGAGGTGACATGCCTGTACCCACCATCGAAACTCCTGTTGTAGGCAGGGAATTAGTGGTAGTACTGTTTCCAAGCTGTGAGGGTGTTGAGTCCAAACACTTTTTAGGTACCATTGTAATTTCCTCATATGCAGTCTGGCATATGGAATTAGTAGTATGCAGGATGCCATGAATCCCAAGGCCTGCAGAATTTTTCTTGCAGGGAGTTGGGACTTTGTTGCCATCAATTGAAAATACTGAGTCAGTTGTCCTTGTTTGTCTGGCATGAGATAAGCCATCTGGGCCGTTGTATTTAAGCTGGCACCAAGGAATATTATCTCTTGTGAGGGCACTAGTTTTGACTTCTTTTTGTTTACTGTGTACCCTAGGCACATTAGCAACCTTTGTACAAACGCCAGATGCTTTAGAAGAATGTCCTTGCTCTCTGCTTTAATCAGGCAGTCGTCCAGGTATGGATATATTTCAATTCCTTTTTGTCTGCAAAATGCAATTACTGGTGCCAGGCCCTTTATGAAGAACCTAGGCGCAGTAGATAAGCCAAAGGGCAGTGCAGACAATTGGTAGTGCATTGAACCAGCTATGAATCTGAGGTATCTTATGCAATTTTGTCTGACAGGGACATGCAGGTATGCCTCTAAGGTCCAAAGTAACAAGCCAAGCTTTCTTGCCCAGCATGGGAAGTAGCTGCTGTAGTGTCAACATTTTGAATTTCGGAACATCCAGGTAAGTATTTAGCATAGACAGGTCTAGTATGGGTCCTCCAGTCTTTGTCCTTTCTGGGGACCAGGAAGAGTCTCTAGTAAAATCCTTGTCCTTGTTCCTGCTGTGGCACTTTCTGAATAGCTCTCATGTCCATGACGGCTGTAATTTGCTTTTGTGCCTCTGCCCATTGATTTTGTGGCAGGTCTGGCATTCCTTTTAGCCTTGGTAAAGTGTGAAAGTGGAACCTGTAACCTTGAGACACAATATTCAGAACCCATTTGTCCTGGGTGATTGCTTGCCAGTTTTGTGAAAAAAGTGATAGTTTCCCCCCTAAGGGAGCTGCCACAATGGAAGAGCTTGGCATTGGAAGGGGGAAGTCATTGGGACCGTTTCCTATAAGGTTGTGACTTGTCTTCTCCTCCTTTTGGGGTTGAAGCACCCCACTGTCATGGTCTGAAAGAGCCTTGGGGCTGAGATCTGCCTCTTGGGCGGCTGTATCTGCCTCTTTGTGGCCTGACACTGGAAAGGACAAATTCTTTGTAGGCCAATTCCTGCTAAATTGAGGTGGCTGTACTTGTAAGAAATCCTTCACCGTTTGCATAGATTTTGCCTTATCCTCCATTTTCTTTAATACCTCTTCTGCCTCATCACCAAATAAAATATCCTGCTGTAAAGGAGCATCCAGTAATTTTGCCTTAACATGATCTGGTAAACTTTGTTCTTTTAACCAAGCATGCCTTCGAATCACAGATCCTGTAACTGCTGCTCTACAAGAAGCTTCTAATGAATCAAAACCACATTGTAAAGTATGCTTTCCCACTTGTTCAGCTGCAAGCAATAAATCCTGCATTTCCTTAAAATTAGGTTGTTCTGCACTTGTACTCATTTTCTGTTTTAACTGAGACAGTAAATATTGTTGATATTTAAGCATGTGAAACTGGCAATTTAAAGCCCTCACTGCTAAAGTTGCAAAAGTGTAAACTTTCTTCCCCCATCTGTCTAATGCTCTAGAATCCCTGTCAGAGGGAACTGGATTTTTAGCCGTGGAAGCCTTTACCCCTTTTGGGACCCTGGGAAATAGTTTCTGGATCAGCAACAGGGTTTTTATAAAGAAATTTGTGAGAGTCAGGACTCTGCAGTACCTGTCTGGCTTGACTGGAGCAGGGGGGGTAAAGAATCAGGATTTAAACTGGATTCAGAGAACACATCATCCACAATATCCAACACTGGCAGAATAGCAAGGGGCCTGTGCTGAGGCAATAAAAGTAAGTCTCTGAGCCTTTTCTTGATTCTGAGTAATCCTGGCCCTCCCAATGGGAATGCTCCCTCATGGTATGTAAAGTTTCCCCAAAAGAATAATCCTCAGGAGGAGAGGCTGAAGGAATTGATTCTTCAGCATCTGAGTCCTCATAGGGGGTAGAGAGCATCCCTGGTCTGAGGAGGAATCAGAATAAATAGAAACCTGGTCAGATGAATCAGTCTGTATCCTGCCTAGGCCTTTTGTCAGGAGGGAGATGGGAACCCCTGATCAGAGTAATTAAGTCTTCGGCCATTTTGAGCATCTGCATTTTAGGCATGGAGGCCTGTCCAGGTGAATGCTATACTTGCTTCTTTGTCTTTAACGTAGTTTTAGACTTGGCTGTAGTTGCAATGGTAAGTTGTGAAGGTCTGAAAACACCCTCAGAAGCAGATGCCTGCTCAGCGGCTCCGGACCCATCTGAAGGGTTAGTCTCCGTAGGCCCAACACCTTGAGTATCCAGAGGCCTAGGCACCTCCACGTGGGAGTCTGCAGCAGCCTGTGGCTCTGAGGTAGCGGGTGTCAGGGGCTGCGAAAGCACCTCACTGAGAACCGGTGATTGGCCTAGAAGAGGCTTTGTCAGTTTTGAGCCTCGGATGCCTGTCCTTACCCTTGTCTTTGCGTTTTGTGAATTGCGGTCTGTTGTTCCGACGACATGGTATAATTAAACCTTCGGCCAAAGTAATGGCGAGCAAAATCAAATAGACGTTTAATAGTGCGTTTGTTAAATCTAGCACAAAACAGACAACTAGTGACGTCGTGATCTGGGCCTAGGCATGGAATACAATAAGAATGAAAATCCTTATGAGGTATTTGCTTCCCACAAGAAATACAATTATTAACTTTTACTGACATCGGTCTGAGGCAAGAAAAAGTATCCCCAACGGGGTACTTAGCTTTATTGAAGACTTCGGTTCTGAAAATAGAATTTGATATCTCAGGAGTAGGCCGACCGGCACTTGCGAACTGCTTTTGCTTCGGGCACCGCGCAGCAAGAAAGACTGAAGAAAATTACATCGGCTGCTTCTTATATACCCCTGACGCACTGACGTCAGGGAGGAGGTGACAGCAACCGACGCCAGACTAAGACTTTGGAACTCTGGCCAACTGCAGGACCGCCTGATGGCAGGATAACCCAAGTGTAATGACTGCAGCAGTGAAACACGAACATCCAGCAGCGAGGTACATCGTGGTCTGGGCCTAAACAGGTGTCTCAGTAAGAATGGAAATCTCGGTGTGGTATTTGCTTTCCACGGGCAAGACAATTGTTAGCTTTTTCCTGATATCGGTTAGAGCAAGAAAAAAGATCCCCAATGGGGTACTTCACTTTAGAAGACTTCAACTTCAATTGCGGAACCGAAAACTCAGGTAGCGGCCAACCGGCACTCATGCAAACTGCTTCTGGCTCCACAGCAAGAAAGACTGATGTAATGGCGCTGGCTGCTTATTTTTATACCACTGACGACCATCAGTCCTGAAGCGACAGCAACCAACGCAGAAATACTAAGACACTGCTATTCGGGCTGACTGAGGACTACCCCTGGCAGGATAACCCAAGTGTGATGACTGCAATAGTGAAACATGAACATACTCTGGTGCTCTTCCTATGGACCAGCATTTGAAAAAACCTGGAGTAGGGTGGAGTCCAAATGAAGTGTTAAAAACCAGTGAGGCTTGGTCCTGCTTTAGAAGCGGAGGGACTCTTGGACTCAACTATCTTTATGTGCAAACAGGCATATTGGAAGTCCATAAAGCATATCAAGGACCAACTGCACCATAACCAAACAAAATGATTTAAGAATTAAAGACAAGTACACCGTTTATATCAAAACAGGTCCCAAGTCTTTAGTGTTTTTGGCAGAACCCCCCCCAAGATAATCTTCATTGCAGACACTTTGGAACAGCAAGACTTCAAATAACAGAAGACATGGAGAAAGTACAGCTGTGCCAGTTAAACTTGCCGTAACGGTAGATGTTCAAATGATAACTACTGTAGTAGCCATGGCTATACCGGATAGATCCTGCCAAGGATATAACAGCCAGCCAGCTTCCAAAACTTCAGGGGCACCTTCTACACTCCCAAACTGTCTGGCAGATCGAGCAGAGCTGAAAAAAAGACAAGTTTGAGCAGGAAGTCCTTCACAGCTTTCTTGCCAGGAGAAAGAAATGGAGGGAGGCGGAGCCCTGCAAGGAAAAAAAAAAAATGTCCATCCCCTAGCATAAAAAAAAACAAGGACAATGGAGGGAGACTACAACTGCAGTAAGATCACTTTAACACTTACTGTTATTTGAAGTTTACACAACTGTATTATGTTCATCATATTTATCACTGCTGCAGTGCCCTTAGGTTGATTACCTTAGCTAACTACACTTTGGTGGCAGAAGAAGAAGAGAGTCCAGGATCCCCTGGGGGAATGGTCTTTACAAAGCATAATCTGGACCAAGAAAAGAAATTAATTTAGTGTCTTGTAAAAGTATGCAGACAGGACAGATTAGCAGCTTTTAGTATACTTGTAGAATCCAACCCTTTCCAAAAAGACACAGATGAAGTAAAGGCCCTGATGAAATGGGCCTTCACCCTGCCTGAAATTGTTTAGATATGGCAAGTATAACAAAAGGTAAACAACCACTTACAAATTATCTGTTTTGACAGAGGTTGTCCCTTCTTATCCTCGACAAAAAATGAAAAATTAATCCAAGCATCTGAAAGATTTAGCTCTGTCAAAACAGTACCAGAGTTAACTATGGACATACAAGGTATGAGGTAATGCTTTTCCCCTTATTTTTAGTTTCAGGAAAGAAAGTGGGGAGATGAATATAGTTTGGCTTAAAGTAAACTCTGATGCCACTTTAAGCAGATAACGATTAGTTCTCAAAAAAAACCCTGTCCCTATGGAAAATAAGACCGGGTTGACTCACCATAAGAGCTTGCAACTCGGACACTCTCCTTGAAGGTCACAACAATCAGTAAAAATGCTTTCCGTGTTAAGACAAACTTATGTTGGAGAAGTCAACACTTGCTCCATTTTAACTAGCTAATCTGGCTGACTAAGATCCCAAGGAGGGACCAACCAGTTCTATCAGAGGCCTGTTATGCAGAAACCCTTTCAAGACCATTTTGACTTGAAACTGCACCGAGCAGGATCCATGGGCAGACGTGCTGAAATGGCAGATGAATGGAACTTTGATAAAGTATTGCCATAGAACAGGAACTCTCACAAGTATTGTAGAGCCCTCTAGAGAACTAGCCCTGAATAGGTGCTGGTTATGTTGTTGGCACCAACTAGAAAATCTTTTACATTTGTTAATATGATTTTCTCTTAGCAGGCTTTTTTGCCTCCATTAGTACCAGCACAGCACATCCCCAGCAAACAGTTGCCTAAAAGGAATTAAAACCCTATCATCCAGGCAGTCAAAGTTGACTGATGCTGGAGGGTGTATCAAACCCTCCTGTTCTTGTGGAAGCAGATCCAGTCTGTAAGGAAGCTTGCGGTAACTGCACCTGGCCATTTCCAAAAGAAAGGAGAACCATGGTTGCCTGGCTTCTGGATCTTCAGAAATAACCTTGTTATTGGTGGAAAAGCGTATTGGAGCATCCCTGTCCAAGAAAAAAAAAATATTGGTCTTCCAGAACGTTTTATGGTGCCCTGAATCTTACCAGTTGATTGTTCAGAGAGGAGGCAAAGAGGTCCGCTTCAGACGTCCCTACAGATGGAATACATTTTGGAAGACCCCATGATCTAGTTTCCATTCATGAGGGTCTGCCCTTCTCTTGCTCAGTCTACCACACAATTTTGCTCTGTGAGGATATATTCCAAGCTAATACAGCTGGCCTGCAAAGGGTGTACAGTGCAGTTGTGTACCTACCATAAATGTAGAAGTTAAGAGTGTTGCACTGTTGCAGTCATTACTCTTGGGTTATCCTGCTGGCAGACTGCCCTCAGTCGGCCTGAATTCCAAAGTCTAGGTCCGGCGTCTGTTGCTGTCGCCTCTTCCCTGACGTCAGTGTGCCAGGGGTATAAAAGATGCAGCCGACGCCATTTTCTTCAGGTTTTTCTTGCTCCAGATGTCAGGTGCCCCCAAATTGGTAGGCTGAAAAATATGCCAATAGAAATGCATGCACAAAAATAACATTTTCTTTATCTACAAGCAAATACACTAACTAGGTTGTATAGGATAGTGAAGTGCAGATAAGTCCCAGCAAAGAGAAGGGGGATGGTGGGTGGGTAACTTGGGAATGCAACAGTGAATACACTCTGACATCTACATTTATGGTAGGTACACAACTGTACTATGTTCATCGTGTTTCACTGTTGCAGTCATTACTCTTGGGTTGAATCCCAAAGCTGAGGATGGGTGGCTGAGCTAAATAGGATTAGGAGAGGCTATGAGGCCCTGCAGAACTGCAGTGGCAAAACCTGCTCTGGACTTGGAGTAAGGGGTAGTGCTTTGTGAAAGTGTGCACTAAACTCAAAGTTGCAGCCTCTAAGATATCTTTGGTTGGTACTCCTCTGAGGAAGGCTGCTGAAGTGGCTGCTGCTCTGGTGGAATGAGGCCTAATGCCCTTAGGCACTCATTTGCCATGTTGAGAATAGCAGAAACTGATGCAATGGCCTATCTATTTAGAAACAGTCTGTTTTGAGATGGCCTTTCCTTGTGATCCTGCAGCATATGACACTAAAAGTTGCTCAGTCTTTCTGAAAGCTTTAGTTCTATCCAAATAGAAGCTTAACTGCCTGTGTATATGTCCAAAGAATGCAGAATTTTCTCACCCTTGTTCTGTGGATTTGGATAAAAGGTAGGCAAGTGAATGGTTTGGTTGAGGGCCACACTGGATACCACCTTAGGCATAAATGTACGATTTGTCCTCAGAGACACCCTGTCTGGATGAAAAATGATGAAAGGTTCCATAGCCATGAGTGCTTGTAACTCCGAGACTCGCCTTGCTGAGGTTATTGCTAGGAGTACAGCCATTTTCCAGGATAAGAATTTTAGATCTGCTGTTGACACTGGCTCAAAAGGAGGCAGTGGGAGTTTTTCCAAAACATAAATTGAGGCCCCAGGCCGGAATTGGTGCTCTCTTTGGAGGACTAACATTTTTGGCCCCTCTGAGGTATTGCCTTATTAAAGGATGAGAAAAGATAGGTGGTTCCATAATGTAATGGGCTGGAAATGGCAGAAGCATGAATATTAACTGATGAGAAAGAAAGGCCTTTGTTCAGCATCTCAGTTAGGTATTGTAAAATCTGAGGGATATTTGGTACACATGTCAATGCCTTGTTCCCGGCTCCAAGCACAGAATCTCTTCCATTTTACTGCATAAGATTTTCTGGTACTGGGCCTCCTGGCTTCCAAGATGACATCCATAACAGCTTTTGAAAGAGGCGTGTTCTGAATGGTTACATTATCCGCCATGCTGCCAGATTTAAGGTCCTGAGTTGGCTGTGCAGGATCAGATTGCTTTGTTGAGTCAGCAAGTGAGAAGTTTGAGGCAATATCCATGCTGGACCTTGAGACAAGCTCTTTAGGACTTGGTACCAGTGCTGGTGTGGCCAGTCCGGTGCAATCAGTGTCATTTTTGGCTTCTCTTGTCTGACCTTTAGGAGTACCCTGGGAAAGAGAGGCAGTGGAGGAAAGGCATATACTGTTATGTTTTTCCAGCTGAGGGATAGGGCGTCCACTTTCCATGCTTGCTTGTGATAAATCCTTGTGCAAAATCTCTGCAATTGGTAGTTGTGAGGGGAGGCAAATAGATCTTTGGTTTGGGCATCCCCATTTCCTCATTATCATGATGAAGACTTGTGGATCCAGTTTCCATTCGTGGGGATCCATGAAGTTTCTGCTTAGTTCGTCTACCAGAGTATTTGTTTTTCCTGGCAGGAATTGTCCTTGCAGGTGAATTTGAAAAGCCAATGCTGTGTCCCATAAGGTCATTGCTAGTCTGCACAGGGGGTAGGAATGTGCACCTCCCTGCTTGTTTATGTACCACATGACCGTAGCATTGTCTGTCTATTAGTAGCTGTCCTGGATGAAGCAGGTCCTTGAAAGCTGTCAGGTCATTTTGAACAGCTAGCATCTCTTTTTGATTGATGTGAAGATGCATCTGGTTTGCAGGCCATGTGCCCTGAATACATTTTCCTGCCATATGGGACCCCCAGGCGTAATCTGATGCATCCGTTGTTAGTGTCTGTCTGGCTGTGGGTAAACAGAATGGCAGACCCTTGTTTTGGTGACAGGCTTCTGCCCACCATCGAAACTCCTGTTGTAGGCAGGGAATGAGTGCAATTACTGTCTCCAGGCTGTGGCAATGCTGAGTCCAAACACTTTTTAGATACCATTGTAGTTTCCTCATATGCAGTCTGGCATATGGAATTAGTAGAATGCAGGATGCCATGAAACCCAGGGCCTGCAGGATTTTCCTTGTAGATAAGTAGGTTTTTGTTGCCAATTTCTTGAAGTAAGAAGTCAGTTGCTTTTGTCTGGCATGAGATAAGCCATCTGGGCAGTTGTATTTAAGCTTGCACCCAGGAATATTATCTCTTGAGAGGGCACTAGTTTGGATTTCTTTTTGTTTACTGTGTACCCTAGGCCAGTTATTAGTCTTTTTACAAATGCCAGATACTTTAAAAGAATGTCTTTGGTCTCTGCTTGAATTAGGCAGTCGTCCAAGTAGGGATATATTTGAATTCCTCTGTCTGCAAAACGCAAATACTGGTGCCAGGCATTTTGTTAAGACTCTAGGCGCAGTAGATAAGCCAAAGGGCAGTGCAGAGAATTGGTAATGCATTGAGCCAGCTATGAATCTGAGGTATCTTCTGCAAGATTGTCTGATTGGGACATGCAAGTTATGCCTCTTTTAGATCCAAAGTTACGAGCCAAGCCTTCTTGCCCAGCATGGGCAGTAGCTGCTGTAGAGTCAATATCTTGAATTTTGGAACTTCCAGAAACTTATTTAATATAGATAGGTCCAGTATTGGTCTCCAAGTTCTGTCCTTTCTGGGTACTAGGAAAAGTCTGGAGTAAAATCCTTGCCCCTGCTCTTGTTGTGGTACTTGCTGAATGGCCCTCATGTCCATGAGGGCTGTAATTAGTTTTTGTGCCTCTGCTCATTGACTGTGTAGCAGGTCTGGCATACCTTCTGACCTTGGTAGAGTGTGAAAATGGAACCTGTAGACTTGGGACACTATGTTCAGGACCCATTTTGTCTTGGGTAACCATTTGCTAATTTGATGAAAAAAGTGCTAGTTTTCCCCCTAAGGGGGCTGTCAAAAGAAAAGTGCTTGAATCTGGCAGAGGAAAGTCATTGGGACTGCTTCCTGTACGGTCGTGATTTGTCTTCTCTATTTTTGGAGGTGGAAGCACTCCATTGTTTAGGCCTGCATGAGCCTTGGGGGTGAGATCTGCCTCTAGGACGCCTGTATCTGCCTCTTTGTGGTCTGACACTGGAAAGGACCAATTTTTAGAAGGCCAGTTTCTGCTAAACCTGGGTGGCTGTACCTGCAAGAAATCCTTGACTGTCTGCATGGATTTTGCTTTATCCTCCATTTTTTTCAACACCTCTTCTGCTTTAGTACCAAACAAAGTATCATGCTGTAATGGTGCATCTAATAATTTTGCTTTAACATGATCAGGCAGATTATGTTCCTTTAACCAAGCATGCCTTTTAATAACAGAACCTGTAACAGAGGCCCTGCAAGCGGCCTCCAATGAATCATAACCACACTGCTAAGTACGCTTTCCCACTTGTTCAGCTGCATGCAATAAATCCTGCAATTCCTTGTTCTCTGAACATTCAGTATTTGTCAACAATTTCTGTTTAAGCAGTGACATCAAATATTGCTGATATTTAAGCATATGAAACTGACAATTTAAAGCCCTTACAGCCAAGGTAGCAGAAGTGTAGACTTTTTTCCCCCATCTGTCTAGAGTCCTAGAATCCCTATCAGAGGGGACAGTTTTTTTTGCAGTGGAAGCTTTAACCCCTTCAGGACCTTGAGATATAGTTTCTGGGTCAGCAGCGGGGTTCTTGTATAGGAATTTATGAGAATCCGGAATCCTGTAGTATGTCTGGCTTAGCAGGTGCAGAAGGTAGAGAGTCTGGGGACAGGCCGGACTCTGAAAACATATCTACAATGTCTAAAACAGGTGGAATAGCAAGGGGTCTATGCTGAAGAAGGAGCAGAAAGTCTCTGAGCCTTTTCTTAGATTCAGAATAATCTTGGCTCTCCCAGTGGAAATGCTCCCTCATGGTATGCAGGATTTCCCCAAAAGAATAATCCTCAGGAGGAGAGGCTGAAGGAATGGATTCTTCAGCATTAGAATTCTCATAGGGAAGCATGGAGTAATCCTGTTCAGAAGAGGAATCAGAGGAAATAAAAACCTGATCAGAAGAATCATACTCGGTCTCTTGCCTAGGCCTCTTATCAGGAGGGGGATGGGAGCCCCTGATCAAAGTAATTAGGTCTTTGGCCATTTTGAGCATCTGTTTTTTAAGCTTGGAAGTCTGAGTAGGAGAATGCTGTACGTGTTTCTTTGTCTTTAGAGCTGCTTCAGTCTTTGTCTTTGAAGCTGAAGATGGCTTAATATATAGTTGTGTAGGTCTGAAGACACCCCCAGAAGCAGATGCCTGCTCAGCGGCTCTGGACCCATCTGAGGGAATGATTTCCGAGTGTTCAATACCTCGAGTATCCAGAGGCCTAGTTGGCTCCACGTGGGAGTTGGAAGCGGCCTGTGGCTCTGAGGTAGCGGGTGCCAGGGGCTGCAAAAGCACCTCACTGAGAACCGGTGACTGGCCTAGTAGAGGCCTCGTTGTCCGTTTTGGACCTCTGATGCCTATCCTTTCCCTTGTCCTTGCGTTTTTTGTAAACTCCGGTTGTCTGCTGGTCCGACGGCATTATATAATTAAATCTTTGGCCAAAGTAATGAAATGCAAAATCAAACAGACGCTTAACAGTGCATTGGTTAAATCTAGCACAAAACAGACAGCTAGCAATGTTGTGATCAGGGCCTAGGGCAAGGAATACAGCAAGAGTGAAAATCCTTATGAGGTATTTGCTTCCCACAAGAAATACAATTGTTAACTTTTTCTGACATCGGTCTGGAGCAAGAAAAAAAAAAAAGTTTCCCCAACGGGGTACTTAGCTTTAATGAAGACTTCGGTTCCGAAATTCAGATTTGAAAATCTCAGGGGTCGGCTGACCAGCACTTGCGAACCGCTTTTGCTTCGGGCACCGCACGGCAAGAAAGACTGAAGAAAATGGTGTCGGCGGCATCTTTTATACCCCTGGTGCACTGACGTCGGGGAAGAGGTGACAGCAACCGACACTGGACCTAGACTTTGGAATTCTGGCCGACTGCGGGTAGCCTGCCAGCAGGATAACCCAAGAGTAATGACTGCAACAGTGAAACACTATGAACATAACCTAGTTACCCCTTGCTTGTTGATTTAACACAGACTGTGGTATTGTCTGTAACCAGGTCCCAGGGACCAAAGATGTTTGAGAGTTGAATGCCTTGTTCAGGGTAAGCATCGGGTAGGTATGTCCATATTTATGTGCTTACATCTGTTTATGTCCCACATAGGTATCCCCTGCAGTTTTATCCCTCCTGAAACTGCACCACATGAAAGTCTGAAGCGTCTGTGTTGACTGAATGCTTTAGAGCAGGGAGGGAGGAGCCATCTGGATTTATGGAACCTATTGTCTCCACCAAAAGACTTCTGACAAATAATGGGATTTAAAGAGAAAGTGTGTTGATACTAGAACCAGAGAGATTTCACATTCAACTGTATATCTTTCTCAAGTGAAGTCTTGCCAGTGGTACCATTAGAATAACAGATGTCAAGAGACAAAATCTTGTAGTATTCCCTCACAGTGACCGAAGTCTGATGAGAAAGCCCAAGAAACAGATTTTTATATATAGACAGATTTCTTTTCCCTGTGGAAGAAAAGCTCTTTGAACTGAGGTGTCTATTTGACAACCCAGTTAAAAGAGTTTTGAATATAGGTTCATAGGTTCATACTAGGCTATCTGCCCTAGGGCATTTATAAGCCTAGCCAGAGTGTGTTTGGCTTTCGCCACCCATTTTAAATTAATTTTGCTATGCCCTTTTTCAAGGTTAGTATACTGTGCCTCTGTCTAACAGTGACACAGAAGTGATACCCAGGATAAACCTACGATCTCTCATCCACTCATCAAGATTCCTCTTGAAGAGAGGAAATGAGGGACTCTGCCTAAACTGGACTGGGATTTTATTCCAGAGTGAAGGGAGCCTCTGGGTTATGAATCTGTCCCTCCAGCATGTCCTATTTATTTCAGTGCTGAGGGTCAAGTTTCTCGAGCGCGTAGCTCGATGGGATTTGGATTTTCTGAGGTGCAGCATGTCCATTAATTCCGGGTTGGACATGGCTTTATACGTCAAGCACAGATCGCCTTTGAGCAGGCGGTATGCCACTGAGTAGAGCTGGAGTTTCTTTAACCGGGCAGCATATGGCATCTGTTTGAGCCCTTTGATTCTCTTGGTGAGGTACTTTTGGGGTCTTAACAGTTGCTGCAGGTGTCTGGTAAGGTACATCCCAAAAGGGGCATTGTACTCAATTATGGGCCTGATGAGGGATGAGTAAAGAGGCATGATGACCTCCCGTGATCTAGATGTGAATCCCTTCATGATTAGGTGGGCTATATAAAATGTTTTTCTAACCACTTTGGCCACGTGGTTGTCAAATGAGAGATTGCTATCAACTTGGGTCCCCAGGTCCCAAATTACTTCTTCTGTACTTAATGGATTACCACCTATGTGGTAATTTGTGGGCACTTTGTTTTTGCCAAAGGGGATGACTATACACTTTTTGGCGTTTAGCTTGAGGCCATGGCTCTGGCACCAGTTGTCTGTTTCTATGAGGCCCTTTTGGAGGATGCTTGTGTCGGCTGGAGTCTCGATTATGGCGCCCAGTTTGCAGTCATCTGCGAACTAGGTCAGCCACAGTCCTTCCGTGTTGGCCTGTACCTCCGAGAAATATATACTGAACAAGAGAGGTCCCAGGACTGAGCCTTGGGGGACTCCACTTGTAACTGGTTTGGAGTCTGACATGGCTCCAGCAATTCTAACCATGTGGGTGCTGTCCTTAAGCCAGTTTGCAACCTATCTAGTGACATAGGGGTTTATATTTAAGCTGGTGAGCTTATCTATAATGCCAGAGTGGGGTACTGTATCGAAGGCTTTTGCGAGGTCCAAGTAGGCTGTGTGGACCACCTTCCTCTCGACAATGGCCTTGGTGACTGTTTCAAAGAAATCAACCAGGTTTAAGAGGCAGGATCTGCCCTTAAAGCCGAAGTGGGTAGGATCCAGTGTCTGTAGGTCCCCAATATCTTTATTTATGAGGTCCATGATGATCCTTTCCATAGCTTTGCAGACCAAGCTAGTCAGGCTTATGGGGCGATAGTTTCCAGGATCCATTTAGGCACCACCTTTGTGGAGAGGGACCACTGTTGCTGTACGCCACTCTTTGGGTACATATCCTGTAGTAAAGGCCGAGATTGAACAGTAGTTTTATGTTTGGGTTTAGCTCTTCTTGGAATTCATGTAGGACGCAGCCCAGAACACTGTCTGGTCCCATTGATGCTGTGTTTTTTGCTTTGGAGAGGGCAGCTCTTACCCGAGCATCTAAGATGTCAGGGGGGCAGCACTCTGCTGGGATAGATATTTGCCCTTTTTGTGGGGGGGGGGGTTGCACTGAACCTGTCAGCTAGGATGGTGGCAAGGTCTGTGGGTTCGCTGTATTTTTTGTCATTTTGGACTAATTCTGAGCATATCTGGGAATTCCCACCCAGGTTCCTAACATAACTAAAGACAGCCTGGTGATTATCCTTAGTGTCCTGTGCAATTTTTCTTTTGAAGCTGGCCTTAGACGATTTTATGAGTGCCCGTAGTTTTTTGCCAGTACTGATCAGAGATCCCTTCCCTTTTTGGGATTTTGCTCTATCATGTAGTAGCTTCCTCCTTCTATTGTATAGTTTGTTTATGGCTGGGGTCCACCAGACAGGACGCCTGCCTTTGGGGGATTGGGTCTTGGTTTTATTTGAGATTGCATGATCCATGCATTCCTGAAGGTGTTCATAGAATGCGTTTATAAAGGATTCTGCGGTCTGGGCCGTATTTTCCACAGGCCCGGGGGCTTTAAAGGATTCTACCTCTGTTTTGAGGAGTGTGAAATTTGCTTTACAGAAGTTTTTCACTGTGGTTTTCAGGTCAGGGGGTGGAGTCGGGATGTGAATATCCAGTGAGATTAGTTTATGGTCTGATCTTACCAGTGAGGGATACACTTCAGGTATGGAGCATAGAGTCCCCATGTTGGTGATGATCAGGTCCAGTATGTTTTCCCCTCTTGTGAGAGTGGTAACAAGTTGTTCCATAGAATTTGAGTTTATAAATTCTAAGAACCTTTGGGCTAGGGTGTTGGAGCTAGAGTAATGCTCCCAGTCTATGTTTGGGTAGTTGAAGTCGCCCAATATAATGGTGTTTGGAGAGACCTTCATATTTTCCAGTGTTCTCAGGAAGGCCGACTGGGGTTCCTGGCTTTGGGAGGGTGGTCTGTAGCAGGCTATAAACTGGAAGGCAGTTTTACCCACTGTTAGTTGCACATGAATATTCCCTTGGGAATCCCAACTTGTGTAAGAGAGCTCACCTGAGAGAGAGAGACTTTGCAAAAATAAGTAAGTTGGGTAAAAATGGAAAATATGGATATCTCTGTAGCCTGCAATGAGCTACAGCTGGAGCTAGACATTTTGGAAACACTCTTACTGCAGCAGATGGTCAAAGGGTAAGGCAGAGAACTGATAATGTGATCCATACACACAAAACCATAAGAAAGGTTTGAAGTCTGGAAGAATAGGCATGCAATAAGCATCTTTTAGCTCTAGTGTTTCCAGGGAACTTGAGAGAGTAAGAGGCAACAGGCTGTGAAGTGACACTTTGAATTTGGATACTATCACAAACAGGTTTAGGAAAGAAAGATGAATACATCTCAAAAGCATTTTCTTTCTTTGGCACTAGGATCATCTTTCAACAAAAACTCTTCCTCACCAGGAAAGGAGAAACTGGTTCCATCACTACTTGGAACAGCATGGGATGCAGAAACAAGTTATCTGAAGGATAAGGAATGACCCCCTGGAAAAAAATGAATTGCCTCCCGCTGCCATTGGTAACTTATGAATGATTTTCAGAACCAATTGTCAGAAACAAATCTGTTGCCAGAGAGAAAAATGGAGATTCAGACCTTCAGGAAGGGGAAAGGGGGGGGCAGAGGTGGAGGTTACAAGGTCACTTGAACAGTCATTCAGACTTGGACTGTCCTTTGTTTATGGAGATTTGAGACGTTTTGAAACAAACATACTTGCCATTTCTTCTTGAACGTCTGTTTACCTGTATTTTAAGACTGTTAATTCTGCTTCTGCCAAAATTTGACAAACCCCCCCCAGAAAACTTAGAAAAGGTGGGTGAAAATGTATCAGCTTGCCCCTTTCATCACACTTTCTGATCACCTCTGCAACAGGCAAGCCAAACCTATCCACAGGAGAATTTAAAATCTCATTTTTATCATATGGGAGGTTCTGAGAATGCAACGATGTAAACCTCCTCAGAAGAGTATCAGTGGATAGCCCGGAATATAGCATCATAGTCATACACACTCAAACTATGAGTAGTGGCCTCTGCAATAGAAGAAACAAAAGTTAAAGCAGATATTTCCTCACAAGAAGAAACTGGACAGTGTCAAAATATGAGAAATGTTTTGTCAGAACAAAATTTTAACAAGACCCTGACAATTCAAAATTCTGAAAAATCAAAGTTACATAAGTATACATTTTTCCTCATACTGATGAATAATTTTCCAAACCCCATCGGAAAGATTATGACTGGAATTAAGCACTTTGTAGCAGTGGGTTCACCTAAAGCTACACGGTCAGGTTTGGGAAGGTTGTATAAGCATTTAACTTAATGCATCCTATCAGCCTTTTTAGGGGAAGCTAGCTATCAGGAAGATTACAGACAATACCATCCTCTAATACAGACAGAAAAAACCAGCGGTAGGTTCTGGAAAATCCTTCTCTAACACGCAGTACTTTCTGAGGAACTGAAAACCCTCAGTGTTCTCCCACTGAAAACACTAGCACATTTAACAAATAGTCTCAGAAACAAAAACTCCCACGTGGAGAATCAGAATCTGAGCTCTCCTCAGAGTCTGAATCAGAAACCTAAGAAAAAAACCTGTATCCATCCCTGCATCTTCCTGTTTATATTCACAATCTTGAATCTCCTCAGGAAAAGAAGAACCCCCCTTTTACCAGAAACTATTTTACAAAGGATAAACAGCCCAAATCAGACCCTGAACCAGACTCAGTAAACTCCTAGCCAAAGAAAAAGTACAGTTTTGTACCTACCATAAATGTAGATGTCCGATAGATACGCAACTGCAGTCCTGACATATGGGTTGTCCACCCTCAGGCAGCCCTTCGATCAGCCGGATTCCAAAGTCTGGGTCCGGCGTCGGCTGATGTCGCCTCTTCCCCGACGTCAGAGCGGCTGGGGTATAAAAGCATCAGTAAACGCCATCTTCTTCAGTGTTTCTTGCCCCAGATGCCAGGTGCCCTCCAAAGAAGGCTAAATTTAGAGAATGGATAAAATTCCAGACATGCACAACAGTAATAAACAGATACACCATAAATACTATCCCCAGTTAATATGAAAAAGGGGGGAGTGGACCCAAGAAGATAATTACAGAGGAGTAGGAGGGAGGGAAAACCTGACTGCAGTTGCATATCTATCGGACATCTACATTTATGGTAGGTACAAAACTGTACTATGTCCTTCAAGAATGCAACTGCAGTCCTGACATATGGGTTGAATACCATAGCCAAGCTGGGGGTGGTAGGATCTAAGATAATGATGGTGTAGCTAAAATGCCCTGCAGGACTGTAGAAGCAAAGCCTGCTCGGGATCTGGAATATAAAGGCAGGTTGTAATGCTTGGAAAATGTATGCACGGAGCTTCATGTAGCAGCTTCTAGAATGTCCTTTGTAGCCACCCCTCTTAAAAAGGCTGTGGAGGTGGCTGTAGCTCTGGTGGAGTGTGGCCTGATATTGGCTGGCACATCTTTTCCATGGAAAGAGTAGCAGAATCTGATGCAGTTTCCAATCCATTTTGAAATTGTTTGGAAATTGCCTTCCCTTGTACTTCAGGAGCGTAAGCTACAAATAAATAGTTGGTCAGACTTTGTTGGCCTTTGTTCTATCCAAGTAGTAGTGCAATTGTCTGTATATGTCCAAAGTGTGCAGAAGTTTTTCTCCCTTATTTTGAGGATTGTGAAAGAAAGTAGGCAGGTGAATTGCTTGGTTTAGGGAAACCCTGGATATCACTTTTGGCATGAATGAAGGATTGGTTCTTAAAGAGACTCTGTCCTGATGAAAAATGAGAAATGGAGGTACTGCCATGAGGGCCTGTATCTCCGAGACTCTTCTTGCTGAAGTAATTGCCAACAGGAAAACTGTTTTCCAGGAGAGAAATTGCAATTCTGAAGATGCGGCTGGCTCAAAAGGTGGAAGAGTTAGTTTTTCCAAGACGAAATTGAGGTCCCATGCAGGCACTGGTGGTTTTCTTGGAGGTTTGAAATTCTTTATCCCCCTTAGAAACTGTCTTAGCAAAGGATGTGAAAACACAGGTGGATGACAGTTGTAGTTTGCTGAAATTGCTGAAGCGTGTATTTTTATGGAAGAATATGAAAGGCCATTGTGAAACATTTCCGCCAAGTATTCTAGAATCTGAGGGATGTTCATTACGGATTCATCTTGACCCTTGTTGGTATTCCAGATATTGAACCTCTTCCATTTGGCTAAATAATTTTTTTCTGGTAGAAGGCCTGCGTGCTTCCAGTAGGATCTCTTGAACTTTTTTGGAGAGAGAAATATGGGGAGAAGTCATGAAACCCTCCAAGTCGTCAGTTGCAATGTTTGCAGGTTTGGATGAACAGTCCTGTAATTCTGCTGAGTTATAAGCAGAGGCCATAGAGGCAGGGGGCCATGGTTTGGTGCGAGTTATGCTCCTTAGTAATGGGTACCAGTGTTGTCTTGGCCAGTCTGGAGCTATCAAAATGCCTTTCGGTTGTTCTGCTTTGATCTTCAGTAACACCTTGGTCATTAATGGTAGAGGCGGGAATGCATAGATTGTTAGAGAATTCCAACTGAAGGAGAGAGCATCTATTCTCCAAGCTTGAGGATGGTGTGCCCTTGAGCAGAACTTTTTCAGATGATGATTGTGGTGTGAGGCAAAGAGGTCTATGTCCGGCCTTCCCCATGCATGAGTTATTTGTGAAAAAATGACTGGATGCAACATCCATTCGTGGGGGTCCATAATGTTTCTGCTTAGACTGTCCGCCAGAATATTGTCCTTGCCTGGAACAAACTGGGATTGCAACTGTATGTTTAGTTTCAGGGACTTTTCCCAAAAAGGGTCATCGTTAGTCTGCAAAGGGGGTAAGAATGAGTGCCTCCCTGCTTGTTTATGTACCACATAACAGTGGTGTTGTCTGTCTTTATTAGCAGATGGCTTTGTTGAAGAAATTTTCCGAAGGCCTCGATTGCATGAATCACTGCCAGCATCTCTTTTTGATTGATGTGCAGATGCAATCCCCGGGGTGCCCATTGCCCTTGAATGCATCTGCCCTCCATGTGCGCCCCCCATCCATGATCTGAGGCGTCTGTTGTAATGGTTTGGCTTGCTTGAGGTTTGTTGAAGGGCATGCCCTTGTTTAGCTGACTTGCTTGTGCCCACCACAAAAATTCCTTTTGTAGACATGGAATGAGTGGAATAATTGCTTCTAAGTTGTGGCTGTGTTGAGACCATAGACTTTTTAGGTACCATTGTAATTTTCTCATGTGCACTCTTGCCAGAGGGATCAGGAGAATGCAAGATGCCATGAAACCCAGGGCCTGCAGGATTTTCCTTGCAGTCATCTGGGTGTGCTTTGCTAGGCTTTTGAAGTAATCTGGTAATTGTTCTTGTTTTTCTTCTGTGAGGAAAGCCATTTGTGAGTTTGTGTCCAGTTTGGCTCCTAGAAAAATTATTTGTTGGGATGGCAGTAGTCTTGATTTTTGAATGTTGACTGTGTATCCCAAAGCCTGTAGCAAGTGAATGACATAGTCCAAGTTTCTTATCAAGGCTTGCTGGCTGTCCGCTTGTATAAGGCAGTCGTCCAGATAAGGGTATATTTGTATCCCCTGAAGTCTGCAATGTGCAATTACTGATGCCAGGCATTTCGTGAATACTCTGGGCGCAGTAGATAAGCCAAAAGGCAATGCTGAGAACTGATAATGCTCTGACCCTGCAAGAAATCTGAGGTATCTTCTGCAGCTGTGTCTGATTGGGACATGCAGGTATGCCCCCTTGAGGTCCAGAGTAACCAGCCAAGACCCCTTTGCCCAGCATGGGAAGAAGCTGCTGTAACGTCAGCATTTTGAATTTTGGCACAATGAGAAAAGTGTTTAGAGTGGACAAGTCCAGTATAGGTCTCCATTGCTTTTCTTTTCTTGGAACAAGGAACAGTCTTGAGTAGAATCCCTGGCCTTGTTCCTGAGGAGGAACCTTTTCTATTCCTTTGATTTGTAGCAGCTTTGAAACTTGTATGAGTGCCTCTACCCTTTGATTGTGTGGTAGGTTTGGCATGCCTTGGCTTGCTTAAGGTATGAAAGTGGAACCTGTAACCTTTGTCTATTATGTACAAAATCCATCCGTCCTTTGTAAAAAATGTGCCAATTTTTTGAAAATAAGGATAACTTTCCGCCTAAAGGAGCTTCTCTTTGAGCCTTGGTCGGCGGTGTCAAAGACGAGTCATTGTGATTGTCCCTGTGGAGCAGTGGGAGTCCCTGTGGAGCAGTGGGAGTCCCTGCGCCACTTCTGATTAGTTGGTTGCCATTGGCGGCCCCTGTAGGAGCCTCGGTATTGCCCTCTACCTCGAGCATGCCTGCTTTTTCCCCTTTGAAATTTGTCAGTGTCTGGAAAGGACCAATTCTTCGAAGGCCAATTCCTGTTGAACCTTGGTGGCTGGACCTGGAGGAAATCTTTGACTGTTTGTACTGATTTAGCCTTTTCCTCAATTAATTTCAACACACCCTGCGCATTGGCACCAAATAGCTTGTCTTTTTCCAGAGGTGAATCTAAAATCTTTACTTTTACATGGTCTGGCAATGACTGTTCTTTCAACCAAGCATGTCTACGTATGACGGCCCATGTCATAGCTGCCCTACATGAAGCTTCCAATGCATCATAACCACACTGAAGAAAATGATTGCTAACCTGCTGAGTATTATGAACCAAATCCTGCAAAGCCTTTCTATCTAAAGGCTCAGGAGAGGCTAACCTTTTCTGCAAATCATCCATCAGAAAATCCTGATACTGAAACATATGAAAAAGACAGTTAAGAGCCCTCATGGCAAGGGTGGTAGAGGTATAAACTTTCTTACCCCACCTCTCCAGGGACCTAGCTTCCCTGTCTGCAGGCAAAGGATTCTTGGTCGTGGAAGTGGCCACTCCTTTGGGCCCCTGAGAAATAGTTTCTAGGTCAACAGAGTGGGCCTTAAAGAGATGCTTATGAGTTTCAGGAACCCTATAATATCTGTCAGGCTTGACAGGAGCAGGAGGGAGAGAATCAGGAGAAGTACTGGAGTCAGAGTACACATCATCCAATACATCTAACACTGGGGGAATAGCTAAAGGCCTGTGCTGGGGTAACTTAAGGAAGGTCCGAAGCCTTTTCCTGGAGTCCGAGAAGTCATGGCCCTGCCACTGAAAATGCTCTCTCATGCAGTGTAGAACTTCCCCGAAAGAAATATCCTCAGGAGGAGAGGCAGAGGGAATGGATTCATCTGCATCAGAATCCTCGTAGGCCGGGAAGGGTTCTTCCTGGGAATCTGAAAGGCCTGACACACCAGAGGCTTCATCTGAAGAAAGGGTATCTGTCTGCTCAACCCTAGGCCTTTTGTCTGAAGGCGGCTGCGAACCTCTGTCTGGATGAGCCTGAGAGCCCCTGATTAAAGAAATTAGATCTGCAGCTAAAGTCATGATCTGTTTATCCGAAGTGGGAGTCTGAGAAAAAGATTTAGGAGGGTGAGACTTAGCCTGGCAGCCTTAGCACGTGTGTAGGCCTTAATGGACATAGACACAGGAGGCCTAGCTGCCCCACGTGCTGGAGTAACTTTGTCCACCGGTATCGGTGTCAGGCAAATCTTGGGCTTCGGTTTCAGGAGGAAAAACAACAACCGGCACCAGGGAAGCCTCCGGGACCGAAGTGTGCGATAAAGCGGCGTCGGCCTGGAGCGGTTGAATTACCGCCTCCGAAGAGACCGATGCACTCGTGGTAGGCTTAGGAGTGGTGTCGGTGGAAGTCACGGGCTGCGAAGGTCGGTCCCGGTCCTTCCGTTTTTTGGAAACTTGCGCTGTCGGAAGTTCAGACTGCATGATATAGGAGAAATTTTCTCCAAAAAAGTCTTCAGCAAATTCTGCCCGGCGCCTAAGAGTGCGCTTGTTTATAGCAAGGACAAGCAGCACAGGCCGAGACGTCGTGGTCTGGGCAGAGGCAGGGAAGGCAGTAAGAATGGAAGTTCCTTATGAGGTATTTGTTTACCACAAGACAAACAATTAACTTTTTCAGTTTTGTCTGACATCGGCTGAGGCAAGAAAAGGTTACCCAACGGGGTACTTAGCTTTTTGATGACTTCGGTATCTGAAAACACAGGAGCTGGCCGACCGGCACTTGCGAACTGCTTCTGCTTCGGGCACCGCGCGGCAAGAAAGACTGGAGAAGATGGCGTCGACTGATGCTTTTATACCCCAGCCGCTCTGACGTCAGGGAAGAGGCGACATCAGCCGATGCCGGACCCAGACTTTGGAATCCGGCCGACCGAAGGGCTGCCTGAGGCAGGACAACCCATATGTCAGGACTGCAGTTGCATTCTTGAAGGACATCTGAGAAGGAAGATACATGCTTGGTTTTTGGTTTCTTTTTCCACAGAAAAAAGGGGGTCAACCGTGTTACTGATGGCAGCAGGAGCTTCTCCAGGGATGGGCATAGCATTCTGACACAAAAGGTAAACCCTCCTTGTTCCCTATCCCAGGACCAATGTCTCTCCCTTGTCCACTGAAGTGGTGTCAACAGCCACAAAGATGCAGCTAACCTCTGGTCCAGTGATTACAGGTGCTACACACCAGAGGTATCCAGAGTAAGTGGTCCGAGGTACAACAAATGGGCAAAGCACAGTCAACCACCTGCTGCTGAGGCAAACTGACAGCCTGCTGTGGTGACAGCAAAGACCACTTGCTTAATTTGCTAGTAAACATTACCAGTCCACAAAAGTTACTCTAAACAGAAAAAAACAATAAAAAGTAACTTTAAAACACTATGCCTGACCCACAAAAGTAAAATACAATTTCTCCACAGAAAAAAATGTTTTCAGTTACTTTACACCACCTTTAAACTGACGCTCCACCTTTAAAAATGACAGAAAAACAAACACACCATTTAAAAATGTTACACACTCAAGACGGTGCTTTCAAACACAATACTCCCAGCTTTAAATAAGTTTCCTGAAGAGGAAAGTAATACATCACCTACAAAATTAAGAAAATGGAAAGTTACTTTTCCCCCCAAATGTCGATCCTCAAAACTCTGAGGAGGATACTCTTCGGCAGCAGTAAAACTCTAAGGGCTTCATGCCAAAGCTTGTCTTAGTCAGCTCAGCTCAAACTGCCCGACAGTGAAGGTGCCCTGAAGCTTTGGAAGCTGTCAGACCCATATATCCAAGGCTACTGCAACAGTAAACATCTAGCCAAGTAACTTGTACCCTCTGGACTGGACTGCTTTCCAATTTATGTCACCACTGAGATGATCTTCCAGGTAGAGGTGGAAGAACAAAGGATTTCCAACTGCACCAGGACATGTATGTATGCATATGTAAGGCCTCAGGGCTGCTAAGGCTGACCAACTGTCAGTGGACAGCAAATCCCCAAAGTTATCCAGAGCAGATGCCTTTGGATTTGGCACTTCAGATTACCACAGATGAGCTACTTTTCAGAATACTGTTGGTTCATATGCTGTATGCAGAGGCTGAAATACAGTTTTGTACCTACCATAAATGTAGATGTTAGAGTGCTAATACAGCTGCAGTCATAACAGATGGGTTCTCCTGCCGTCAGGCGGGTCCTCGGTCGGCAGAATTCCAAAGTCTAGGTCCAGCGTCGGTTGTCGTCGCTTCTTCCCTGACGTCAGTGTGACAGGGGTATAAAAGAACCAGCAGACGCCATTTTCTTCAGTTTTTCTTGCTCCAGATGTCAGGTGCCCCCAAAAGGAAGGCAATACATAAAATTATGAAGTAATGCAATGCAATATAATCAAAAAACAGTAGTTGCAAGCAAATACACCATAAAAGAATACCCCTAAAAAGTGGAAGGAGGGAGGGAAACCTGGACTGCAGCTGTATTAGCACTCTAACATCTACATTTATGGTAGGTACAAAACTGTACTATGTTCATCGTGCATAACTCCTCTGAGGAAGGCTACAGAGGTGGCTGTGGCCCTGGTGGAATGAGTTCTAATGCCTGTAGGAACAGTTTTGCCATGAAAGGAATAGCAAAAGCGTATGCAGTGGGCTATCCATTTTGAGATTGTCTGCTTGGAAATTGGCTTTCCTTGAGCTCCTACCGCATAGGCCACAAAGAGTTGTTCTAATTTTCTAAAAGGTTTTGTTCTGTCCAAATAATAACGCAGTTGTCTGTGGTTGTCCAAGGAATGTAGTAATCTCTCCCCTTTGTTTTGAGGATTGGGATAAAAAGTAGGTAAATGTAGGGCCTGATTTAAAGCTACCCTGGATACCACTTTAGGCATAAAGGACGGGTTGGTTCGTAAGGAAACTCTGTCCTGATGGAAGATGATAAAAGGCTGGACTGCCATGAGAGGCTGTAGTTCTGAAACTCTACGAGCTGAAGTGATAGCCAGAAGGAAAGCTGTTTTCCAGGACAAATATTGCAAATCTGATGAGGCAGCTGGCTCAAAAGGAGGCAAAGTCAGTTTTTCCAGAATGAAATTTAGATCCCAAGCAGGTATTGGTCGTTTCCTTGGAGGTCTTAAATTCTTAGCCCCTCTGAGGAACTGTCTTAAAAGAGGGTGAGAGAATAAAGGAGGATCAGTCTTGTATTCTGCATAAATGGCTGAGGCATGGATTTTGATGGAGAACGAAAGTCCACTGCTTAGCAGTTCAGCCAAATATTGTAGTATTTGAGGTAAATTCAGTTTTCCAGGGTTCTGGCCCTTTTTCTCATTCCAGACACAAAAACGTTTCCATTTTGCGGAGTAAGCTTTTCTAGTTGATGGCCTTCTGGCCTCCAAAATGACATCCTGCACCTCCTTGGAGAGTAGGGCCTGCTGTGATGCTAAGGAATCTTCCATGCGGCTAGATTGAGTGTTTTTAGCTGACTGTGAAGAGTTTTGAAGCTGTGCTGAGTCAGAAGAGACATTAGAGGCAGGGTCCATGGAGGGGAATGCATCAGGCTCCTCAGGAGAGAGTACCAGTGTTGCCTTGGCCAGTCCAGAGCAATGAGCATCATCTTTGGTCTGTCTGCTCTGGTCTTCAATAGGACTTGACAGCAGAGGAAGACGAGGGAAGGCATAAACTGTCATTGATGTCCAACTGAAAGAGAGCGCGTCCACTCTCCAGGCCTTTGGATGGAAGGCCCTCGAGCAGAATTTTGTCAATTGATGATTTTTGTGGGAGGCAAAGAGATCTAGGTCTGGCCTTCCCCATTCTTGGATTATTTCTGTAAAAACTTTTGGATGCAACATCCATTCGTGTGGATCTGTCATATTCCTGCTTAGGTTGTCTGCCAGCGTGTTTTCCTTGCCTGGCAAGTACTGTGCTTGTAGTTCCATTTGTAAGTACATGGCCATGTTCCAAAGTGATATGGCCAGTCTGCATAGGGGATAGGAATGTGTTCCTCCCTGCTTGTTTATGTACCACATAACTGTGGTGTTGTCCGTTCTCATCAATAGTTGATCTGGTTGTAGAAGGTCCTTGAAAGCTATAATAGCATTTATTACTGCTAGCATTTCTTTTTGATTGATGTGAAGGTGCTTTTCTTTTTGGGACCATTTGCCCTGAATGCACCGGTCTGTCATGTGCGCCCCCCAGGCGTAGTCTGAGGCGTCTGTTGTGATGACTTGATTTGCTTGAGGCTTGCTGAATGGAAGACCTGTGTTTGACATGCTTGAGCCCACCACAGAAATTCCTTTTGCAGACATGGAAGTAGTGGTATTATTGTTTCCAAACTGTGGCTGTGTTGAGACCATATGTTTTTTAGGTACCACTGTAGTTCTCATATGCAGCTTTGCACATGGGATTAGCAAGATGCAAGATGCCATGAATCCCAGAGCCTGCAGGATTTTCCTTGCAGTCAGCCTGGTGCAATTTGCCAATGTTCTGAAATATTGAATTAGTTGCCCCTGCTTCTCTGGCGTGAGGTAGGCCCATCTGGGTGTTTGTGTCCAAATTAGCACCCAGGAAAATTATATTCCGAGAAGGTATTAGCCTTGATTTCTCTTTGTTGACTGTGTATCCCAGAGAGCTTAATAACATTATTACATAAGCCAGATGTTTCAGAAGAATGTGCTTGCTGTCCGCTTGGATCAGGCAGTCGTCCAAATAAGGGTATATTTGTATCCCTTGAAGTCTGCAGTAGGCAATTACTGATGCCAGGCATTTCGTGAAAACTCTGGGCGCAGTAGATAAGCCAAAGGGCAATGCAGAAAATTGATAATGGGTTGAACCTGCAAGAAATCCGAGGTATCTTCTGCAATTTTGTCTGACAGGGACATGCAGGTATGCCTCCTTGAAGTCCAATGTTACCAGCCAAGACTCCTTGCCCAGCATGGGAAGAAGTTGCTGTAGAGTGAGCATCTTGAATTTTGGTACGAGTAGGAATGTGTTTAGGATGGAAAGATCCAAAATAGGTCTCCAATCTTTTCCCTTCCTTGGCACCAGAAATAGCCTGGAATAAAAACCTTGACCTTGTTCGTGTGTAGGTACCTCTTGAATAGCTTTCATGTTTACAAGATCTGAAATTTGCTTTTGTGCCTCTGCCCTTTGATTGTGTGGCAGTTTTGGCATGCCTCTCATTTTCGGAAGGGTATGAAAATGGAATTTGTAGCCTCTGTTTATAATGTCCAGGATCCATTTGTCCTTTGTGACAACATGCCAATTTTTTGAGAATAGTGCCAGCTTTCCTCCTAAGGGGGCTGCCATTTGAGACCTGGTTGGCCTGCAAAGGGGAAAGTAATTGGGTTTGCTTTCTGAAAGATTGTGAGTTGTCCTCACCACCTCTTTGTGTAGAAGCTTGCCATTGTCTGCCTCTGTACGATCCTTGTGATTGTCCTCTGCCACTCGGGGCCTGTATCTGCCTCTTTGGGGTCTGTCCGTGGCAGGAAAGGACCAGTTTTTGGAAGGCCAATTTCTACTAAAACGTGGGGGTTGAACCTGCAGAAATTCTTTCACAGTTTGCATTGATTTAGCTTTTTCCTCCATTTTCCGTAATACTTCCTCAGCATTTGCCCCAAATAGTACATCCTTTTGAAGAGAGGCGTCTAGTAATTTAGCTTTGACCTGATCAGGCAAGGTTTGTTCCTTGAGCCAAGCATGCCTGCGTATGACTGAGCCTGTAACAGCAGCTCTACATGAGGCCTCTAGAGCATCAAAACCACATTGTAAGGTATGTTTACCCACTTGTTC
Organism: Protopterus annectens; assembly: GCF_019279795.1. Lineage (NCBI taxonomy): Eukaryota > Metazoa > Chordata > Ceratodontiformes > Protopteridae > Protopterus > Protopterus annectens. The sequence continues at coordinate 283,834,303 of NC_056729.1, read as the reverse complement.
TGCACTATGCATCAAATCCTGCAACTCCTTCAAGTCTGGTTGTTCAGGTTGTGACATTTTACTTTTCAATTGAGATAACAGAAACTGTTGGTATTTTAGCATATGAAACTGACAGTTTAAGGCCCTCATGGTTAAGGTAGCCGAGGTATATACCTTTTTTCCCCACCTTTCTAAGGATCTGGAATCTCTCTCTGAAGGCAATGGATTTTTGGCAATGGAAGCCTTAACTCCCTTGGGTCCCTGTGAAATGGTTTCTAGGTCAGCAGCATGGCTTTTGTAAAGAAATTGGTGTGAGTCAGGAACTCTGTAGTACCTGTCAGGCTTAACTGGAGGTGGAGGTAGAGAGTCCGGGTTAAGGCAGGCCTCCGAGTAAACATCATCTAGGATGTCCAAGACAGGAGGTATAGCCAGAGGCCTGTGCTGGGGTAACAAAAGAAATTCCCTTAGCCTTTTCTTGGAATCTGCATAATCCTGGCCTTCCCAGTGGAAGTGTTCCCTTAAGGTATGCAAAGTTTCCCCAAATGAGAAATCCTCAGGGGGGGGATACAGAAGGAATAGACTCCTCTGCATCAGAGTATTCAAAAGGGGAGTAAGACTGTTCCTGATCAGAGTGTTCTGAAATAATGGAGCCCTGATCAGAGGAGGGGGAATCTTCCTCCACTCTGGGCCTTTTGTCCGGAGGTGGCTGAGAACCTCTGATTAGAGTAATTAAATCCTCAGCCATTTTAAGCATCTGTTTCTTAGGCATGGGGCCTGGAGATGGGCCCTGTGTAACTGGTCTCTTAGGGTGCATGGATGCTTTAGACTTGGTGAAAGCCTTGATGGAGAAAGAAGAGGAAGGTCTGAAGACACCTTGAGTGGAGGTGGACCTGTCCACATTCTGTGTTTCAACGCCAACAGTGGCTTCGGTATCTGTAGTCGGGGTGTGGGCCGAGGAGCCTGCGACCTCGGGTACAGGAGACACCGCCAAAGATGTGTCATCGGTAATCAGGGGCTGCGTAGGTGCCTCACTGAGAACCGGACCACGTGTAGTCGGCTTTGGCGTGGTGTCGGTAGAGGCCGCGGACCTCAAGTGTCGGTCCTTGTCTTTGCGTTTTTTTTAGACAAAACCGGTGTCGGAGTATCAGACGACATGGTATAGTTAAATGCTTTCCCAAAAAATGCTGGGCGAACTCCGCCCGACGCTTAATAGTGCGTTTGTTAAATGTAGCACAACAGTGACAGACCGCGACGTCGTGGTCTGGGCCTAAACAAGGTATACAGAGGGAACGGAAATCCTTATGCGGTATTTGCTTCCCACAAGAAATACAATTAACTTTGTCTGACATCGGTCTGAGGCAAGAAAAGTTTCCCCAACGGGGTACTTAGCTTTTAAGAAGACTTCGGTTTTCCAAATTTTTCGTAATCTCAGGAGCTGGCCGACCGGCACTTGCGAACTGCTTCTGCTTCGGGCACCGCGCGGCAAGAAAGACTGAAGAAAATGGCGTCGGCTAGTTCTTTTATACCAGTCGCACTGACGTCAGGGAAGAAGCGACGACAACCGACGCCGGACCTAGACTTTGGAATTCGGCCAACCGAGGACCCGCCTGACGGCAGGAGAACCCATCTGTTATGACTGCAGCTGTATGCACGATGAACATCCAACAGTCACCTTTGAATTGTATGAAAGCAGAGTTAGAGCAGCTGATATTCCATACTCACAGGAGTAACAACCCTAGTGTTCTTCCATCTACTAAAGCCATGCATGCACACACACAGCAGTACCAGAGTCTGCAATCTAGGCTGAACTTTCCTTGGTACTGTACATAAACAGCACCATGAGACTGGTAAAAGCAATTAACTGTAGAGGATTCTCTCTTTCAAGGGCTCATCCAAAAACACAGTCCAGTGCATTTTAATCAAAAATCGCTCATATAAAATTTGGAATTCAAACACTGAAACTGCAGGCACATTTTTCCATAACTACTATAAAAACTTTCCATTTGCTCTCCACATAATCTAATTTTTAATAATTTTTCAATGCAATTTTTTAAATTTAACAAACGGTAGGAACAGAGCAACATATTAAAGTATAATTTGTTCATGTGTGTGTACTAGGCTAATTACCACTGAGGTCTTTTTTTAAACCTAGCCATGCATCTCAAATCTCGGACAAGTTCTGATAACATTGGTAGTACAAACTAGGACTTGGGAGATGCAACATTTACAGGCTGCCTATGTCTGTTAAATGCAGGTGCTAAACCAGGGGCTGAAATTTCCTGTTCCCCATCCAGCTGCCCAAGTTACCTCTGAATTAGGTTACGGGGGGGGGGGGGACTCTGTTTCACATGTTTGGGGAGCCTGGTCCAGAGAAGGGACAGTCTCTGGGATACACAATACCTGCCTCTCTATTTATATCACAGGCAAGATTTAAATCAATTTGGTAAAGAAAGCCAGGGTAAGCTGTGTGTTCTAGGTTTGGTTTTATCAGTCAGGCTGTGTACTACACAGCTTTAACACAAAAGCATTAAGATACCTTTTTAGTGATAAAGCATGGAAGTGAAAATGACCCAATCATTTAGATGATGCAATAGCTACACGGTTTTATTCTGTATGGCAGAATTTCTTAATGTTAATAATTCATCCTAAATGCTACTTTAAATGCATACATACATTTAAATAATTTTGCAGTTCAAAATGCTGAACATATGAAATGGTGCAGAATTTAGTAATTTCATGCAAATTTTAGTGAACAGTATGTTAAAGAATTCCAAATACTTTCACCAGAGGATCACTTTCATTACACCCTTATTATAGTTTGTGGCAATGTCTTTTACATTTAGGAACTTTAAGAATTTATTTTTATTGCTTGAATGTATTGCGGGAGAGAAGGGTAGCAGTTCATTTTTCAAACACAACAGGGTAGAGGTATTAATTTTCCACTATAATCTACTCAAGATGAGTACCAGAATGTTGTTCTTTCGGCTTTTCCCAGTTAGGGGGCGCCGCAACAGAACTCCGGTCCGCTAATGACAGGCAATAGATTTTTATGGTGCCAAGGTACCAGCTCGAAACCCAACCTTCAACAAAGGCACGCCCATTCACGCATGTCTTTCAAATGCCACTCGACCGCAGGGAGGACATGCAGACTCCACACAGAAGGCGCTCCAGCCGAGAATCGAATGGGAGAATCTCTTGCTATGAGGCGACAGCACTACCGCTGCACCACCGCAAGTATCTGGGTAATCTGCTTGCAGGTTGCCCTCAGTTGGCCTGATTAAAGTCTTGGGTCCCGTGTCAGTTGCTATCCCTTCTTCCATGAAGTTAGGTCATCGAGGGTATAAAACATGCAGCCAACGCCATTACATCAGTCTTTCTTGCCATGCGGTGCCCGAAGCAGAAGCAGTTCGCAAGTGCCGGTCGGCCGACTCCTGAAATTTTCATTTTCGAGTTTCAGAACCGAAGTCTTCAACTAAAAGCCAAGTTCCCCATTGGGGAAACTTTTTCTTGCTCCTTCCTGAGGTCAGTAAAAGTTAATAATTGCATTACTTGTGGAAAGCAAATACCTCAAAGATTTTCATTCGTACTGTATTCCTTTGCCTAGGCCCTGACCACGACGTACTTTGTCGGTTATATGCTTTATTTAATCAGCGCACTACCCTTAGTCGGTATATGTCTGCCTCTAAATATTTCGGTTCTCGTTTTAATTATCCAGAAATGTCAGTTATCCATCCAACTACCGGAATTCTGAAAAAACGCAAAGATAAAGACAGGCCACAGAAGTCCAAAAATGCAGACGACGCTTCTCCTAAGCCAGTTCACCGGTACTCAGTGAGGCGCTTTCGCAGCCCCTGATACCAGTTACTTCTGATTCGCAGGCCTCTGCTGAGACCCATTCGGAGCCCGGTATGCCGCGAGATACTTCAAACTATAGAACCCGCGGATGTGTCTACCTTGGATGGGTCCGGAGCCGCTGTGCAGGCACCGGCTTCTGAGGGTGTATTCAGGCCTACGGACTTGCATATTAAATAGACGCCTCTTTCTTTAATAAGGCCAAAGTCTCGATCCATGTCTAAAAAAACGACGCCCAGGTGAAACACGAAGAACATCTCAAACCCCTCTAGATTTTTTCTGCCTGCTATAGCAGCGCACTGTTCACTTCAGGCTTTTCTTTACAGTACTCATTTTTCGCCAAGAAGTTAAGAATAAGGCAAAATGCTCTGAAGTACATAATGAAACATACAACCATTATACAAATATATATACACACTAACACACACACTAACACACACACTAACACACACACTAACACACACACTAACACACACACTAACACACACACTAACACACACACTAACACACACACTAACACACACACTAACACACACACTAACACACACACTAACACACACACTAACACACACACTAACACACACACTAACACACACACTAACACACACACTAACACACACACACTGTTTATATACCATATATAGTTCCTTGCCAATGACTACATATTCTACATTTTTACTTCTTTAGCTTGCATGTCTAGATTTTCTGCAGTAAACTGTCTTATGGCCAGGGTTGTGACTGAAAATATATAAAGTAACTGCTGGACCAAGGTCTCAATAATTAGTACCATTTGACATGTAAAAGTTTCTCAACCTGCCAAGAACCCTTCCCTTATATCACTGCTGCACAGTTCTCGCTCGCTCAAGAGCAGAGGTTAGTTGCATTAACAGTGCTAACAGGAAAAAAATAAATATTTATCAGGGAGGTAACCGTGGCGGATCCAGGATTTTGCAGGGGGGGGGTGCAGTCTGGAAAGTCGACAAGCGAGGTGGGGAGGCGAGAAAGCAGAACACTGGGGAAGGGCGATGTGAAAGGATCACCTTAAGATATCGTATCAGCATGTGTGAAAATGCAGCAACACAGTCGGTTGCAAATCATTGGGGTGGATTTAAATTAACGGTTAAAGTTCTTCACCTCAGACACAAAGCACTGGGCTTGATTCTGACCTCAGCTTATTAGCTAGACTTGTAATTATCATTCATGGTAATTAGCCTAATATTTTCTTATGATCCAATGAACCTGGTGTGCAGGTACGCAACTCCTATACAGCACACAGCACATTAGCAGACATTACCAGTTGTTTCAAGACATACCTGGAAGATATGTTTGGTTGCCCATGTGAAGTCAGTTCTTTTCTACAGCATACCTGACATAAGCATTATGATAACCTAGCAAAGAATCCCAGTGAAGGTGACATCACCGCAACACCCATAGCAAATGTAAGTAATTTAAATAAATAATTTATGTGAAGTCAGTTATTTTCTACAGCTGACATAAGCATTATAACCTAGCAAGGAATCCCAGGGAAGGTGATTATCACCCAAAAAAACACCCATAGCAAATGCAAGTAATTTAAGTAAGTAATGATTTATATGAAACCAGTAAAGTTATACTTTAAATAGTTTTATATCTGCAAGTGAAGTTCAGTTAAAGAAAGTATAGTCTTGTACCTACCATAAATGCAGATGTTAGTGTGTCTTCACTGCTGCAGTCATTACACTTGGGTTATCCTGCCATCAGGTGGGCCCGCAGTCGGCCTGAGTTCCAAAGTCTTGGTCCGGGGGGTCAGTTGCCATCGCCTCTTCCCTGAGGACAGTGCACCAGGGGTATATAAGCAGCAGCCGACGCCAAGTTTTTCTTGCCCCAGATGTCAGGTGCCCCCAAAAATGGTAGGCAATACATATTGCTAATAAAACATATAAAAAAAAAGGTAAAAATAAAGCCTTCATTAACCAGCAAATACACCACAAAGGTAGTATAGGTTAGTCCAAAATAAGAAAGAGGGGCTGGCGGGTGGGTAACCTGGACTGCAGCAGTGAAGACACTAACATCTACATTTATGGTAGGTACAAAACTGTACTATGTTCATCGTGTTTCAATGCTGCAGTCATTACACTTGGGTAGAGTTTGGGTGGCTGGCTCTATTGGATTTGGTGTGGCTATGAGGCCCTGCAGCACTGCAGTGGCAAAGCCAGCTCTGGATCTAGAATAAAAAGAGGCAAATTGTAATGCTTGGTAAAGGTGTGCACTGAACTCCAAGTTGCAGCTTCCAAGATATCTTTGGTAGGTATTCCTCTAAGGTAGGCAGTAGAAGTAGCAGTTGCCTCGGTGGAATGTGGTCTAATGTTAGATGGTACAGGTTTCCCATGATGTGTGTAGCAGAACCGGATACAGTGCCCTATCCACTTTGAAATGGTCTGCTTTGAAATAGCATTTCCCTGTGATCCTGCAGCATATGATACAAATAGTTCAGTTTTTCTGAAAAGCTTTGGTTTTGTCTAAGAAGCGCAATTGCCTGTGTATGTCCAAGGAATGTAGAAGTCTCTCCCCTTTATTCTGGGGATTTGGATAAAAGGTTGGCAAGTGAATAGTTTGGTTAAGAGCCACACTGGATACGACCTTAGGCATAAAGGGTTTGTCCTTAAAGAAACGCTGTCTTGGTGGAAAATGATAAAAAGGCTCCACTGCCATTAGTGCCTGTAGTTCCGAGACTCTTCGTGCTGAGGTTATTGCCAGAAGCACAGCAGTTTTCCAGGATATATATTTTAACTCTGCTGAATTGGCTGGTTCAAATGGAGGCAAAGTGAGCTTTTCCAAAATGAAATTGAGGTCCCAAGTTGGTGTTGGTGCTCTCCGGGGCAGTCATATGTTTTTAGCCCCTCTGAGGTACTGCTTTAGCAAAGGGTGAGAAAAAATAGGAGGAGCTGTGTTGTAATGAGCAGAGATGGCAGAAGCGTGAATCTTAAATGGATGAAAAGGATAGTCCTTTGTCCAGCATCTCAGTCAAGTATTGTAGAATCTGAGGAATGTTCGGGACCAGAGGATCAAGGTTTTGAGACTGGTTCCAGGCACAGAATCTCTCCCACTTTTCTGAACAAGACTTCCTGATGTTAGGCCTCCTGGCCTCCAAAATAAGATCAATAACAGCTTTAGAGAGAGAAGTTGTCTGTTTGGCTATTGAATCTTCCATGCAGCCAGGTTTAAAGTTTTGAGCTGACTGTGCAGTATCTGTTTTGAGTCAGAAGGTGTGGAATTTGAGGCAAAATCCAAGGTGGATCTTGCGCTAAGTTCTTTAAGATTGGGTACCAGTGCTGGCGTGGCCAGTCTGGAGCAATCGGAATCATCTGTGGTTTGTCTTGTCTGGCTTTTAGGAGTACCTTTGAAAGGAGAGGCAGAGGTGGCAAGGCATAAACGCTTAGGTTTTTCCAGCTGAACAAAAGAGCATCCACTTTCCATGCTTGTGTGTGATATAAGTCCTTGTGCAGAATTTTTCTAGGTGGCAATTCAGTGGGGAGGCAAAGAGATCCATGTCCGGGCACCCCCATTTTTGCATTATCATGCTGAAAACTTGTGGATTTAATTTCCATTCGTGAGGATCCATGATGTTTCTGCTTAGGTCGTCTGCCAGAGTATTTATCTTTCCTGGCAGGAATTGTGCTTGCAGATGAACTTGATAAGTTATAGCAGTGTTCCACAAGGTCATGGCTTGCCTGCATAGGGGGTAGGAATGAGTGCCCCCTTGCTTATGCACCACATCACTGTGGTGTTGTCCATCCTTAATTGTCCTGGATGCAGAAGGTCCTTGAAAGCTGTTAGGGCATTTTGTACAGCCAACATCTCTTTTTGATTGATGTGAAGAGGCATTTGTTCTGTGGGCCATTTGCCCTGAATACATTTTCCTGCCATGTGTGCTCCTCAGGCGTAATCAGAGGAGTCTGTTATAGTCTGCCTGGCTGTGGGGAGAGTGAAAGGCTGACCCTTGTTGAGGTGACATACCTGTGCCCACCATCGGAACTCCTGTTGTAGGCAGGGAATTAGAGGTATTACTGTCTCCAAGCTGTGTGGATGTTGAGACCAAACTTTTTAGGTACCACTGTAATTTCCTCATATGCAGTCTTGCATATGGAATTAGTAGAATGCAGGATGCCATGAATCCCAAGGCCTGCAGAATTGTTCTTGTAGGGAGTTGGGACTTTGTTGCCATCAATTGAAAATACTGAGTCAGTTGTCCTCGTTTGTCTGGCGTGAGATAAGCCATCTGGGCCATTGTATTTAAGCTGTCACGCAGGAATATTATCTCTTGTGAGGGCACTAGTTTTGATTTCTTTTCGTTTACTGTGTACCCTAGGCAACTTGATCTTTTTATGAACGCCAGATGCTGTAGAAGAATGTCCTTGCTCACTGCTTGAATCAGGCAGTCGTCCAGATATGGATATATTTTAATTCCTTTTTGCCTGCAAAATGCAATTACTGGTGCCAGGCACTTGATAAAGACCCTGTGCGCAGTAGATAGGCCAAAGGGCAGTGCAGAGAATTGGTAGTGTACTGAACCAGCTATGAATCTGAGGTATCATCTGCAATTTTGTCTGATGGGGACATGCAGGTATGCCTCTGAGGTCCAAAGTAACAAGCCAAGCTTTCTTGCCCAACATGGGAAGGAGCTGCTGTAGTGTCAGCATTTTGAATTTCGGAACATCCAGGTAAGTATTTAGAGTGGAAAGGTCCAGAATGGGTCTCCAGGCTTTGTCCTTTCTGGGTACCAGGAAGAGTCTTGAGTAAAATCCTTGTCCTTTCCTGCTGTGGTACTTTTTGAATAGCTCTCATGTTCATGAGAGCTGTAATTTGTTTTTGTGCCTCTGCCCATTGATTTTGTGGCAGGTCTGGCATTCCTTTTAGCCTTGGAAAAGTGTAAAAGTGGAACCTGTAACCTTGAGACACAATATTCAGCACCCATTTGTCTTGGGCGATTGCTTGCCAGTTTTGAGAAAAAAAGTGCTAATTTCCCCCCTAAGGGAGCTGCCAAAAGGTACGAGTTTGGCATTGGAAGGGGGAAGTCATTGGGACTGTTTCCTGTAAGGTTGTGACTTATCCTCGCCTTGTTTTGGGTTTAAAGCACCCCACTGTCGTGGTCTGTAAGAACCTTGTGGCTGAGATCTGCCTCTTGGGCAACTGTATCTGCCTCTTTGTGGCCTGTCTGACACTGGAAAGGACCAATTCGTAGTAGGCCAATTTCTGCTAAATCGTGGTGGCTGAACCTGCAAGAAATCCTTTACTGTTTGCATAGATTTTGCCTTATCCTCCATTTTCTTTAATACCTCTTCTGCCTTAATACCAAATAAATTATCTTGCTGCAAAGGGGCATCCAGTAATTTTGCCTTAACATGGTCTGGTAAACTTTGTTCTTTTAACCAAGCATGCCTTCAAATCACAGATCCTGTAACTGCTGCTCTACAAGAAGCTTCTAATGAATCAAAACCACATTGCAAAGTATGCTTTCCCACTTGTTCAGCTGCATGCAATAAATCCTGCATTTCCTTATAGTCAGGTTGTTCTGCATTTATACTAATTGAGACAGTAAATACTGTTGATACTTAAGCATGTGAAACTGGCAATTCAGAGCTCTCACTGCTAAAGTTGCAGAGGTGTAAACTTTCTTTCCCCATCTGTCTAATGCTCTAGTGGAAGCCTTAAGCCCTTTGGAACCCTGGGAAATGTCTGCAACAGGGTTTTTATAAAGGAATTTGTGAGAGTCAGGGACTCCGTAGTATCTGTCTGGCTTGACTGGAGCTGGGGGTAAAAAAAAAAATCAGGGTTTAAACTAGATTCGGAGAACACATCATCCACAATGTCCAACACTGGCGGGATAGCAAGGGGCCTGTGCTGAGGCAGCAAAAGAAAGTCTGAGCCTTTTCTTGGATTCTGAGTAATCCTGGCCCTCCCAATGGAAATGCTCCCTCATGGTATGTAACGTTTCCTCAAGAGGAGAGGCTGAAGGAATGGATTCTTCAGCATCAGAATCCTCATTGGGGGGGGGGGGGGGGTAAAGAATATCTCTGGTCTGAAGAAGAATCAGAATATATTGAAACCTGGTCAAAGGAATCCGGCTGTATCCTGCCTAGGCCTTTTATTAGGAGGGGGATGGGAACCTCTGATCAAAGTTATCAAGTCTTCGGCCATCTTGAGCATCTGTTTTTTAGGCATGGAGGCCTGTCCAGGTGAATGCTGCACTTGCTTCTTTGTCTTCAGTGTAGGCTTAGTCTTGGCTGTAGTTGCAATGGTAAGTTGAGTAGGCCTGAAAACACCCTCAGAAGCCGATGCCTGCTCAGCGGCTCCGGACCCATCTGAAGGGTTAATCTCGGTTGGCCCAAAACCTTGAGGCTCCAGAGGCCTAGGCACTTCCACGTGGGAGTCGGACGCGGCCTGTGGTTCTGAGGTAGCAGGTGTCAGGGGCTGCGAAAGCGCCTCACTGATAACCAGCAACTGGCCTAGAAGAGGCTTAGTCATCAGTTTTGGACCTCGGTAGCCTTTCCCCATCTTTATCTTTGCGCTTTTTATGCATTCCGGTCGTCGGTTGTTCTGACGGCATTGTGTAATTAAACCTTCGCCCAAAATAATGGCGAGCAAAACCAAACTGATGTTTAATAGTGCGTTTCTTAAATTTAGCACAAAACCGACAACTAGTGACGTTGTGATCTGGGCCTAGGCATGGAATACAGTAAGAATGAACATCCTTATGAGGTATTTGCTTCCCACAAGAAATACAATTATTAACTTTTTCTGACATCGGACCGAGCCAAGAAAAATTTTCCCCAACGGGGTACTTAGCTTTATTGAAGACTTCGGTTCTGAAATTGAATTTGAAATCTCAGAAGTCGGCCGACCGGCAGTTGCGAACTGCTTTTGCTTCAGGCACCGTGCGACAAGCAAGACTGAAGAAAATGGCGTCAGCTGCTTCTTATATACCTCTGGCGCACTGACGTCAGGGAAGAGGAGACAGCAACCGACGCCGGACCAAGACTTTGGAACTCAGGCCGACTGCGGGCCCGTCTGACGGCAGGATAACCCAAGTGTAATGGCTGCAGCAGTGAAACACGAACATCATAGCAAGTTAAGGAAATATACATTATAAAAAAGTCCTAAAAGCAAATAGTTAAATTATATGCAATGTATAAAACCAAATTTAACTGCAGCATTCCACAAAGGACAGTAACAAAATCAACTTTAATATCTCAACAGCCTAATATGCAAAGACTTGAAAAGACTTATTAGGAAACAGGAACTCTCCAAACATCAATTTTGTCTTGGTTTGGATTTCTGAAAGGCATTGTCATGCTTACTGAATCTGATGGACTTTTTTGAAAAGGTCACCAATGCAATATAGGAAGGTAAAATGGTACACATTGCATACTTCGACCTAGCCAAAGCTTTTGACACAATCCCCCACTCAGGCATTGTAGAAAAGCTAAACAAACTAGGAATAAACTCCTATGTCACTTACTGGATTGCCACATGACTCACAGATAAGATGCAAGAAAAGAAAATAGGCAAAGTTACCTCCAGAAAGAGATGAGCTATTGGCGGATTCTCCAGGGTTCTGTGCTGGGACCTTTCCTGTTTAACATCTACTTCTCTGAAGTAAGCCAATACCCAAAGAGCTCTGGATGACCAAGTTTGCACATGACTACAAGTTAGGAGCAGTCACTGAATCCCCAAATTACATAGCCATCTTGCTGGAAGGTTTGTCCCAAATAACTGTTGCCAGAATCATGCACCAAAAATAAGCCAATAAATGCATTATTGTATCCTTTGGAAGTTATCTACCTCAGAACAACTACGATGACAATAAGAACTTCATAGACTCTTGTTTAGGATTACAGAACTTATCTGGACAGCGAACTAAAATTTGACCAGTATGTCTACTTGCGTAAAAAAATGCTTCTATATTGAACAGCTTAAAGAAAGGGGTTATGTCTAGACCCAGGATGTCACTGCCTCCCTTTACTCAGTCCTCGTTAGGCCAGTCATGGCCTGTATCAGTCCAGACACATGCAACTGGAATGCACAAAGAGAAACCTTACTAAAAAGGATACAAGGGCTAAACAATATGTCCTACACTGACTGAAAGTCTGCCATTTGCTCTCTTCCACCCACTGCCTCCCATACCTCTCAACTCCTCATCTACAAAATGCATAACAATGTGACAATATGGAGCAAAAGGCGAACATTTACTAACAACTTCATCTAGGATGCTCATAGCATGATAAATAAAATAATGTTTCCTCATACTTGGAGTTTTCCTGATTAACATGATTCAGTATTGTATACCATGTCAACACTCAAATTCACAAACGGAGGACTCATTCCTCATAACGAAATACAGTTGAGAGCTATGCTGCCTTTCCATCCCCAAATAGACCGCCACTTCTAGCCATCAGCTGTGATCAGACTGACTGCTTCTACACATAAATAAAAATGTTGGTTTTAACAGTTGCAACATTCAAAGACTTCTTGGAAAGCCATCGATTTTAGTGTGATGTCAAACAAGTTATGTAAATGAACTCCCTCTTTCTACAGTTTGAGCTGGCATCAGAGTGACTAAAGGCTGGGCTGTTAAATAGTGTGCATATAGAGTCCTAAATGCGGAAAAATATTTCTTTAAACAGTGAAAATGTATGCTAACACATATCCAGTTATTCCAGCATCGTTCTAAGTTTGAGTGATATTTAAAATCTTTCCCAATTTCTGGGCCTTTGTTCTCCAATTTTAGTTTTTACATACACAGAAATATTTCAAGTGTGGGCAATAATTTTTGTGTCTTTCGGCTTTTTTCCGGTTAGGGGTCGCCACAGCGGAACTCTGGTCCGCTAATGACTGGCAGTTGATTTTTACGTACCAGCTTGCCAGGCCTGACGCACAAGTTTCAATGAAGGTACGCCCATTCACACATGTCTCCACGCAGAATACGCTCTAGCTGAGAATCAAACCGGACAGCGTCTTACTGTGAGGCGACAATGCTACCGCAGCACCACCACGGATGTGGGCAATAATACCCTTCTAAAAATAGCAGCAACAAATCCAATAAATGGAGTAGTGAAGACCACAGCTCTTGCAAATAAGCAGTTTATTGTTCAAAACCAGCAATAAAAACAGGTAAGCGCTTTCACATCCACCAGATGAAGCGCTTCCTCAGACCTGGTGGATGTGAAAGCGCTTACCTGTTTTGACTGCTGGTGGTCTTCACTACTCCATTTATTGGATTTGTTGCTATTTTGCATTGCCGGAGTAAGTGAAGTTGGTCTACACTGGCTACACTCTCTTTTCTTCATTGGAATAATGCCCTTCTAGCCTGCCAAATGCCAATATACCACAACAGTTGCCCCCATAATGAGTTCCAGACTATTCTTAAAAATATTTAACAGAGTACTTGCGTTAATGTAATTTGATAGTCTGTTCCATGCATCAGTTGCGCTCTTAGAGAAGCAATTAGTACATTTCTCATTCCTATAGAATCTTCTACGTAGGTTGTCTGATGATTCGCTACTACTTTTTGATAACCCCAAATACTCCTAGAGGTAGTCTCTAAATGCCCTCTATAACTGAATAAGGTCACTTCTTAAATATCTGAGATCCTGTGCAAGATCAGATATTTTAGTCTTTCATAGTAACTTAATTAAGTTTTCACTTCCACTGATGCGCTCTGTATATTTCCGCTGGGTTTACAGTTCACTAATTTCTTTCTGGGTCTAATGTAATTAAAACAATGACTTAATTTCCAATTTCCTAAACTTTATAAACATTTGTAGTTCTATAGCTATCAACAACCAACTGGTTGATATGGATTAGAAAACAAACCTGGAACGACCCATTTACCATACCATATATACCCTAGTCCTAAAATGTATCTACAGTTTCACTGTGTGCTGTATTAAAATATCAACCAGTTTATGTCTCCCAATCGCCAGTCTCATTGACTTCAACAATTGGCTAAGCTTCTGGTGTCATTCTAAGGGGATCCAGTATCTGTCTGCCTGGGATGACATGATCGACAAGCCACGATGCTTTGCCAGAGATGGCCTGCACCTGTCGCCCCTGGGATTCCGGATACTGGCTAAGGCTCTAGCCACCCCTATAGTGCCTTTTTAGGCAAGGTTCAAATGACAAATTCACCACCCTAACAGGTACAGGCAAGAAGAATCTGAGGGTATTGCTACTCAATGCTAGAAGTCTAAACCTCAAAATGCACTCCCTCTCGAGGCACTCCTTAAAATGGAGAACATCGGCATCTGTACAATGACAGAGACCTGGTTCAAGGCTCCAGAGAGAACCCTTGCATTACCAGGCTATAATTCATACCACACCTTTCGGCCACCTAACCTGGACCGAAACACTAAAGGCGAAGGCGTGTCCATATTCATTAAGGATATCCACACCTCCAGGCTAGTTGCTCGGCATAATGCATCCGAGATTATCCAAGTGCAACTAACTCTGGGAAAGACTGCAATCCAAACTGTAGCTTGCTGCAGATCCCCCACCATGCCCCAGGATTCCTGCTCCTCATTTCTTAATGCACTAGAAAATATTAGGGTACAACCTAACACCCTAATAATGGGTGATTTCAACTACCCTACCATTAACTGGGAAAATTACTTGGGTACCAACTCTTGTGCTCAACGTTTTCTGGAATTCATAACTTCCAATGCCATGGATCAACTTATCCACACACCCCCCATCAGGGGCAGCAATATCCTAGACCTGGTTATTACCAACATGGGCAATCAGTGCTCCACACCAGAGGTCAGTTCTTCGTTGGTCAGATCCGACCAAAAGCTAATCACCCTAGACATCCACATCCCTCCCCCACCCCCCATTAGGGAAACCACAGTAAAAAATTTCTCCAAAGCCAACTTCCCGCTTCTTAAGACAGAAGTGGCAAACTTCACGACACCCATGCTGATGGACAATAGTGGTATGACTGCTGAATCCTACACAAATGCACTTTATAAGCACTTACATGAGTGCATGGATCGTGCAATCCCTAACAGAACCAAGATACTATCCTCCAAAAAAAGGAAGCAAATCTGGTGGTCCCCTGCCATAAACAAATTCTACAACAGAAGAAAGAAACTGTTGCAAAAAAGAGTAAAATCCCATGATCGGAGAAACTCCCTGGTTAGCTTCAGTAAGAAGTTGAGATCCCTCATGAAATCCTCCAAAGCTAGTTATGAAAACAAAATCGCCTCTGACTCTAAAGACAAACACAAAGCATTCTATAGCTAAGAATCTCAATGGCAACACTCAGATCTGCTCTGAGTTACAGCACAATGGCACTAAATATACAGAACCAACGGATATTGCAAACATCCTGGCAGATAGGTTCAGTGCTAACTTTACCCCTCTGTCATCCCCTAAAGGGCCCATCTTATACCAGAAGAATGCAAAGTTCCTGTAATCACGGCTGCACAGGTAAAAAAAAACACACTATCCAAAGCCAAGAACACAGCATCCATGGGACCTGACGACATCCCAGGCTGTGTTCTACACGAACTGGCACCCCACCTAAGTACCCTGTTCAATAATAGCCTCACCTCAGGCTATGTGCCCACTGAATGGCGCACAGAGACAGTTATCCCACTCCACAAAGGGGGAGCCACCACAGACCCTAGAAACTACCGCCCAATTAGCCTAACGAGCCTGGTCTGCAAGGCTATGAAGCATATCATCATGGAACTTATAAACAATGACATTGGTAATCTCCAAACTCAGGAACCCACCCAGTTCGGGTTTGTAAACGGCACATCATGTCTCCTAAACCTGATAAGACTTCTTTGAAGCAGTCACCAAAGCCGTAGATGAGGGTAAGGTGGTTCACACAGCCTATCTAGATCTCGCCAAGGCTTTTGACACCATCCCCCACTCAGGGATTTATACCTATGTCACAAGATGGGTTGCCAACTGGCTCACTGACAGAACCCACACTGAAAGTAGCAGACTCCAAATCCAGCTTCAGACCAGTGACAAGTGGAGTACCACAGGGTTCAATCCTGGGTCCTCCCCCTGTTTGGTATCTACTTCTCTGAAGTACAGGCCAACACAGAAGGTCTTTGGCTAACAAAGTTCGCAGATGACTGCAAACTAGGAGCCATAATCAAAACTCCAGAAGATGTGGACATCCTACAAAAGGCCTTGCTGAGACAGATACCTGGTGTCAAAGCCATGGCCTCAAGCTCAATGCCAAAAAGTGCATTGTCATTCCTTTTGGTAAAAACTCAGTACCCATGAACTACCACATAGGTGGTAGTCTACTTAACACAGAAACTGTGATAAGAGACCTTGGGACACAGGTGGACAGTAGTCTCTCCTTTGATAATCACATCGCCACAGTAGTCAGGAAATCCTTCTATGTGGCACACCCATTCACAAAAGGTTTCTTATCCAGGAAAAAAAGAGGTCATTGTTCCCCTCTACTCGTCACTCAGACCCATTATAGAGTACTATGTCCCTTTTGGTATGTACCTCACAAGATATCTACAACTTGAAAGGCCACAGAAATACCTCACAAAGAGGATTACCGGCCTCAAACAGATGCCCTATGCAGACCGTCTCAAAAAGCTACAGCTTTACTCCGTTGCATATCGCCTACTCAGAGGCGATCTCTGCCTAACACACAAAGCTATGTCAAACCCAGAGCTTTTAGACATGCTCCACTTAAAGAAATCCCAATCCCTACGAGCTACATGCTCTAGGGACCTAAACCTCATCACCACAATAAACAGAACATGCTGGAGGGGTAGAATCCTGTCCCAGAGACTTACCATACTCTGGAACAAACTACCTATCTATATCAAACAAAGCTCCTCATTAGCACTGTTCAAGAAAAATCTTGATGATTGGATGGGAGATAGGAAATTCACCCCGGGGATCACTTCTGTGGCTCTGCTCGACAGTGGCACAGGAAGATAATTTTCTTGGGTGGCGAAAGCCAGGGTACCTTTGGCTAGGCTTATATAGGCCCTAGGGCCAATAGCCTAGTACCTACCTATGAACCTATAAGCTTAGTTTTGATGTAATTATCAACTCCTGTGCCCAAAACATCACTCCAGTAAAGTCCTTTTGCAGACATGCATGCCCCATCTGTAACACTTGTAACTGGCTTACTCATTTTCAAATCATCTGCAACATACAGACTAGAGAACACACAACCACACCCATTTACTTAACGCTTGCACAAAAACACTGTTTAGTTAACACACAATTTGCCACTTTGCAGTTTTTTTGCAGCTGCAGTATAACAAATAAAATATATATATATATATATATATATATATATATATATATATACACATACACATACACATATACACACACACACACAAATAAAAAAACAAAATCTTACAGCTGTCCTCTCTCCCTGTACTGCAGAGAGGTAATTCTGGATTAACTTAATCCCAGTCAGGGCACAGGCTAACTTTTGTGGGCTGGCTGCTTGCTGTAGGGAATGGATCGGAAAGAAGTGTGAGGAAAAAAGACCATATTTGTATCATTATCCCTATGCCCTGGCTCCTGTCTGGTGTTAAAAAAAACTAAACAAGTTGTTCTGACATTCTTGCTCTGTGCACCTTACCCTACGGAGCACCCAACCAGATTTCAGGAGACTGTCCGGTACAGTGCTGCACACACTGAGTGGTGTGTGCGCGCTCTGGGGATGTATAGCAGCATGTGTTCAGCATCAACACGCTCATCCCGGAGGGAGGCTGGTAGCACGTCTCACTGCATTGGTGACTCCTGCATGAGTGCTGGTGTATCAGCAATATGAAGAGCCTTGCATGCCTACAATGCAAGAAGCATGCTGCTTGGTCAGGAGGTTATGAAGTTTACAGGCTGCTACTGAGGTGATGAAAAGGGCAGTATGCAGGATGTTTTTATTTATTTTACATTTGTTTACTGGGAAAGTCCGACTGGGCAGGGATTGCCAGTTTTTAGCGGAGGCCTGAGGAGAAAAGCTCCACATAGTACATCACAATAAATATTTTCCATGAACATTTAAGACATGCAACATACCCACAATACAAGAAATTTTCAAAAATTCTATACAAAGAATATGTAACATAGTCCTTTTGAAAAATCATTTAGCAATACACAGAAAGTAGTATATGTGGACTGGTCTGCTCCCTAACACCAACTCTTTCCTTCACTAGAAAGAGAATAGGCTGGGGGATATTGCCTCAGTAGCTGAACAAATGGATCACTTGGATGCAAGAAAGGGGAGCTATATGGACAAATCCTCTGGACAGCCCCTAACCCCCCCCCCCCCCAAAAAAATAAATAAATAAAAGCAGTTCTTCACAATACATTGGGTTTTTGCAGTGACACAATTAGACAAACATTACACTCAAAATTTTTTGAAAACTTCAGCATATAACTTTTTAACCCTTTAGGTGTCAGCCTGTGACCATAAAAAATAATGTAGCTTTTAAAACCTTTTCTGTGTTTTACAAACCCAAACTATTGCAATTGCTTTCTGCCAAAATATTAAACTCTGCACAAGTAATATTCACAAGTACAATGCTGCCATTTAATACGTCATTTTTTTTTTTTTTTTTTTTTTTACATTTATGTACTTCTGCCTTTTCTGACTGGACAGTACCTATGGTACATGCATCGAAGGCGTTCACAAACCAACTCAAGCTCTGCTTCTGAGTAAGCAAAAAAGGCTGTATGAAATTAATATGCAACAATTACTTACCCTTTTACTCATTATCTTTTTTTTTTGCTTTACTCAGTTGAGAAATGGTTCAGAATTTCCACATTTTCTATTAAATCCAGGATAAACATTACCTTCAATTGGAGAATGCAAAAGCATAGTCAATTTAATACATACTGTACTAAACTTCAATGGAGAAATTCACTCACACCGCAGGACTACAGAGTAAAGGAGTTACTCTGCTCCTTACACAGACCGTCTTTGAACTGTAAACGTTAGTACTGGGCAGGCAGCAGCAGCAAGAGAGTGACTGCATCTGTATTTAACGGAAATTAAGCAGCCTGCCAAATACACCTGCAGCCAATCAAAATTATATTAACCAAAAAAAAAAAAAAAAAAAAAAAAAAAAAAAAGGATGGATTAGTTCAGTCATCCCCCACCCCTTCTGAAAAAAGCAAAGTGATAATACTGTCCTGGCTGGGTGCACAAAAAGCTTATCATTAGAGAGGAGGAGGAGGACTTTTGGGACATTTTTTTAAAAAATGTACACGTTTGCTAGCCCTAGCTCGTCAATGTGTACACTACAGTGTACATAGGGCTTTTTTATTAGCTTATGCTTTCCGATGTCCTTGGCCAAGTTATAGCAGGAGTTTAAAAAGGGGGAGGCATGCACCTCCTGTGTCGGAGCCTAAATCCACCACTGGGTAAAGTATGCAACAGGAAGATGGGTCTGCTCTTCATTTCCATCATAAAGGCAGCAGACAAAATTGCATTGGCCAAGTCGTCAGTCCTCAGTAACAGCAGGACCAAATCCCAAACTAATCAGACACGTCACACAAAAGAAAATACACTAACAGAAGCTGTAAATACAGAGTCCAGCTAGTCTGAAATACCTTGCAAACATGTTAAGAGAAGCCAAGATAGCTACTACACAAATATCTACATATGCATATCTAAAAAGGCTATTGAAGCAGCTAGCGCTCTGGTAGAATGTTTGGAGCACATGGAAGCATATGGTGCTTTGCAGATCAAAATTTAATACTATAATTCAAAAAGTCATCTGTCAAGGGCTACTTTCTGGCCCATTGTCTAACAAAAAAACAAGCTGGTTGCTTTGAGGACTTATCAAGACTACGATCATGCAGGTTGCCTTTTCCACTTCTTTGTTCTCTTCAGTAATTAACATAGTTTCATTTGTTGGGCACATATACCACCATCTGCTCCAGTAGTTGCTCATCTAGGAACAGTGCTGGATGCTTGAAGACTAGCAAAAAGTCTCAAGTTAACCATAAATTGCCATAATGTTCAGCCTGTTTGCAAGAGGGGACAACCACTGACAAAGTATAATGCAGTCCTGGAACAAATGGCATGCACTGAAGCCTCTGGCCTATTTCAGAGAATGCTCTTGGAGAGGATCATCATGCTGGTCATCAGACCGGTACATCAGACTGATCAAAGAATGAAGTATGGACTTCTGTTTTATGTTACTTTGCTTTCAAGTAAGTAGTAGTTTTTTTTTTTTTTTTTTTTGTTTGTTTTGTTTTTTAAGCCGAGGTCAGACTGTGCTGCCACTTAATACAGTAACCATCAGCCTTGCTAATGGGCAGCTTCCTTTGCCACAATATCAACAAAAGGAGAATTGAAAGGGAAGTAGATGTTTTTATTTTGCAGAAATGTTGTTGTTGTGTCTTTGCAGAAATGTAAGAGGGACTATTCCAGAAGTTATCCAAAGGCTCAGAGGAGTACTGCAAATGAAAGCATATGGAACCCTCAAGTTTCTGACACACCAGTTTAATTTAGAAAAACTCAGCATAAAAAGGGACTTTGAACATTTTAGATGACAGCATTTTGTGTATTTGGCACATGTATACAGGAATAATTTTATCATTACAAGACAATGTTTACTGATGCCCTTTAGTATGTTAAACTACAACTGCTGTACATAGCATCAGATGAATTCTATGAATACAATAAAAGGAGCTCGACACAGAAGACAGCCTTAAGAGGCGATGCTCTCTCTACACACAACCCAAGTTGCATCGGCTATCTAGATTCTTGTTTCTACAGAAGGCTGAACACTTCCTAAAAGGTGGCACTACATGTAGGGAAAATGCTGTAAATAGTTACGTAACTTTGTTAAGGTTACCCAATTTCTTTGTTCGTATCTGTGCGCTTGATAATTTTATCAGCAAGACTTGGCTCTTTGTTCATATTTGCTTTTTGCACATCTTGGAGCGTCTTCTGTGTCGACATGCGTGAATGGGTGTTCCTTCATTGAAGGTTGTGCGTTGGACCTGGCAAGCCAGCATGTAAAAATCTACTGCCAATCATTAGCGGACCGGAGTTCCGCTGTGGCGACCCCTAACCGGGAAAAGCCAAAAGAAAGAAGACTGATGACAAAGAAAAATACTTTCAATACTACAACAAAAAGTTAAATGTAAGATTTATATATGCTGAAATGAAGTGCCTAAATGACAGCATATATTTTATTCTTGTGTTAATGGGCTCATAAGCCCAGCTAAAAACAAAAAGTACAGTTTTGTACCTACCATAAATGTAGATGTTAGAGGATCCACATTGCTGCAGTCATAACCTGCGGGTAGTCCGCTGTCCTCGGTCGGCCCGAATACCAAAGAGCTAGGCTGGCGTCGGTCATTGTCGCCCAGAGCTGACGTCAGTACGTAATAGTACTTAAGCGCATGACCGACGCCATATCCTCAGTCTTTCTTGCCCCAGATGTCAGAAGGCCTAAAAATGAAAGGCCAGAGCCAAAATAGTAAATACCCAACAACCACCAGTGAGGAAATAATGAGTATCCCAAAAGGAAACACAGCAACCACAAACTATAGAGGGGAAGGAGGGAGGGAAAATAGGACTGCAGCAATGTGGATCCTCGAACATCTACATTTATGGTAGGTACAAAACTGTACTATGTTCTTCGTCTCACATTGCTGCAGTCATAACCTGTGGGTAGAATCCCAAAGCAAAGGAAAAGGGAGGCTGGCAAACTAAAAAGCATTAGGAGCTGCTAACATGCCCTGTAAAACTGCAGTGGCAAACCCAGCCCTGGACTTGGAATAAAGAGGGAGATGGTAATGCTTAGTAAAAGTGTGTACTGAACTCCAAGCAGCTGCCTCCAAAATATCCTTAGTAGCTACCCCCCTCAAAAAGGCAGTAGATGTGGCAGTATCTCTAGTTGAATGAGGTCTGATCCCAGCAGGAACATTCTTCCCATGATGAGAATAACAAAAAGCAATACAGTGACCAATCCACTTAGAAATAGTTTGCTTTGAAACAGCTTTCCCTTGTGAACCCAAAGCAAAAGAAATAAATAACTGTTGAGTCTGCCTGAACTCTTTAGTTCTGCTCAAATAATAACGTAGTTGCCTGTGGACGTCCAAAGAATGCAAGACTTTTTCCCCCTTATTTTGGGGATCAGCATAAAAAGTAGGCAAATGAATGGACTGGTTCAAGGCCACATTAGAAATCACTTTAGGCATAAAAGTAGGGTTAGTACGCAAAGAAACTCTATCCTTATGGAATATCAGAAAGGGTTCAACTGCCATGAGTGCCTGCAATTCAGATACCCTCCTAGCAGAAGTAATGGCCAACAAAAAAGCAGTCTTCCAAGACAAAAACTTCAACTCAGACGTAGCTGCAGGTTCAAAAGGAGGTAAAGTAAGCTTCTCCAACACAAAATTGAGATCCCAGGAAGGAGTAGGAGCTCTACGTGGGGGTCTTATATTTTTTGCCCCTCTAAGAAATTGTTTAAACAAAGGGTGAGAAAATAAAGGAGGATCACAATCATAGTGAGCAGAAATGGCTGCAGCATGAACCTTCACAGAAGAAAATGACAAACCCTTGTCCAGTAATTCAGTAAGGTACTGTAGTGCAAAACTCAAATAAGGTACTGAAACATCAAAGCCCTTTGCTGTGCTCCAAAGAAAAAATCTCCTCCATTTATCAGCATACACTTTTCGAGTACTAGGCCTCCTGGCTTCCAAAATGACATCTAAAACCTGTTGAGGAAGCTGAGACCCCACCGGCTCTAAAACAGAATACGCCAGGCTGTTAGATGCAGGGACTGCACCCTGACATTGAGAAAATGATTGTTTGACTGGGATAACAAGTGAGGAATCTGTGGCAAAGGCCAAGGGGGCTCCTGAATTAAACTCCTCAGCAGAGGATACCAATGCTGACGTGGCCAATCTGGTGCTATTAGAATCATGCAAGGCTTGTCCCGCCTGACTTTCAAGAGTACCTTGGGAAGAAGAGGTAGAGGGGGGAAAGCATAGACGTGAAGGTTGTTCCAACTGAAAGATAAGAGCATCCACTTTCCAAGCTTTTGGGTGAAACATCTTTGTGCAAAACTCTGGCAGTTGGAAATTCAGTGGAGAAGCGAACAGATCTATGTCTGGAGTTCCCCAAGCCACGGTCAACTGTTGGAATACCTGAGGGTCCAATTTCCACTCGTGAGGATCCACAATTTGTCTGCTCAATACATCTGCTAGGGAGTTCTGTGCTCCTGGCAGAAACCGTGCTTGAAGATTGATGTGCAAACTCAGAGCAGTCTCCCACAATATCATTGCTTGTCTGCAAAGAGGGTAAGAATGGGTTCCCCCCTGCTTGTTGATGTACCACATGACTGTTGTGTTGTCTGTTCGAATCAACACCTGTCCCGGCTGAAGTAGGTCCTTGAAGGCCATCAAGGCAAATTGGACTGCTAACATCTCCATGTTGATATGCAAATGTAGTAGTTTGGGAGGCCACGTGTCTTGTATCCATTTCCCATTGAAGTGTGCTCCCCAAGCCAAGTCCGAGGCATCCGTCGTTATGATCTGACTCGCCTCTGGTCGGGTCAGAGAGTCCCCTGTTTAGGTGACATTCCGGAGCCCACCACAAGAATTCCTTCTGGATGCAAGGTATTATCCGAATGACAGTGTCCAAACCATGGCAGTGTTGAGTCCATACACTTGAGATACCATTGTAGCTTCCTCATATGCAGTTTGGCATTGGGAAGTACTAGAATGCAAGATGCCATGAACCACAAGGCTTGAAGGACTGTCCTTGCAGTCAGCCTGGACATTACTGATAACTGTTGGAAGTATAGATGAAGAGTTCTTTGTTTGTCCGGGGTCAGAAATGCCATCTGAGAAGCTGTATTCAGTCTCACACCCAGAAAGCACATGTCCTGAGAGGGCACTAGACTGGACTTTATTTCGTTCACAGAATACCCTAGGCACCTTAAAACTGCCATTACATACTGGAGATGTTGTAGTAACTTGTCTTTGTCTTGAGCAAGAATCAGGCAATCATCCAGATAAGGATAAATTTGTATTCCCCTCTGTCTGAGGAAAGCAATTACAGGAGCCAGAACTTTTGTGAACACCCTGGGTGCAGTAGATAAACCAAAGGGCAATGCAGAGAACTGATAATGAGAAGTACCAGCCCGAAATCGCAGGAATCTCCTGCAGCTGGGCCTGATAGGGATGTGAAGATAGGCCTCAGATCCAGGGTTACCATCCAGTGATCTTTGCCTAGCATAGGCAGAAGTTGTTGTAATGTTAACATCTTGAACTTTGGAATGTCTAGGTAGGTATTGAGAATGGACAAATCCAGAATTGGCCTCCAAGTGTTTCCTTTCTTTGGCACTAGGAATAGACGGGAATAAAATCCTAGGCCTACTTCTGACGGAGGGACCACCTGAATTGCCCCCATCTGCAAAAGCAAAGAAATTTGCTCCTGAGCCTCCAGCCTTTGCTGAGGAGGCACATCCGGCATGCCTTTGAAAGGAGGAAAAAAGTGTGAAAATAAAACTTGTAACCTTGATTTATTATTTCCAACACCCATTTGTCCTGGGTGACTAAATGCCAGTTTTGTTTGAAAAGTCCCAACTTTCCTCCTAGAGGAGCTGCCAGAAAAGAAGGGTCTGGCAGCTGAAGATACAGGTCATTGGGTCTGTTTACGAAAAGGCTGACCCCTGCCCTCACCAGAAGACTGTTCAGGAGAACTCCAAGTCCTAGGCCTGAAAGAACCCTCAGCGTGAGCCCTGCCTCTACCACGTCTAGACCTGCCCTTAGACTGATAATCCGAAGAAGGGTAGGACCATCCTCTAGCAGGCCAATTCCTACTAAACTTAGGGGGCTGCACCTGCAAAAAATCCTTGACTCCACAGGAGAACCAAAAAGAACTTCAGATTGAAGAGGAGCATCCAAAATCCGAGCCTTAACATGCTCTGACAAATTTTGATCCTTAAGCCAGGCATGCCTACGAATAACTGAACCTGTAGCAGCCACCCTGGATGAAGCCTGAAGAGCATCGAAACCACACTGCAAAGAATGTTTGCCAACTTGATCTGATGCATGAACCAACTCCTGCAGCTCCTTACACTCTATACCCTCAGATAAAGCATCCACCTTAGATTTCAATTGGCCTAACAAAAAGTTCTGATACTTCAGCATATGAAACTGGCAATTCAAAGCCCTCATAGCCAACGTAGAGGAGGTGTACACTTTTTTCCCCCACCTATCTAACGCTCTAGAATCTTTATCCAAAGGAACTGGATTCTTAGCCACAGAAGCCCCGACACCCTTCGGACCTTGAGTAATAGTTTCCGGATCAGCTCTAGGACTCTTGTACAAATACTTATGTGCTTCTGGAACTCTGTAATATCTGTCTGGCTTGACAGGGGCAGGGGGCAAAGAATCAGGATTAAGGGAAGCTTCAGAAAAAACATCATGAACAACATCTAAGACAGGGGGAATAGCCAAGGGCCTATGTTGTGGCAAAAACAAAAATTCCCTAAGCCTTTTCCGAGAATCTGAAAAATCCTGACCTTCCCACTTGAAATGTTCCCTCATGGAATGCAAAGTTTCAGAAAAGGAGAAATCCTCTGGAGGAGAAGCAGAAGGACAGGAATCCTCTGCATCCGAATCTGAATAGGGAGGGAAATCCTGAATTTCTTCAGCTGAGGAATCAGAGTAGTCTGAAGAATGCTCCGTTCCCTCTAAATCTGCCTCCACCCTAGGCCTCTTCTCTGGGGGGGCATCTTTTTCTGACATCCGGATAACTGAGGCAAGAAAAGACAAAAATTTCCCCAATGGGGTACTTAGCCCAACTTGGTCTTCGGTCTGAAACTCGAAAAATGAAAATTTCAGAACGCCGAACGGCACTTGCAAACGCTGCTTCTGCTTCGGACCACGCGGCAAGAAAGACTGAGGATATGGCGTCGGTCATGCGCTTAAGTACTACTACGTACTGACGTCAGCTCTGGGCGTCAATGACCGACGCCAGCCTAGCTCTTTGGTATTCGGGCCGACCGAGGACAGTGGACTACCCGCAGGTTATGACTGCAGCAATGTGAGACGAAGAACATCTACTAAAGTTTTTGTTTAAACAGCATTTACTATTCCAGATGATGTAACCAACCGAGATAGAACTTAAACGAAGACTTGGTTAAGGTCAAGTATATTTTGACTCTGCCAACTACAGAGAAAACAGGATGTTAAAGTGGCAAGGCTAGGCACCTCTTTTGCCTTAGAGAAACAAAGGCCATACAAGGAAAGCAGACAAGATACTGGGAGAAAATGGTTGGAAACAGTAATTGGGTGCATGCGTGACTCATCCGCTAGGTAAAGATGTTCCTCGTTTTAAATGTATTATATAGTGCTTTTTGTCTTAATCACTTTACAAACCATCACTCAGCTGTAGAATGATGACCATGACAGGTTTTGGACTATTTTGCTAAAATCAGGTCTCTCAGAACATTACCTAAACAATCAGCAGTACCAAATGATGTTGCTGAAAATAATACACTGTTAAAGAAAATCTTGGAAAACAAAATCAATAGGACTAACTGGTTTAACATTCAGCATTCAATTAACAGAAATATTACTCATTAGTGAAGTTTAGTAATATAACTAGCTAAACTGGAATCTACACTGAAGAAAACCATATTCTAGAGTCCCATACCAGACTGGCCTTCCATCTTTAAGTACAACTTGTTCCTATCTGATGCTGAAATGATGCCTGGATAGGGAATTAAATGAAAAGCAAACAATTTTTTTTTTTGTAAAGGAGATTTACTTTTGGAAAACCTAGATTTTATAAGCACTGGCAAGGCCTCTAAATCTCAGAATGGGTCTTTTCTCCCAAATGCTTAGGATGCTTTAACGCAAGTATGGCATGTGCTCAGAAGGCATATTTTGGAAACAAACTCAGCGATAAAACAAAGTTAAGGGATTAACTGAAAGAGATCAAAGTTATGGTAAACAGCCAGTAAGATGCAGACCAACAAAGTTTAAGATATCAGGAAGAAACTTAACATGTTAGAATATGAAATGAAGTAGTTTCTTAGTCTGATGTTTAGCCTGAGTGTACACTTTTTAATCAGAAATATTTGACACCAAGGCTCAGGCAACAGCTTACGGATACACACACAAAGGGAATTTGATAAGTCAGTTACTTAGCAACTCAAAGATTTTATTTTCTGGAGGGGAGGTTCAAAGCTATTATGAAAGAGACAGCATGCCAAGACATCCAAATCAAAAATCAAAGGAACACCTGGATGCCTTTGGTATTGCCCAGAACAGACCTTGATCAGATATCTTCATTGCCAGCAAATATCAAAAGGCAGAATAAATGCTAGAGAGAAAGAGGCTGGTCCTAATGGTTTGCCAGTGGAAAGATGTACACAGATTAGAGGGAAGGATTTTTCCACTTCAAAAATGATATTTTGACCACAAGAGACAAGTGTATGGAAATCAGAAATTAATTTATTTACATTTGTTGATCAGGTAGTTTCCAACTGGACCATGTCGCCCGTTTTCTGCAGAGACCCAAGCAGAAAAGCTCCATCAAATAAATCAGACAATACAAAGAAAGTTGAAACAATAAAATATCCAAGTAAAATACATGTAGAACACTGTAATACAAAAATACGTAAAGTACAGTTAGCAGTTGGTCTACATAAAACAGTACCAATAGTCCAATAACAGTAGCTTCACAAGCATCACAGAAAAAAAAAACAACCAAGACATTTTTTTTGGCTGGGGGGGGGGGGGGGGTGTTACCTAGGGAGTAGAGAGAACAGAAATTTGTTGAAGAGTAGGGAGGAATCATTTCCATCATTTTTCAAGCACGGCAAGGATTCAGTTGGGGTCGGCTCATACTCATATCACAACTATAAACTAATCTGCAGTCATTTGATGGGAACAGTTTTGACCCGTTTACTAATGGACTCATTTAGATTCAAAAAGGCTTGGTTCTCTGTCAAACCATCTGTGAGGATATTAGATGCAGTTATCTGTGCTAGCATAACTGGCTGAATTTTGTAAATAAATTCTAAATTACCCTGTGTCACATATACCAGCACAGCTAGCTATAATGTAAGCAAATTTGTCTTTTGGATTATCATTCTGATTTATGCAAGATGTTTGAATGCCAAACAGTGTTCTTCTGGCTGACCAAATGTGCATGTTCTTTGCGGGGAGAATTCTAAACGAGTGTTATGCCAGTCAGCTGACCTAGATGTGATTTCATGTGCCAGGGCTGAGAGAAGAGAATCTTCACTACAGCTGTTTGTTTACTTATTCAAAGTCTGATATGAAAGTAGAATTCTCATGGCAATTTCCTGTTAACTTTTGAAAAAGATTCGCTACAAAAAGCA
Organism: Protopterus annectens; assembly: GCF_019279795.1. Lineage (NCBI taxonomy): Eukaryota > Metazoa > Chordata > Ceratodontiformes > Protopteridae > Protopterus > Protopterus annectens. The sequence goes on along the minus strand of NC_056729.1, from coordinate 283,806,104 downwards.
TGTTCCGAGTCAGTTGCTCAGTTATTTGTTCAGTAGTTTTCCAGGGCTGTTCAGCAGTGGTAGTCCAATTGTTTTCAGAGCAGTTGTTCCAGTTACTGAGGAAAGACAACATCCTGGAGTGTGGACATACTTCTGGAAGGTAAAATGAGAAATTAGGAGTATAACCTTGCCCTGTTACGATATTTAAATTGGATAAGGACAGTTAATCTTCAGAGAGTCAGGGGCCTACAGCTAGAGATTTCCTAAAAATCAGTGCAAGATCTATCCTACAGCATTATTTGCATATTTCTTTTGTGTGAAACTCTGATGCTTACTGCAAATCAGTTATTCAGTATTTATACGTTTTAAATACTTTTAATTTATTAAAAGTTTTACTACCTCATTGTGGCTGGTTATTTTGTTAATGTTTTTAATAACTTGAGAGCATTTATGCTTTTTGTGATAACACCAGGGCCACTCAGAAAGCCATACTGCTTTGGATACATACTTGAACACCCCTTTTGTAGAGTACTGCGATACTTGACTGGTGGCAGCTGTTACCTTGTAATCTTGGAAAAGAAAAAGTACAGTTGTGTACACTTACCATAAATGTAGGTGTTAGAGTGCATTCACTGTTGCAATCATCACAATTGGGTTATCTGCTTGCAGTAGCCCTCAGGTCGGCCTGATTAACAATGTCGTGGGTCCTGTGTCAGCTGCTGTCCCTTCTTCCATGACATCAGGGGTATAAAACATGCAGCCGATGCCATTACATCAGTTTTTCTTGCCCGAGATGTCAGGTGCCCCCTTAATGGGAAGCAATTACATCTATAAATATACAAGATTATACCTCCAGCAAAAAAGCAAATGCACCAAAAAGCTTTTGAGCATAGTAAAGTAGAGGTATAGTCAAAAGAAGAAAGGGGGCTGGAGGGAGGGTAACCAGGACTGCAACAGTGAATACACTCCAACATCTACATTTATAGTAAGTGTACACAACTGTACTAAGTTCGTGTTTCACTGTTGCAGTCATCACAATTGGGTAGATTCCCAAAGCTAAGGATGGGAGGAGGAATTTAGATAGCATTAGGACCAGCTATAAGGCCCTGCAAGACTGCAGTGGCAAAGCCAGCTCTGGAGTTAGAGAAAATTGGCAGATGGTAATGTTTGGTGAAAGTATGTAGTGTACTCCAGGTAGCAGCTTCTAGGATGTCCCTGGTAGGGACACCTCTGAGAAAGGCTATAGGAGGTAGAAGCAGCCCTGGTTGAGTAGGGTCTGATTCCCTGTGAGATAGGTGTTCCATGGTGCTTGTGGCAAGAAATGAATGCAATGGCCTATTTGGAAATGGTTTGCTTTGAAATAGTCTTCCCCTCTGCCCCTGCAGCAAATGCCACCAGCAGTTGGGATTTCCTTTGAGGTTTAGTCCTGTCCAAGTAGAACTTAAGTTTGTCTGTGCACGTCTAAGGAGTGCAGTATCCGTTCCCCTTTGTTCTGTGGGTTAGGAAAGAAGGTTGGCAAATGAATGGACTGATTAAGGGCCACACTGGATACCACCTTGGGCATGAAGGAGGGGTGGGTCCCAAGGGACACCCCGTCCTCATGAAAGATGATGAAAGACACCACTGCCATGAGGGCCTGTAATTCAGATACCCTTCCTGCTGAAGTGATTGCGAAAAGGAAAGCTGTTTTCCAGGAAAGGAATTTTAAATCCACAGTGGCAGCTGGCTAGAAAGGAGGAAGGGTGAGCTTTTCCAATACAAAGTTAAGGTCCCAGGCTGGAGTTGGGGCTCTCCTGGGTGGTCGTAGATTTTTGGCCCCTCTCAGGAACTGCTTAAGCAGTGGATGAGAGAAGAGGGGAGTTTTTGTGTTATAATGAGCTGAAATGGCTGAGGCATGAATTTTGTAGGAGGAGAAAGACAGGCCCTTGTGAAGCATCTCAGTTAAGTACTGAGAAATCTGAGGTAAATTTGGCACTGCTGTGCTCATCCCTTGAGATTGGTTCCAGGCACAGAATCTTTTCCATTTTTCAGCATAAGATTTTCTAGTACTAGGCCTCCTTACCTCTAAAATGATAACCATCACTGGTTTACTGAGGGATGGTAAAAGAAAGATTAAGTAATTAGCCAGGCTGCTAGGTTCAGTGTATGAAGCTGAGGGTGCAGAATCTGATTCGCCTGCTGAGACAATAGGGTAGGAGTCTGAGGCAGGTGCCATGGGGCCAACAGTGACACTTCACAAGAGGGGGTACACCAGTGTTGGTGTGGCCAGTCTGGTGCAATCCAAATCGTCCTTGGTTCGTCTTGTTTGATCTTTAGTAGTACTTTGGAAAGCAGAGGCAAAGGAGGAAAGGTATAAACTGATGAGCTTGGAATGTGGATGCTCTGTCCTTCAGCAGGAAAAATCTGTTTGTAGGAAGTCCTTGTGCAAAATTTGTCCAATTGATAGTTCTGGGGGGAGGCAAACAGATCTGTATCTGGGCTCCCCAATTTGCTTGTCAACATGTTGAAAATAGTGCAGTTTTGTACCTACCATAAATGTAGATGTCCGAGAGGTATGCATCTGCAGTCCTAACATATGGGTTGTCCTGCCTCAGGCAGCCCTTCAGTCGGCCGGATTCCAAAGTCTGGGTCTGGCCTCGGCTGATGTCGCACTTCACCCGACGTCATAGCTGCTGTGAATTGGGTATAAAGGCATCAGCCGACACCATTTTCCTCAGTGTTTCTTGCCCCAGATGCCAGGTGCCCTCTAGGAAGGCTAAATTTGGATAAATGCAAATGATTCCAAACAGTAGAGAGCAAACAAAAATAAACATGTATATACATATATACAAACAAATACACCATAATAGATTCCCCCAGCTAGCTACAAGATGGGCAAATACCCTAGGAGTACCACAGAGGGAAGGAGGGTGGGTAATCCTGACTGCAGATGCATACCTCTCGGACATCTACATTTATGGTAGGTACAAAACTGTACTATGTCCTTCAAGGATGCATCTGCAGTCCTAACATATGGGTAGAATACCATAGCCAAACTGGGGGAGGAGGCACTAAGATGATTATGGTGTAGTTAAGATCCCTTGCAAAACAGCAGTTGCAAAACCTGCTCGGGATCTGGAGTATAAAGGTAGATTATAATGCTTGGCAAATGTATGCACGGAGCTCCAAGTAGCAGCTTCTAAAATGTCTTTGGTAGCCACTCCTCGTAAGAAAGCTGTAGTAGTGGCTGTAGCCCTTGTGGAATGAGGTCTGATGTTTTCTGGAGTTGTCTTTCCATGAAAAGAGTAACAAAATCTAATGCAATTTCCTATCCATTTTGAGATTGTCTGTTTTGAAATTGCTTTTCCTTCCATTCCTGTTGCATATGCTACCAGAAGCTGGTCAGTTTTTCTATTGTTCTTGGTTCTGTCCAGATAGTAGCGCAATTGCCTGTGCACATCCAAGGTATGTAGTAGTCTTTCCCCCCTGTTCTGTGGGTTGGGGAAGAAAGTTGGTAGGTGGATTGCTTGGTTCAATGATACCCTGGAGATCACCTTTGGCATAAAAGTAGGGTTAGTTCTCAAGGACACTCTATCCTGATGGAAGATAAGGAAGGGCTGTACTGCCATTAGTGCCTGTAATTCAGAAACCCTTCTTGCTGAAGTGATTGCAAACAAGAAAGCAGTTTTCCAAGATAAGAACTGTAATTCTGCTGTTGCTGCTGGTTCGAAAGGGGGAAGTGTTAACTTTTCCAGCACAAAGTTAAGGTCCCATGTAGGCAAAGGTGGCTTCCTTGGAGGCTTTACATTTTAATTCCTCTCAGAAACTGCCTGAGAGGAGGATGAGAGAAGACTGGAGGATCCATGTTGTATTCTGCTGAAATTGCCGATGCATGAATCATAATGGAGGAGTAAGACAGGCCATTGTGGAAAAGTTCTGCTAAATATTCCAGGATGTTAGCTATGTTTGCTAATGATACATTTTCTCCTTTTGCTGCACTCCAAATGAGATATCTTTTCAATTTGGCTGAATAAGTCTTCCTTGTGGAGGGTCTGCGAGCCTCCAGGATAATGTCTTTAACCCTCTGAGATAAATCTGGGTTATTTTGTTTTATGTAATATTCCAAGCAGCTAGTTGCAGTGTTTTCAAGTTTGGATGTAGGATCTTGAAGTTGTCCTGTGTTAGCAGTAAAGGAACTAGAGGTAGAGGCCATGCGTGTGTCCGAGACATACTCCTCAGTAGCGGGTACCAATGCTGCCTCGGCCAGTCTGGAGCTATCAGGATGATCCTTGGGTGATCTTCTTTGATCTTCAGTAGCACTTTGTGCATCAAAGGAAGAGGTGGGAATGCATATGCTGTCAAGTTTTCCCAACTGAAGGATAGGGAGTCCACCTTCCAAGCAAGTGGGTGGTATGTCCTTGTGCAGAATTTCCTCAATTGGTGGTTGTGTGGGGATGCGAACAGGTCTATTTCTGGTAGTCCCCATTTCTTTGTAATGGATTTGAAGATGTCTGGATGCAGCATCCATTCGTGGGCATCCGTGGTAGTTCTGCTTAAGGTGTCTGCTAGTATATTTTCTTTTCCTGGCACAAATATGGCCTGGAGCTGAATGTTGAGGTTCAGGGCCACATTCCACAGGTCCATTGCCATCCGGCATAGAGGATATGAGTGTGTGCCTCCTTGTTTGTTGATATACCACATGACTGTGGTGTTGTCCGTCCTTATCAGCAAATGACCCTGTTGAAGAAACTGTCTGAATGTCTGAATTGCCTGTTTCACTGCCAGCATCTCTTTTTGATTTATGTGAAGTTTCAGCTGGTCTTGTGTCCATAGGCCTTGTATACACTTGTCCACCATGTGTGCCCACCAGCCTAGGTCTGAGGCGTCCGTGGTGATAGTCTGGCTTGGGCGAGGTTTGTGGAAAGGCAGTCTTCTGTTCAACTGACAGGCCTGAGCCCACCACAGGAATTCTTGTTTCAGGCATGGAATTATTGGAATCTGGGCTTCTAGACTGTGCTTGTGTTGAGACCATATATTCCTTGGGTACCATTGCAACTTCCTCATATGCAGCCTGGCATGTGGAATCAATATTATGCAGGATGCCATGTAGCCCAGGGCTTGCAGGACTTTCCTTGCTGTAAGCTGGTTCTGTGTGGTTAATGCCATGAAATAGAGTGGTAGTTGCTTTTGCTTTTCTGCTGTGAGAAATGCCATCTGATTTGAAGTGTCCAGTTCTGCACCCAAGAATGTTATCCTTTGGGATGGTACCAGCCTTGACTTTTTCATGTTGACTGTGTATCCCAGGGCTTGCAGTAGTTGTATAACCTTTTCCAAATCTTTTGTTAATTTGGTCTTGTTGTCCGCTTGTATTAGGCAGTCGTCCAGGTATGGATAAATCTTAATTCCCTGAAGCCTGCAATGAGCAATTACTGATGCCAGGCATTTCGTGAATAGTCTGGGCGCAGTAGATAAGCCAAAGGGCAATGCTGAGAATTGATAATGCTCTGACCCTGCAAGAAATCTGAGGTATCTTCTGCAATCTGGTCATATAGGGACGTGCAGGTATGCCTCCTTGAGATCTAGAGTCACCAGCCAAGACTCCTTGCCCAGCATGGGAAGAAGTTGCTGTGGAGTCAGCATTTTGAATTTTGGAACAATGAGATATGTGTTCAGAGCGGACAGGTCGAGAATAGGCCTCCATTGGTTTTCTTTCCTTGGTACCAGGAAAAGTCTGGAGTAAAATCCTTGTCCTTGCTCCATAGGCGGTACCTTTTCTATAGCTCTCATCCTTAGTAAGTGGTTGATTTGTCCTAGAGCGTTTGTTTTTTAGTTTGGTGGCAGGTTTTGGCATTCCTCTCTTTTTTGGTAGAGTGTGGAAGTGAAACCTGTAGCCTTTGTCTATTGTCTGTAAAATCCATTTGTCTCCTGTAATGTAATGCCAGTTTACTGAAAATAAGGCTAGCTTTCCACCTAAGGGTGCTTCCAGTTGTTCCCTGGTAGGCGGTATCAGAGTCAAGTCATTGTGTCTGTCCTGTGGAAGTGGTAGTAACTGGATCTGTGGCAGTAGTTCTCTGGTTGTTAGTCTGCCACTGACGTCCCCTGTAGGCACCTCTGGATTGACCTCTGCCTCTTGGGCGCCTATTTCTGCCTCTCTGTGCTCTGGAGGTGTCTGGAAAGGACCAATTCTTCGAAGGCCAATTTCTACTAAACCTCGGAGGCTGGACCTGTAAGAAATCCTTGACTGTTTGGACAGATTTTGCCTTTTCTTCCACCTTCTTTAGCACTTGCTGTGCAGGGGAGCCAAACAAACTTTGTTTCTCCATGGGAGCATCTAGGAGCTTTGACTTTACATGGTCTGGTAAGGATTGCTCTTTTAACCATGCATGCCTTCTGATCACTGTTCCAGTCATAGCTGATCTAAAGGAAGCCTCCAGTGCATCATAGCCGCATTTTAAGGAATGATTACTGACCTGCTGAGTGTTATGTACCAAATCCTGAAGGGACTTACGGTCTATAGGCTCAGGAGAGGACAGTTTTTTATTTAGCTGGTCTAACAAAATTCCTGATACTGAATCATGTGGAATTGACAGTTTAAGGCCCTAGCGAAAGAGTAGCAGAAGTATAAACTTTTTACCCCATCTCTCTAATGCTCTAGATTCTCTTTCAGAGGGGGTTTTTGGCAGAGGCAGCTGCTACAGCTTTGGGGCCCTGTGAAATGGTTTCAGGATCTGCAATAGGAGCCTTATACAAGTGAAAGTGTGCGTCCGGGACCCTGTAATATCTGTCGGGCTTAGCAGGGGCCGGGGGAAGAGAGTCAGGGGCAGTACAGGCATCATTAAATGCATCATCCACAACTGTTAGTACTGGAGGAATGGCTAAAGGCCTATGCTGTGGTAAATGTAAAAAGGTCCTTAGCCTTTTCCTTGAATCTGAAAAATCCTGGCCCTGCCATTGAAATTGCTCTCTCAAAGCATGTAAGGTTTCCCCAAAAGAAAATTCCTCAGGAAGAGGCAGAAGGAATGGAGTCTTCTGCATCAGAATCCTCCTATGGAGGATAAGGGCCTTCTGGAGGATTTGAGCTTTCTGAATCATCCGAGGAATAGTCTGTAGAAACTTAATCCGGGGGCTCTGCTCTAGGCCTCTTCTCTGGAGGGGGTTGAGAGGCCCTGTCTGGGTGAGGTTGGGATCCCCTGATCAAAGAAATGAGATCCTCAGCCAGGCTGAGCATTTGGGAACTAGAGGTAGGCCTGTGTAAGGGGGTTTTAGCAGGCAAGGCCTTAGAAGATTTAGCTGCTTTAGCCCTAGAAAAAGCCTTGAAAGACATAGATGCAGGGGGCCTAGCAGCTCCACGTGCAGGAGTAGTTATGTCTAAAGGAATATTATCTGATAAATCCTGGGTGCCTGCTACAGCAGGAGAAATTTCAGTAGCAGATTCAGCCATGCTGTGTGAGGCCTCGGTTGTCGGAGGCAAGCTTTCGGCCGAAGGAAGAACCGAGGACTCTGTTTCAGCTGAAACAGAGAAACTCGCGGTTGGCTTAACAGTGGTTTCGGCCGAAACCGCGGACCGCGAGTGTCGGTCCTTTTCCTTACGCTTTTTAGCCAATTGTGAAGTCGGGAATCTCCGACGGCATTTTGTAAGCAAAAGCGGGACCAAAAAACTCCTCTGCAAACTCCGACCGACATCTAAGTGTCCGTCGGTTGAAGGAAGCACAGGCTAGACAAGCTGATACGTCGTGGTCTGGGCCTAAGCAAGGAAGGCAGTAAGAGTGGAAATCCTTATGAGGTATTTGTTTCCCACAAGTTAAACAATTATTTACTTTTTCTGACATCGGCTGAGGCAAGAAAGAGTCCCCAATGGGGTACTTAGCTTTTTAGAAGTCTTCGGTAGTAGAAATCTCTGGATCTGACCAACCGGCACTTGCGAACAGCTTCTGCTTCGGGCACCGCGCGCCAAGAAAGACTGAGGAAAATGGCGTCGGCTGATGCCTTTATACCCAATTCACAGCAGCTATGACGGGTGAAGTGCGACATCAGCCGAGGCCAGACCCAGACTTTGGAATCCGGCCGACCGAAGGGCTGCCTGAGGCAGGACAACCCATATGTTAGGACTGCAGATGCATCCTTGAAGGACATCGGCTCCCTGACAATTTTACATGAAAATGGGCATACTGAAAGCCCAAATATCACTTCCAATCTCCTCCCAAGGGCTGCCTGCAAATTAGCAATGCAGAAAGATTTCTTCTGGTAAAAAGGTGTTTAGGCCATCGAGATCCAATACAGCCCTGAGATCCTTTCTTTCTAAGCATTGCAAATTATCTGAAATCAAATGCTGACCCTTTATAAAAGGTCTGGTTGGACCACCTGGATCTTTTTCCCCCAGAGCAGCCCAAGGGAGCGGCCCTAGGTCAACTGGTGCCCTAGGCAAAACAGCTCCACGGCGCCCCCCCCCCAACACATTACCTGGTGCCCCCATCCTGGTCTACCTACACCAAATAAATACTAAAAAAGTGCCCCTGCTACACCGGCGCCCTAGGCGGCCGCCTAGTTGGCCTATGCCTAAGGCCGGCCGAAATAGGACATTTGGTAAGGGTAAGAACTGTGTGACAAAGTAATCTTACATCTCATGGATAAGACTATTCTTGCCCACCTTTCCTTATTTATTACCTTCAAGGCAAAGAGGTGAACAGACTGAACCCTCACTTGACTCCAACCAAGAAGTGGGCCACACAGCTGCCAAATAATGACCCAGAACTCCCTTCTAGGACACTGGCCTCTCTAGAAATTAACCTTGTGGGGGGGGGGGGAGTGGCCCTGGACGTGATATGTAAACCGTATCAGAATTTACTCCTCTGTATCCTTGAAAACACAGACAGCCAATTTACCACCCTTTTCCTTGGTGCTACTGCCATCTCCTGCATACTTTAAGATGTGCTTAGAACTTCTGGTGACCTTCAAGAAGACAGTCGGAGCCATGAGTGCCGGCAAACAGCAGTACCTGAATAGATGCTTCTGGACAAATCCACAGTGGGGCTGTAAGCTACCTGCTTCATGAAGTTACTCACAGTTCAGGTAGTTGATGACAGGACTGAAATTTTCCACAAAATACCCCACCCAGCAGCTGGGGTATCACTTGCCATATTTCATCAGAGATGCTCCTAAAAATTCATCTTACAGTCAAGCACCCTTAGAACACCACAAGTGATGTGCAAATTAACTTCCCAAGGCGATTCAACTTCCTTTATTCTTTACCATGGGAATTCACAGAGCCTTTGGAGTCAAGGCCTTTGAGAGAGCAGCTGCTGCAACATATCTAGCAGAGTCTCTGATCAGAAACTCCACTCCTTGGGAGGACAGAAGACACGGTACATGGTGTAATCATATTAGGGCTTTCCAAAGCTCAACTAGCAGACACCTTGGGAATAGCCACAAACGGAAGGACTACACCAGCAGATTTTCAGGTAGACAAAGATCTTCTACAGAGTATTCTGTGTAGACAGTGGGTCGTTGAGACATCCTGCCCTTATCAGTCATTTAAGACTTCTTTATGTAATTCAAGGTAGATACTGGGGAAGTTTACATATTACTCAGAGCAGCAGCAAGAAATTTGGCAAGTCAATGTACTCTCCCCACTGCATGAAGAAATCCTGTGCAGCTATGATGGAAGGATGTGGTTTGAACACAGAAAAGGCACTCTATGCAGCCTCAAAGTGAGGGTTCACCCCCAAAGACCTTGAACCATTATCCTGCTGGCTACACCCTATGCCCTGAAAGTACAGTTGTGTACACCTACCATAAATGTAGATGTTAGAGTGTCTTCACTGTTGCAGTCATGACTGTAGGGTTCTCCCCTGCCGGCAGGCAGCCCTCAGTCGGCCAGAATCCCAAAGTCTGGGTCCGGCGTCAGCTGTTCAACCATGCTCCCTGACGTCAGAGCACCAGGAGTACAAAGCTGACAGCAGATGCCATCTTCTCCAGTTTTTCTTGCCCCAGATGTCAGGAGTCCCAAAATGAGAAAGGTCCCATATCCTTTGCAAATACACCTCAACTACACAAAAGTAAAAATAAGAGGGGACAGGAGGGAGGGAAACCCAGACTGCAACAGTGAAGACACTAACATCTACATTTATGGTAGGTGTACACAACTGTACTATGTTCATCATGTTTCACTGCTGCAGTCATGACTGTAGGGTAGAATCCCAAAGCTGAAAGAAAGGGAGGTGGTCAAAGAAGAAGGGGCGGCTAAAAGGCCCTGCAAGACTGCAAAGGCAAAGCCTGCCCTAGACTTATAGTAGAGAGGTAGATTGTAGTGCTTAGAAAAAGTATGCACTGAACTCCAAGTTGCAGCTTCCAAAATGTCTTTGGTAGGAACTCCCCTGAGGAAGGCCACAGAAGTGGCAGCAGCTCTGGTGGAATGACTCCGTATACTCCCTGGGATTTGCTTTCCATGGTGTGAACAACAAAATCTGATTCCATGAGCAATCCATTTAGAAATGGTCCGTTTTGAAGTGGCTTTACCTTGGGAACTTGAAGCATAAGAAACAAATAATTGCTCTGATTTTCTGATGTCCTTGGTTCTGTCCAGGTAAAAACGTAGTTGTCTGTGTACATCCAAGGAATGTAAGATCCTTTCCCCTTTATTTTGAGGGGCGGGGAAAAAAGTTGGCAAGTGGATAGTTTGATTTAAAGCCACTTTGGAAACCACCTTAGGCATGAAGGTAGGATTAGTCCTCAAAGACACCCTGTCTTGATGAAAAATAATATAAGGTTCCACAGCCAAAAGAGCTTGCAACTCTGAAACTCTCCTGGCAGAGGTTAGGCTAACAGGATAGCTGTCTTCCAAGATAAAACTTGATGTCAGAAGAGGCAGCAGGCTCAAAAGGAGGCAAGGTTAGTTTTTCCAAAACATAGTTGAGATCCCAAGCAGGAATGGGAGGAGATCTAGGAGGTCTCAAGTTCTTAGCTCCTCTGAGAAACTGTCTCATGAGCTGGTGGGAATAGATTGGAGGGTCTGTATTATAATGAGCAGAAACAGCAGAGGCATGTATCTTAATGGAAGAGAAAGAGAGACCCTTATGTAAGAGATCTGTCAAGTAAAGTAAAATTAAAGGAATGTTCGAAGAAGAGGATCAGAATCCTGAGCCTGCATCCAGGAACAAAATCTTTTCCATTTTCCTGCATAAGATTTTCTAGTGCTAGGAAGTCTGGCTTCTAAAATGACATCCATAACCTGCTTGGGTAGGAAAGAAGAAATCAAAGGCCCTGGATTAACCAGGCCGCCAGGCTGAGAGTTCCAACATGAGAGTGTAGAACCTGACCCTGATGTTGGGACAGAAGGTTCGGAGACCGAGGTAAACCCAAGGGGGCTCCAGACATAGGTTTTTTTTAGAGTTTGGTACCAAAACTGTCGAGGCCAATTTGGGGCCAGCAAGATCATCATCTTGGGCTTGTCCTGTTTTATCTTTAAAAAGACCCGTGGAAGAAGAGGAAGAGGTGGAAAGGCATATCCCGAGAGGTTCCTCCAACTGAATGATAGGGCATCCACTTTCCAAGCTTCTTTGTGGAAAGTCCTGGTGCAAAAATTCTGTAGTTGATTGAGATGGGATGCAAAGTGGTCTATGTGAGGACATTCCCAGACTGCTGTTATCCTGAATATTCTGGTGTCCAACATCCACTCGTGTGGATCTGAAAGGTTTCTGCTCAGACTGTCTGCCAGGAAGTTTTGCTTCCCTGGTAGAAACTGAGCTTTAAGATCCAGATTGCAAGCTAGAGCTGTGTTCCATAGACCCATGGCTAGTCTGCAAAGGGGGTAGGAATGAGATCCCCCTTGCTTGTTTATGTACCACATAACTGTGGTGGTGTCTGTCCGTATTCGTAGTTGTCCTGGTTGTAGATGATTCCTGAAGGCCATTAGAGCTTTCTGAACGGCTAACATTTCCTTTAAATTGATATGAAGGTGCTTCTGATCCTTTGTCCAAAGGCCCTGCAGACAGTTGCCCTGAAAATGGGCTCCCCAAGCATAATCAGAGGCATCCGTGGTTAGAATCTGAATGGCAGGAGGCAGACAGAAGGGTTTCCCTTTGTTTAGAGCACATGCCCTGGACCACCAAAGAAACTCCTTTTGAAGGCAAGGCAGGACGGAGATCAGTATGTCTAAACTGTGGCAATGCTGAGACCATACACTTTTTAGGTACCACTGTATTTTCCTCATGTGTAATCTTGCATATGGTACGAGAAGGATGCAGGAGGCTATGTAACCCAAAGCCTGCAGGAATCTCCTTGCAGATAGAGGAGTTAAAGTTGCCAAGGTTTTGAAAGTTGAAGTCAGCTGTAATTGTTTTCAGGATGTCAGAAATGCCATCTGGGTTGTGGTGTTTAGAAGAGTAGCCAGAAAAGTTATCTGTTGTGATGGTGTCAAATTTGACTTTATGTTTACAGAGAATCCCAGGAACTTGAGGAGGTTCTGTACAAATTCGAGATGCTGGAGTAAGACATCCTTGCTGTCTGCCTGAATTAGACAATCATCCAAATAAGGGTAAATTTGAATTCCCTTGAGTCTGCAGTAAGCTACTACTGGAGCCAGGCATTTGGTGAAGACCCTGGGCGCAGTAGACAATCCAAAGGGAAGCGCACAGAATTGAAAGTGCCTCGATCCGGCCTTGAACCAGAGGTATTTTCTGCGTTCCTGCCTGTTGGGAATGTGTAAATATGCCTCCTTTAAATCCAAAGTTACCATCCATGCATTTTTGGACAGCATTGGAAGTAGCTGCTGTAGAGTAAGCATCTTGAATTTTGGAATCTCTAGAAAGGTGTTCAAGACAGATCCAGAATGGGTCTCCATGAGTTTTGCTTCCTGGGGACTAGAAAGAGCCTTGAGTAAAAACCTTGTCCCATCTCTGAAAGTGGAACCAGTTCTGTGGCTTTCATAGCCAAAAGAGCTTCCACCTGGTTTAAGGCCTCTGTCCATTGATGTTTTGGAAGGTCTGGCCATCCGCTTGGCCTTGGCAGGGTATGAAAATGGAATTTGTAACCTCTTAAAACCACATCCAGAACCCACTTGTCTTGGGTTATACGAGTCCAATTTTGATAAAAAAAAAGAGAGTTTTCCTCCGAGAAGGGCTTCCAGGCAAGAAGTTCCTGCAGCCCAACAGAGGGAGTCATCGAGTTTGTTTCCTATGAGTTTGTGACCTGTCCTCTCCTCCCCTAGGGGTGAAAGCAGTCCACTGTCTTGGTCTATAAGAAGCTTGTGTTTGAGGCCTTCCTCTGGAGCGTCTATATCTACCCCTCTGAGGCCTGTCTGAAGTGGGAAAGGACCAATTTTTAGAAGGCCAATTCCTGCTAAATCTTGGTGGCTGTACTTGTAAGACATCTTTAACTGTTTGCAAGGATTTCGCCTTATCGTCCATCTTTTTAATCACCTCTTCAGCTTTTGATCCAAACAAAACATTATGCTGAACAAGAGCATCCAATAATTTAGCTTTTACTTGTTCTGGCAAATTTTGTTCCTTTAGCCATGCATGCCTTCTAATGACTGTGCCGGAGGCAGCAGCCCTACAAGAAGCCTCCAAGGCATCAAATCCACAGTGTAAGCCATGCTTCCCAACTTGTTCAGTGGCATGCAATAAGTCATGTAATTCCTTATCTGCACAGGCAGAAATGGAAGTAAGCTTTTGTTTTAAAACAGACAAGAGAAATTGATGGTATTTCAGCATATGAAACTGACAGTTTAAAGCCCTAATGGACAAAGTAGCAGAAGTGTACACTTTTTTGCCCCATCTTTCTAAGGATCTAGAATCCTTTTCAGTGGGGATGGGATTTTTGGCAGAAGCGGCCTTAACTCCCTTAGGACCCTGAGAAATGGTTAGAGGGTCAGCAGAAGGGTTCTTGTATAAAAACTGGTGGGAATCAGGAACCCTGTAATTTCTATCAGGATTAACAGGAGCAGGAGGAATAGCCAGGGGTCTATGTTGGGGAAAAAGAAGAAAATCCCTTAGTCTTTTCTTAGATTCCGAATACTCCCGTCCTTCCCAGTGGAAATGTTCCCTCATTTCATGCAAAGTTTCCCCAAAAGAGAAATCCTTAGGGGAGAAGCTGAAGGAATGGATTCCTCAGCATCAGAATCCTCATAAGGAGGGAAAGAATATTCCTGGTCAGAAGAAGAAACTGATCAGAGGAATCATAATAAACATCCTGCCTTGGCCTTTTATCTGGAGGGGGATGTGAACCCCTAATCATAGTAAGTAAATCCTCCGCCATCTTGAGTAACTGTTTCTGTGACTTGGGAGCCGGTTCAGAAGAGGTCTGTGTTGCAGTCTTTGATTTAGAAGGAGTCTTTACCTTTGTCTTTGGCTTTGCCTTTATTAGAAGCTGAGTAGGCCGGAAAACCCCTTCGGAAGCCGGTACCTGCACAGCGGCTCCAGACCCATCCGAAGAAGCATTGTCCGAAGGTCCTGCAATAGAAATATTTAAAGGCCTGGTTGGCTCCTCATGAGAGTCCATTTCGGCCATCGGTTCTGAAATGGCCGACAGGGGCTGCAAAAGCGCCTTACTGACGACGGCCGAACCTGAAGCTGGCTCCGCTTGTGCGCTATCATCAGATTTGGACCTCGGAGGCCTGTCTTTATCCTTGCGACGTTTGTGAACTCCGGTAGCCGGAACCGTATCCAACGACATTTTGTAGTTAAAGCGCCTACCAAAGTAATGAAAAGCAAAAACGTACCTTCATTTAATTGTACATTGATTGAATCTAGCACAAAACCAACAACTAGCTACATCGTGGTCAGGGCCTAAGCAAGGAATACAGTAAGAATGAAAATCCTTAGGAGGTATTTGCTTCCCACATGAAATACAATTAACTTTTTCTGACATCGGACGGGAGCAAGAAAAAGTTTCCCCTAAGGGGTACTTAGCTTTGAGTGGAGAAGAAAGTCTTAGGACTGAAGTTTATCAGAAAAAATAAATAAATAGTCAGGAGTCAGCCGACCGGCACCTGCGAACTGCTATCACTGCACGGCAAGAAAGACTGGAGAAGATGACGTCGGCCGTCAGCTTTGTACTCCTGGCGCTCTGACGTCAGGCAGCATGGTTAACAGCCAATGCCGAACCCAGACTTTGGGATTCTGGCCGACTGAGGGCTGCCTGCCGGCAGGGGAGAACCCTACAGTCATGACTGCAACAGTGAAACACGATAAACATCTTTGCAGTCTGTCAGTCTTTTCTGGTTATGGAGGAGATGCAGATATTAAAATGAGATATTGCTGCTGTGTTCCCTCAAGTGCACTGCCTGGTGCTTTGGCATCAAGCTCAAACTGCTGGTTCTGTACAGAGAGTCTGTAATTAACCTAAGGTTGGGCAGAACAGGACCAAGAGACTCCATGCAGGTATCTGCACTGACATCGTGGGCATTAGTGAAAACATCATATATCCAGACTGAAGTGTTTGATCAGTGTCAAGAAACAGGCCACCGAGGGTGACACTCAAATCTTAGCCATCGATAAGTTCTCTAGCACCAAACACAAAAATTTGCATGGGTGGAGACTTATTCTCAGGACCAGCACAAAGTAAAGTTTGGCTGACGAAGGCTGTTTTGTGTCCTTGTCTGGGTACAAGCAGTCAATGGTACAGCCTTCACAACACCCTTTGGGGTTCTGTGTTGGCCCCAGTTTTGCAGAAGGAAAGACCAGCAGACCATGTGATAAACAGAGGTATCGAAGTAATCAGAAAAAAATTAAACCGAAAGAGAAAAGTTTGCAGCATAAAATTCCACACTTAATTAAAAATCAGGGCTAACGTCTTAAATCTGATAAATCATTAATAATGCACGTTTCTGATGGGGGGGGGGCTCTTGCATCAATTTTTAATTGTGACAGGCTTCAATAGCTTTAAACTTAATCTCGGACTGAAGAGGATTGTAGGGAAAGGAAAGAATCCTAGAGCACTTGTGCAGGCTACATTTTTTTCTTGGAAGGTAGGAAAACCGCCACCCCTCAAACATTTTGAGGTCAAAGCTGAGTAAGCATGGATGCAAAAATGGAGAAATGATAATGAATCTGACCAGTATGACTAACAAAAAATTTTAAATATAAATGTAACCTGGAAGAGGCAAGAAAGTGCAGTTGTGTACACTTACCATAAATGTAGATGTTAGAGTGCATTCACTGTTGCAGTCATTACATTTGGGTAATCCTGCTGGCAGGTTGCCCTCAGGTCAGCCTGAATTCCAAAGTCCTGGGTCCTGCGTCAGCTGCTGTCACCCCTTCCCTGACGTCAGGTCATCAGGGGTATAAAAGATGCGGCCGACGCCATTTTCTTTAGTTTTCCTTGCCCCAGATGTCAAGTGCCCCCTAAAAGGGTAGCCAAAATTTACATACATATAAATACATGCACCAATAAACTTTACCTTTATCTACAAGCAAATACACCAGATAGGCTTCATGAGAAGAAAAGGGGGATGGCAGATGGGTAACCTGGACGGCAGCAGTGAGTACACTCTTACCATCTACATTTATTGTAAGTATACACAACTATACTATGTTCTTCATGTTTCAATGTTGCAGTCATTACATTTGGGTAGAGTCCCAAAGCTATGGATGGGAGGCTGGAGCTAAAAACAGCATTAGGAGCGGCTATGAGGCCCTGCAGAACTGCAGTGGCAAAGCCTGCCTTGGATTTAGAGGAGAGTGGCAGATGATGGTGCTTTGTAAAGGTGTGCTCTGAACTCCAAGTAGCAGCCTCTAAAATGTCCTTGATTGGTACTCCCCTGAAAAAGGCTGCTGAAGTGGCTGAAGCTTTGGTTGAATGTGGCCCAATGCCCTTAGGCTCGGGCTTGCCATGGTGTAAATAGGAGAAACAAATGAAGTGGCCTACTCCCCTGAAAAAGGCTGCTGAAGTGGCTGAAGCTCTGGTTGAATGTGGCCCAATGCCCTTAGGCTCGGGCTTGCCATGGTGTAAATAGGAGAAACAAATGAAGTGGCCTATCCACTTTGAGATAGTCTGCTTTGAGACCGCCTTTCCTTGTGATCCTGCAGCATTTGCCACTAGTAATTGTTCCATCTTTCTGAAAGCTTTGGTTCTGTCCAAGTAGAATCTAAGGTGTCTGTGTACGTCCAAAGAATGCAGAATTCTCTCCCCCTTGTTCTGTGGATTTGGATAAAAAGTTGGCAGATGAAAAGTTTGGTTAAGGGCCACAATGGACGGGTTTGGTTAAGGGCCACAATGGACACCACCTTGGGCATAAATGTTGGGTTTGTCCTCAGAGAAACCCTGTCTAGATAAAAAAATGATAAAGGTTCCACAGCCATGAGTGCCTGAAGCTCTGAAACTCATCTTGCAGAAGTTATTGCTAGGAGCAGAGCTGTTTTCCAGGATAAAAACTTCATATCAGCAGTAGCAGATGGCTCAAAAGGAGGCAGGGTGAGTTTTTTCAAGACATAGTTGAGGTCCCATGCAGGCACTGGTGATCTCTTTGAAAGCCTTAAATTTTTGGCTCCTCTGAGGTACTGTTTTAGTAAGGGATGAGAAAAGATTGGTGGCTCTGTATTGTAATGAGCCGAAATGGCAGAGGCATGAATTATAATAGATGAAAAAGATGGACCTTTGTCTAGCATCTCAGAAGTATTGCAAAATCTGAGGAATATTTGGCACAGCTGCATCAGTTCCTTGTGCCTGGTTCCAAGCACAGAATCTCTTCCATTTTTCAGCGTAAGATTTTCTAGTACTAGGCCTTCTGGCCTCCAAAATGACATCCATCACAGCTTTACTAAGAGGGGCATTTTGTATGACTACATTATCCGCCATGCTGCCAGGTTTAAAGTCCCGAGTTGGCGGTGCAGGATCAGATAGTTTTGCTGGGACAGTAGATTAGGTACCTGATGCAAGTTCCACGCTGGGCATTGAGACAAGCTCCTTAGTATTGAATACCAGTACTGGCGGGGCCAGTCTGGGGCAATCAGTATCATCCTTTGCTTCTCCTGTCTGACCTTTAGGAGTACCCTTGGGGAAGAGAGGCAAAGGGGGAAATGCATATACTGATAGGTGTCCACTTTCCATGCTCGTCTGTGATAAATCCTTGTGCAGAATCTTTTTAATTAGTAGTTGTGAGGGGAGGCAAATAGATCTATGTCCAGGCATCCCCATTTCCTTGTTATCATGCTGAAGATTTGTGGATCCAGCTGCCACTCGTGAGGATCCAGGAGGTTTCTGCCTAGTTCGTCTGCCAGAAATTGTGCCTGCAGATGTACTTGGTAAGCCAATGCCGTGTCCCACAAAGTCATGGCTAGTCTGCAAAGGAGGTAAGAATGTTTGCCACCCCCTGCTTTTGTACCACATGACTGTGGTATCTTTATCAGTAGTTGTCCTGGATGAAGTAGGTCCTTGAAGGCTGTCAGGGCATTTTGAACTACTAGCATCTCTTTTTGATTGATATTTAGATGCATTTGGTTTGGGGTCCATGTGCCCTGAATGCATCTTCCTGCCATGGGCCCCCCCCCCCAGGGATAATCTGATGCATCTGTTAGTGTCTGCCTGGCTGGGAGTAATGTGAATGGCTGTCCCTTGTTTTGGTGACAAGCCCTTGCTTACCATCGAAACTCCTGTTGCAGGCAGGGAATGAGAGTAATCAGAGTTTCTAGGCTGTGGCAATGTTGAGTCCAAACACTTTTTAGGTACCACTGAAGTTTCCTCATATGCAGCCTTGCATATGGAATTAGTAGGATGCAGGACAATATGAAGCCCAAAGCCTGCAGAAATTTGCTTGCAGATAACTGGGCCTTTGTTGCCAACATTTTGAAATAGGTAGTCAGTTGCCTTTGTCTGGCGTGAGATAAGCCATCTGGGCAGTTGTGTTTAAGCTTGCACCCAGGAATATTATCTCATGAGATGGTACTAGTTTTGATTTCTTTTCGTTGACTGTGTACCCTAGGCATGTTAGAAGTCTTTTCACAAACGCCAGATGCTGTAAAAGAATGTCCTTGGTTCTCTGCTTGAATTAAACAGTCGTCCAAGTAAGGATATATTTGTATTCCTTTGTCTGCAGAATGCAATTACTGGTGCCAGGCACTTTGTAAAGACCCTGGGCGCAGTAGATAAGCCAAAAGGCAGTGCAGAGAATTGGTAATGCATTGAGCCAGCCTTGAATCGGAGGTATCTTCTGCATATTTGTTTGTTTGGGACATGCAGGTATGCCTCTTAAGTCTAAAGTCACCAGCCAAGCATTCTTGCCCAACATGGGCAGAAGCTGCTGCAAAGTCAACATCTTGAATTTTGGTAAATCCAGGAATGTGTTCAAAATAGATAGGTCCAGTATTTGCCTCCAGGCCTTGTCCTTTGAGTACCAAGAACAGTCTTGAGTAAAATCCTTGTCCCTGCTCATGCTCTGGTACTAGTTGAATGGCTCCCATGTCCATGAGGGATGAGACATTTTTGTGCCTCTGCCCATTGATTTTTTGGCAGATCTGGCCATCCGTTTGCCTTTGGCAGGGTATGGAAATGGAATTCGTAGCCTTGTGACACGATATTTAAAACCCACTTGTCCTGGGTTATAATGTGCCAATTCTGAGGAAAAAAAGAGTGGTAATTTTCCCCCTAAGGGTGCTGCCAGGAGATAAGTGCTTGGTGCAGGCAGAGGGAAGTCATTGGGACTGTTTCCTGAATGGTTGTGATTGGTCATCTCCAACTTTGGAGGTAGAAGCTCCCCATTGTTTCGAGTGGAATGAACCTTGCGCCTGGGCACTGCCTCTAGGGCATCTGGTTCTGCCCCTCTGAGGTCTGTCAGACACAGGAAAGGACCAATTCTTTGTTGGCCAATGTCTACTAAACCTAGGTGGCTGTACTTGTAAAAAAAAATCTTTGACCATTTGCATAGCTTAGCTTTGTCCTCCATTTTCTTTAACACCTCTTCTGCCTTAACACCAAACAAAGTATCATGCTGTAAAGGAGCATCTAATAATTTAACCAACATGATCAGGCAAATTTTGTTCCTTTAACCAAGCATGCCTCCTAATAACAGAACCTGTAACTGCGGTCCTGCAGGAGGCCTCTAAAGAATCAAAACCACATTGCAAAGTATGCTTTCCAACTTGTCCAGCTGCATGCAATATATCCTGCATTTCCTTGTTTTCTGCACATTCAGTGTCTAACATCATTTTCTGTTTAAGCAATGCCATAACATGTTGTTGATATTTGAGCATATGAAACTGACAGTTTAAGGCCCTTATAGCCAAGGCAGCAGATGTGTAAACATTTTTCCCCATCTATCCAGTGCCCTAGAATCTCTGTCAGAGGGGGTAGGGTTTTTTGCAGCAGAAGCCTTAACTCCTTTGGGACCCTGAGAAATAGTTTCTGGGTCTGCAGCAGGGTTTTTAAAGAGGGATTTATGAGAGTCTGGAACCCTGTAATATCTGTCTAACTTAACAGGAGCTGGAGGTAAGGAGTCGGGTGTAAGACTAGACTCAGAAAACACATCATCTACAATGTCTAACACACAGGTGGGATGGCTAGTGGCTTGTGTTGAGGTAGCAAAAGGAACTCCCTGAGCCTCTTTTTAGATTCTGAAAAAATCTTGGCTCTCCCAGTGGAAATGATCCCTCATGGTATGTAAGGATTCCCCAAAAGAATAGTCCTCAGGAGGAGAAGCTGAAGGTATAGATTTCTTCAGCATCAGAATCCTCATTGGGGGGAAGAGAATATTCCTGATCAGAAGAAATGGAAACCTGATCTGAAGATTCATAGTCAGTCTCTTGCCTAGGCCTCTTATCAGGAGGGGGGATGGGAACCCCTGATCAAGGTAATCAAGTCTTCAGCCATTTTGAGCATTTGCTTTTTGGGCATGGGGACCTGTCCACGTGGCTCTTGAGTTTCCTTCTTTGTCTTTGAAGGTGCTTTAGTCTTTGCCTTTGAATTTGGTTTAATGTATAAATGTTTAGGTCTGAATACACCTTCAGAAGCCGGTACCTGCTCAGCGGCTCCGGACCCATCTGAAGGAACAGCGTTTGAGGCTCCAATATCTCGAGTTTCCAGCGGCATAGCTGACTCCACGTGGGAGTCGGTAGCGGCCTGCGACTAAAGTAGCGAGTGTCAGGGGCTGCGAAAGCGCCTCACAGAAAAGCGGTGAACGGCTTAGGAGAAGCTTCATTGGTTTTGGGCCCCTGCTGTCTATTTTTCTTTGCGTTTTTTGTGAACTCCAGTAGTAGATTGGCTCTCAGACGACATTTCTGGGTAATTAAACCTGCGTCCAAAATAGTTTAATGCAAAACCATACCGATGCTTAATAGTGCGTTGGTTAAATCTAGCACAAAACAGACAAACCTGAAACATTGTGGTCAGGGCCTAGACAAGGAATACAGTAAGAATAAAAGTCCTTATGAGGTATTTGCTTCCCACAAGAAATTCAATTATTAACTTTCTGACATCGGTCTGCAGCAAGAAAAAGGTTTCCCCAACGGGGTACTTAGTTTATAGAAGACTTCGGATCTGAAACTTGAACACGAAAATCTCAGGAGTCTGCCAACCAGCACCTGCGAACTGTTTCGGGCACCGCCTGGCAAGAAAGACTAAAGAAAATGGCGTTGGCAGCATCTTTTATATCCCTAACAACCTGACGTCAGGGAAGGGGCGACAGCAGCCGACGCAGGACCCAGGACTTTGGAATTCAGGCTGACTGAGGGCAACCTGCCAGCAGGATTATCCAAATGTAATGACTGCAACAGTGAAACACGAAGAACATCAGCAGTGTGCTCTTCCAACACGTTACACTTTCCTTATGACCACTCTAGAGAGGAATATTCCTCACACAAGCAGGTGAAATTCAAGGCAAGACACAAACAGATGCCTTAACATGAGCCACAAAAAAGGAGACAGCGAGTCTGACACCTTAAACAGGATTTTTTTTTTTTTTTTTTTTTTTTTAAAGAATGCCTGAAAGGTTAAGGCAGGTCCAGAAAAAGTATTCACTGGAGAACTTTGCAACACTAGAAAAACTGACACCTTTGGTATTTTTGAGTAATCTCCGTACACAAACAAAATATGTCCTAGAGAGAGAAAAAAACACACAACATTCGAGAGCCATTTGAAAATGACCCTAGATAAAATACTGCAACACGGAACTAGGTAAGGCACTATGATGCTTCATGAAAAACAGGGGACAAACTTCACAGCTGGTAAAAAAGTTTTAATCTGTCAGAAAACCTTAATGCCTGAAGTCCTGCTGTTACAGGATAGACAGTCTTTCCAGATCTTGAGTTGCCAGTGGAAATCCATCAAGCAGAGAGAATCCTCACTGCTCAAAGAGATAGGAAAGAAAACATGCAGGTTTTCAACTCTATGGCCACTAAGAATAAATGAAGAACAGTTATAAGCATCACATTAAAACTGGGATTTCGATATAAACAGATGGCAACTGAAACTCCTCCTGACCAAGTAATGATAAACAGTGAAGGTTCTTCCAGGACTGGTATTACAATCCGCACACTACTCTGCCTTGAACAGGGCAAGCATAAGCATTAAAAGCAGTAAGAAGCATATGCCCATTCTCTCAAATTTTCTTCCTAAGGGTTTTCAAGTTCAGAAAACTTATGCGCACTATCCTACTTGAGAAGGTTGAATTGCTAGTTGTTAGTAGACATGGAGAAGCCACAAGAGTTTTGAAAAGCAAAGGCCCAGGTTAACTAGACAGAAATGGCCACAAAATCTCGTTTCACCTGAAGTCATGGATAAGTTAAGGTGAAACTACATCTCAAGACCAGAAGAAGAAAATTTGATTTGAGAATTCAGGTCTTTTGGGCACACCTCAACAAGCATACCGTTGGGTTAACATCACTTCACTGTATGAGATTAGAAAAAAAAAAATTATTCTTCCACTTTGTGATGTATGAAGAGGAGGAAAACATGCACCGTTTGCCCTGCATCTGGACAAGCTTCTGTGTAATAGATTGGGTGAGACACAGAGTTTACTTCTTCTGGAAAGTATCTGGTTATGAGAAAGAAAACAAACTGATCCACTCAGTTTCCTGGGAGGGCAGGGTAAGATCTCTGGTATAGCTCACAGCACAATCACCGAAAAAACTCCAAAGTACCAAACAGTTTCCAAAATATCAAAAATGCTAAAAACGACCGGACTGCAATTCCACAATTTATTAAAGCACAATCCACAAATCACCATGAATGCTACTGTTAATAGTAGCATTCATGGTGTTTTGTGGATCGTGCTTTAATAAATTGTGGAATTGCAGTCCAGTCGTTTTTTAGCATTTTTGCTATTTTGGAAACTGTTTGGTACTTTGGAGTTTTTTCAGTGATTGTGCTGTGAGCTATACCTGGGACGATTGGAACTCGCATAATTTTAACATCAGGGTAAGATCTCTGTTCCAGTTTGCTTGCTGATTTACCATACAAACCAATATCATTGCAATGTCTGATTAGGACATCCTTCAGAAGAGCATCTTGAAAGACAAAGCATTAGAAGGCTTCTTCCATTTCCAACATTTTGGTGTGAATGGGCAACTCTTAAGATGGACAAGCACCTTGAACAATCTCTGCCCATCGTAGTGCCTTGCAAAGCCCCACTCAGAACAGATCAACAGTAATACATGTCTGAGGACTCTGCAGCTGGAAGAGTTCCTTCTAGTGCAGCTGGAAGAGTTCCTTCTAGTAAAGTGGGCAGAGTTCAGCCAACAATGGAGAGGACACTCAGAAGTCTTCGTTAGGGTGTGGGTGGAAACATGCACAGGCAAGATTGGAGGTTTCACAACCACAAAACAAATTTAAGGCCTTGCATAAAAAATACCTTTATTACCTGGGTGCCAGAACAGACACACACACACACACACACACACACACACACACACACACACACACACACACACACACACACACACACACACACACACACACACACACTGGGGACTCCCAGAGGTGAAGTAATGAAGAATGGGCTTGAGACAAAAAAGCACAGCCTCTACGGCTGAAGCAGCAAGGAGATGAAAAAAATATCTTGGCTAACTGCAGTCCCCGGGGGGGGGGTGTGGAGGTAAAGTTGTGACCAAATGGCAGAACATGGAATTGGTAATGACAGGTTCGTACCAAGAACACAGGTTACCACTTACTCTCCTTGGCAATTTCTAAATGTGGAGGTAGGCATTTTGATAAACACCATATCCAACTTCCTCTTGAGATGCAATATCTGGAGACAGAAGTTTGTATGGTCCATGACAGGGAGAGGAGGGGAGGGTCCCAACCAGATTGGGAAATTGTGCCTGATGAACAGTCCTAAATCCCTACAGTACATGACCCGGTTATAGAGGATGGACCTCTTATTAGATTAAAGCAAATGGAAGAGGAGATCATTAAAATCACCTTTTTGCCATAAAACAAAAAAACAAAACTTTTACCATCTGTTCCATCTCCTGTTCATCTGCCGCTTTAGAAAGCTGCATTATCACAATATCAAAACTGTGCTTACAAGTGTTAGAATTCAAAACAATGTGTACTAGAAAGAAAAAGGTAAATGTGCTAATGCCAAAGTACAAATGGCTTTGTCTGCCAATTGTTGCCTCATCCATTTTTTTTAAACCACAGAAACCTGGAAAGTAAACATGCCATTTTGCAAACTTCCCAATTTTTGTTATCCAACTACAGATACCTTAGGACGACTTCGCTGCTGCCTTGTATATTTGAAGACTTTTCTATTCCTGTAATATTTTACGTTAGCATTCTGAAAGCTGTTCAGAGAATCATCCCTCCCAAACATCCCCAAGTGGCTTATCAACAAGTAGAACAACAAGTCTTTCCCTTGTGGGAAAAACTACAAATTAGTTTGATCAAAAACACCTGCTCACCTCTCTGCTCTGACATAACAAAAACTGTCAAAATTCAAGCAACAATTATGGAGAATAAAGGAGTCGCTTTAAACCGGCAATATATTACCTAGGATAACACAACTAAACATGTACTTAAAATAATCTTTCACCAATCACATGCTGACGGTTTGCTTTACTTCATTACAAAAAACCTTTACTGCTTTCAAAATGCTAATATATTAAAAATATGCACCCCAGCCAACAATGCTTACAAGGGGAAAAAAAAAAGGCCAGGAACAAACCTGAAGGTAACAGAGATTTAAGAATGAGTTCCTATTCAAAGGTGGACATGGAAAACACACCTGTATATCAAAGCATGGCCAAAAAAAAAAAAAAAAAAAAAATAGATTAACTGCAAAGGGAAAGGCGCACCAAATTTAAAAATATTTTCAAGACAGAAATACTCTGTATGTAGGCTGGAAAAAAAATATGACACTTAAAAATGAATACCTAACGTATAATGGGTACATTTTCAACATGGACCACCAACCAATGCTTACTGCTTGCTTTGTTTTCACAGAATTGCATTTAGGTGGGGAAATCAATAGTTCATACATTAGCTTGTCAGTTACAGTAAGACAACAGAGCTATAAATCATTACGAAAGTTTGTTTTTTGGTACCAAGAACTTCGACACTTGTCTGCAAATGCATTTTGAATTCTGTCTTAAATCTTTGGATGAGTTCCACATCTGAGCACTGATCATAGCTTAACTGCTACTATGGTAAGAAAACTTTGGGAGAACACAAATTTATAAAATATATTTAACAAGTGCGTTTGTAAGTGTATACTAGGCTAACAACCACTAGGGCCCTTAAAAGCCTAGCTGTGCAACTCAAATGAGACCCACACATCTGATTTATAGGGGGTGATTTATTGACCGACTCTGTCCAGTTAAACAGGGATATTAAAAAAAACACAGTACAATGTTAAATTTAGCCCTTAGTCCAAAATGAAGAAAGACTGCTAAATAAATTGCAGTAGTATTTAGAACGTAGGAAAATATAAATCATAAACCTGCAAGAAGCTTCCAAGAAAAACAAAATGACAAAACCCTGAAACGACCAGCCACAAGGTGATATCTTAATAGATTCTGCATGCTCTGAGAACTAGGATGGGATGCACAAGTTGAACCCAGCAAAAAGCTGAAAAGTGGAATTCACTCACCTCACTATCAGACGTTTGCATTCAAGACAATTGTAAAATTCCCTTAAGCATTTATGGTTAAGCAGTATTAAAAATGAGTACAGCTACATGCGTTCCAGCATGCAGAAAGACCTCCTGCATCCAGTTGAGAAGGATGAAGAGGATAACTTTCAAGCAGAGTTAACAGAAGGTCCCTGAACAGCACAGGATTCAGTTAGCTGGCTGTTCACTCCCAAGGGAAAGAAATGGGGGGTAGGAATAAAAACAGCCACACCTTTTAACTGCAAGCAGCATAAAACAGTAGACAAGCTCTTTCTAGGTCTCTATGTAGCTTTTAATTATGCAATGCACAGCATGATTTTTTGGCTACTCTCCAAGTCAAATGGAGATAATAAACTGCTACTCCAATTTCAGATATATATAAAAAAACTTCTCAAATATTTAATGCAGTAGTTCACCTTCTCAAAAAAAAAAAAAAAAAAAAAAACCCACTTCATTCATGGTGCATGTTGTACCACAAAGATCAATGCAGACATTTTTAATTTATGCCAGAAACACACTACCCACGAACACTGTGCACGAGTATTCATAAAAGAAATATGGATAATCGTGCATCTTTTGCTGCAAATATTGCTAGTCATACTAGCACTACAAGCATTTTTCATACAGCTTTGTTAAAATCTGAAAAACAGCAACCTTATTGAAACAAAACTCATTAAAGGGGAAAGAAAATTCTGCCACATACTTTCCTGCCCCTCATCAGAACTGGGAGAGGACTGAAAAATAAATGCAACTAGAAAAACAGGCCACCCCATTTAACGAGCAGCATACTACCTTCAATGGATTTAATTCACGTCGCGGTTCTCTGAACTCTGCAAAGAGAGATGGCACATCATCAGACCACAGGGAAAAAAGCTGGCAGAAATGTAGAGATAAGGGGACTTTCTAATAGCAGCTTCATGTGCTTTTGATTGAAAGTTTTTTTGGAGGGTAAGCTAGTTTACTCTCACATCCTAAACACATGCAGGTATATCAGCCAGTGAACATCTAAAACCGCCAATGTGTCGCTGGGCATGTGACCTGCAGCGGACTGGCATTCCATATAACTAAGCTATTTGCTTTACCCCTGCTGCTTGAAAAGACAGGCTCTCGTTCCCTTTTGAACTCTAAGTGAGCAAGGCAGCTATAGGGAAACTAATTCCATAAGACGAGTTAAAAAAATAAAATGTAAAGTACAGTGAATGACTAGCAACCTAGCTTTTCACTACTACAGCATTTTTTGCATGTTCATTTCTTAACCAGGTAAACAAAAGACATTAAAGTGGCTCCATCTGGTTAATAACCTGCTCAGAGTTGCACAATAAGCAAATGGGAGGCTGAAAAAAAAAAACACACTGCTATTACAGGATGAATGTCTGAGCCTTAATCCTCTGCACTGAACATGCCAGAAAGTCTTGTGGCTCCAATCCAAATACCCTACAACCTCCAGGCATGCATCGTCATCTTAGCCGAGAATTAAAGAACTTTTACCTGCTACACCACTTTCCAAATAAAGTTTGCAGAATTAATAAATACAGAAGAGTTTTGTTTTACATTGACCCAAGCAGATGACATTTTGGGAAGTACTGTAAGCCATAAACCTCACAATCTGAAGCTAAACAAAAAAGTTCTAGTCGGCACTGTTTGAAGACTGCATTGCAGATGCCCTCTCTAAGGATCAAAGTAGCATCAGTAACTCATAGCACTAAGGGTGTTGGCATTAGGACTGCTTAGCAAACAAAGCTTATCCTAGGGCTGCTAAGGACCTACTGGCCATAATACATAGTCACTCAACTGCTCTGGATTTTTGTTACTGCACAAGGAGCTCCATGCTACTTCTGTTATGTTCAGAGTTGCACCCATTGCACCCAATTTTCCACCTATTATCTTTTCTAATCATTGACAAGCGTCAGTTGTCAATTCTGGTATACATGTTTGGTTATCTCTGAAAATTTCCAAAAAGAGGCTTTTTCAACAGGCTCAGATCCTTTTCAATAGCATGGTCATTTTCTTATAATGCTCTTGCTGAAAGGCTACAAAAGTCTACAGACTTTAAGGGCTCTTAACAGTTTTCATTTTTCTGCAGCCAATGTCCAAGAGTTGTTTTTTCACATTTGACGCAGCTGGAAGAAAATTTGTCTTAGCATTTCTTACAATCCCCAAGCTTAGGAAGACGTATCTATTTAAAATTTAACAAGTTCTGTTATATTGCGTTTTTGGTAGCAATCCCTATGTTAAGAAGGGCATCACAAATATGCCAGGGGGAGAAAAATCTCCACGGACAGACACAAACAGTGTATAACTTACTTCAGAGAAACCATATTCCTTCCCAACTGCTCCATATGTGCCAGATTTCCTTTTCTGCTCTCTACACCAGTAAAGAAAATGCAAGTTTCATATTTTACAAAGTCTTTGCCGATCCATCTTGGGGCATCTGTAAGATTCTAACCAGCTCAGTTCTTCCTTGGCCTGAAAACAGACCATCAGCATCACCACTCCAAAAGCCTTCAAAGGATACCTCTCAAACTATTGGTGCAAGAAATCTGGACCAAAACTGACAAAACGGGGGGGGGGGGGGGGGGCAAAAGCCCAAAACTAGGGACATATTTTAAAAATATTCCTCTTAGAAAGTTGCTAGAGTAAAAGGGTTTGTTTTAACATACATTTTCTGAAGGATTTGAAATATGAAACTCAATGTATGACATTTAGTGACTTCAATCCTTGGATCCTTCCCAGTGATGGCCAGAAAACCACAAATATCTCTCATATATATATATATATATATATATATATATATATGTTTCAGAACTTTGAATTTCATATGGCCGAAGTTCGGAGCCAAACCTCTGCTCTGAATCTGCCATACTCTAGCTCGAAGTCTTTCAATTGGCTGGGCCAAGAGGTATCCCATGCTGCACTGCTCCCTTTCCCCAGATCTTGTTTGCTGCAAGCTCGCTCACTCACCTTCCATACATAACACAGAGAAGGAAAAACATTCCAATAATAAAAGGAGTGCTGAAACCAGAACTAACCTCTAGGCCCTCCAGGATGGGGGAAGAGGGGGGGGGTAAGAAAGAATGTGAGGCGAGATTGACTACATACATCGAACGTTATGGTGAGTACATAACTTCTTGAGGTTATGTAGTCCAATCTCACCTACATTCTTACCCATGGGACAGTGTCCCCAGCATCTGAACTCTGGGAGGCTCAGTGGAAAATACTCTGTGGAACCAAAGGAAGATCTGCCTCTGGATATCAAATCCAATTTGTAGTGACTAATCAAGGTGTAAGGAGATGCTCATGTAGCCGCAGCACAAATATCATCCATAGACATCCTGGCCTGAAATGCTGTAGAGGTAGACATCGATCGGGTAGAATGGGCCTTCACTCTAAATGGTAACTCCTTACCACCTGAGGCATAAATGAAGGAAATACAACTAGAGATCCATCTAGACAAGGTCACTTTGGAAACAGGAGACCCAATCTTATTGTCTGAAAATCAGACAAATAGCTAATCCGATTTTCTAAGATCCTTCATTCTATGCAAATAAAAACTTAACTGTCTATGAACATCAAGCTGGTGAAATTTAAATTCTGCCTTATTAGAAAACTCTGGAAAAAATGCGGGCAGTTCTCAACCAATCCACTGATTACTAACCGAAGCCACCTTCGGCATAAAGGAAGGGTTTGGTCTGAGGGAAACACTGTCCTTGTGAAATATCAAGTAAGGCGGTCTGATTGACAAAGCTTGGAACTCCGGGACACGTCTAGCTGAAGTGATGGCTACCAAAAAGATTGTCTTCCAAGTCAAATATTTCAATTCACAAGTAGCTGCAGGCTCAAAGAGGAACAACGTGAGACATTGTAGCACAAAATTTAGGTCCCAAGACATGACCGGGTCAAAGACTGGAGGGCGAAGCAGCATAGTGCCCTTCAAAATGCATTACAAAGTCTATGCACCATTAGACTGGGTTCATTTGCGACGTGAAAAGTGGAAATAGCCGCCAACTGGACTTAAATGCTTGCGGCTGCTGATCCCCGACGGAAAAGCATGGAGAGAAATTCCAGAACTGAAGAAATTGGAGCTGTATAAGGATCAATTTGTCTTGCATGAGCCCAGATGGAGAATCTTTTCCATTTACTGGAATAAATCTTTCTAGTCGAAGGTTTATGGGAAGAAGACCGAATATAAACCACTTCCAGAGAAAAATGATGAAGCCGGACTAGTGATGGCACTGGAGTAGCCAGGCTGTCAACCAGAGGGTCTGAAGAGAGGGCTGTAAAGTACAGTTGTGTACACTTACCATAAATGTAGATGTTAGAGTGTCTTCACTGTTGCAGTCATGACTGTGGGGTTCTCCCCTGCCGGCAGGCAGTCCTCGGTCGGCCAGAATCCCAAAGTCTGGGTCCGGCGTCGGCTGCTCAGCCATGCTCCCTGACAGAGTGCCAGGAGTACAAAGCTGGCAGCCGACGCCATGTTCTCC
Organism: Protopterus annectens; assembly: GCF_019279795.1. NCBI lineage: Eukaryota > Metazoa > Chordata > Ceratodontiformes > Protopteridae > Protopterus > Protopterus annectens. The sequence goes on along the minus strand of NC_056729.1, from coordinate 283,775,630 downwards.
AGTTTTTCTTGCCCCATATGTCAGGTGTTCCAAAATGAGTAAAATCCCATACCCTTTGCAAATACACCTCAGAAGAAGGGTGAAGAAGGGAACCACACCAAAGAAAAAATAAGAGGGGACAGGAGGGAGGTAGCAGACTGCAACAGTGAAGACACTCGAACATCTACATTTATGGTAAGTGTACACAACTGTACTATGTTCATCGTGTTTCACTGTTGCAGTCATGACTGTAGGGTTGAATTCCAAAGCAGAATAAAAGGGAGGTGGTCAAAGTAGAGGGGGTGGCTAAAAGGCCTTGCAAGACTGCAGAAGCAAAGCCTGCCCTAGACTTAGAGTAGAGAGGTAGATTGTAGTGCTTAGAAAAAAAGTGTGCACTGAACTCCAAGTTGCAGCTTCCAAAATGTCTTTGGTAGGAACTCCCCTGAGGAAGGCAGCTGAAGTGGCAGCAGCTCTGGTAGAGTGAGTCCTTATACTCCCTGGGATTTGCTTTCCATGGTGTGAATAACAAAATCTAATTCCATGAGCAATCCATTTAGAAATGGTCTGTTTTGAAATGGCTTTACCTTGGGAACTTGAAGCATAAGAAACAAACAATTGCTCCGATTTCCTGATGTCCTTGGTTCTGTCCAGGTAAAAACGTAGTTGTCTGTGTACATCCAAGGAATGCAAGATCCTTTCCCCCTTATTTTGAGGACTGGTTTAAAAAGTTGGTAGGTGAATAGTTTGATTTAAAGCCACTTTGGAAACCACCTTAGGCATGAAAGTAGGATTAGTCCTTAAAGACACCCTGTCTTGGTGAAAAATAATACAAGGTTCCACAGCCATGAGAGCTTGCAACTCCAAAACTCTCCTGGCAGAGGTCAGAGCCAACAGGATGGCTGTCTTCCAAGATAAAAACTTGATGTCAGATGTGGCAGCAGGCTCAAAAGGAGGTAAAGTGAGTTTTTCCAAAACATAGTTGAGATCCCAGGCAGGAATGGGTGGAGATCTAGGGGGCCTTAAATTCTTAGCTCCTCTGAGAAACTGTCTCGAGCTGGTGGGAAAAGATAGGAGGGTCTGTATTAATGAGCAGAGATAGCAGAGGCATGTATCTTTATGGAAGAAAAGGAGAGACCCTTATGTAATAGGTCTGTCAGGTAAAGTAAAATCAGAGGAATATTAGGAATAACAGGATCAGAATCCTGGGCCTGCATCCAGGTGCAAAATCTTTTCCATTTTCCTGCATAAGATTTTCTAGTGCTAGGACGTCTGGCTTCTAAAATGACATCCATAACCTACTTGGGTAGGAGAGAATGAATCATGGACCCTGGATTAGCCAGGCTGAGAGTTTTGACATGGGAGTGCAGAACCTGACCCTGGTGTTGGGACAGAAGGTTCGGAGTCAGAGTTAAAACCCAAGGGGGCTCCAGAGAAAGGTTTTTCAGTGCTGGGTACCAAAACTGTCGAGGCCAATTTGGGGCCAGTAAAATCATCATCTTGGGCTTGTCCTGTTTGATCTTTAATAACACCCGTGGAAGAGGTAGAGGTGGGAAGGCATACCCAGAGAGGTTTCTCCAACTGAATGATAGTGCATCTACTTTCAAAGCTAGTTCATGGAATGTCCTTGTGCAAAAAATCTGTAGTTAATGATTGAGGTGGGATGCAAAAAGGTCTATGTGAGGGCATCCCCAGACTGCTGTAATCATCTTGAATATTTCGGTGCCCAGCGTCCATTTGTGTGGGTCTGACAGGCTCCTGCTCAGACCGTCTGCCAGGATGTTTTGTTTCCCTGGTAGAAACTGAGCTTGAAGGTCCACTTTGCAAGCTAGAGCTGTGTTCCATAGATTCATGGCTAGTCTGCAAAGGGGGTAGGAATGTGATTCCCCTTGCTTGTTTATGTACCACATAACTATGGCGTTGTCTGTCCGTATCAGTAGTTGTCCTGGTTGTAGAAGATACCTGAAGGCCAATAGAGCGTTCTGAATGGCTAACATTTCCTTTAAATTGATATGCAGGTGCTTCTGATCCTTTGTTCAAAGGCCCTGCAGACATTTGCCCTGCAAATGGGCTCCCCATGCGTAATCTGAGGCGTCCGTGGTTAATATCTGGCTGGCTGGAGGCAGACTGAAGGGTTTCCCTTTGTTTTGAATACATGCCTTGGACCACCAAAGGAATTCCTTTTGAGGACACGGCAGGACGGTGATCTGTGTGTCTAAACTGTGACAATGCTGAGACCATACACTTTTTAGGTACCACTGTATTTTCCTCATATGTAGTCTTGCATATGGTACGAGGAGGATGCAAGAGGCCGTGTAACCCAAAGCCTGCAGGAATTTCCTTGCAGATAGCAGAGTTAATGATGCCAAGGTTTTGAAAGTTGAAGCCAGCTGTAATTGTTTTTCGGATGTCAGAAATGCCATCTGAGTTGTTGTGTTTAGAAGAGCACCCAGAAAAGTTCTGTTGTGAGGGTGTCAAATTTTTGTTCACAGTGAATCCCAGGAACTTGAGAAGATTCTGAACAAATTCTAGATGCTGGAGTAAGACATCCTTGCTGTCTGCTTTAATAAGACAGTCGTCCAGATAAGGGTAAATTTGAATTCCCTTGAGTCTGCAATAAGCTACTACTGGAGCCAGGCATTTGGTGAAGACCCTGGGCGCAGTAGACAATCCAAAGGGCAGCGCAGAGAATTGATACTGCCTCGATCCGGCCTTGAACCCGAGGTATTTTCTGCACTCCTGCCTGATGGGAATGTGTAAATAAGCCTCCTTTAAATCCAAAGTTACCATCCATGCATTTTTGCTCAGCATTGGAAGTAGCTGCTGTAGAGTAAGCATCTTGAATTTTGGTATCTCGAGAAAAGTGTTCAAGACTGACAGATCCAGGATGGGTCTCCATGAATTTTGCTTTCTGGGGACTAGAAAGAGCATCGAGTAAAAACCTTGTCCAATTTCTGAAAGTGGAACCAGTTCTATGGCATTCATAGCAAAGAGGGCTTCCACCTGGTTTAAGGCCTCTAACCATTGATGTTTTGGTAGATCCGGCCATCCGCTTGGTCTTGGTAGGGTATGAAAATGGAATTTGTAACCTCTTGAAACCACATCCAGAACCCACTTGTCTTGGGTTATACGAGTCCAATTTAGGTGAAAAAGAGAGAGTTTTCCTCCGAGAGGGGCTTCCAGGCAAGAAGTTCCTGCAGCCCAGCAGAGGGAGCCATTGAGCCTGTTTTCTATGAGCTTGAGATCTGTCCTCTCCACCCCTAGGGGTGGAAGCAGTCCACTGTCTTGGTCTGTAAGAGGTTTGCGTTTGGGGCCTTCCTCGGGAGTGTCTATATCTACCCCTCTGAGGCCTGTCTGAATTGGGAAAGGACCAATTTTTAGTAGGCCAATTCCTACTAAATCTGGGGGGCTGTACTTGTAAGAAATCCTAAACCGTTTGCATGGATTTTGCCTTGTCCTCCATCTTCTTTATCACCTCTTCAGCCTTAGATCCAAACAAAACATTATGCTGAACAGGAGCATCCAATAACTTGGCTTTTACTTGATCTGGCATGTTTTGTTCCTTTAACCAAGCATGCCTTCTAATGACTGTGCCAGAGGCAGCAGCCCTACAAGAAGCCTCCAAGGCATCAAAACCACAGTGTAAACCATGCTTCCCTACTTGTTCAGTGGCATGCATTAAATCATGTAATTCCTTATTATCTGCACAAGCGGAAATGGAAGTTAGCTTTTGTTTAAAAAAAGACAGAAGAAATTGCTGGTATTTCAGCATATGAAATTGACAGTTTAAAGCCCTAATAGATAAAGTTGCAGAAGTGTATACTTTTTTGCCCCATCTTTCTAAAGATCTGGAATCCTTCAGTGGGAATGGGGTTTTTAGCAGAAGCGGCCTTAACCCCCTTAGGGCCCTGAGAAATGGTTTCAGGATCAGCAGTAGGATTCTTGTATAAAAACTGGTGGGAATCAGGAACCCTATAATATCTGTCTGGCTTAACAGGAGCTGGAGGAAGAGAGTCGGGAGTTAAGTTAGCCTCAGAAAAGGCATCCTCCACAATATCCAAAACAGGAGGGATTGCCAGGGGTCTATGTTGGGGAAGAAGAAAATCCCCAAGTCTTTTCTTAGATTCAGAGTACTCCTGTCCTTCCCAGTGAAAATGTTCCCTCATTTCATGTAAAGATTCCCCAAAAGAAAAATCCTCAGGGGGAGAAACTAAAGGAATGGATTCCTCAGCATCAGAATCCTCATAAGGAGGGAAAGAATAATCCTGGTCAGAAGAAGAAACTGAAGAAACAGAAGCCTGATCAGAGGAGTCATAATACAAATCCTGCCTTGGCCTTTTATCTGGAGGGGGATGTGAACCCCTAATCATAGTAAGCAAGTCCTCCGCCATCTTAAGTAACTGTTTCTGAGACTTGGGTCCTGGATCAGAAGAGGCCTGGGCTGTAGTCTTAGATTTGGAAGGAGTCTTTGCCTTTGTCTTTGGCTTTGCCTTTATGAGAATCTGTGTAGGCCTGAAAACCCCCTCGGAAGCCGGTACCTGCCCAGCGGCTCCGGACCCATCCAAAAGAGCATTGTCCAAAGGTCCTGCAAATGAAATATTCAAAGGCCTAGTTGGCTCCTCGTGGGAGTCCGTTTCGGCCATCGGTTCCGAAATGGCCGATGACAGGGGCTGCAAAAGTGCCTCACTGACGACGGCCGAACCTGAAGCTGGCTCTGCTTGTATAACATAGTCTGTTTTGGACCTCGAAGGCCTGTCTATCCTTGTGTCGTTTGTTAACTCCGGTAGTCAGAAGCGTGTCCGACGACATTTTGTAATTAAAACACCTACCGAAGTAATGAAAAGCAAAATCGTACCTTCGTTTAATCGTACGTTGATTAAATCTAGCACAAAACCGACAACTAGCTACGTCGTGGTCAGGGCCTAAGCAAGGAATACAGTAAGAATGAAAATCCTTATGAGGTATTTGCTTCCCACATGAAATACAATTATTAAACTTTTTCTGACATCGGACTGGAGCAAGAAAAAAGTTTCCCCAACGGGGTACTTAGCTTTGAGTAGGAGAAGAAAGTCTTCAAACTGAAGTACATAAGAAAAAATTGTCGGGAGTCAGCCGACCAGCACTTGCAAACTGCTATCACCGCACGGCAAGAAAGACTGGAGAACATGGCGTCGGCTGCCAGCTTTGTACTCCTGGCGCTCTGACATCAGGGAGCATGGCTGAGCAGCCGACACCAGACCCAGACTTTGGGATTCTGGCCGACTGAGGACTGCCTGCCGGCAGGGGAGAACCCCACAGTCATGACTGCAACAGTGAAACACGATAAACATCTGCCCTGACATACAAGTCAGTAGATCTGGCTGTGGGTCCAGAATCCAGGGGTCGTGCATGAGATAGGGATAGAGAAAGGGGAACCAAATTTGACGAGGCCAGTGTGGAGCAATCAGAATCATTCTGCTTCCGAAGGAGTGCGCTTTCTGAATAATCTTTGTCAGCAGAAGAACAGGCGGGAAGGCATAAAGTAGACCGGAGGGCCAATCATGAACTAGAGCGTCCCTGGGAGACTCCCCCTGAGGGGGGAGAAGGGTGAAGTTGCTGCTGCACTTGGGATTGAGAGGACTGGCAAACAGGTTGTGGAGTAGATTTTCCGCAGATGGGGTCAGCCTTTGAGACCTAACTGTTCAGGGACCACTCGTGAGGTATCAGAATAGCTCTGCTCAACCTGTCTGCAATCACGCTGGGAAGACGCTGCCCACTGCCACACTCGAATAGACTCTCTGCAAAAGGGGGACGACTTGGTTCCTATTTGTTCAGATACCATACCACAGACATTGAGTGGATCGCAATTGTCCCGAGAGGAAAAAAGCTCTGAAATCCTTGTAACGCTAGTAGCATTGCTCTCATCTCCAATATATTGATATGGAAACGTATCTCGTGTTCCTGCCACGTGCCTTGGACTGTCCTGCTGAGATAATGCCCCCCCACCCCCACCCAATATGGGAGGCATCCGTGGTCACTGTGGCAACAGGAGGAGATGGGACGAAGGGCTTTCTCGCATTGCGGTTGCTGGTGTGAAGCCACCAGCGTAGATCTTGCTTGCACTTGCCTGTGATCATTATAAGATGAGAAAGCGGAAGATGTTGTAGAGACCACTGGGCAAAGAGCAGCCACTGATGGAGCATCATGTGTAGCCTCGCAAGAGGAACCACCATAATTGTTGCAGCCATCATCCCTAACAATTTGAGAACCGTTTTTGCCTTTACTTTTTTCAGGGGGAGCAATGCGTATACCTGTTGCTACAAACTCTGAATCCTTTCTTGTGGTAAAAACTCCTTCAGGAGCACGGTGTCTAACACGGCGCCTATAAAGGTGACACGCTGCGAGGGCAACAAGGCCGACTTTTCCCAGTTTAGAGTGATACCCAATTGTTGACACAGCTTGATAGTGGCGTCTCTGGTCTGTAGTAGCAGAGAGGAGCCAGTCGTCCAGGAACGGAAACAATTGGAATCCCTGGCGTCTCAAGTGAGCCGTCACCACTGCCATACATTTGAACACCCTGGGGGCTGTGGTGAGACCAAAGGGCAGGGCACAAAACTAAAAATGGCAGACTCCCAGCCGGAAGCATAGAGGACTTCTGGATGCTCTGTCCATCTTTATATGGTAGCAAGCATCCTTGAGGTCGATGGAGCACATCCACACTTCTTTTCCCAACAATGGGAGAATAGATTGCTATGTGACCATTCGGAACTTGGACTTCTTCACGTGGATGTTCAAACGGCTGAGATCTAAGATGGGTCTTCGGTCCCCTGTTCTTTTCAGCACCAAAAAGAACCTGGAGCAAGTCCCTAATCCGATCTGGTCTGACGGGACATGCTGGATGGCTTTTTCTAGCAGCTTGAGAACTTCTGAAGCTACAGAATCCCCTTTGATTGGGTGGAACATCTGGGATTCCTTTGTTCGGTGGGGGAGGAGAAGAGAAAGGAATGTGATATCCTCCGGAAACTATTTTTAATACTCACTGGTCCTGGGTGATGTGTTGCCAGGCTTCTGGGTACAGTGAAATGAACCCCCGACTGGCTCCGGAGACGCACAGTCGGGTCTCCCATCAGGAGCGCCGATAGGGAGAACCAAAAAAGGAATCGTGGTCTCCCTGGTTACGTGGGCCTCCTCTGACTCTAGGGTGGTGTCTACCTGAGTTACCACCCCCCCCCGCCTCTCGAGGGGGAATCACTTTGCGAGTCATGAAAAAATATCTGAGATGTCTTGAACCACATTTACCCACTCTTCTGGCCCTTGGGATAAGGTCTAGAAGACAAGGAAAACAGACTCCCACAGCAGACAGAGTTTTTCCCTCTTGCTCGCACCTAGTGAGAGTGTGTCTTTCACCTTGGTTCCGAACAACGATGAACCATCAAATGGTGTGTTGGTGAATGCAGATTTGAAGGCCTCCGCGAAATTACAGAGGCACATCCAGGAGTACCTCCAGAGAGAAACTCCGGAACTCGCTGCCCTACTCGCTCCTTTGGCTGCGTAAGAGATCAGCCTCAAGGAAAAGTTAGCAATAGAATTTAGGGTAGACATCTGAGCGTCGACTGAGCCACTCTATCAGAAAAGTTAACCTGTAGAGAATCTCCAATCTCTTTCAGGAGATCTCTTTGTGGTCGCTGAATTATTTGTCACATATTACACAGCTGCAGAGTGTAAAGGCCACTGAAGTAAACATACGCTTCCCACACTGGTCCATGGTCCTACACTCTGTTAGGGGGATGGATGGTAGATGAAGTCTGAGCCAATTCCTTCTTGGTGGCCGCTGCCACCACCATGGCAACTACTGGAACGCCCTTCATGAGAAACTCTGTCAGAGGGGGGTGGACAGTAATTTGCTAGGTCTCCTGGGGACCGGTTCCACAATGTCAGGGGTTTTCCACACCTCTCGACAAACCAGATCTAGGAGTTCGAAGGGGGGAGAAACCCAGGAGGTGGAGGGTTGAGCCCCAAAGGTCTTCAGGAACACAGACTCCTCCTTGGAGGGGGATTTAGACAGCCAGTCACCTCTCTACTTCAAGATCTCTAGGATATCAGCGAAAGAGATATCCTCAGAGGACTTGGGGGACCCCTCTGATTCCTCTAGGTCAGTGTCCGACATGAGACTGTTCCTGGGAGCCGATGCACTTCCTCTTGCACTTTTTTTCTGGGTGGCTCCTCATGCAAAAACTCTGGGGGGGCCCTCAAAAAGTTGGGGACCACTCATGGAGGTATCCTGAGGCCTGGGGTCTCCGCTGTCAAAGGATGGGGGGCAATCAGAGACAGATACCTGAGCTGGAGGAGTTAAGAGTATCGCTGCTGTATGATGCAGCTGAGGACCTGGCCAGCATACTCCGCATGACCTTGAAAGCTTGACCCCCTGGTTCCGAGGCCCTCGGAGCAGAAGGGACAATGTCCGAAGCAAGTGTCAGACTCACCCGAGCCGAAGCACCAACAGGGAGGATAGGAACGGAAGAGCATCCCTATACTCCCCCTCAGGTCCGACAGAGGAACCATGAGTACTGGACCCTGTGGACGGAGCAAATGGGGTTGGAGCAGAGAAGCCAGGATGGGCTACCGGAGCCAACCTAGAAGCATTAGACGGCACCGACAACTCTGGCTGCGAAGACTGAGATTTGCTTGATCTATCAACAATGGATTGGTGACTGGCTCCGGAGCCAACTAGGCTGGAGCCGAAAGCAATTTAGCCAGCACCGCTGATTGGAGCAGTCTCTGCAGCACTCTATCCACATCAGAGAGTCCTAGAGGAAGAGGTAGGAGATCTAGACCTCCTCTCAGAAGGAGACCTGCGAGGAAGAGAAACCGGTCTGAAAACTGGAGACCGGCTCCGAACTAGTATCTCAGTCACCAGCTCAGAGAGGCTGAGAGCCGATATAGGTTCTGTTGAATCACAAACTTCCTTCAGCAACGAAGACAGTGATACGGAGGATGCCACACTAGACTTAGTAACTTTCTCCGGAGGCTCCGATAAGACTGATGGAGCCAGAGGGAATTTTTTTTGCTTTGGAGGTTTAGTCCCTTTTAGAGGGAGAGGACTTTCCACTAGAAGACCTCTCCAAATCTTCCTCGAAGGAGGGTTTCAGTAATCCTTTTAGAATTTGTTCTTCCTATCTTTAAGAACACGAGGACTGAAGGCGTGACAGAACGCACAAGATTCCTGAATGTGGAAAACCCCCAAACAATAAACTCACACAGAGTGCCCATCAGTAATAGACATCTTATAACCACATTTACTACATTTCTTGAAGCCTGAAGTCTTAGGTTCTTTTGTATCCTTGGACATGATATACAAGACACTAGACAAAACACAACTGATAAACCCGACACCAGCAACAAAGCGATATATATATATATATATATATATATATATATATATATATATATATATATATATATATATATATAAAGATAACTATATAAAAACAGCCGCTGTGGTGCAGCAGTAGCATTGTTGCATCACAAGAGTTTCTCCCATTCGATTCTTGGCTGGAGCATTTTCTGTGTGGAGTATGCATGTCCTCCCCACAGCAGAGTGGCATTAGAAAGACATGGGTAGAAAAGGTGCGCCTTAATTGAAGGCTGGGCATCGAGCTGGCACCCCGACAGATAAAAAATCTACTGCCAATAATTAGTGGACCAGAGTCCAATGTGGCAACCCCTAACCAGGAAGACGAATGTTTGGCTTTCGCCACCCATTTTAAAATTAATTTTGCTATGCCCTTTTTCGAGGTTAGTATACTGTGCCTACACAGAAGTGATACCCAGTGTAAACCTACGATCTCCCATCCACTAATCAAGATTCCTGTTGAAGAGAGTCAATGAGGGGACTCTGTCTAACCTGGACTGGGATTTTATTCCAGAGTGAAGGGAGCCTCTGGGTTATGAATCTGTCCCTCCAGCATGTCCTATTTACTTCAGTGCTGAGGTTCAAGTCTCGGCCAGAGCTCGATGGGATTTGGATTTTCTGAGGTGCAGCATGTCCATTAATTCCGGGTTGGACATGGCTTTATAAGTCAGGCACAGATTGCTCTGAGCAGGTGGTATGCCACTGAGTAGAGCTGGTGGTATGCCACTGAGTAGAGCTGGAGTTTCATTAACCGGGCAGCATACGGCATCTGTTTGAGCCCTTTGATCCTCTTGGTGAGGTACTTTTTGGGGTCTTTCCAGTTGCTGCAGGTGTCTGGTAAGGTACATCCCAAAAGGGGCATTGTACTCAATTATGGGCCTGATGAGGGATGAGTAAAGAGGCATAATGACCTCCCCTGATAGAGATGTGAATCCCTACATGATTAGGTGGGCTATAATAAAATGTTTTTCTAACCACTTTGGCCAAATGGTTGTCAAATGAGAGACTGCCATCAACTTGGGTGCCCAGGTCCCTAATTACTTCTTCTGTACTTAATGGATTACCACCTATGTGGTAATTTGTGGGCACTTTTTTTTGCCAAAGGGGATGACTATACACTTTTTGGCGTTTAGCTTGAGGCCATGGCTCTGGCACCAGTTGTCTGTTTCTATGAGGCCCTTTTGGAGGATGCTTGTGTCGGCTGGAGAGTCGATTATGGCGCCCAGTTTGCAGTCATCTGCGAACCTGGTCAACCACAGTCCTTCCATGTTGGCCTGTACCTCCGAGAAATATATACCGAACAAGAGAGGTCCCAGGACTAAGCCTTGTGGGACGCCACTTGTAACTGGTTTGGAGTCTGACATGGCTCCAGCAATTCTAACCATGTGGGTTCTGTCCTTGAGCCAGTTTGCAACCCAACTAGTGACATAGGGGTTTATATTTAAGCTGGTGAGCTTATCTATAATGCCAGAGTGGGGTATTGTATCGAAGGCTTTTGCGAGGTCCAGGTAGGCTGTGTGGAACACCTTCCCCTCGTCAATGGCCTTGGTGACTGTTTCAAAGAAATTGACAAGGTTTAAGAGGCAGGATCTGCCCTTAAAGCCGCACTGGGTAGGATCCAGTGTCTGTAGGTCCCCAATATCTTTGTTTATGAGGTCCACAATAATACTTTCTACAGCTTTGCAGACCAAGCTAGTCAGGCTTATGGGGCGATAGTTACAGGATCCGTTGTGGCACCACCTTTGTGGAGAGGGACCACTGTTGTTGTACGCCACTCTTTGGGTACATATCCTGTAGTAAGGCTGAGATTGAACAGTAGTTTTAAGTTTGGGTTTAGCTCTTCTTGGAGTTCATGTAGGACACAGGCCGGGACACCGTCTGGTCCCATTGATGCTGTGTTTTTTGCTTTGGAGAGGGCGGCTCTTACCTGAGCATCTGAGAAGTCAGGGGGGCAGCACTCTGCTGGGATAGACATTTGCCCTTTTGGTGGGGGGGGGGGGTTGCGCTGAACCTGTCAGCTAGGATGTTGGCAATGTCTGTGGGTTAGGTGTATTTTTTACCATTTTGGACTAATTCTGAGCATATCTGGGAATTCCCACCCAGGTTCCTAACATAACTAAAGAAAGCCTTGTGATTATCCTTAGTGTCCTGTGCAATTTCTCTCTCTAAGCTGGCCTTAGACAATTTTATGAGTGCCCGTAGTGTTTTGCTAATACTGATCAGAGATGCCTTCCTTTTTGGGATTTTGCTCTATCATGTAGTAGCTTCCTCCTTCTATTGTATAGTTTTGTTTATGGCTGGGGTCCACCAGACAGGACATCTGCCTTTGGAGGATTGGGTCTTGGTTTTATTTGGGATTGCATGATCCATGCATTCCTGAAGGTGTTCATAGAATGCGTTTATAAAGGATTCTGCAGTCTGGGCCGTATTTTCCACAGGCCCGGGGGCTTTGAAGGATTCCACCTCGGTTTTGAGAAGTGTGAAATTTGCTTTAGAGAAGTTTTTCACTGTTGTTTTCTGGGCAGGGGGTGGGGTCGGGATGTGAATATCCAGTGAGACTAGTTTATGGTCTGATCTTACCAGCGAGGGATACACTTCTGGTCTGGAGCATAGAGTCCCCATGTTGGTGATGATCAGGTCCAGTATGTTTTCCCCTCTTTTGGGAGTGGTAACAAGTTGTTCCACAGCATTTGAGTTTATAAATTCTAGGAACCTTTGGGCTAGGGTGTTGGAGCTAGAGTAATGCTCCCAGTCTATGTTTGGGTAACTGAAGTCGCCCAATATAATGGTGTTTGAAGAGACCTTCATATTTTCCAGTGTTCTCAGGAAGGCCGAAAGGGGTTCCTGGGTTTGGGAAGGTGGTGTGTAGCAGGCTATAAACTGGAAGGCAGTTTTACCCACTGTCAGTTGCACATGGATAGTCTCTGATGCTTCGTGCTGTGCCACCAACCTGGAGGTGTGGGTATCTTTGACGAATATTGATACTCCCCCCTCCTTTTGTGGTTCGGTCCAAGTTTTGGGTCCGAAAAGCATGGTAGGAGGTATAACCTGGTAGTGCTAGGGTGCTCTCTGGAGCCTTGAACCAGGTTTCTGTTACTGCACAGATATCGATGTTCTCCATGCTAAGGAGAGTTTCGAGTGCGTGCATCTTTAGGTTTAGACTTCTGGCTTTGAGTAGCATTACTCAGTTTCTTATCCCTTGTGATACCTATGGAGGTGGGTTAGTCTTTTGAGCCTTGCCTAAAAAATGCACTACGGCGGTAGCAAGAGCCTTTGCCAATATCCGAAAGCCCAGGGGTGACCGGTGCAAGCCGTCCCTAGTGAAGCATCATGGCTTGTCGAGCATGTCATCCTAGGCTGACAGGCATTGGATCCCCTTTGAATGACACCAATACTTAAGCCAATTGTTGAAATTGATCATCTTGCCTTCATATTGTGGCATCATTCTTGGCGAGGGTAAGATGCTACTCAAGGTCAGGGTCATACCGGCATGGGCTACATGCTCAGAGAGCTCCTCTAGGTCTCTCCATGTAGTCCAGGGAGGTACGTCTCAGGTCATTCACACCAGCATGGACAATGACAGAGTCATATTTGTACTTGCCTTGGAGTGACCCGAGTGCTTGTGTTATGTGGCGGATCCTAGCGCACGACAGGCAGCTCACCGTGACCTTCTCCTTGTTCAGCCTGGTGAGCGGGACATCAGTGTGCCTGACGATAGAGTCACCTATTACAAGTGTATCAGGTGTGTTGTTTAGCCTTAAGGGCTGACACTGTTCTGCACACTGGCTTTGTGAGCTGTGTGTTGCACGTGTTTTGTTTTGGGGTAGCGGTTGCTTGGGTGTCTGCTTTGGAGGTCTCTGCTGCTTAGGCAGACTTTTATTTGGAGCCTCCGAGTATGTTTTTGTGCGTTTATGCGTTTGGTTTACTGTCATGGTAGGTCTATGTGAGACTGGAATTGTAGTGTGTGTGTGTGTGGTTTCCTTCTCCTCCTGACTGGTTACGCCAGTACTGAGTTGAAAGAGCTTAGCCTCCAGTTTGGCTATATGGTTGTGTTTTTCACGTGTGTTGGAATTTGTTGGGAGGAGGAGAGGGTTGTCTGTGTACATGAGGCTGGTGTAACATTGCCTCAAGATTCCCAGATTCACCAGCTGGACCGGAGAGGAGATTGACAACAGACCTTTGGACACGCTAGAATAGTATTGGGAATTCCTTTATAATTGAAAAAAAGGGCCAATGGGGAACAAGGTACTCAAGAGGGGTTTGTGAGGG